>NC_134688.1:105133027-105835527 GCF_050947455.1 Rhinoderma darwinii
GAGTGTCCGCAGCGGAATTTAAGTGAAATTCCGCCACGTGTGAACCCAGCCTTAGGCTTCCTTGCACCTATATACATGTTTTGTATAATTTTGTTGGAATGTGCTGATCAAACGTTTTGGATTCTTATTTATTGCATAGATGTGGAGTTGGTGACTGTCTCCATTTTTTGATCTTGCTCTCCTCCCATTCTGCCCTGGGTAATTTTAATTAGTTACTTTAATTAATGCTGGTATCGACCATCCCCAGGTATATGTAGGTTTAGGCTTAGATAGACAATATTATATCTCTGACTATTACAATTTAAATTCTGAATCTAAACAATGAAGAACAAACAAATTGTTTATAAAGTCAAAGGTTATCTGTAGAGCAATCACAGTTGTGGTAAATTATTCTAATTAATGATCAGTAATGTGCTCACATATAGTAAAGGAGAAGTGGCCAGCAAATAGCTAGATAAAGGCTACTGGCACCAAAGAAATCATTGTTTTTATATATATATATAATCAATTAGTTACATATTTACATAAGAAAAGTTATTAGTAAAAATAAAAGGAAGGGAGTGAGAGAGAGAGAGAGAGAGAGAGAGAGAGTGAGAGAGATAGGAGGGGTGAGAGAATATTTCAAGGATTCTGTAAAAGGAAAATTGTAAAAAAAATGTCATGCAGTATTTGTGATTTTTGGGGTGTTTTGTTTTAAAGAAGATCTGTCACCTCTCATGACATGTCTATTTTAGTAAATACTTGTATTCCCAATGAAATAACAATTCTGGAGCATCTTTTCTTAGAACTCTGCATTGCACCCTTCCTTTGTTAGGGCATGACCACACATGGCGGAATTCCTCCGCAACTGTCCGCATCAATGCCGCACCTAATCCGGGTTGCGGATTACGGCTGCGGATCTGCACAAAATGTGCAGAAAATTGATGCGGACTAGCTGCTGCGGACTGCGGGAAAAGTGCTTCCCTTCTCCCTATCAGTGCAGGATAGAGAGAAGGGACAGCACTTTCCCTAGTGAAAGTAAAAGAAATTCATACTTACCGCCCGTTGTCTTGATGACGCGTCCCTCCTTCGGCATCCAGCCCGACCTCCCTGGATGACGCGCCAGTCCATGTGACCGCTGCAGCCTGTGCTTGGCCTGTGATTGGCTGCAGCCGTCACTTACACTGAAACGTCATCCTGGGAGGCCGGACTGGAGACAGAAACAGGGAGTTCTCGGTAAGTATGAACTTATATGTTTTTTTACAGATACATGTATATTGAGATCGGTAGTCACTGTCCCGGGTGCAGAAACAGTTACTGCCGATCGCTTAACTCTTTCAGCACCCTGGACAGTGACTATTTACTGACGTCTCCTAGCAACGCTCCCGTCATTACGGGAGCCCCATTGACTTCCTCAGTCTGGCTGTAGACCTAGAAATACATAGGTCCAGCCAGAATGAAGAAATGTCATGTTAAAAAACCAATACGCTCCGCACCACACATAACATGTGCATGACAGCTGCGGACTTCATTGCGGAACTTAGAATCTCCATTGAAGTCAATGGAGAAATTCCGCCATGAGTCCGCAACCAGTCCGCCACTGCTCCGCAACATCCCTTGCATGCTGCGGACACCAAATTCCGCTCCGCAGCCTATGCTCCGCAGCGGAATTGTACGCATCGTGTAAACGAACACTGCTAAATTAAAGTGAAAGTCAATGGAGAAACGGCTCCGCTGCGGATTAACGCTGCGGAGTGTCCGCAGCGGAATTTAAGTGAAAATCCGCCATGTGTGAACCCGCCCTTATTCCTCCTATAAATGTATTGTAGCGCCCATGGCCGCGGGCCGTCGGGTTTACTCACCTCCCGACGGCCGCAGCCATGGATCTGTGAGCGCTGGCCTCCGTCTCCCTCCTAGGAGATGCCAGCGCTCACTTCCGCTCCGTTCGGCTGGATCCCGTAGGGTGCACGCGCACTCTCGCGCCCGGCCTTAAAGGGCCAGTGCGCGCAATTAGGAAATCGTCATCACCATCAACTGCCACGATTTCCTGGTCTATAAGAAGGCCCCTGGCCTTCTAATCCTTGCCTGAGCGTTGTTAGTCTTTCCCAGTCTGTCTCGCAAATGGTTCCGTAGTGTCTCCCGTTCCAACTGTTACCCGTGCCCTGTTACCGTTCCTGTATTCGGTGTTGTTCCTGTGCCTACCCGCGTTCAAGTGTCTTCTGCCACGTCAAGTGCCATCTGCCACGTCAAGTGCCATCTGCCACGTCAAGTGCCATCTGCCACGTCAAGTGTCTTCTGCCACGTCAAGTGCCATCTGCCACGTCAAGTGCCATCTGCCACGTCAAGTGTCTTCTGCCACGTCAAGTGCCATCTGCCACGTCAAGTGCCATCTGCCACGTCAAGTGTCATCGGATACTGCCCGCCACGTCTGGCGCCACTTGCCGCACCTGCCTCCATCCGTGCTGAAGCCACAGCCACCGCCCGGACTATTTCAGGTACCCAAGCATACTGTCTGCCATTTACTTCTGCTTAGACTTGACCTGGTCAGCTGCCTCCCCGCTACGGCGGAGCGGCCTAGTGGGTCCACATACCCTGTGCCCGTGACATGTATGAATGAATTGACAACTTGGTGTCACCATTTCCCTTGTCAATGGGGTGTGTCCTTACATACTTTAAGGGCACGTTCAGACGTGGCGGAATTGCCGTGGAATTCCGCTGCGGACAATCCGCAGTGGAATTCTGCAGCAGCCATTTTTTTCATTTGTTTCTATACATTTTTTGGAAAGTTAGTTCAGACGTTGCAGAAAATTACCTTGCGGAAATTAGGCTGCGGTGCAGATTTTTCCCTCTGCAGCATGCTCATTACATTGACGAGAAGAAGCGGAATTTCAATGCAGATTTCAGCCTTTGCAATGCAAAAACTGAAATCTGTGGCAAGTCCGCTGTGATATCTGCAACGTCTGAATTACCTGTCAAATATGCAAATGTTGGTGCAGATTCATTGCGTAATTGCCCCAAATCTGCACCAACATTTGCAGCGGAAAAATTCCTCCATGTCTGAACGTGCCCTAACTCTGTCAGCACTGATTTCACATTGTCTGTGTAAGGACTCAACCCCAACTGGTAACACCCAGTTGTCTATTTATTCATACATTTCTAAGAGGAATAACAGAGGAGCTCCATAACGTAGAGTTTTAAGAAAAGATGCTCCATAATTATTATTTCATGGGCACTACAAGTATTTAGTAGAACAGACGTGTCAGGAGAGGTGAAAGGTCTTCTTTAACCCCTTGAGTACCCAGCTCATTTTGGCCTTGAGGACCAGACCCATTTTTTCAAATCTGACATGTATCACTTTATGTGGTAATAACTCCGGAATGCTTTTACCTATCCAATTGATTCTGAGATTGTTTTCTCGTGACATATTGTACTTTAGTTTAGTGCAAAAATTTGGTCGATAAATTAATTGCTTATTTGTGAAAAACACCAACATTTAGCGAAAATATGAAGAAATTATGATTTTTCCAATTTTAAATGCATCTGCTTGTAAAACAAATAGTAATACCACACAAAATAGTTACCAATTAACTTCTCCCATATGTCTACTTTATGTTTGCATCGTTTTTTGAACATCCTTTTATTTTTCTATGACCTCACAAGGCTTAGAACTTTAGCAGCAATTTCTCATATTTTTAAGAAAATTTCAAAAAGCGATTTTTTTCAGGGACCAGTTCAGTTCTGAAGTGGTTTTGAGTGCCCTATATATTAGAAACCCCCATAAAACACCCCATTTTGAAAACTGCACCCCTCAAAGTATCCAAAACAGCATTCAGAAAGTGTTTCAACCCTTTAGGCGTTTTACAGGAATTGAAGGAAAGTAGAGCTGAAATTTTCAAATTTCATTTTTTTTTACAAAATTCATATGTAATACATTTTTTTCTGTACCACAGAAGGTTTTACCTGAGAAACGCAACTCAATATTTATTGCCCAGATTCTGCAGTTTTTAGAAATATCCCACATGTGGCCCTAGTGTGATAATGGACTGAAATACCGGCCTCAGAAGCAAAGGAGCACCTCTTGGATTTTGGGGCCTCCTTTTTTCAGAATATATTTTAGGCACCATGTCAGGTTTGAAGAGGTCTTGTGGTGCCAAAACAGTGGAAACCCCCAAAAGTGACCCCCATTTTTTAAACTACACCCCTCAGGGAATTTATCTAGGGGTATAGTTAGCATTTTGACCCCACAGGTATTTTGCTATATTTTCTGGAGTTAGTCTGTGAAAATGAAAATCTACTTTTTTTCTGGAAAAACGTAAAAATTTCTATATTTTGCAAGAAATAAAGGAGAGAAAGCACCCCAACATTTGTAAAGCAATTTCTCGCGATTACGGCAATACCCCATATGTGGTAATAAACTGCTGTTTGAACCCACAGCAGGGCTCAGAAGGGAATAACCCCCATTTGGATTTTGGAGCTCTGATTTTACTGGAATGGTTTTCAGTGCCGTGTCACGTTTGCAACGCCCTGGAGGGACCTAAACAGTGGAATGCCCCCAAAAGTGACCCCATTTTGGAAACTATACCCCTCAAGGAATTTTTCTAGTGGTATAGTTATCATTTTGACCCCACAGGTTTTTTGATGAATTTATTGGAATTAGTCTGTGAAGATGAAAAGAGACCTTTTTTTGGAAAAAACACAGAATTTTCTAATTTTTATAAGGAATAAAGGAGAAAAAGCACCTCAACATTTGTAAAGCAATTTCTCCTGATTACGGAAATACCCCATTATGTGGTAATAAACTGCTGTTTGGACCCATGGCAGGGCTCAGAAGGGACGGAGCACCATTTGGATTTTGCAGCTCAGATTTTGCTGAATTGGTTTCTGGGGGCCATGTCGCATTTGCAGAGTCCCTGAAGTACCAGTACAGTAGAAATTCCCCAGATGTGATCCCAATTTGGAGACTATATCCCTGAAAGAATTAAATTATACGTGTAGTGAGCATTTTGAGCCCTCAGGGGTTTTATAGATTTTATTAGAATTGGTCCGTGAAAATGAAAACATTTTTTTTTTCCAATAACCTGTAGCTTTAGCTCAGAATTTTTCATTTCCACAAGGAATACAGGAGAAAAGACACCCCAAAATGTGTTACACAATTTCTCCTGATTACGGAAATACCCCATATGTGGTTGTAAACGGCTATTTGGACATACGGCAAGGGTCTAAACGGAAAAAGTGCAATTTCGTTTTTGGAGTGGAGATTTTACAAAATTGGTTTTTGGTGCCATGTTGCATTGCGCTGAGGTACCAGTACAGTGAAAACTCCCGAGAAGTGACCCCATTTAGGAAACTACACCCCTCAAGGAATTCATCTAGAAGTGTAGTGAGCATTTTGACACCCAAAGGTTTTGCAGAAATTAGTGCACAGTGGATGTTGCAGATTGAAAATTGACATTTTCCACATATATGCTATTTCAGTGCCCAATGCATTGGGCCCAGCTTGTACCACTGGAGACATACGCCCCATAAATTGTTAAGCGGTTCTCCAGAGTATGGTAATACCCCATATGTGGTCATAAACCGCTGTTTGGGCACACTGCCAGGCCCAGAAGGAGCGCCATTTGGCTTTTGGAGCGCAGATTTTGCTTGGTAGTAGTTTTGTTTAGTGTTTTACTGGTGTTTCAGTTTATAATGTGGGGGCATATGTAATCTGTGCGGAGTATATACATTTTTTGCGTGACACACTGTCGTTTTTATTGGTACCATGTTTGGCTATGCGCGACTTTTTGATCACTTTTTATTCCATTTTTTTGGAAACAACGTGACCAAAAAGGAAATTCTGCCATTGTTTTTTATGGTATTTTTTTTACGGTGTTCACCGTGCGGGATAAATAATATGATATTTTTTTAGGTCAGGCCGATACGAACGCGGCGATACCTATTATGTCTAGTTTTTGTCTTTTTTTTCATTTTTTTTCTAATTATAAAGGGCTTGATCAGGGAAACAAGGCGATTATTGTTTTTATTACGTAAAACTTGTATTTATTTATTTATCTAAAACTTTTTTTTCACTTTTTATTTTACACATACTAGGGGACTGGAAGATCTGATCTTCTGATCCCCTGCACAATACACTGCACTACTTCTGTATGTACTTGTGTAGTGCAGTGTATTGTAACTGTCACTTTACAACTGACAGTTGAGCCTATTACGTCCTGCCTTGGGCAGGACCTAATAGGCTCCGGTACCTGGCAACCAGGAAGCCGTTGCTAGGCTTCCTGGTTGCCATTGCAACCATCAGAACCCCGCGATTTTTCGCAGGGGGGGGGGGCAATGGGGTGCAGAGGGAGCCCCCTCCCTCTGTATCAATCACTTAAATGCCGCTGTCGCTATTGACAGCGGCATTTAAGGGGTTAAACTACAGCGATCGGAGAGGACAGTGATCGCTGTAGTTGCAGTGGGATGTCGGCTGTATATTACAGCCGACATCCGATGAAGATGGAGCGAGCACAGCTCCTGTGCCCGCTTCATCCTCAGGGCGTTACTATACGCCCATTTTCGGGAAGGGGTTAATAAAAATAGTGTTTTGTTTTTTTACACCGCTTTCTCTGATCTCCTCACGTATCTCACAGAAGTGAGGAGATCAGAGAAAGTGACAGGAGCTTTCTCCTGCAGACGACGTCACAGACGGCTGTGATTGGTCAGTCTTCAGAGACTGACCAATCACAGCAATCGCCGGCATTGGGGACTGCTAATTGGTCCCCAGGCCGGTAGCAGAGACGGTTAGCTGTCAATGACAGCTGCCGCCGCTGTTCTGTCACTATGTGGTTTCACATAGTGACAGTTTATTCCTGCGCCGTAATAGTACGTCGAAGGTACGCTGGAATAAGCGGCCAGCGACGTACTATTACGTCGAAGGTACGCAAGGGGTTAAAGGGACAGTTTGATAAACACCCTATCTTCAAAATAATAACAAAATGACACCAAAAAATCTCGAAAGTTTCAAAAGATCTAATATATATTTTGGAAAGTTTGTTTGAAGCCCGATTTTTCATTGGTTTAACCCCTTCAGGACTGAGCCACTTTTGGACCAAATGACAAAGCCTCATTTTTTAAATCTGATGTGTGTTACTTTATGTGGTAATAACTCGGGAATGCTTTTACCTATCCAAGCGATTCTGAGATTGTTTTCTTGTGACATATTGTACTTTAAGTTAGTGAAAAAATTTGGTTGATATATTCAATATTTTTGTGTGAAAAACACCAAAATTTTGAGAAAATTTGCAAAAAATTAGCATTTTCTAAATTCAAATGTATCTGCTTGTAAGACAGATAGTAATACCACACAAAATAGTTACTAGCTAACTTTTCCAATATGTCTACTTTAGATTGGCATCATTTTTTGAACATCCTTTTATTTTTCTAGGACATTACAAGGCTTATAAGTTTAGCAGCAATTTCTCACATTTTCAAGAAAATTTCAAAAGCCCATTTTTTTTAGGGAACAGTTCAGTTGTTAAGTGGCTTTGAGGGCCTTATATATTAGAAACCCCCACAAATCACCCCACTTTAAAAACTTCACCCCTCAAAGTATTCAAAACAGCATTCAGAAAGTTTTTTAACCCTTTAGGCCTTTCACAGGAATTAAAGCAATGTAGCGGGGAAATCTACAAATTTCTTTTTTTTTTTGCAGAAATTCAATTTTAATAAATTTTTCCTGTAATACTGAAGGTTTTTACCGGAGAAGCACCACTGAATATTTATTGCCCTGATTCTGCAGTTTTTACAAATATCCCACATGTGGCCCTAGTGCGCTACTGGACTGAAATACCGGCCTCAGAAGCAAAGGAGCACCTAGAGCCTTTTAGGGCCTTCCTTTTCTTAGATTATATTTCAGGCACCATGTCAGGTTAGAAGAGGTCTTGTGGTGCCGAAACAAAGGAAACACCCCAAAAAATACCCCATTTTGGAAACTAAACTCCTTGAGGAATTCATCTAGGGGTGTAGTGAGCATTTTGACCTCCCAGGTGTTTCATAGATTTCATTAGAATTGGGCAGTGAAAATGAAAAATGACATTATTTTCCAATACCATGTGTTTTTACCTCCAAATTTTTACTTTTTTCAACAAATAAATGAGGAAAAGCACCCCAACATTTGTAAAGCAACTTCTCCAGAGTACGGAAATACCAAACATGTGGTCATGAACTGTTGTTTGGGCAAGCGGCAGGACTCAGAAGGGAAGGCACGCCATTTCGCTTTTGGAGCGCTGATTTTGCTGGATTCATTTCTCTGCACCATGTCGCATTTGTAAAGCCCCTGAGGTACCAGTACAGTGAAACCCCCCAAAAGTGACTCCATTTAGGAAACTATACCCCTTGAGGAATTCATCTAGGGGTGTAGTGAGCATTTTGACCCCACAGGTGTTTCATAGATTTCATTAGAATTGGGCAGTGAAAATGAAAAATTACATTATTTTCCAATAAGATGTAGCTTTACCTCAAATTTTTTATTTTTTTCAACAAATAAATGATGAAAAGCACCCCAACATTTGTAAAGCAACTTCTCCAGAGTACAGAAATACCCAACATGTGGTCATGAACGGCTGTTTGGGTAAGCGGCAGGACTCAGAAGGGAAGGCACACCATTTAGCTTTTGAAGTACAGATTTTGCTGGTTTGATTTCTCGGCACCATGTCGCATTTGTAAAGCTCCTAAGGTACCAGTACAGTGGAAACCCCGCAAAAGTGACTCCATTTGGGAAACTACACCCCTAGAGGAATTAATCTAGGGGTGTAGTGAGCATTTTGACCCCCCAGGTGTTTCATAGATTTCATTAGAATTGGGCAGTAAACATGAAAAAAATCATTTTTTTCCACTAAGACGTAGCTTTAGGTAAAAATGTTTCATTTTCTCATCAAATAAAGGAGAAAAATCACCGTAACATTTGTAAAGCAACTTCTCCAGAGTACGTAAATACCCCATATGTGGTAATAAAGTACTGTATGAATACACATCCGGGCTCAGAAGGGAAGGAGCGCCATTTGGCTTTTGGAGAGCAGATTTTGCTGGATTGGTTTTTCTGCGCCATGTCGCTTTTGCAAAGCCCCTTAGGTACCAGTACAGTGGAAACTACCCAAAAGTGACTCCATTTGGCAAACTACACCCATTGAGGAATTCATCTAGGGGGGTAATGAGAATTTTGACCCCACAGGCGTCTCATAGATTTTATTAGAAATGGGCAGTGAAAACTAAAGATTACATTATTTTCCAATAAGACGCAGCATTAGTTAAAAATGTTTCATTTTATCAACAAATAAAGGAGAAAAAGCACTGTAACATTTGTAAAGCAACTTCTTCAGAGTAGGGAAATACCCCACACGTGGTCATAAACTGCTATTTGGACACACAGCAAGGCTCTAAAGGGAAGGAGCGCCATTTAGTATTTGGAGTGGAGATTTTATAAGATTCGTTTTTTGACACCATGTTGCATTGAGCTATAGTACCAGTACAGTGGTACCCAAAAAAAATTACCCCATTTTGGAAACTAGATCCCTCAAAGAATTGATCTAGGGGTGTAGTGAACATTTTGACCGCACAAGTGTTTTGCAAAAATGAGTAAACAATAGATGTTGCAGATTGAAAATTGCTGTTTTCCACAAATATGCCATTTCAGTGCCCAATGTGTTGTGCCCAGCTTGCACCACCGTAGACACACATGCCATAAATTGTTAAGCGGGTTCTCCAGAATACCCCATATGTGGTCATAAATTGCAGTTTGGGTACACTGCCAGGCTCAGTTGGACCACCATTTGGCTTTTGAAGCGCAGATTTTGCTTGGTGTATTAGTGGTATTTCAGCTTATAATGTGGGGGCATATGTGAGCTGGGCGGAGTACATCAGGGTATATGTATGCTGGGCGGAGTACATCAGGGTATATGTAAGCTGGGCGGAGTACATCACGGTATATGTAATATGCGCGGAGTACATCAGGATATATGTAAGCTGTGAGGAGTACTTCAGGATATATGTAAGCTGTGCGGAGTACATCAGGATATATGTAATCTGTGGAGTACATCAGGGTATATGTAAACTGTGGAGTACATCAGGGTATATGTAATATGTGCGGAGTACATCAGGGTATATGTAAGCTGGGCGGAGTGCATCAGGGTATATGTAAGCTGGGCGGAGTGCATCAGGGTATATGTAAGCTGGGCGGAGTACATCAGGGTATATGTAATATGTGAGGAGTACATCAGGGTATATGTAAGCTGGGCGGAGTACATCAGGGTATATGTAAGCTGAGCGGAGTGCAACAGGTCATATAATAGGATGATGTAATAATGGGGAGAATGAATAATCCATGGATTGGTGTAGTCGCTTGGAACCCAATCCTTTATACACAGGCTGGGTTTATTGGGTATTATACAAAATATCTGCGCTCCAGTGTTGCTTTATATTTGACTTCTTCACTAGCCCCATAAGCAGCACAAGTCCCTAAAGTTTCCTCATCTCCGCTGCATCTACAGGGTCCACCTGTGGGGTCCAGCAAATGATGATGTGGGGTATTTAGTGAAATTCTACTGGACCTAAAAATGTGTCTGGGTCGTCATTTTGCACCATTGCGTTTTGAGAGTCATAACGTGTTATTTTTCCGTTAGGGCGTGTGTGAGGGCGCCTTTTTTGTGGAGCGAGCTGTAATTTTTATTGGTTCCATTTTGGGGTACATGCAATTTTTTTTATCACTATTTATTACATTTTTTGGGAGATGAGGAAACCAAAAAACAGCCATTCCAGCACGTTTCTTTTTTGTCTTTTTTTACAGTGTTCACCGTGCAGTATAAACAACATGTTAACTTTATTCTGCGGGGCGATACGATTACAGCGACACCAAATTTTTATTGTTTTTTTACGTTTCACTACATTCCCACAATAATAATACTCTTTTCTAAAAAAATCATGTTTTAGTGTCGCCATTTTCTGAGAGCCGTAACTTTTTTATTTTTTAGTTGATATCGCTGTGGGCTTGTTTTATGCGTGGCAAACTGTAGTTTCTATTGGTACCATTTTGCGTTACTTGCAAATTTTTGATCACTTTTTATTAAAAAAAATTTTGAGACAAGATGACCAAAAAATAAAATGCGGTCATTGTTTTTTATAAAAAAAATTTACGGTGTTCACAGTGCAGTAAAAATAATGTGATATTTTTATAGATCAGGCTGTTCCGAACGCGGCAATACCTATTATGTATAGTTGTTTTTTCATATTTTCATGTTTTTTTAATAATAAAGGAGTTGATCAGGGAAACAGGGCAAGTGTTGTTTTTATTATTTATTTATTATTTATTAACTTTTATTTATTTATTTTTCTTTCACATTTTTTTTTACATTTTTTACTTTTTCTTTTACACTGACCTGGGGACTTGAAGATCTGGTCTTCTGATCCCCGGTACGATGCATTGCACTACTTATGTAGTGCAGTGCATCGTAACTGTCATTTTTCATTTGACAGTTAGCGTATTATGTCCTGCCTCGGGCAGGACCTAATAGGCTATCGTACCTGGGCAACCAGGAAGCCTAGTAACGGCTTCCTGGTTGCCATAGCAACAATCGCCACCCGCGATCCACCGCGGGGGGCCCGGGGGTTACAGAGGGAGCTCCCTCCCTCTGTAAATCACTTCAATGCGGTGGACGTCATTGACAGCCGCATTGAAGGGGTTAAATGGCTGTGATCGGCAGTAACAGCCATCGCAGCCATTGCAGCGGCATGTCAGCTGTGTATAACAGCTGGCAGCCGCTGAAGATAAAGCGCGCACAGCTCCTGTGCTCGCTTTATCTTCAGGGCGTAACTGTACGCCCGTCTGCGGGAAATCACTTTGATTTCGGACGTACAGTTACGCCCAATCGCGGGAAAGGGTTAAAAGCATTCTGTGTGACCGCTGCAGCCTGTGATTGGCTGCAGCGGTCACATGGGATGCAACGTCATCCCGGGAGGCTGGACTGGAGGAAGAAGCAGGAGTTCTGGATAAGTTAACTTTTAATACTTTTAACTGCAGCGGTAGTCACTGTCCCGGGTGCTGAAAGAGTTACTGCCGATCAGTTAACTCTTTCAGCACCTTGGACAGTGACTATACTCTGACGTCACCTAGCAACGCTCCCGTAATTACGGGTGCACACACGTAGCCACCCGTAATTACAGGAGCCCCATAGACTTTAGGCCTCATGCACACTTCCATCACCGTTTTCACTGCCGTTTTTCACGGATCCGTGTGTCCGTGATTGGAACCATGTGCTTCCCGTGTGTACTCCGTGTACTCTTCCTTGTTTTAGTTTCCGAGAGGAAACTGAAACCCGTTCACACTATGTACACGATATTGTGAGCGCTGCACATACTATTCCCTGTCCAGCGGTACTCACTGTCCAGCGGTACTCACTGTCCAGGGTGCTGAAAGAGTTACTGCCGATCAGTGCAGCCCTTAACTCTTTCAGCACCCTGGACAGAGACTACCGCTGGACAGGGAATACCATGTGCGGCGCTCACAATATAGATTAATGGTTCATTAAAAAAAAAACTGCAACAAAAAAAAAGTTACTACTTACCCAGAACTCCCTGCTTGCCTGCTTCTTCCTCAAGACCGGCCTCCTGAGATGACGTTTCAGACCATGTGACTGCTGCAGCCAATCACAGGCTACAGCGGTCAAATTGACTTCCGCGTTATGCAGGGAGGTCGGAAAGGATGTCAGAGGAGGGACGCGTCACCAAGACAACGGCCGGCGGAAGTATGAACTTATTTTTCTTAATATCGCTGCGTTCCAGCACTGATCAGCAGCCTCTTCTCTCTATCAGTGCTGACAGAGAGAAGGGGCTGCCGATTAGTGCAGTGCAGTATCTGTCTGTATGTGTACGTCTGCCCGCCCGGCCGTTGCTAGGCAACGGCTCCTTCACACACGGATGCCTTCCGTGTGCCTTCAGTTTTTTGACGGCCCCATTGACTTGCATGGGCCTCATGGTCACGGAATCTCAGACCAAAGTAGGACATGCTCTACTTTTGTCGGAACGGAGCAACGGGACCGTCAAAAAAAACTGAAGTGTGCATGGCCCCATTGAAATGAATGGGTCAGGGTACTAGCCGTCTGAAAAACAGCTAGCACCCTGAAGAAAAAGACTGAAGTGGGCATGAAGCCTTGTATTGGCCTGCCCGTGCCGTTATTACGGCCTGAAATAGGACATGTTTAATATTTTTCAACGGCCCGGGCACCTTCCCGTAAGCAAACGGGAAGGTACCCGTGGCCAATAAATGTCTATGAGCCCGTAATTACGGCCCGTGATTACGGCCGTTTTTACGTTCGTGTGCATGAGGCCTAAATCTGTAATGAATATATTGCTTCATTTAATTCCTTTTATGCTTCCAATAACATTATTTACACTCTCTAGCATATCGAGAGGTAGCAATTAAATTCATACTGAGAGGTATTTAAATAGTGAGCTTTTACTCTATCCATACCGTAAGTCAACCTCCCGAGCAACGCCGGGTATAAAAGCTAGTATTTCATAAACTGACAGTTCTGTATACCAGCGCTGCAGGAACTCTGTGGCCCATAGATTTCTATGGGTGCAGTATTACAGATGCGTACATTATCTTTAATACGTGTGCAGGAGGTCTTTGTCTTACCTGGATGATAAAATAAAGTAGAAGATCATTTTTCCTATCTTAGAAATAATCCTTTACACATATAATAAATATTGTGAAACCCACTAAAATGTGGGTAACCGTGTTTTTCTGTATAACTATCATTAAAGGTGACCTCAGTTTATTTTTAAAGAAGTTAGAAAGAGTATTGACAAACCTAATTTTACCTGGCCTTACTCCATATCGCATTATTTGCTACTGCGTCTAGTGGTGCCAGCATGGCTGAAATCCAAAAGCAATGACTCAGAAACTGGCAGCAGGTAATAGATAAAAGCATTGTAAATGTCTCATCTCTTTGCCGTTCTTTACATTATGTAGCTTTCTTTATGTCCTTTAGGACTGATATCAATATGTCTGTTTGATACATAAAATGTAAATTTCGTTGTTACTGCCATTAATATGGTTACATTTTCTTCCATTCATACAAAGGCCCAATGACAGAGAGTACTTAGGTATGTTAAAGAGCTATTCACTGGGGGTCTTTCTGCTTGTAGCTTATAATTATTATTTTGACCTATTAGGGCATGACCACACGTGGCGGAATTTCACTTAAATTCCGCTGCGGACACTCCGCAGCGTTAATCCGCAGCGGAGCCGTTTGTCCATTGACTTACACTTTAATTTAGCAGTGTTCGTTTAGACGAGGCGTAAAATTCCGCTGCGGAGCATAGGCTGCGGAGCGGAATTTGGTGTCCGCAGCATGCTCTGTCTGTTGCGGAGCAGTGGCGGACTCATGGCGGAATTTCTCCATTGACTTCAATGGAGATTCAAAGTTCCGCAATGAAGTCCGCAGCTGTCATGCACATGTCATGTGTGCTGCGGATGCGTCTTGCTTTTTTGCCATGACATTTCTTCATTCTGGCTGGACCTATGTATTTCTAGGTCTACAGCCAGACTGAGGAAGTCAATGGGGCTCCCGTAATGACGGGAGCGTTGCTAGGAGACGTCTGTAAATAGTCACTGTCCAGGGTGCTGAAAGAGTTAAGCGATCGGCAGTAACTGTTTCTGCACCCGGGACAGTGACTACCGATCTCAATATACATGTATCTGTAAAAAAACATATAAGTTCATACTTACCGAGAACTCCCTGCTTCTGTCTCCAGTCCGGCCTCCCAGGATGACGTTTCAGTGTAAGTGACGGCTGCAGCCAATCACAGGCCAAGCACAGGCTGCAGCGGTCACATGGACTGGCGCGTCATCCAGGGAGGTCGGGCTGGATGCCGAAAGAGGGACGCGTCACCAAGACAACGGCCGGTAAGTATGAAAATCGTTTACTTTCACTAGGGAAAGTGCTGTCCCTTCTCTCTATCCTGCACTGATAGGGAGAAGGGAAGCACTTTTCCCGCAGTCCGCAGCAGCTAGTCCGCATCAATGTACTGCACATTTTGTGCAGATCCGCAGCAGAATCTGCAACGCAGATTCTGTGCGGCATTGATGCGGACAGTTGCGGAGGAAATCCGCCACGTGTGGTCATGCCCTTACTTTGACCTTGGTTTGGTCCTGACTTGGCATTGCAGTTTACCCTAATTCTCTATATATTGACGTCTGTATCTGCTAAAATTGATGACACAATAAACAAAAAAATAGAAAAAAATATCTATATGGTTTGGATTCAATTCATTGATACAATTTACCTGCAATGTTATGTTTAACCAATTAGTTTGCTGTTGAAGGTCTTATCCCACGAACCATTTTTGTAAAAAAAAAATTCCCACATCCGGCCAAAATATTGTATGTATTCATGTTAAGCATGTTTGTTTGTTAAAATAGATTTTTCTATCTATTTTTTTACAATGTCCTCACCCCATTGTCTCCGGGCTCTGTAGCAGGCATGTCAGCGGACAGCAGCAGCGGACCACGATAAACATCCTCCCTAAATTCGCAGCTTTGCAAACCTCCCAAGCTGCAGCAAATGTAGTGCGTATTCCCATGATCTGTTTGTCATTACATCACTTCTCCGCTCTGTACATCAAAACATTACGATACTATTCAATATTATGCTCCTAGGGGTGGATACCTCGATAATAAAGCATCTGATGGAGCATGCCACCATTTTTGTTTCTGTCCATTTCTGAAACGATGGCAAAACCCTTTATATGACTCTTTATGAAATTAGAGGCATATGGATGTACAGTAGCGCCCCATAGACTTAAATGATCAATGTATTACTCAAAGGTATATGGAGTTGTAATATACTTGTTTACATGAGACCTTGCGTACATGAGACCATAGACTGAAATGGAAGGCCAAGTTTTGCAACGAATGTTCTTAATTGTTCCAATGCATCTAAAATGAGAAATTAAGTAACTTCACACATAAAAATCTCCTATCATTTTGTGTCTACAGCTCCTATGCAGATCTATGCGTGTTCATGGTAACAAACTTCAAGCAAATCCTGGATAATCTGATACTACAATCCTTCTCCCCTCCACCTGTACCCTACTTCTTAGACTATTCGCAAAGTTTTATTTTACACATTTTGGAAGAATAAGAAATAAATGGATGCGAAAGATGAACATAGCCTTAAACCTAAGGTTAAACCAAGATATTCACCATCTAAATATTTAGAATGTATCAAACTGATAAGATTATCTTCTGTCTTAATAAAATAAATACTATAACACTTGAATTATGTACAGCTTTCTGTAGTTTATATCGACACTAAATGCCACTTAGAAGACCCTACGGTGAAAAATAATAATAAAGTTGTATCCGTACTACATACAAAGTGAGAATACGCCAAACTTAACAAATTATTCAATGAAAGGTTTACATGTCAAATTAGATATCAGCAGAATGTCCTTGTGATTGAATGGTCACTTTCAACATTTCCTGGAAGAGTTATGTTCTTATGGTATAAATCACTTCCACGGAAAGCAGTAGTTAGAAGGTGACTGCTATGACACGAATAGCTCCCATAGGCTGTTCACATATTCTAGAACCACAGCCTGTTCTTTCAGGGCGAATATTCCCATGGCTTAAATTAGTTCCCTAAAAAGTCACAAGCTGGGGCAGCAGAAGATGTTTTTATTAGGAAAGTGTCCTGAGAAGATTTATCTCAAACGTTGCATTTTCTACAGGGCACGCAGACAAATGAATAACAAATGCAAAATTACAGTTGCTGGCTGCCAACCCTGAAAGCAAAAGGATTCAATAAGTCTTTATCATTGAGACAAGGTCAAAACTTGCTATTAGTTTTGTGAAGGGGCGACTAAGGATTTCCTATTTGAATTCGGCAACGGCCGGTCTTCTCTTAAGACCCATTGCTTGGTCTGGTTGCACAATGACATCGATATAGTAAATGAACTATTACCCAAGTCTAGTCATAGATCAGAGAGGAGACAGGAGCTCCAGATCAATTTAAGAAAAAGAAGAAGATTAACATCCTAGTTTGAGGGAGCCAGAAAAAAATTTCATATGACTACTATATCCTATGCAGTGAGCATCAGCCTTCATCAGTCCTCAAGGAGAAAATCTCTATATAGCACGATTATGGAGGACAGTGGAACTTTTTCCACAGGTAAAACTGAGGCATTACTGCCATATCATTAACAGAATTGCTTATAACATATTTTTGGATTATTGTGGCACATTAGAGTGTCTAAAATAACCCAATGAGGAATGCTTTGGAAACATGAAACAAGAACGATGTAAAGTAAAGATTTTTAAAAAATAAATAAATAAAACAATGTATCATGTTATTTTATATAACTTTCTAATTGGTTTTTATTAAAAAAAAATTTACTTTTTGAGATACAGATTCAATGTGCCCTGGATTCAGAGAAGCTGTATCATCCGCTCCAACCCGAATCGGTCAAGTCAGCGGGACTGACGGCTTTGGTGAGCGCTGGTCTTGCGTGTCTCTGACACACAGGATTCAGCTATTATCAATCACATGTAAGTTCATGAAGATGTGACCGATAACAGGACTTGCTGTCACCTTCGCACAGGACGCATCACTCCAGTAGGTGGAAGGGGGCGCTGCGCTGGCTCCCTTCCCCTGCTTGTTTCAGAAGCGCCCGGGGCCGGCGACTCAGCAGTCGCCTTTCCGACCAGGCACTTCTTCCCTCAGTGCCGTCACTACCGCTGTAGCAGCCATAGTGGCTGCTAGTGCGACACTGGGCATGAGGGCAGTGGCGCCGCTAGCAGCCGCTGCAGTTACTACAGCGGTAGCGACGGCATTATAGCGGAGCAGGGAAGTATCTCCCTGCTCTGCTACTAGCGCCACTGTAGCTCCCTGAAGGAGCGGAATCCCCGTGTGGCCGGGTATTACGCTCCTGGAGTGCTCTGCTTGATGTCTCTGTCCATATATGGACAGTGACATCAGGGGAAACTCCTGAAGCGGAATCCCCGTCCCCAGCATTGCAGATGCTGTGACCGGGGATTCCACTCCAGGAGAAGCCAATGACGTCAGGATAAGTGGACACAGAAGACAGGAGCTTCTCCTGAAGTGGAATCCCTGTTCACAGCGACGGCAACGGTGTGGAAGGGGATTCCGCTTGAGGAGTTTCCCCTGATGTCACTGTCCATATATGGACAGAGAAATCAATCGGAGCGCTCCAGGAGTGGAATCCCTGACCACACGGGGATTCCGCTCCTTCAGGGAGCTACAGTGGCGCTATCTACAGGAAGGGGGGGGCGCTACCACATGGGAGCTGTGGGCTGTGTGGCACTACCTACCAGGGGGCTGTGTGGCACTCCCTACCAGGGGACTTTGTGGCACTCCCTACCAGGGGGCTGTTTGGCACTCCCTACCAGGGGGCTCTGTGGCACTCCCTACCAGGGGGCTCTGTGGCACTTCCTATCAGGGGGCTGTGTGGCACTCTCTACAGGGGGCTGTGTGGCACACTAATGGGGGCTGTGTGGCGCTCTCTACAAAGGGGGTTTGTGGTGCTCTCTACAAGGGGGCTGTGTGGTGCTATCTACAAGGGGGCTGTGTGGCGCTATCTACAAGGGGGTTGTGAGGCGCTGTCTACAAGGGTGCTGTGTGGCGCTACCTATAAGGGGGCTGTGGGGTGCTACCTACAAGGGGGCTGTGTGGCGCTACCTATAAGGTCGCTGTGTGGCGCTACCTACAAGGGGCTGTGTGGCGCTACCTACAAGGGGCTGTGTAGCGCTACCTACAAGGTACTGTGTGGCACTATCTACAGTGGGAATCTGTGAGTGGTGGGCTGATGGTCATTTTACTGTGAGTGGGGGGCTGATGGTCATTTTACTATGAGTGGCAGGCTGATGGTAATTTTACTGTGAGAGGGGGCTGATGGTCTTCAAGTGGTTTCCGCCTCTGACCTCCAATTGAAATTATTAGGAGGCGCCCGTTTGGAGTGCTTTTTTTGCCTGCGTCTTTTGCATTAGCTTCAACGGCTTAAGAAAAAACGCAAAAAAAAGGTCAAACAACGCTGTCAATACAAAATCTGCTTCAAAATTCCTGAGTGTAGTGCTTGTTCTTAGCTGTTTTCTTTCTTTCTCAAAACTATTTTTGGTAGTGGGGCCCTGAGGAAATTTTATTTTTCCAGTGCTGCCTCGAGTCCAAAAAGTTTGGGAAACTCTGTACTAGGCTACAGGATCACGTCGGCCAACGCAAGGATCCTGTCGTGGAGCAGCTCAGTTCATTGTGGGAACGAGGTCTAGGTGAGTACAATTTTCGTTTTTGTTTGGAGGCACTGTCTACAAGGGTGAGGTCGGGGACTGTATGGCACTGTCTACAAGCGGGAGGTGGGGGCCCTGGCTTTCACCAAAACTGTCAGTCACGCTGACCTGATGGATTCAGGTTTGAGCGAAAGATACAGCTTCTATGTATCCAGGATGGCACTTTCATCTCTTGGGAAAAATAACCTCTCACACAGCAAAATAATATAAAGAACAAACAGAATAACCTTCTAGCCTGATTTGCCTCTATGGCTACCATTTTTTCTTGTGTCTTCATACCGCATCATGCAATATATACTAAACCTCTATACACCGTTTTTTCTGATAGATGATCGTTTCTTTCAGATGCTGTGCTATCCGCTGGTTATGCTCTTCTCCATGTATGCAAATGTTTTAATGATGGCACTGGCATAAGAAGTAGTCATGAAGTTGAATTGGACCCCACTCCTCCACAACCACCTTAAAGGGGTTGTTTCATTAAGATAGGTCATAGATGGGAATCCACCGCTCGGGACCCCCCTCTATAAGCCAGAACGCCATAAAAAATAGTGAAATCTATTATAAGTCAGCCGAATCCATCAGGATTTATTGTGATCCGTCATAACTGTCATGGCTCTGTTATAAATAAAAGCCATGATACTAATGTGAACAGAGCCTTAATGTGACATTTATATTTGTGTCTGCACATCATAATATTATTCTCATTTATGGAGTGATTTCACAAAGGAATTGAGTGACTGTTTTAATTTATATACAATAGGAAGATTCTCCAGGGCTCATTTGTGCTCAAATGTAATCATCCCATCATTTCAATCATTTGTTAAGCTGGTACACAAGTATCTAAATCTTTAGGGGAAGATTGATATCGTACTGTAAAATGATGAACACCAGTAGTCATATTCTTATATAGAAGAAATGTGCATTACTGAAGGTATTAACCCTTTAGTGGCTAGCCTATTTGGGGCCTTAATGAGCAATTGATTTCTTCATTTTTCTCATCGTCGCAGTTCAAATGCATTAACTTTTTTGTAGGCATAACCACGTAGGGCTTTTTTTTTGTGGGACAAGTTGTATTTTTTTAATGCCACCATTTTGGGGTACATATAATTTACTGATTACGTTTTAGTAACTTTTTTTGGGGTGATGATAAAACTCAGAAATTCCTCCATACTTTTGCGTCTTACGCTGTTTACCATGTGGTATAAATCACACAATTACTTTATTCTGCGGTTCGGTACGATTTAAGCGATACCAAATTTATATTCTTTTTTTATGTTTTACTACTTTTGCACAATAAAACACTTATATATAAAGTATTAGGTTTATGCGTCGCCATATTCTAAGGCCAGGATCACACAGGATCCTGTTTTTATGGCAATTTTTTGCTAATTTTTCTGAGCAAAGCCAGAAGTGGATGCAAAAGGAAGGAAAGTTATAAAGAAAAGAGAAACACATCTCCTTCCTTTTGTTTCCGCTTCTGCGTTGGGCAAAAAAAAAAACTGCATCAAAACTTTGTGATCCTGGCCTAGGAGCTTTAACATTTTTAGTTTTCCGCCCACATATCTGTATGAAGGTGCATTTTTTGCTGGACAGTTTGTAGTTTTTATTGGTACTATTTTGGGGGTACATACAACATTTTGATCGTGTTTTTTTTTGCATTCTTCGTAGGCTAAAGATAAACAGCAATTCTGGCATTGTTTTTTTTGGTTTTTTTTTTACGGCGTTCACTGTACAGGTAAGATAATGTAAAACTTTTTTCGTTTAGGTCGTTACGGACACAGTGAAAGCAATTATGTGTAGCTTTTTTTTTTAAAAGTGTGGGATTTTCATTTTTTTACTTAGGATTTTCCTTTTTTAATCAATTTTTTTTACTGATATGGGACTTCACTATGCAATCATTTGATCGCTTTTATAAAACACTGCAATACTTCTGTATTGTAGTGTATTATGCCTGTCAGTGTAAAACTGACAGGCATCTATTAGGCCCTAATAGTGATACACTGATGACAGAACAGGGGGCCATTCTTAGGCACGCAGCTGCCATGGAAACCATCATCACCCCATAATCGCATTCAGGGGATTGTCGATGGAGTGACAGAGGGAGTCTCCACCCTCTGAAACCACTTAAGTGCCGCAATTGCAATCGACCACAGCATATAAGGGTTTAAACGGCAGGGATCGGAAGTAAATCTGACCCTAGATGTTAGTGCAGGAGCCCAGCTGTCGTTAGACAGCCCACGATCCAATCTAGTTGGCATGTGTGTCCTGTGCCGGGCGTATGGCACAGCAACGTGGAAAAGGCGTCACTGTGGCATAAGTACTCTTAATGACCGCCGTGAGAAGGTGTATGGGTGATCATTAAGGGGTTAAATGGAGCACAGTAAGATGCTACAGTAAACTTGATTGAAAAAGCAGAGTCAAGTTTGTTGGCGTAGAAGGTTGTTACTTGTCACAACACATGGTAATATCACACCATGTTTTTTGTGGTGACTTTCTATAGGACTGCAGGCAAGCCAATCACATTATCTTATCTTAGTAAATTAAACTCAGCTCAGCGCCATCTATATATTCACATTAGATATCTACAAATCTACATCAGCACAATTATTCTTATGATATTATTGGCAGGAAAAGCTAAAGACGGAGCAGTTTGTAGCCTAATTACCTGTGATGTACGACACTACCACAGTATTTTTATATGCCTTGCATCGCTGTTTTCTGTTGTCTTTGTGCGGAGTGTAATATTGTACCATTTCTGCATTTGATGTGCATTGTTTTTACTCAGCACATAGTGCTGCCAAGGGAGGCTTTCTGTAGGTCTGGGCTTGCAAAGGATCATCTATCTTTTTTTCCTCTAGTGACACAAAGTAGGAAATTATGCAGACATTTTCTATGTAACATTTTTTTGTGCTTGGTACTTTCCGCCAAGAACATATATTATATTCTACGTTGATGACAGCTGATAGATTGACAGCGGTGAAGACTGAAACTCTCTTCAGTAGTATGCAGCGAGCAGGCAGGGTGAGAGACAGGGGCAGCATACTCTTGGTCTTATAAATCTAACCTGCCCCAGATGGTCCTTCAATGCAGAGCAGACACGGACAGCAGTGCAAGGCTTGAATGGCATGGGTTGACCTCTAAGGATGTTTACGCATAGATTATAGGTCTGTGATGTTCCTTTATTGCTGAACGGCAATATTTGATTTGAAACATCATATTTTATAAGATCCAAGCAAGCAAGCAAGCCAGATTGTTACACTTGCTATCTTTCAGATTATAAAGCAGCAATACAGCCAGTGGAAGGTCTCACAAAGAATCTTCTAAGACATTATGTTCTATCGGTTTTCCCTTTGTGAGGAAAGAAGGCTCTATACTGCACCATGCCGGGATGTAGCTATAGTGGGTGCAGAGGTGACAGTTACACCCGAGCACCGGCGCCTGAGGTGGCCACACCAGTATTATAAATAATACATAATAGGTGGGATGCCCTGTTACAGATTTTACACTGGGGCTTGAGATCTTCAAGTTCCACCTCTGGCATCATAGTTAGAGTCTAAATTAGCTTTTCAGAAATGTAGTCAGGCTGTATAAGAAAACCGAGTGTATGGAATTGCATGGCAAAACATGTTTGTCCTGAGGCTCAACAAGGGCCAGCCTTATGCCTCATGCACACAGCCATTGTGCGACTCGGGCCATTTTTGACGGCATCTGAGTGGCACCCGATAGTCTTCACGGACCTATTCACTTTAGCGGGTGAATCGGGTCCGTGAAAAATGGTCCGAGTCTCCGATCCGAGGAAACATAAAACATGTCCTATCTTTCCTCGAAACACTGACGGGACTCGACGGCAGCCTCGGTCGTGCGCATGAGGCGTTAGGGTCAGTTCACACGTTGTGTAAATACTGCAAATTTTCCGCAACGGAATTCATTGCAGAAAATCCGCAGCAAATACAGTAGCAGCAAAGTGGATGAGATAAAACAAATCTCATCCACATGCTGCGTAAATACTGGGCGGAAAAAACGCTAAAAAATTGACCTGCGGTGCAGAATTTTATTCCACAGCATATCAATTGTATTTGCGCAAACACTGCTTATTTACTGCAGGTTTTCCCCATTGAATTAAATGGGGAGGTAAAACCCACAAGCAAGTTCCGCCACAAAAAACGTAACTCAGAAAAAAAAAATCGTATACTTACCCAGGAGTCTGTGTTTCTTCCTCCAGGCCGGCCTCCTGGGATGACATTTCAGCGGAGGTCACATGGGAAGAAACATCATCCCAAGTGGCTGGCCTGGGTGATGCTTCATCCTATATGATTGCCGCTGCAGCCAATCACAGGCTGCAGCGGTCTCCTGGGATGAAACCTGCTGCAGTTTTCCGCAGCAGACATTCCGGCCGAAAAACTGCACCACAGTTTGGTGCAGTTTTTCGCCCGGAATTCCCTATGGTGCACAGGGCGGATACACTGTGTGCTTTTACACAGCGTATCCGCCCTGTGTGATCTCAGCCTTACGTTGGATGAGGCCATTTGCTGTACCGCCTGTTGGCACTACCCTATATGGTGTACAGTCATACTGTGTACAAATAACCATACTATACAGTGCCCATATATTAGCATGATACAGGAAGGTGCCCAAATAAATGCCACACGTTAGCCAAATAACATTTGCATACAAATGTCTAAATAAGAATGTTATGCAGTGATATACTGTACAGTGCCTAAGTAGCAGTGCCACTGTATAGTGCTCCAATAATACCAACATACAGTGACTAAATAACAGCTCCCTACATAAAGTAATCTATACAATGTCTAAATAATAATGCTATACAATTTATATTAAGATTTGTGATGGTACCTGGACAAGGAATTTAAATAGCAGAAGGCTGACCTGCTCTATGTTAAGATCACTGACACAGCAAGGAGTGATTTCATTACTAACAATATTTGAGAAAATTGTTTTATATGCTGTTAGCTAATAAATGCATTGTTCAAAACTAAAAGTTCACTTTACCATTTGTTACATTTTTTCAGAACAATTTTAGGTTATAGTTAGCTTAGGCTTCATTCGTGACTCCGTTCATGGGTTCCCTCGAACCTTTCCGTCAGGGGAACCCATGAACAGAATCCAAACTAAAACAAACCTATGGTTTCTGTTTGTCACCGTTGTGTAAGGGTTCTGTTGTTTCGACGGAATAAATAGTGCAGTCGACTACGGTATTGATTACGTGAAAACAACGGAACCCTTAAACAACGGTGACAAATGGAAACCATTTGCACCAGATCTGTCACCATTGAAATCAATGGTGATACAAACAGAAACCTATAGTTTACGTTTGTTTCAGTTAAATTAAGTTCATGGGTTCCCCTGACGGAAGGGTCCGACCATAACAATCGCCTATGGCAGATAGGGAGATACCTCCCTGCTCTGTCATAGTGTTCAATAGCATCTGCGTCCAAAGGCTGCTAGCGGAGCATCCGACATGGCTGGCAGCACGGTCCCCCTCGTGCCACGGGCCCCGTAGCAGCCGCGATGGCTGCTACAGTGGTACTTACGCCACTGGTCCGACCGAACCCCTGATCGGAATCCCGACGCAAATGTGAACTAAGCCTTAAAGAGTAACTGCACTTTCAAAAAATTTAAAATATGTCATAGAGACATATGAAAGCTTTGATCAGGGGGGTCTGGATTCTGAGACCCCAAAGGGTGCTCAGCTGAACGTTTCTGCACCTTCTTTTCAGTGATGGTGGTGGGTCTCAGAATCCAGACCCCCCCCCCCTGATCAAAGCTTCTGATACGTCTCTATGACATATTTAAACTTATATGTCTCTATGACATAGCAAATGTTTTTTCAAACACAGTTACTGTTTAAAGCCATGTTCACAGGTTGAGGATTTGGCAAGATTTTCCCTGCAGATTTCGCTCCAAAACCCGTATCAAGATTTTCACTGTTTATTCTGCTCCAAAATCCACATCAAATCATATCAAAACCATCACCAATGCGGTTTTTGAACCATCAACATGCTCAGGAGTAAAAAAAAAATCTGTGCCATGGAAAAAAAAGTAGCATGCTCATTCTTCTCACGGATTCCAATGGGGCTAATCCGCGTGTGAGGATCCATTGGCACATCCGCAACAGAAATCTGAAATACCGTACGGTAACTTTTGTTTTCCCCTGCAGGAACACCTGCCTGCCCGACTCCACTGAATGAAGTGATCATGCTGTTAAATTCTGTATCCCCGTTTAACCCATGCAAATAATAAAACACATACACTCCTGTCTAATATAATAAACAAATTGCATTTAAAAATGTCACATTGTTCAGTTTGAATGCATCACCACCTTGTGGACACAATTAGCAGTGCAATTTTTTTAATAATCTTTGCAGTTTTTGGAGTTCAGTGCTGGCATAATTTGCAGATGGGGATTTCTGCACATGATCACCTTTCAACACCTTTACAGTTTAAACATATATAGATATAATGTACATAAAATATGAGTAACTGTAAATATATTTGCATTATATTTGAATTATAATCCAGTTTTCATTGGAAATATATGAAATGCTTGTAAATAGATACACTTCTAACAACTCAGGGGCTGCTCACATCTCCGTTGGAGGCTCCATTTGGGATCTCCGTCTCAGATCTGGCAGGAATTACCAGGAATTACTGCAAATTGTTTCCGGTAAAACCACGGACACCCAAACGGAAAGCCAACGGAACACAATAAAGTTAATGAGTTCCATCGGCGGTGTCCGTGTTGCAATGGAACAATTGCGTTCGGCATTCCCGCAGATGTGACCAGGGCCTTAGGTGAGCTCCGATAATTCAGTGGAAGTTATTTTTTTCATTTATCATCTTATTGAACAGTGTCTACTGTAAAGCCTATATTTCGCAAAATTCGATTCAGCAGAGCAAACTCTATGTAGGCATTGAGCCAGCAAGGAATGCTGGGAGAATTTAGCTCTGAAGCCTGTAGAATTGTGAATGCAGCTTAGGACTCTAAAGCGGTTGTTCCATGATGAGAACCCCTGTCCATATGCCCAATTAGGGTATATGGGTGTCATAGAAGGAATCTAAAGCTCAGGACCCGACTCTATTAGCCAGAGTGTAAAGGATCTGCCAGGCACAGCTTCGGGGTTAACTTCCATAGGTAATCAGTCTTCATCTGAGTCTATCTCTCTGAGACTGACTCCAGCTTCCACCACTCAGGCTGGCAGGCTTAGGAGTGGGAGAGCCTATCGCAGCCTGGCCAAACTCAGCTAGCTCCCGCCCTCTGTCTATTTATACCTGCATTTCCTGTTCCTCCTTGCTTGTGATTCTTTCCGTGTGGTTTCCTGGCCCAGCTACAGCTCCTAACAATTTGATCCTGCTCCATTCTGACCCTGGCTTTCTGACTACTCTTCTGCTCTGCGTTTGGTACCTCGTGCTCTCCTGGTTTGACTTGGCTCGTTCACCACTCTGTTGCTCACGGTGTTGCCGTGGGCAACTGCCCCTTTCCCTTTGCTTTATATTCCCTTGTATGTTTGTCTCGTGCACTTACTGAGCGTAGGGACCGCCGCCCAGTTGTACCCCGTCGCCTAGGGCGGGTCGTTGCAAGCAGGCAGGGACAGAGTGGCGGGTAGATTAGGGCTCACTTGTCCGTTTCCCTACCCCTATCATTACATAATCACAAGCCCATATACCTAGTCTACCCTGGTCCCTGACATTACTATGGACCCCCTTGAGACCCTGGCTCAGCAAATGCAGGGTCTCTCCCTACAGGTCCATGCCCTGGCTCAGAAGGTCAACCAGCCTGATGCTACCTTGGTAGTTCCCCTCACCTCAACTCCTGAACCCCACCTCAAGTTGCCCGACTGGTTCTCAGGGGACCGGAGGGCTTTTCTCTCCTTTCGGGAGAGTTGCAGGCTTTACTTTCGCTTAAAGCCCCACTCCTCAGGTTCATAGAGCCAGCAAGTGGGTATAATTATGTCCCGGCTCCAGGACGGGCCCCAAGAATGGGCCTTTTCCTTGGCTCCTCACGCCCCTGAACTTTCCTCCGTTGATCTTTTCTTTTCTGCCTTTGCCGAGAGTCAGCTGGTGACCTTACGTCAGGGTAAGAGACCTGTTGAGGAGTATTGTTCTGACTTTAGGAAGTGGTGCGTAGCTTCTCGGTGGAATGACCCTGCCTTAAGGTGCCAGTTTAGGTTGGGCCTGTCGAATGCCCTGAAAGACCTGCTAGTTAGCTATCCCTCTTCTGACTCCCTAGACCAGGTTATGGCTTTAGCGGTACGACTTGACCGACGTCTCAGGGAACGACAACGCGAACGTTTATGTGTTTTCTCCTCCGACTCCCCCATGATGCCTCCTGAGGTTCCGTTGCTTCGTTCTTCCCCGGAAGACTCAGAGGTACCTATGCAACTCGGGGCCTTCGTGTCCCCCCAACAACGTAGAGATTTCCGCAGGAAGAATGGTCTCTGCTTCTACTGTGGGGATGACAAGCATCAAGTGAACAACTGTCCTAAGCGTAAGAATGCAGCCGGAGAACTTCCGCGCCTAAGTGATCATCGGGGAGGTATTTGGTATTTCCCGTAAATATGAAACGTAATAAGATCTTGCTTCCCTTTCAGGTCTCTTTTGGTGGTAGGTCTGCTACCGGCAGCACCTTCGTGGATTCAGGGTCCTCTGCTAATATCATGTCTGTGGAATTTGCTATGTCTCTTGCTATGCCTTTGATTGATTTGCCTAAACCTGTCCCGGTAGTGGGTATCGACTCCACTCCTCTTGCTAATGGTTATTTTACACAGCATACCCCTGTTTTTGAACTCCTTGTTGGCTCCATGCATTTGGAGCAGTGCTCTGTACTGTTGATGCAGGGATTATCGTCCGATTTGGTTTTAGGCCTTCCCTGGTTGCAGTTGCATAATCCCACGTTTGACTGGAATACTGGGGATCTCACCAAATGGGGTAATGAATGTTTGACGTCATGTTTTTCTGTTAATTCTATTTCTCCCCCTGAGGAGGTGAACACGCTACCTGAGTTTTTTCGGGACTTCGCTGATGTTTTCTCTAAGGAGGCCTCCGAAGTGTTACCTCCTCATAGAGAATACGATTGCGCTATCGAATTGATACCAGGAGCTAAGCTTCCTAAGGGTAGGATATTTAATCTTTCTTGTCCCGAACGTGAAGCCATGAGAGAGTATATCCAGGAATGCCTCGCCAAGGGTTACATTCGCCCCTCTACTTCTCCGGTAGGTGCTGGCTTCTTCTTCGTAGGGAAGAAGGATGGTGGTCTTAGGCCATGCATTGACTACCGTAACCTGAATAAGGTCACTGTAAGAAACCAGTATCCCCTTCCTTTGATTCCTGATCTCTTTAATCAGGTTCAGGGGGCCCAATGGTTCTCTAAGTTTGATCTACGGGGTCGTATAACCTTATCCGCATCAAAGAGGGGGATGAGTGGAAGACTGCGTTTAACATGCCCGAAGGTCATTTCGAATACCTCGTCATGCCCTTTGGGTTGTGTAATGCGCCGGCGGTCTTCCAGAATTTCATAAATGAGATTTTGAGAGATTACCTGGCTATATTTCTTGTAGTGTACCTTGATGACATACTCGTGTTTTCCAAGGACTGGCCCTCCCACATTGAGCATGTCAGGAAGGTGCTCCAGGTCCTTCGGGAAAACAAACTGTTTGCAAAAACCGAAAAATGTGTGTTTGGGGTACAGGAGATACAATTTTTGGGTCAAATCCTCACTCCTCATGAATTCCGCATGGACCCCGCCAAGGTTCAGGCTGTGGCAGAATGGGTCCAACCTACCTCCCTGAAGGCGTTACAGTGTTTTTTGGGGTTCGCTAATTATTACAGGAGATTCATTGCTAACTTCTCGGTCATCGCTAAGCCTCTTACGGACCTCACTCGCAAAGGTGCTGATCTCCTCCACTGGTCTCCAGAGGCTGTCCAGGCTTTTGAGGTCCTTAAGAAGTGCTTTATCTCGGCCTCGGTGCTGGTTCAGCCCAACCAAATGGAGCCATTTATCGTGGAAGTTGACGCATCCGAGGTGGGAGTGGGGGCTGTCTTGTCCCAGAGTACCAGGTCCCTCACCCATCTCCGCCCCTGTGCCTACTTCTCCAGGAAGTTTTCGCCCACTGAGAGTAAGTATGATATTGGCAACCGCGAACTCTTAGCCATTAAATGGGCATTTGAAGAGTGGCGCCACTTCCTGGAGGGGGCTAGGCACCAGGTAACGGTCCTTACCGACCACAAGAATCTGGTTTTCCTAGAATCTGCCCGGAGGCTAAACCCGAGACAAGCTCGATGGGCGCTATTTTTTACCAGATTCAACTTTTTGGTTACCTATAGGGCTGGGTCTAAAAATATTAAGGCCGATGCACTGTCGCGTAGCTTCATGGCCAGCCCTCCTTCGGAGGAAGATCCTGCTTGTATTTTGCCTCCCGGTATAATCATTTCTTCTATTGATTCTGATATAGTCTCTGAAATTGCAGCTGATCAAGGTTCAGCTCCCGGGAAACTTCCTGAGGACAAGCTGTTTGTTCCCCTGCAATACCGGCTAAGGGTACTTAGGGAAAATCATGACTCCGCACTATCTGGTCATCCAGGCATCCTGGGTACCAAACACCTCATTGCCAGAAACTATTGGTGGCCTGGGTTGCCTAAAGACGTTAAGGCCTACGTCGCCGCTTGTGAGGTTTGTGCTAGGTCCAAGACTCCCAGGTCCCGACCAGCGGGCTTACTACGTTCGTTGCCCATTCCCCAGAGACCTTGGACACATATCTCCATGGATTTTATCACCGATTTGCCTCCATCCCAAGGCAAGTCGGTGGTGTGGGTGGTAGTAGACCGCTTCAGTAAGATGTGCCACTTTGTGCCCCTCAAGAAACTACCCAACGCCAAGACGTTAGCTACCTTGTTTGTCAAACACATCCTGCGTCTCCATGGGGTCCCTGTCAATATTGTTTCGGACAGAGGGGTACAATTTGTTTCTTTGTTTTGGAGAGCCTTCTGTAAGAAGTTGGAGATTGATCTGTCCTTCTCCTCTGCTTTCCATCCTGAAACCAATGGCCAAACTGAGAGGACTAATCAATCTCTAGAACAATATTTAAGGTGTTTTATCTCTGACTGTCAATATGATTGGGTCTCATTCATTCCCCTCGCTGAATTTTCCCTTAATAACCGGGTCAGTAACTCGTCAGGGGTCTTCCCCTTTTTCTGTAATTTTGGGTTTAATCCACGGTTCTCCTCCATTTCGCCTGGTGGTTCCAACAATCCCGAGGTGGAGGTCGTTCATCGGGAGCTGTGCACAGTCTGGGCCCAGGTTCAGAAGAACCTAGAGGCGTCCCAGAGCGTACAAAAAACTCAGGCTGATAGAAAACTTTCTGCTAACCCCTTGTTTATGGTCGGGGATCTGGTGTGGTTATCATCTAGGAACTTGCATCTTAAGGTCCCGTCCAAGAAGTTTGCTCCCCGGTTCATTGGGCCGTATAAGGTCATTGAAGTCCTCAATCCTGTCTCCTTCCGGCTGGAGTTACCCCCATCTTTTCGAGTACACGACGTGTTTCATGCCTCCCTCCTTAAACGCTGCTCCCCGTCCTTGGCTCCCTCGAGGAAACCTCCTGTTCCCATTCTCACCCCTGAGGGGGGTGGAATTCGAGGTGGCCAAGATTGTGGACAGCAAGATGGTCCAAGGCTCCCTCCAGTACCTGGTCCATTGGAGAGGATACGGGCCTGAGGAGAGGACTTGGGTACCCGCCCGGGATGTTCACGCTGGGGTATTGGTCAGGAAGTTCCACCTTCGTTTCCCCAGTAAACCAGGTCCACTTAGAAAGGGTCCGGTGGCCCCTCATAAAAGGGGGGATACTGTAAAGGATCTGCCAGGCACAGCTTCGGGGTTAACTTCCATAGGTAATCAGTCTTCACCTGAGTCTATCTCTCTGAGACTGACTCCAGCTTCCACCACTCAGGCTGGCAGGCTTAGGAGTGGGAGAGCCTATCTCAGCCTGTCCAGACTCAGCTAGCTCCCGCCCTCTGTCTATTTATACCTGCCTTTCCTGTTCCTCCTTGCTTGTGATTCTCTCCGTGTGGTTTCCTGGCCCAGCTACAGCTCCTAACAATTTGATCCTGCTCCATTCTGACCCTGGCTTTTTGACTACTCTTCTGCTCTGCGTTTGGTACCTCGTGCTCTCCTGGTTTGACTTGACTCGTTCAGCACTCTGTTGCTCACGGTGTTGCCGTGGGCAACTGCCCCTTTCCCTTTGCTTTATATTCCCTTGTATGTTTGTCTCGTGCACTTACTGAGCGTAGGGACCGCCGCCCAGTTGTACCCCGTCGCCTAGGGCGGGTCGTTGCAAGCAGGCAGGGACAGAGTGGCGGGTAGATTAGGGCTCACTTGTCCGTTTCCCTACCCCTATCATTACACAGAGTAGAAAGTTACTAAGAAAGAGTGATTCCAGCTCTGGTGAACATGTCATGGCGATGTATTACAAGGTTGTATGTTTCTTCTGCAGCGGCTGGCCTCAACAGATGAAAGCCAAGATGTTCAGCAAATCCTGTAGCTCGGAGGAACTACTACTTAAGGGTTTCAAAGGTGATCATATACTTTCAGTGATAGACTGTATCAGCATGGGTAGAGCTCAAGCTGCCATAAATAGTCCCTGTAGTCTGCTGATGGCTTCTTGGTTCCTGCAGGGTAACAGTGGAGAATTTGAAGTGCACTGTTGGCTATTATTAAAATGCCTCTGCGTTTGATAAAAGAAAAATCAGATAATACCATTAAATCAGAAGAAAAATGAAATGATAAACACCAATGTAGAGGAAAAAAATAAAATGCGCAGTAAAAAAGGGGAAATAATTTAAGATGAAAAAATGTACTAGAGATTAGAACTATAAATAAATCCAATATATATTTTATATATTTATTTAATTAGATACTTTTTACGAAACAATACACCTTTTTTTTCTTATTGCTCCTAAAAAAAAGCACCCAGTGAGAGTTCATGTGCGTGAATAGAAAGATTACACAGATATATAGAGAGATTTACCGACACATAATAGATTAGATTAACATAGATAGACAGACAGATGATAGATGATGATAGATAGATAGATAGATAGATAGATAGATAGATAGATAGATAGATAGATAGATAGATAGATAGATAGATAGATAGATAGATAGATAGATAGATAGATAGATAGATAGATAGATAGATATGAGAGAGATAGATAGATACCAGATAGATAGATAGATAGATAGATAGATAGATAGATAGATAGATAGATAGATAGATAGATAGATAAAACCTATGACGTCATCAGAAGCTCCTACACAGAGAACAGATGCAGCGTGAAGGTGAACGGGAGAAGAACTGCTGATTTCCAGCAGAGCCGAGGATTCAGACAGGGCTGCAGCCTCAGCCCAACGCTCTTCAACATCTACATCAATGAACTGGCCACAGCTCTGGAATACTCCTCAGCACCAGGTCTCGCCCTCCATGACACCCAGGTGACATTTCTGTTGTATGCAGATGACCTTCTGTTGCTATCACCAACCGAGAAAGGTCTCCAAGACAACCTGCAAATCCTAGAAAAATTCAGCTCCACGTGGGCACTACCCATCAATGCAAAGAAAACCAACATCATGGTGTTCCAGAGGAGAAACTCAAAATCCCCCAGGCACCCGACCTTCACACTAAATAACGCCACACTCACAGCGACCGACAGGTACACCTACCTGGGCCTAGAAATCAACCAATCAGGAAGCTTTAAACAAGCCATAGAGATACTGAAAGACAAGGCGTGCAAAACCTTCTATGCCATCAGAAGAAAACTCTATCACCTTAAACCACCAGTAACGGTCTGGCTGAAAATCTTTGACTCCATCATCTCCCCAATCCTCCTATATGCCAGTGAAGTCTGGGGTCCGGACACATACCCAAACTGGTCAAGGTGGGATTCCAGCCCAACAGAAATTTTCCACCTAGAATTCTGTAAACACCTTCTCCAAGTCCATCGGAGCACCACAAATAGTGGCTGTCGGGCAGAACTGGGCAGATTCCCACTACACCTCACAATCCAGAAGAGGGCGCTATCATTCTGGGCCCATCTACACAGCAGCAGGCAAAGTTCCTATCACCATAAAGCCTTGCTACACCAAGGGCTCCCAGGTAAACCAGGCCCCCCAGAACATCTCACCCTGACCCGGCCTGAAGAAAATGTCACTCAGCGCGGCCTCACAAATGCCGAAATCAAGGAGACAATAAACAAAGGCCAAGAGGAGTATATCAGTGACTGGAGGAACGACATAAAGACATCACAGAAACTGACAATATACCGGAGTCTACAGCGACAATATAAACTGGCGCCATATCTGGAGAAACTGCCAAACCCCAGAGACAGAGAGATCCTGACTGAGCGCCCACAACCTGCTCATCAAATCCGGGCGCCACAGACAGACGTACAAGCCCAGGGAGAGCCGACTGTGCCAACAGTGCCACCAGGAGGCCTTGGAGGATGAGGCCGACTTCCTGCTGCACTGCTCCAAATACTCAGCAGTGAGGGACACTCACTTCAGGAGACTCTCTGATCTCTTACCGGACTTCAGCTCCATGGAAGAGGAAGAGAAACTCTATATCCTGCTGGGTGAAGAGGAAAGCACAGTGGGCATAGCGGCACAATATGTCACTGCATGCCATAGACTGAGAGAGACATGATATGCCATGGACTTGTATAACCCCGACCCTAGATGTGTCCCTATCCCCCCAATCCTTCAGTCCCTATCCCTAATTCCCTTACTTCTTACTTGCTTTGGCAATGCTAATATGTATTTGGTCCTGCCAATAAAGCTTCTTTGAATTGAATAGATAGATAGATAGATAGATAGATAGATAGATAGATAGATAGATAGATAGATAGATAGATAGATAGATAGATAGATAGATAGATAGATAGATAGATAGATAGATAGATAGATATGAGAGAGATAGATAGATACCAGATAGATAGATAGATAGATAGATAGATAGATAGATAGATAGATAGATAGATAGATAGATAGATAGATAGATGATAGATAGATAGATAGATAGATAGATAGATAGATAGATAGATAGATAGATAGATAGATAGATAGATAGATAGATAGATAGATAGATAGATAGATGATAGATAGATTCCTTCTACACATACCACAGTGAATCTAATTGGGACTGTGAGCATGTAATATTGTCTTTAGTTGAAGCCCCACATGTAATGTTGTATTAGGGAGGTTCTTAGGCATTCACAACATGGAGGAATCCGTTTATTCCCACCCACTGGGAATCATTTAATAAGACAGCAGGGGCTCCACAGATGTTGAGATCACATTATTTAGAATATGTGACTATTTAAAATCGCAACACATTAAATATTGAAATTCAGACTATTCCAGCAACAAACTTGGGAAGATCGTTTCTATTTGTTCTGCATTGTTTTTCCTCTAATTTAAATTTTTATAAATCTGAATTTTGAAGAAATTGACACATTTAAGACTTTTAGTAAAGTTCACAGTATTCTACACTAAGTCCTACAGAGCAATTACGCTTCTTGAGACTTTGCTACTTTATGTTGATGTGTCTTTTGTCAATCAATGTTTTATTGAGGCAGGAAAGTTTCTATAATCTGCATTATACAAAGTAGGAAGCAATGAATACATGAGTAAATTACATTCTGAGCAAATCATTTTGCTGTTTAACCGGCGCAGCTCTTTGTGGTAACATTAGATTGAGCCAAAGACCCACATCTTTAACCCCCCAATTAATGGACGGGTAAACTGCTAACTTTTGTCTAAACATTTCGTCATAGTTGTACCATGCCATACCGCCAAAATTGCGATAAGCCTCAAGAATAATGTCAATATGTTGAAATAAACCACAACACTTATCCGGATATTTCTCACCTAAAACTGCAGAATAAATACAAAACGCCTGTAACCAATTATTAAAAGATCTTGGCATACTACGCTTCCTATCATCCTTGTACTTTTCATCTTTCTTATCACTACGAACAATATGTTCCTTAGCTGAGGGCAATAGTGATAAGACTTCAATAAATTCATTACGCCAAATGCGCTCCTTAACCCCTTCAAGACACAGCCTGTTTTGGCCTTCAGGACACAGCCAATTTTTTCAAATCTGACATGTTTCACTTTATGTGGTAATAACTCCGGAGTGCTTTTACCTATCCAAGCGATTCTGAGATTGTTTTCTTGTGACATATTATACTTTATGTTAGTGAAAAAATTTGGTCGATAAATTAAACATTTTTTGTGAAAAACATCAACATTTACAGAAAATTGGCAAAAATTAGCATTTTACTAAATTCAAATGTATCTGCTTGTAAGGCAGATAGTAATACCACACAAAATAGTGACTAGTTAACATTTCCCATATGTCTACTTTATGTTTGCATTATTTTTTGAACATCCTTTTATTTTTCTAGGACGTTACAAGGCTTATAAGTTTAGGAGCAATTTCAATAAAATTTCAAAACCCTATTTTTTTAGGGAACAATTCAGATCTAAAGTAGCTTTGAGGGCCTTATATATTAGGAACCCCCACGAATCACCCCATTTTAAAAACTGCAACCCTTAAAGTATTCAAAACAGCATTTAGAAAGTTTCTTAACCCTTTATGAGTTTCACAGGAATTAAAGCAAATTGGAAGGGAAATTTGCACATTTCATTTTTTGTTTTGCAGAAATTCAAATTTAATAAATTTTTCCCGTAATACTGAAGGTTTTTACCAGAGAAACACAACTGAATATTTATTGCCCGGATTCTGCAGTTTTTAGAAATATCCCACATGTGGCCCTAGTGTGCTACGGGCCTGAAACAAAGGCCCCAGAAGCAAAGGAGCACCTAATGGAGTTTTTCGTCCTTCCTTTTCTTAAATTATATTTCAGGCAGCATGTCAGGTTAGAAGAGGTCTTGTGGTGCAAAAACAAAGGAAACCCCACAAAAGTGACTCCATTTGGGAAACTACACCCCTAGAGAAATTCATCTAGGGGTGTAGCGAGCATTTTGACCACACAAAGGTATTTCATAGATTTCATTAGAATTGGGCAGTGAACATGCAAAATTACATTATTTTCCAATCAGATGTAGCTTTAGATCAAAATGTTTCATTTTCTCATCAAATAAAGGAGAAAAAGAACCGTAACAATTGTAAAGCAACTTCTCCAGAATACGGAAAAACCCCATATGTGGTAATAAACTATTGTATGAATACACATCAGGGCTCAGAAGGGAAGGAGCGCTTTTGGCTTTTGGAGAGCAGATTTTGCTGGATTGGTTTTTCTGCACCATGTCGCTTTTGCAAAGCCCCTGAGGTACCAGTACAGTGGAAACTACCCAAAAGTGACTCCATTTGGCAAACTACACCCATTGAGGAATTCATCTAGTGTGGTAGTGAGCATTTTGACCCCACAGGTGTCTCATAGATTTTATTAGAAATGGGCAGTGAAAACGAAAAATTACATTATTTTCCAATAAGACGTAGCATTAGTTCAAATTTTTTCATTTTCTCAAGAAATAAAGGAGAAAAAGCACCATCACATTTGTAAAGCAACTTCTTCAGAGTAGGGAAATACCCCACATGTGGTCATAAACTGCTATTTGGACACACAGCAAGGCTCTAAAGGGAAGGAGCGCCATTTAGTATTTGGAGTGGAGATTTTACAAGATACGTTTTTTACACCATATTGCATTGAGCTATAGTACCAGTACCATGGTACCCCCGAAAAATTACCCCATTTTGGAAACTATATCCCTCAAAGAATTTATCTAGGAGTGTAGTGAGCATTTTGACCCCACCAGTGTTTTGCAAAAATGAGTACACAATAGATGTTGCAGATTGAAAATTGCCATTTTCCACAGATATGCCATTTCAGTGCCCAATGTGTTGTGCCCAGCTTGTACCACACTTCCCATAAATTGTTAAGCGGGTTCTCCAGAATACAGTAATACCCCATATGTGGTCATAAATTGCCGTTTGGGCACACTGCCAGGTTCAGTTGGACCACCATTTGGCTTTTGAAGCGCAGATTTTGCTTGGTTCTTTACTGGTATTTCAGTTTATAATGTGGGGACATATGTAAGCTCGGCAGAGCACATCAGGATATATGTAAACTAGGCGGAGTACATCAGGGTATATGTAATCTGGGCGGAGTACATCAGGGCATATGTAATCTGGGCGGAGTGCATCAGGGTATATGAAGCTGAGCGGAGTGAATCAGGGCACTTGAGAAACGCGCGTCGGGGCGCACTTCCACACTCTGGGTCACACGATTCTCCTCAAAACATGGGTAAGTGCATTTACTGGATTCATAGGGACACTTGCTATTTTCCTAGGAACACTAGTCTCCTTAGGCAAACGGTCTAACGGTCTGGTCTGCTGTACTTTTTGTATTTGCATCTTATTCCTTATAGATGTACCCTGTGTAGGAGTAAATTCGATTATTAATAAAAACTGTATACTCTAATGTGACTTAATATTCTGTTTAATATTGGTACTTGTGACTCAGTCAAGGATCCATTTTTAGATTCTCTGTTTTTTGTAATTTTATGTATTTATTATTAATAAAGATGTGTAATTTTTTCATATGTGGATATATACGGACTCTTTTTCTCTAGTTTATTATATATGAAGCTGAGCGGAGTGAATCAGGGCATAATAGGATGATGTAATAATGGGGTGAATGAATAATCCCTGGATTGGTGTGGTACGCCTTGAACCAATCCTTTATGCACAGGCCGGGTTTATTGGGTATTATACAAAATATCTGCGCTCCAGTATTGCCTAATCTTTGACTTCTTCACTAGCCCCATAAGCAGCACAAGTCCCTAAAGTTTCCACATCTCCGCTGCATCTACAGGGTCCACCTGTGGGGTCCAGCAAATGACGATGTGGGGTATTTAGTGAAATTCTACTGGACCTAAAAAATTAGTCTGGGCCGTCATTTAGAATCATTTTGCATCATTGCGTTTTAAGAGTCATAACGTGTTATTTTTCCGTTGACGGAGCTGTGTGAGGACTTGTTTTTTGTGGAACGAGCTGTAATTTTTATTGGTTCCATTTTGGGGTACATGCGATTTTTTTTTTCTATCACTATTAATTACATTTTTTGGGAGATGAGCAAACCAAAAAACAGCAATGCTAGCACGGTTTTTATTTTTATTTTTTTACAGTGTTCACCGTGCAGTATGAACAACATGTTAACTTTATTCTGCGGGTCAATACGATTACAGCGACACCAAATTTCACTACGTTCCCACAATAAAAATACTCTTTTCTAAAACAAATCATGTTTTAGTGTCGCCATTTTCTGACAGCCATAACTTTTTTATTTTTTAGTTGATATCACTGCGGGAGGGCTTGTTTTATGCGTAACGAACTGTAGTTTCCATTGGTACCATTTTGCGTTACTTGCAACTTTTTGATAACTTTTTATTACATTTTTTTTTAGACAAGATGACCAAAAAATAAAATGCTGTCATTGTTTTTTATTAAAAAAAATTACGGTGTTCACCGTGCGGTAAAAATAATGTGATATATTTATAGATCAGGCCGTTACGAACGCGGCAATACATATTATGTGTCTTTTTTTTCATGTTTTCATTTTTTTTCTAATAATAAAGTAGTTGATCAGGGAAACAGGGCGATTGTTGTTTTTATTAGTTAACCCCTTAATGACCATCCTATTTTAGACCTTAATGACCAGGCTATTTTTTATGATTTTCCATTGTCGCATTCCAAGAGCTATAACCTTTTTATTTTTGCGTCGACATAGCTGTATAAGGTCTTGTTTTTTGCGGGACAAGTTGTATTTTTTAATAGCACCATTTTGGGGGACATATTATTTATTGATTAACTTTTATTAACTTTTATTTGGGGGGAAATAGAAAAAAAACTGAAATTTCGCCACTCTTTTTCGCGTCTTAAATCTACGCCGTTTACCGTGTGATATAATAACACAATAACTTTATTCAGCGGGTTGTTATGATTGCAACGATACCAAATTTGTATAGTTTTTGTATGTTTTACCACTTTTACACAGTAAAAACTTTTTTTTTTCAAAATTATTTGTTTTTGTGTCTCCATATTTGAAGAGCCGTAACGGTTTTATTTTTTCGCCGATGCAGTTGTATGAGGGCTTTTTTTTTTTTGCGGGAAGACTTGTAGTTTTTATTGGTACCATTTTGGAGTAGATGCGACTTTTGATCACATTTTTTTAAAGTCAGGATTCCCAGAAAACAGCAATTTTTCCATAGTTTTTTATTACATTTTTTACGGCGTTCACCGTGCGGGTTAAATAATGTAATAGATTTATAGTCGGGGTCGTTACGGATGCGGCGATACCAAATATGTGTAACTTTTTAACTTTATTTTGTTTTTTTAATAGTAAAGCTGGGTTTTTCATTTTTTTCACATTTTTTTTTTAATTAACTTTATTAAACTTTTTTTTTACTTTTTTACTAGTCCCACTAGGGGACTATAATATGCGATTCTGCGATCGCTATTATAATACACTGCAATACTTTTGTATTGCAGTGTATTACTGCCTGTCCGTTTAAAACGGACAGGCATCTGCTAGGTCATGCCTCCGGCATGATCTAGCAGGCATTCGCTCCAGGCAGACCTGGGGGCCTTTATTAGGCCCCCGGCTGCCATTGGAGACACAGACACTCGGCGATCGTATCGCCGGGTGTCGGTGGGAGAGAGAGGGAGGGAGCTCCCTCTCTCCAAAACCACTCAGATGCGGTGCACGCTATTGTGCACTGCATCTGAGGGGTTAAACGGGTGAGATCTATACTAATATCGATCTCACACGGCAGAGCAGGGATGCTCCCAGCCCTCAGCTGCCTCTGGCAGCTGAGAGCAGGGAGATTTGACTCAGCTGCCTCTGGCAGCTGAGAGCAGGGAGATTTGACAGCCCCCTGCTCTGTTTACTTATTCCGATGCCGCGACGTAAAAAGTCTATGGCATCGGAATAAGGCCCGTTAGTGACCGACGTAAAAAGACTATGGGCCGGTCACTAACGGGTTAAAACTTTTATTTATTTATTTTTCTTCCACATTTTTTTTTACTTTTTTCACTTTTTTTATTACACTTACCTGGGGACTTGAAGATCTGGTCTTCTGATCCCGGTACAATACACTGCACTACTTATCTATGTACTTATGTAGTGCAGTGTATTGTAATTGTCATTCTTCATCTGACAGTTAGCGTATTAGGTCGTGCCTCGGGCAGGACCTAATAGGCTTCCGTACCTGGGCAACCAGGAAGCCTAGCAATGGCTTCCTTGTTGCCATAGCAACCATCGCCACCCGCGATCCATCGCGGGGCAGGCCGGGGGGTACAGATGTAGCCCCCTCCCTCTGTCAACCACTTCAATGTCAATGTGGCGGACGCCATTGACAGCCGCATTGCAGGGGTTAAATGGCGGTGATCGGCGGTAACTTCCGTCGCCACCATTGCAGCGGGATGTCAGCTGTATATGACAGCTGACAGCCGCTGAAGATGAAGTGCGCACAGCTCCTGTGCCGGCTTTATCTACAGGGCGTGACTGTACGCCCTTGTGCGGGAACGCACTTTGAATCTGAACGTACAGTCACGCCCAAAAGGCTCAGAGCCGATTTTCCAAATCTGCCTTGTGTCAATTTATGCGGTAATAACTCTGGAATGCTTATACCTATCCAAGCGATTCTGAGAATGCTTTCTCGTGACACATTGGACTTTATGTTAGTGGTAAAATTTGGTCGATATATTCAGTGTTTATTTTTGAAAAATAGCAAAATTTAGAGAAAATTTGGAAAAAAAAATAATCTTTTTTCTGAATGTAAATTGTATTTGCTGGTAAGACAGATAATAATACCACACAAAATAGTTACTAGTTCACATTTCTCATATGTCTACTTTATGTTGGCATCATTTTTTGAACATTCTTTTATTTTTCTAGGTTGTCACAAGGCTAAGAACATAGGCCGTAATTTCTCATATTTTTAAGAAAATTTCAAAAGCCTCTTTTTTTTAGGTACCAGTTCAGTTCTGAAGTGGCTTTGAGCGCCTTCTAAATTAGAAACCCCCATAAAACACCCAATTTTTAAAACTAGACCCCTCAAAATATTCAAAACAGCATTTATGAAAGTTTAACCCTTTAGCCGTTTCACAGGAATTTAAAGCAAATTAGAGGTGAAATTTACATATTAATTTTTTTTGTCGAAAAATCCTTTTTATTCAATTTTTTTTCTGTAAAACAGAAGGTTTTTCCAGAGAAACGCAACTCAATATTTATTGCCCAGATTTTATAGTTTTTAGAAATATCTCACATGTGGCCCTCGTGTGGTAATGGACTTAAGTATCTGCCTCAAACACAAAGGAGCACCTAGTGGATTTTGAGGCCTCCTTTTTATTAGGCAACATGTCCGGTTTGAAGAGGTCTTGTGGTGCCAAAACAATGGAAACCCCCAAAAAGTGACCCTATTTGGCAAACTACACCCCTATCGAGGGATATATTGAACATTGAGACACCACAGTTACACATTTTTAATTTTTACAAGCAATAAAGAAGAAAAAGCACCCCAACATTTGAAAAGCAATTTCTCCCATTTACGGCAATACCCCATATGTGGTAATAAACTGCTGGTTGGACAAACGGCAGGGCACAGAAAGGCAGGAACACTATTTGGCATGTAGATCTTGCTGGATTGGTTTCTGGGCGCCATCTCACATTTGCAGAGCTTCTGAGGTACCAGTACAGGGGAAACTACCATTTTGGAAACTAGACCCCTTGTGGAATTCATTGTCGTTTTCTTGGGGTGCATGCGACTTTTTGATCAGTTTTTATTCTATTTTTAAGAGGCGTGGTGACTAAAAAACAGCAATTATACTATTGGTTTTTATTGCTTTCTTTTTTTTTACAGCATTCACCGTGCGCTATAAGTGACCTATTCACTTTATTCTGCGGGGCGATACGATTACGGCGATACCATATGTTTATAATTTTTGTTATATTTTATGGCGTTTCCACAATAAAACACTTTTTATAAAAAATCAATTACTTTTTGTGTTGCCTTATTCTAAGAGCCATAACTTTTTTATTTTTTCGTCAATAAAGCTGTGTGAGGGCTTGCTGTTTGCGTAACAAACTGTAGTTTCGATCAGTACAATTTTTGGGTGCATGCAAATTTTCTCTTTTTATTCCATTTCTTTTGTGAGGTGAAGTGACCAAAAAATTGTGATTCAGGTATGGTTTATGCTTTTCTTTTATGGCGTTCGCCGCGCGGGATAAATACCAAAATACTTTTGTAGTTCAGGCCGTTATGGACGCGGCGATACCAATTATGTATATTTTATTTATTTATGTATTTTTTTTTAATAATAAAGGACTGATCAAGGAAAAAGGGGGATTTTTACTTTTTGTTACTTTCAAACTTTTTTTTTCTATTTTTATACAACCTGTTTTTGCCTTTTTTTGACTTTTTTTTTTTTTTGTCCCACTAGGGGACTTGAGGGCAGGAGGCCCTGATCACTATAGCATAGTGCAGTGTATTAGAGCTGTCAGCTACTCGCTCACAGCAAGCATAGTACCCACTAGGCTTCCGTAGATGACATAGCCATTGTTAGGTCCCCGCTGAAGGAACTGCAGCAACTGCCGTACAAGACAGCAGGTGTCACAGCTCCTGTATGTGCTTGGAGGATGGCCGAAATAGCCGTTCCTCCCGTGACGTACTATTCCGTCATGGAGCGCGGACGCATCGCTCATCATGACGGAATAGTACATCAAGGAGCGGGAAGGGGTTAAGTATGATGCAGTAATGCCACTTAAACAGCCCTTCTTCTATCCATTGTTAGGCCTTGTTCACGGCATATTTTGTGTGCTGATTCTGATGCTGATTGGGCGTCGGAAACTGTGCTGTAAACACCACATTTTTTCCTTTCATTGTTATCAATGGAAATCAGTGAGGCTGATGGCAATTATTATGTTAAAGAGGCTCTGTCACCAGATTTTGCAACCCCTATCTGCTATTGCAGCAGATAGGCGCTGCAATGTAGATTACAGTAACGTTTTTATTTTAAAAAAACGAGCATTTTTGGCCAAGTTATGACCATTTTTGTAGTTATGCAAATGAGGCTTGCAAAAGTCCAAGTGGGTGTGTTTAAAAGTACAAGTCCAAGTGGGTGTGTATTATGTGCGTACATCGGGGCGTTTTTAATACTTTCACTAGCTGGGCGCTCTGATGAGAAGTAACATCCTCTTCTCTTCAGAACGCCCAGCTTGTGACAGTGCAGATCTGTGACGTCACTCACAGGTCCTGCATCGTGACGGCCACATCGGCACCAGAGGCTACAGCTGATTCTGCAGCAGCATCAGCGTTTGCAGGTAAGTCGATCTTACCTGCAAACGCTGATGCTGCTGCAGAATCAGCTGTAGCCTCTGGTGCCGATGTGGCCGTCACGATGCAGGACCTGTGAGTGACGTCACAGGTCTGCACTGTCAGAAGCTGGGCGTTCTGAAGAGAAGAGGATGTTACTTCTCTTCACAGCGCCCAGCTAGTAAAAGTATTAAAAACGCCCCGATGTACGCACATAATACACGCCCACTTGGACTTGTACTTTTAAACACACCCACTTGGACTTTTGCAAGCCTCATTTGCATAACTACAAAAATGGTCATAACTTGGCCAAAAATGCTCGTTTTTTAAAAATAAAAACGTTACTGTAATCTACATTGCAGCGCCGATCTGCTGCAATAGCAGATAGGGGTTGCAAAATCTGGTGACAGAGCCTCTTTAAACTCGCCTGACCCCTCAATGGCCGCAGCTGTCCAGAGTTCGTTCCTGTTCTCTTCTTTCCTGAAGTCCTCCTCTGTCTGTAAATATCGTCGTTTAAACTCTTCCCGCCTTTTATGGTAATTATTTTTCCCTCTGGGATGCAGCTTCTTAACCCCGCCCACCGTTGCCACCTGTCTGGCCCTGACTGGCTAAGGAGCTGTCAATCAAAAAGAAGGAGGTGGAGTCCACTCTGAGACGCTGGAGGAATGAAAATCTGACTCTTTTCAGATGAAGATTTGACTCTTTTCTGCTCATTTGCATACGGCGTGGGACCACTGAAAAACGGAATACTAAAGCTACAGAGCTTACTTAGAACATATTTATAGCTTAGATGACAATGATTTTTCACCCACTTTCACCAGGTATTGCTGGCTTCATAGCTAAAATGCTGGTGACAGGTTCCCTTTAAGTTAGCTTGAACTCTTGCCGTAAGATCTTCACTTTCCTCCCTGTTATTGCTGTGGGATTAATGGCTTTTTTAATAAAATTGAATCAAAGGAAAATGACTTCTAAGGCCCTGTTCACACAGAGTTTTTTGACACTTTTTTTGGCGCGGAAACCGCTCCACAAAACTCGTCAAAAACCGACCCAAAATGCCTCCCATTGATTTCAATGGGAGGCAGACAAGTTTTTTTTACCGTGAGCAGGACTGTTAAACCACGTGGCATTGAAGTAAGTAACATGAGATTAACTGGTTTCTGGAGCACAGTATCTCAGAACCCCATTTTTAAAGCTGTAGCTGATAGGCAGTCTTTAGTAACCAGCCTGTCTCAAATAACTGTTCAGATCAAGGCTGGATAGAAAATGTACTGCTAACAAAACTGGAGAATAGCAGCTTGGCAGCAGTCAAGTCATGGCACTAACATTTTCAGCTGCTTTATTAATCCAGGGGCGTGGTCAGATGGGGCATGTGCCACAGGCGTCTTTACAATCTAGGGCGCGGGGGTGTTCCATGTCCGACCATTCAGCTGATTGACGGGGCAAGTAAGTCTGCCCCGCCGATCAGTGTCATTGGACGACGCTCGTTCAGCTCCAGTAGACCTGCTCAGAAGAGAGCAGATCTGCATCGCCAGCGAACAGGAACAGGATCATGTGAGTATGTAAAGTTTTTTGTTTTTTTTCTCATAAAACTGTGAGTGGCATTATCTATAGTGGGGCTCTATCTACAGGGGGGTCATCTATATGTGGGCCACTATATACAGGGGGGTCTATATGTGGGGCACTAGCTACAGGAGTGGTCTGTATGTGGGTATGTGGGGCACAATCTACAGGGGGGCTCTATATGTGGGGATGTGGGCTACTATTTACAGGGGGGTGTATATGTTGGCCACTATCTACAGGGGGTCTATATGTGGGTGGGGATGTGGGGCACTATCTACAGTGGGGTCTATATGTGGGGCACTATATGTGAGACATTATACAGGGGTGGGCTATATGTAGAGCACTATCTATAGGGGAGCTATTTTTTTTAGGGTACTTTCTATAGGGGTGGGCTATATGTGGGACACTATATACAGGGGTGGGTTACCTGTGGGGCACTAGCAACAGGGTTGCTATATGTAGGGCACAGTCTACAGGGGAGGGCTATATGTGGGACACTATATACAGGGGGAGCTATATGTGAGACACTATCTACAGAGGTGGGCTATACGTGGAGCACTATCTATAGGGGAAGCTATATGTAGGGCAGCACGGTGGCTCAGTGGTTAGCACTATTGCCTTGCAGCTCTGGAGTCCTTATGTGGGCACTATCTACAGAGGGTTGTATGTGGGATACTATCTACAGGGGCTTCTATGTAGGTCACTATCTACAGAGGCTCTATGGCGTCACTATCTACAGGGGGCTATGGGGGCACTATCTACAAGGGGTACGGTGTGCGTGTGTGTGTGTGTGTGTGTGTGTGTGTGTGTGTGTGTGTGTGTGTGCGTGCGTGCGTGTGTGTGTGTGTGTGTGTGTGTGTGTGTGTGACAGTGTATGGTACTATTATAATCAGGGACACAGTGTATGGCGCTATTACAGTTAGAGGTGCAGTGTATGGTGCTTTATTATATTTAGAGGTGTTGAGAATTTTAACTTTGTTTATAGGTGCAGAAATGTTTTAAAAGTGAGAAGCTGAAGACATCTGAGTGGAAAACTGCAGAAATGGGTCATGGCCAGTAGAAATTCATCATAGATGTCTGGACCGGAGGGAGAAGAAAAGAACTAGAATCTGAGACGTCACCGGTGAGTCACTTAATGTAAATGTTTATTCTGCCTCTAATCATTAATGCAGTCACTGTATGATCTGCAGTGAGATGATTATGATTTGATTTTTTTTTTTGTGAAACAGCATCTCCCAGCATATGTTTACCATTGTTCGGGCCATGCTGGGAGCTGTAGTTTTACGCCGTACAAACCTATAAGGCAGGGGTTGCACTAAATTGAGCTGTATTTGTTCTGGTGTATATATGTACTGATCTTGGTTCTGATGCTGTATGTAAGTACTGAGCTTGGTTCTGGTGCTGCATATATGTATGAGATTGGTTTTGTTGCTGTGTATATATGTAATGAGTTTTGTTCTGGTGCTGTATATATGTACTGAGCTTGGTTGTAGTGCTGTATTTATGTACTGAGGTTGGCTCTGGTGTTGTATTTATGTACTGAGGTTTGTTCTGGTGCTGTGTATATGTATGGGCTTGGTTCTAGTGCTGTATATATATATACTGAGCTTTGTTCTGGTGCTGTATATATGTCAGAGCTTGGTTCTACTGCTGTATTTATGTACTTAGCTTGGTTCTAGCGCTGTATTTATGTACTGATGTACTGAGTTTGGTTGTGGTACTGTATGTATGTCAGAGCTTGGTTCTGGATCTGTAGTTATATAGGATATATTTATAATAACATAATTGCAGGGCAGATGGAATTGTTCTCAATTCATTGTATATTTAATGTGAATCTGTCAGGTAGTTTAAATCCCTTGAACTGCCAGCATGCGGTAATACATGACCTGACAATATTTCCAAAGCTTCCCTTGTATGTTTTTTTTCAGATGCAGCAAAATCCTTAAATTCCACTTTTAAAACGGCGCACACTATATGCTAATTACTCATTAGAGGATCATGGGGCGGTGCTGCTATCCTAAAGAGTCACATAGTCCTGTCTCCAAACCCACCTTTCCATGTTTGAGTGACATCTCCCTGGCTGATACAACTTTCTCTGATGTGCCATTGCCTTGTGGCACTATACACAAGGGGGGTGTGTTGTGTGGCACTATACACAAAGGGGGGCTGTGTGGCACTATACACAAGGGGGAGCTGTGTGGCACTATACACAATGGGGAGCTGGGTGGCACTATACACAAGGGGGAGCTGGGTGGCACTATACACAATGGGGAGCTGGGTGGCACTATACACATGTGGGAACTGTATGGCACTATTTACAAGGGGGAGGGCTGTGGCTCTATCTACAGGGTGCTGAGTGTGGCGCAATCTACAGGGGTCTGTGTGTGGCACTTTGTACTAAGGGGGGCTATGCTGCACCTTCTACTAAGGGGGGGGGGGTTGTGTGGCACTGTATACAGTGGGAGCTGAATAGCGCTATATACAGTGGGGGCTTTATGGCGATATCTACAGGGTGGCTGTATGGCACTATCTACAAGGGGGAGGTGGGGGCGCTATCTACAAATGGGGTGTGACACTGTCTATAGACGGGGCTATATAGCACTGTCTACAGGGGGGGGGCGGTCAAGAGTTTTCTATGGGGCCCAGTCTTTCCTAGTTACGCCCCTGGAACCAGTGTACTTAGTTGAACAAAGTAGCGAACTGCTGCAGTAGCCAACTGGAACACTTACAAATCACAGATTTATAAGTGTGCCAGCCAGGCCAGCACACCGACAAATAAGATAAGATAACTTTATAATCGCCAAATCCCAGAGATTTGTAAAGGCCCTATTATACCGGCCAATGCAACGAGCACCGATCAACGAGACAGCTCTTTGATCAGCACTCGTTTTCTCCTGTCACAAGGATCTATGCATGGGGACGAGCAGTCATTACTCTGATCGCTCATCCCCATACATTATCATCATGTCAGCTGACAACGATAATAGTTCAGTTTTTTAAACAGGGGTGCAAGGAAGAGCCGGGTACGATCCAGTACCCGACCATCTGTAGTGATTGGTGAGCACTGGGGCGGCCGCATGCTGGTATTATTAGGCTGGGAAAGCCCAAAAACAGTGGGCCTGCCCATCCTGGTAATGCTAGCCTGCTGCTGCTTTGTTGTATCTGGCTAGTTATCAAAAATGGGGGGGACCTCATGTCATTTCTTTTTTTTTTTATAAATAATTGGAAAAACCTACGTGGGGTCCCCCCTATTTTTCATAACCAGACAGAAATAACAGCAGCAGGCTAGCATTACCAGGGTGGCAAGGCCCACTGTTTCTGGCCTTTCTTAATCTGATAATACCAGCCTGTGGCCACCCCAGTGTCCATCCATCACTACAGATGGTTGGGTACTGGATGGTACCCGGCTCTTCCCGGAAACCCTGGGGGCGGTGGGTACCGGGGTAATAATTGAGGTTGGTCTTAGCCTTTTCACTGGCTAACATTAAGCCTCGCCTTAGTAATGGACGCTGTCAATCAGCCAGCAGCCATTTCTAAGGCGGTAGTAATAAAGTTTAAAAAAATACAAGGACATAGAAAAAATATTTTATTGAAATACAAAAACACCACACAACCCTCGTTAACTATTTTATTGAGAATAAAAAAAACCTTGTCTTTGAACTAGTCCTCGAATCTGAAGTAGTCCAACAAGCGAACCTGTAAAAAAAAACACAAACGCACCAAAAAAAAATAGTAACACATAAAAAAGCAAAACAATTCCTATACTTACCTTTCCTGGGTCCAGCGCTGGAGCCACAATGTCAGTGAACTGGGCCTTATGTCTAAGCCTATCATATGTGATAAAGTCTGCTGAGCCAATGTATCTAATCCTATCCATAGCTATAGGGTCAGAGTGCTATAGATATGCTGTCTCACATATTTTTATATATATATACACACACACATATACACATATATACTTACACGCACACATATTTGTTTTTTGGGGGGTGGACATGTGTTAGTACTTGTGTTAGGATACTTACTGCTGGGGCCATGTATCTAAGCCTATTATATGTGATACTGTCTGCTGGAGCCATGTATCTAAGCCTATCATGTATGATACTGCCTGCTGAGACAATGCATCCAATTCTATCCAGCAGTGTAGCTATAGGAGCCTTAGCCTTAGGGCTTATTCAGACGAACGGAATATACGTCCGTGCAACACGCGTGATTTTCACGCGCGTCGCACGGACCTATATTAGTCTATGGGGCCGTGCAGACATGTGCGTGATTTTTACTCAGCGTGAGTCCGCTGAAAAAAAAGTCACGACATCTCCATTCCTTGGGCGTTTTTCGCGCATCACGCACCCATTGAAGTCAATGGGTGCGTGGAAACCACGCATGTCACACGGAAGCACTTCCGTGCGACCAGCGTGATTCGCGCAACAGCTGTGAAAAGGATGAATGAAAACAGAAAAGCACCACGTGCTTTTCTGTTTACAAACTTCCAAACGGAGTGTCATAATGATGGCGGCTGCATGAAAAGCACTCAGCATCATATGCTGAGGCCACACGGAGCTGTTAAGTGCCTTTTGTGCAGGCAAAACCCCACGTTTTTTGCGTGCGCAAAAAGCACACGCTCGTGTGAACCCAGCCTTATAGATATGCTATCTCCAATATGTATGTTAATTATTTTTTTCCGGGGTTGAGGGGTACATATATGTCTTGGGTCTTGTGCTCCTGATCTTTCATGACCCAAGCAACGCCCCTGCGGGCAAGGTATTTGGCCAGCCATGGCCATCTACCTTGCTATGTCCCACAGACCGAAATTTCTGCCAGCTAGGAGCTTGCATTGATTTTTGCTATAATTTGGTGTAGATTATATTAGATATATGGGGAACAGTGGCCCAATAAAATGCCTAAAAGTTACATTTTTCAAAGCAAATTGCGACTTTTAGGCCTTTTTTGTTGCTCATTTGCTCTACGTAAAAGAGGTTCAGTGACAGATAAATTAAACAGCTGAATGATTAAGCATTCACCCAGCACACTTACAAATCGCTGATTTACTAGTGTGCCGGGTGGCTACCCATACTGAGGCGGAGCTGGGGTACATTCAGCAAACAAAGTTAGAAAACGTTCCCACGTTACAGTGGCTGCATGCGGACAAGACCTCGCCTACATGTGGTGACCAATAGCTGCATGATTTTCGCGATATGTCTATTATATTACCGGCAAAATCATACAACCATTGGCAACCGCATGTGTCTGTGGTTTTGTCTACATGCGGTCACCGCAACTTGGTAATGTATCCTAAGGCCCATATGAGGGTGTGCCAAACTAGATCTTTGCCTCAGGTGAAGGAAAACCTAGCTACTCCTCTGTATTAATCACATCCTCCTAAAAATTTATTTAGTTGGAAACCAGAGCTGTACTGAACAACAGACGACCATCAGTTCTGACATGGTAATGGGGCCTTTTTTGGGGGGGTGCACAGTTAGCACTTACACCAGGGTATTGATGCCTGAGGGAGGAAGAGGACACCAGTATTATAATAGGCACATAATAGGGGGGCCTTTAAAGGGTAACTAAACGTTCAACAAACTTCTGACATGTCATAGTGACATGTCAGAAGTTTTGATTGGTGGGGGTCCGAGCATTGAGACCCCACCAATCGCTAAAGTAAAGCGACAGAATCGCTCGTGTGAGCGCTGAACTGCTTTGTTTCTGTTTAGTTTTACACAGCAGTTTTATAAGATTAGAAGAGTCCTGCGCAAGAAAGAAGCTGAAGTAATATCATCATCTACAAGAAAATATTATATTGCATTATAAAGCTAGTGTTGGAATCCATCATTTACATTGAGCTAAAAACGAGTGTACCTTCTTCTTAGGCCCCATGCACACAAACGTAAAAATGCCTGTAATAACGGGCCGTAATTACGGGCCGTAATTACGGGCCCATAGACTTCTATTGGCCACGGGTACCTCCCCGTATGCTTATGGGAAGGTGCCCGTAGAAGTCTATGGGGCTCCCATAATTACGGGTGACTACATTTGTGCACCCGTAATTACGGGAGCGTTGCTAGGCGACGTCAGGTGATAGTCACTGTCCAGGGTGATGAAAGAGTTAAACGATCGGCAGTAACTCTTTCAGCACCCTGAACAGTGACTACCGATCACAATATAGATCAACCTGCAAAAAAAATAGAAGTTCATACTTACCCAGAACCCTGCTTCTTCATCCAGTCCGGCCTCCCGGGATGACGTTTCAGCCAATGTGACCGCTGCAGCCAATCACAGGCCAATCACAGGCTGCAGCGGTCACATGGACTGACGCGTCATCCAGGGAGGTCGGGCTGGATGTCAAGAGAGGGACGCGTCACCAAGACAACGGCCGGGTAAGTATGAATTTATTTTACTTTTTCTGCGGAAAGGGCTGTCCCTTCTCTCTATCCTGCACTGATAGAGAGAAGGGCTACCGATTACTACAGTGCAATTTTGCAGTGAAAACGTGCCCGTAAATACGGGTTGAATACTGGTGACACCAGACCCGTATTTACGGGCACGGGTCCGTAAATAGTCGAATACGTGTGACCAAGGACCCGTATTTACGCCAGTATTTACGGGAGGACAAAAATATGTTCGTGTGCATGAGGCCTAAACCAGATTAATAAAGAATATATACTGAAGAATACTTGTTTTCTTCACTCCAACAATTACCTGCCTGGTGCCGTGTCCCAAAGCTACACTTTCTTTCCTTTTATTCTAATCCTTTTCCCCGGGCATTGTGGACTTCGCCCGTGGTATAGTAGTGGATGGCAGCCGGCGTCCATCTAAAAGATCGTTCTTTGATGCAAAGCAGTGGTGTTGCTCCTACATTTTCACAACTAAACCAATTGAATCTAAGGGTATGTTCACATGCAGTGGGTTTCGGATGTAATTTTGGCGTTTTACGCCTCGAATTACTCCTGAAAAAACGCCCCTAATACGCCTACAAACATCTGCCCATTGCTTGCAATGGGTTTTACGATGTTCTGTTCCCAAGAGCCTCTATTTTACGCGCCACTGTCAAAATACGGCGCGTAAAAACACGACTCGTCAAAAGAAGTGCAGGACACTTCTTGGGACATTTTTGGAGGCGTTTTTCATTGACTCCATTGAAAAACGGCTCCAAAAACAGCCGTAAAAAACGCAGCGAAAAACGCGAGTTGTTAAAAAAAATGTCTGAAAATCAGGAGCTGTTTTCGCCTGAAAACAGCTCTATATTTTCAGACGTTTTTGCTCACTGCGTGTGAACATGCCCTTACAGCTCACTGTGCATTGCTTCTATTATTTTTCTCCATCAAACAGTATTACTTTAGAGGAGCGCCGTGTTGTCCTCTTCTCCCCTTGTTTTCTTCCATTTACATGTTCTTCTTACCCAGTAACACAGAGAAGAGTGAGAGATCAGGCCTACACTCAGTAAAATGGCTGCAACACGACGGAAACTTCAGACATGTACTTTTTGATTCCACGTTTTATTTTCATCACAATATACATCTGAAAATTTGATAAAGGATTAAAACGTTGTCTTTCCAAGTGAAGAGATTTATTTTTCTCTTTGATGTTATAATTATGTGTTGAAATGATTTTGTTACTGTCCCGGACTGAATCTGCGTATTTTATCTGCTCCTGGTGGGGCGGGAGACGCAGGTACCTACAGCAATTATCATGTTCCAAGTCAATTTTTTATATATCCTTTTTTGACAATGGCATGAAGTAGAGGAACAATTATTTACTGTTCTGCTCAGCATAAAACTGCATTGTAATTTATCCCTCTGCATCGCCAACATCACAATATCTTTTTTTTATTTTGTTTGCTTAAAAACATTCTGATTTGAGGGCTCGCTTCAATTATCTGTATCTCAGCCAACGTGACATCTTTATCCCAGTGAAAGACAGGCAGAAGCTTTGATGTACTGGGCACTTACAGGCTTGTTTAATATGATTTGAGTCTCTCCCACACTACAGTGAAGGCCCCGCGTTCTATTCTGGGATTCTTTCTCATAAAGTACCAACCTAAGAATAAATTAAATGTGGAACAAAGTTCGACATGCTGTATTGTATAAACAGTAACAAAAGGAAATCAAGATCTGCCAAAAAATGTGCTGTCGTAATATGCGGTTTTTCCACATCATTATTGTCAATATATAAGTGGGACACGCTGTCAGCGACAGGAGGATGTTCCATGATTGCACCCACCGGACATGAAGGGGTGAAAGTACGTCACTGAGGGGAAAGGAGTGTTTTATTGTTTATTTTTAATTTCAGTGGTGTTTATCTGGGGTTGGCCCTTAACCCCTTAGTGACCACTAATACGCCTTTTTACGTCGGTCACTAATGGGCTTTAGGCTAGGCTGACGCCTTTTCACGTCAGCCTAGTCTAAGTCCTGCACGGGTCTCCCGTGCAGGCTGGAGCCGGGACTCTGCTGTCTGATGACAGCTGAGCTCCTGCTCCAACGGCCGCGATCGAAGTTTACTTCGATCGCGGCCGTTTAACCCGTTAAATGCCGCCGTCAATAGCGACCGTGGCATTTAACTTTATTTACAGAGGGAGTGCGCTCCCTCTGTCACCCATCGGCGGCCCGCGAATGAAATCGCGGGTCTCCGATGGGGTGCCATGGCAGCCGGGGGCTTGATAAAAGCCCCCAGGTCTGCCCTGGACATATTCCTGTTAGGATGCGCCGGAGGCACGTCCTAAGGCTGGGTTCACACGTGGCGGAATTTCACTTAAATTCCGCTGCGGACACTCCGCAGCGTTAATCCGCAGCGGAGCCGTTTGTCCATTGACTTACACTTTAATTTAGCAGTGTTCGTTTAGACGAGGCGTAAAATTCCGCTGCGGAGCATAGGCTGCGGAGCGGAATTTGGTGTCCGCAGCATGCTCTGTCTGTTGCGGAGCAGTGGCGGACTCATGGCGGAATTTCTCCATTGACTTCAATGGAGAGTCAAAATTCCGCAATGAAGTCCGCAGATCTTATGCGTGCTGCGGAGCGTATTGGTTTTACTACCATGACATTTCTTCATTCTGGCTGGACCTATGTATTTCTAGGTCTACAGCCAGACTGAGGAAGTCAATGGGGCTCCCGTAATGACGGGAGCGTTGCTAGGAGACGTCAGTAAATAGTCACTGTCCAGGGTGCTGAAAGAGTTAAGCGATCGGCAGTAACTGTTTCTGCACCCGGGACAGTGACTACCGATCTCAATATACATGTATCTGTAAAAAAACATATAAGTTCATACTTACCGAGAACTCCCTGCTTCTGTCTCCAGTCCGGCCTCCCAGGATGACGTTTCAGTCTAAGTGACGGCTGCAGCCAATCACAGGCCAAGCACAGGCTGCAGCGGTCACATGGACTGGCGCGTCATCCAGGGAGGTCGGGCTGGATGCCGAAAGAGGGACGCGTCACCAAGACAACGGCCGGTAAGTATGAAATTCTTTTACTTTCACTAGGGAAAGTGCTGTCCCTTCTCTCTATCCTGCACTGATAGGGAGAAGGGAAGCACTTTTCCCGCAGTCCGCAGCAGCTAGTCCGCATCAATTTTCTGCACATTTTGTGCAGATCCGCAGCAGAATCTGCAACGCAGATTCTGTGCGGCATTGATGCGGACAGTTGCGGAGGAAATCCGCCACGTGTGGTCATGCCCTAACAGATTGCCTGTCAGATTTACACTGACAGGCAATAATGCTCTGGTATACGAAGTATACCAAAGCATTATAGCAGCGATCGGAACATCGCACAGTAAAGTCCCCTAGTGGGACTAATAAAATAAGTCATCAAAGTGAAATAAAGATTATTAATAAAAAGTACAGTAAAAAAATAAATAAAACCATTTTTTTTCATAAAAAGTGGTTTTATTTAGTAAAAGTGTAAAAAAAAAAAAAAGTACACATATGTGGTATCGCCGCGACCGTAATGACTCCATTAATAAAGTTAATATGTAATTGATACCGCAAAGTGAACACCGTAAAAAAAAAACGCAAAAAAACATGGCAAAATTGCAATTTTTTTACATTGCCCCCCAAAAAAGTCATAATAAAAATGAATCAATAAGTCCCATGCACCCCAAAACCATACCATTCAAGACTACGTCTTGTCCCGCAGAAAACAAGCCCAAAAAATCACTACATTGATGGAAAAATAAAAAAATTACGGCTCTTGGAAAGCGACGATGCAAAAACAAATAATTTTAGTTCAAAAGTGTTTTTATTGTGCAAAAGTCGTAAAACATAAAAAAAACCTCTACATATGTGGTATCGCCGTAATCGTACCGACCCATAGAATAAAGGTAACATGTTATTTACGTCGCATAGTAAACGGCGTCAATTTAAAAACGCATAGAACAATGGCGGAATTTCAGTTTTTTTTTATAATCCCCCCCAAAAAGGTTAATAAAAGTTAATATAAAAATTATATGTACCCAAAAATGGTGCTATTAAAAAGCACAACTAATCCCGCAAAAAACAAGTCCTCATACAGCTATGTAGACGAAAAAATAAAAACGTTATAGCTCTTTGAATGCGACTATAGAAAAACGAATAAAATAGCTTGGTCATTAGGGCCTAAAATGGGCTGGTCACTAAGGGGTTAAAGAGGGTCTGTCACCAGTTTATAACTGCCCTATTTTTTTACCTAATCTAATAGGCGCTTTAATGTAGATAAGCAATGTGTTGTTTTTTTTAAAAACGTTTATTTTTTACAAAGTTATGAGCATTTTAAGTGTTATGCAGATTTGTTCTTAATGACCAAGTGGGCATTTTTTTACTTTCACCAAGTGGACGTAGTAAAGTGCAGTGTATGACGCTGACCAATCATCGTCATACACTTCTCTTCATTCATGTTCAGCTGTACTCACAGCACATCATGATCTCGCGAGATCACACTGTGCTGTCACTCGCACAGTAACTTTACCGGAGTGTTAGGAGAATGAAAGACATCGCCTCCTGGCTGGAGGCGGTCTTTTCTTTCTCCCGGCACTCCGGTAAAGTTACTGTAGGAGTAAGTGACAGCACAGTGTGATCTCGTGAGATCATGCTGTGCTGTGTGTACAGCTGAACATGAATAAACAGAAGTGTATGACGATGATTGGTCAGCGTCATACACTGCACTTTACTACGTCCACTTGGTGAAGGTAAAATAATGGCCACTTGCTCATTAAGAACAAATTTGCATAACACTTAAACTTTGTCAAAAATAAACGTTTTTAAAAAAACAAACAAAAAAAAACACATTACTTATCTACATTAAAGCGCCTATTAGATTAGGTAGACGATAGGGCAGTTATAAACTGGTGACAGAGCCTCTTTAAAATAAGTCCTTAAAGGGGTTATTCCAAGATCCAAATTCATCACCATTCTGTGGAAATCTCTGATAATTAATAATTAAGAAATTAAACTTTTTACTAATGATTTTAGTTTATATTAAAGATTGTAAAATATATGTAATATTGTATGTTTGCTGTTTGAATGAACGGAAGTATATGGTATAGTCCCTCTGTGTTTTACAGACTTATCAACCAGAACGTGGGTCTAAGTTAGAGACACTCTATTGTAAACTCTGTGTGTGAAGTTGCGGGTAACCACTCCCGTCCGTGAATCTGGACAGCACTCTTGCACGTCCACGTTCTGATTATTACTGCGCACGTGGTCAGGAGTGGGTTAGCGAGTTAACAATTGAGCAGAGAAAGATAGAAGTGTATGTATGACTTGTTTAGTTCTTTATCTTTTCTGTTGGGGTTAGAAGCGTTTCCACTATACTTCTGTGTTGTATTCTCTTGTGATGTGGATGTATGGACTGTTCTCTCAGTAACAATACACTGAATGAATGAAGAAGGACCTTTGAAAGGAGTGTGAAAGTATGAGGCAAGTGAAGGGTTACCCCTGAACTGTCTGTCTGCTATGAGGGACGGTAAAAGTCTCTGAATCCCATAAAAGGTCCGCTGTCTAATCTAGTGCTCTGGGCTACACTCAGTAGCAGGAGTTAGTAGAGAGTGAAGCAGGGAATGTTTGTGTACTGACTGATAGTTTGATTCTTTGTATCCATAAGGGCATGACCACACATGGCGGAATTCCTCCGCAACTGTCCGCATCAATGCCGCACCTAATCCGGGTTGCGGATTACGGCTGCGGATCTGCACAAAATGTGCAGAAAATTGATGCGGACTAGCTGCTGCGGACTGCGGGAAAAGTGCTTCCCTTCTCCCTATCAGTGCAGGATAGAGAGAAGGGACAGCACTTTCCCTAGTGAAAGTAAAAGAAATTCATACTTACCGCCCGTTGTCTTTATGACGCGTCCCTCCTTCGGCATCCAGCCCGACCTCCCTGGATGACGCGCCAGTCCATGTGACCGCTGCAGCCTGTGCTTGGCCTGTGATTGGCTGCAGCCGTCACTTACACTGAAACGTCATCCTGGGAGGCCGGACTGGAGACAGAAACAGGGAGTTCTCGGTAAGTACGAACTTCATTTTTTTTTACAGATACATGTATATTGGGATCGGTAGTCACTGTCCCGGGTGCAGAAACAGTTACTGCCGATCGCTTAACTCTTTCAGCACCCTGGACAGTGACTATTTACTGACGTCTCCTAGCAACGCTCCCGTCATTACGGGAGCCCCATTGACTTCCTCAGTCTGGCTGTAGACCTAGAAATACATAGGTCCAGCCAGAATGAAGAAATGTCAAGTAAAAAAAGCAAGACGCATCCGCAGCACACATGACATGTGCATGACAGCTGCGGACTTCATTGCGGAACTTTGAATCTCCATTGAAGTCAATGGAGAAATTCCGCCATGAGTCCGCCACTGCTCCGCAACAGACAGAGCATGCTGCGGACACCAAATTCCGCTCCGCAGCCTATGCTCCGCAGCGGAATTGTACGCATCGTGTAAACGAACACTGCTAAATTAAAGTGAAAGTCAATGTAGAAACGGCTCCGCTGCGGATTAACGCTGCGGAGTGTCCGCAGCGGAATTTAAGTGCAATTCCGCCATGTGTGAACCCGCCCTAAGAGTGTTTCTCTATTGTATATTTCTATGCCTTTGCTTGAGCCACTAATCTCTGGCTGCTATGCTATAGAAACAGAATGTGACCTGTAGTAGTAAGGTTTAGTACGATGATATCGCCTGCCTATTAAATGTGGTCTGATGAGATCCATATTGTTTTCCTGTAGTTTGCGACTTCCGTACATGATAGTGAAATATGTGGAACCATTATGGTAAAACCCCACCGCAGGGGACACGGTGTGGGTATATCCAGGAGGACGTCCTATGATCATAATGATCAAGGCACATGGTAAGGGAGGATTTACACGAACGTGTAATATGTCCGTGCAAAGCGAGCGCTTTTCACGTGCGTCGCACGCACCTATGCTAGTCTATGGGGCAGTGCAGACTGTCAGTGAGTCCGCTGCGTAAAACTCATGACAGGTCCGATATTTCTGCATTTTTCGCGCATCACGCACCCATTGAAGTCAATGAGTGTGTGAAAATCACGCGCACCTCACGGAAGCACTTCCGTGGGACGCGCGTGATTCGCGCAACAGCAGTCAAAAGTATGATTGAAAACGGAAAAGCACCACGTGCTTTTCTGTTTACAAACATCCAAACAGAGTGTCATAATGATGGTGGTTGCGCGAAAATCACGCAGCCGCGCATCATATGTGATGACACATGGAGCTGTTAAGTGCCTTTTGCGTGCGCAAAACGCTGCATTTTTTGAGCGCGCAAAAACGCACACGCTCGTGTAAATCCGCCCTAAGAATGTATACAAAATGTGGAACGGGTGGAAAGCTGTGCTTCCAGCTCTGCTTTTTTTAGGGTACTCTAGATACTAAAGTGTTGAAAACGATTGCCCATATTGTAAGAATGATGTATTATGAATGGTTTGATTTAGCTAGCGCAGATATTAGAGGAGATGCTCTTACAGCAACTATAACTCCACATGCTCCACCAATGTATTGTATGTCACCTAACATGATGATGATGATGATGATGATAATCTACTCACCATGATAAGCAGAATGTCAAAGCCTAGAACAGGGGAATATATCCAAGCAGTGAGTTACAGCAAGTAAATGAAGGTTTGATGACTGATGGTTATACGAATGTAGATACTACCAACATTATTGAGTCTTAGGGTATGTTCACACGGCAGCGTCCATTACGGCTGAAATCATGGAGCTGTTTTCAGGAGAAAACAGCTCCTGAATTTCAGACGTAATGGCATGTTGCCGGCGTTTTTCGCTGCGTACATTACGGATGTAATTGGAGCTGTTTTTCTATGGTGCCAATGGAAAACGGCTCCAATTACGTCCCAAGAAGTGACAGGCACTTCTTTGACGAGGTCGTCTTTTTTACGTGCCGTCTTTTGACAGCGGCGCGTAAAAAAAATGGCCGTCAGCACAGGACATCGTAAAGCCTATTCAAATGAATGGGCAGATGTTTGCCGGCACATTGGAGCCGTATTATCGGACGTAATTCGAGGTTAAAACGCCCGAATTACGTCCGTAAATAGGGTGTGTGAACCCAGCCTTAAACTTGTTCTCAAATGAAGGGTGCTTCTGTCTACCCACGGCAAGTAGCGACAGGTCCTAACAAAGAGCAGTGGCGTATGAGATAGCCTAGGTCTGGTACTGAATTGTTGGAGTTGAAGAAACAAGTAGGCGATTATAGAAAGTACCCAAGAATGGCTAGGGAATTTCTAAATACAATGTTTTCCACTCTTGATCTGGGTGGTCAAGATGTTCTGCAGATGTTGAAGGCTATCTTCACCCTTCTGAAGTGGAAGACTTTTTGGAGAAAACTGGATATAGCCGTAAGCCCCCGATATTTAAAGTTTCAGTAGAGGATTAAAGGGGTTGTCCCAAGTTGATAAATGGAGCAATACAGCTCCCCCATGTAAAAATAAGAAGAATTCTAATTACCTGTCCGTCGTCCAGCGATGTCGTTTTCTTGATATCCTTGATTAAAGTTGCGGTCGGTCCCTCTTTGTATCCTGCTCGTTGCCTAGGTTCCCGGCCACCGCTATTTACCTTTAGCGGTGGCCGTGCATGCGTAATGAAATCCTCTGCGCCCTGAGCAGAGGATGTCATTTACTCGTGAACGCGCATCTCGGCGCATCTCGGCGCATGCGCAGGAGATGCAGTGGAAGGCACCCGTCGCAAGGAGAAGTCTGCGCTCCGCTAAAGGTAAGTGTGTGTGTGTGTGTGTGTGTGTGTGTGTGTGTGTGTGTGTGTCTGCGTTTGTGTATATATGGGTGTGTTTGTGTATATGTGTTTGTGTATATGTTTGTGTATATGTGTGTGTGTGTGTGTGTGTGTGTGTGTGTGTGTGTGTTTATGTGTGAGTGTATATATGGGTGTATTTGTGTGTATGTGTATATGTTTGTGTATATTTTTGTGTTTGTGTGTTTATGTGTGTGTGCGTGTGTGTATATATGGGTGTGTTTGTGTATATGTTTGTGTGTATATGTTTGTGTGTGTTTGTATATGTGTGGGTTTGTGTATGTGTATATATGGGTGTGTTTGTGTACATAGTTCAGACTATGGAAGATGTTCATGAATTGCAAGCAGATTTAAACAAACTAAGTGTTTGGGCGTCCACTTGGCAGATGAAGTTTAATGTAGATAAATGTAAAGTTATGCATCTGGGTACCAACAACCTGCATGCATCATATGTCCTAGGGGGAGCTACACTGGGGGAGTCACTTGTTGAGAAGGATCTGGGTGTACTTGTAAATCATAAACTCAATAACAGCATGCAGTGTCAATCAGCTGCTTCAAAGGCCAGCAGGATACTGTTGTGTATTAAAAGAGGCATGGACTCACGGGACAGGGATGTAACATTACCACTTTACAAAGCATTAGTGAGGCCTCATCTAGAATATGCAGTTCAGTTCTGGGCTCCAGTTCATAGAAAGGATGCCCTGGAGTTGGAAAAAATACAAAGAAGAGCAACGAAGCTAATTAGGGGCATGGAGAATTTAAGTTATGAGGAAAGATTGAAAGAATTAAACCTATTTAGCCTTGAAAAAAGACGACTAAGGGGGGACATGATTAACTTATATAAATATATGAATGGCACATACAAAAAATATGGTGAAATCCTGTTCCTTGTAAAACCCCCTCAAAAAACAAGGGGGCACTCCCTCCGTCTGGAGAAAAAAAGGTTCAAGCTGCAGAGGCGAAAAGGCTTCTTTACAGTGAGAACTGTGAATCTATGGAATAGCCTACCCCAGGAGCTGGTCACAGCAGGGACAGTAGATGGCTTTAAAAAAGGCTTAGATAATTTCCTAGAACAAAAAAATATTAGCTCCTATGTGTAGAAATTTTTCCTTCCCTTTTCCCTTCCCTTGGTTGAACTTGATGGACATGTGTCTTTTTTCAGCCGTACTAACTATGTAACTATGTGTATATGTTTGTGTGTATATGTGTGTGTGTTTTTTTGGTGTGTTTATGTGTGTGTGTGTGTTTGTGTATATATGGGTGTGTTTGTGTATATGTGTGTGTGTTTGTGTATATATGGGTGTGTTTGTGTATATGTTTGTGTGTGTGTGTGTGTGTGTGTGTGTGTTTGTGTATGTGTGTATGTGTTTGTGTATATATGGGTGTGTTTGTGTATATGTTTGTGTGTATATGTGTGTGTGTGTGTGTGTGTATATATGTGTGTGTGTGTGTGTGTGTTTGTGTTTATGTGTGTTTGTGTATATATGGGTGTGTTTGTGCATATGTGTATATGTTTGTGTATTTTTGTATATGTATATTTGTGTGTTTGTGTATATGTGTGTTTGTGTATATATGGGTGTGTTTGTGTACATGTGTTTGTGTATAGGTTTGTGTGTATATGTGTGTTTTTGGAGTTTATGTGTGTGTGTGTTTGTGTATATATGGGTGTGTTTGTGCATGTGTATATGTTTGTGTGTATATGTTTGTGTGTTTTTGTATATGTGTGTTTTGTATATGTGTGTGTTTGTGTATATGTGTGTGTTTGTGTATATATGGGTGTGTTTGTGTATATGTGTGTGTGTGTGTTTGTGTATATGTGGGTGTGTTTGTGTATATGTTTGTGTGTATATGTTTGTGTATGTGTTTGTGTATATATGGGTGTTTGTGTATATGTGTGTGTTTGTGTGTATATGTGTGTGTTTGTGTATATGTTTGTGTGTATGTGTTTGTGTGTTTATGTGTGTGTTTGTGTAATATATGGGTGTGTGTTTATATGTGTTTGTGTATATGTTTGTGTGTGGTTGTTTGTGTGTGTGTAGGTGAGTATAAGTATCGGTATTGTTCACATTGATAACTTTTTTTTTATGTTGTTGCAGATTTTGATGTACCAATTGGACTACATCTTCGATTCGTTGGACTACTGCGTAGATCTACGTTTTTTGAAAATTTTAATAAAATGGTTAACGAGGGTTTTGTTGGGGATTTCTTATTTCAATTAAAAAAAATTGTCTTTGTGTTTTTTTTTCAAACTTTATTAGTGCCTAGATAATGGTAGTTGGCTGATTGACAGCGTCCATTATTAAGGCGGTACTTAGTGTTAGCCGGTGCAGAGGCTAGCACTAACCACCCATTATTACCCCGGTACCCACCACCACCAGGGGTGCCGGGAAGAGCTTGGTACGATCCAGTACCCGACAATCTGTTGTGATGGTCGGGTACTGGGGCGGCCGTAGGCTGGTATTATGAGGCTGGGAAGGGCCAAAAACAGTGGATCTTCCCACCCTTGTAATGCTAGGCTGCTGCTGCTGTGTTGTATCGGGCTGGTTATAAAAATGTGGGGGACCCCCATGTCGCTTTTTTTTAAAATCTAGCAATAGACGGGTCCCCCACATTTTTAATAACCAGCCATATACAAGGCCGCAGCAGCCTGGCATTACACGGGTGGGAGGGGCCACTGGTTTAGTACATTCCCAGGCTAATAACACTGTGTTGTTTGTGGCTGGTTATGATAAATTGGGTGGAACCCCATGTCTTTTTAATAAAAATAATAAATAAATAATTTAAAAAAATGACGTGGGGTCCCCCCCAGTTTTATAACCAGCCAGATACAACACAGCAGCAGCAGCCTAGCATTACAAGGGTGGGAAGGTCCACTGTTTTTGGTCCTTCCCAGCCTCATAATACCAGCCTGCGGCCGCCCCAGAGCCCGACCATCACAACAGATGGTCGGGTACTGGATCGTACCCAGCTCTTCCCGGCACCCCTGGTGGCGGTGGGTACCGGGGTAATAATGGTGTTTAGTTAGCCTCTGTACCGGCTAATACTAAGCCTCCCCTTAGTAATGGACCTTGTCACTCAGACAGCGGCCATTACTAAAGTGATAGTAATAAAACTTGAAAAGAAAAGACAAAGATATAGATAAAATATTTTATTGAAATAAAGCACCCCCAACACAACCCTCATTAACCATTTTATTGATGAAAAAAAAGTGTGATCTAAGTAGTCCTCGAAACCGACGTAGTCCAAACACCAAACCTGTAAAAAATCAAAAATATAAAAAAAAAATGAAATAAAATATGTCGTAGGCTTAGTTTCACTTTCATGTGTGATACTGACTGTTATACCATGTATAGAAGCCTGCGGCAAAGTTGGCTTACATACAGAGTGCCAGCAGACAGTATCATACATGACCATACAGACATTTATACAAACAAACATACATACATACATGCAAACATACATGCACATATACACATACATACATACAAGCAAACATACATACAAGCAAACATACATACAAGCAAACATACATACAAGCAAACATACATACAAGCAAACATACATACAAGCAAACATACATACAAGCAAACATACATACAGAGAAGCAAACATACATACAGAGAAGCATACATACATACATACATACATACATACATACAAGCAAACATACATACATGCAAACATACATACATGCAAACATACATACATGCAAACATACATACAAGCAAACATACATACATACATGCAAACATGCATACATGCAAACATACATACAAGCAAACATACATACAAGCAAACATACATATATGCAAACATACATACATGCAAACATACATACATGCAAACATACATACAAGCAAACATACATGCAAACATACATACATGCAAACATACATAAATGCAAACATACATGCATACATACATGCAAACATACATACATCCATACATGCAAACATACATACATGCAAATATATATACTTGCATTTAACCATACATACAAACATGTACATATATACATACATGCAAACATACATACATGAAAACATACATACAAGCAAACATACATACATACATACAAACATACAAACATACATGCAAACATACATACATGCAAACATACATGCAAGCAAACATACATGCAAACATACATACATGCAAACATACATACATACATGCAAACATACATACATGCAAACATACATACATGCAAACATACATACAAGCAAACATACATACATGCAAACATACATACATGCAAACATACATACATGCAAACATACATACATGCAAACATACATACATGCAAACATACATACAAGCACACATACATGCAAACATACATACAAGCACACATACATGCAAACATACATACATGCAAACATACATACATACATGCAAACATACATACATGCAAATATACATACTTGCATTCAACCATACATACAAACATGTACATATATACATACATGCAAACATACATACATGAAAACTTACATACATGCAAACATACATGCACATATACACATACAAACATGACAACATACATACATGAAAACATACATACATGCAAACATACATACATGCAAACATACATACATACATACATGCAAACATACATACATGCAAACATACATACAAGCAAACATACATACAAGCATACATACATACATACATACATACATACATGCAAACATACATACATGCAAACATACATACATGCAAACATACATGCAAACATACATACATACATACATACATACATACATACATACATACATGCAAACATACATACATGCAAATATACATACTTGCATTCAACCATACATACAAATATGTACATATATACATACATGCAAACATACATACATGAAAACTTACATACATGCAAACATACATGCACATATACACATACAAACATGACAACATACATACATGAAAACATACATACATACATACATACATACATGCAAACATACATGCAAACATACATACATGCAAACATACATACATGCAAACATACATACATGCAAACATACATACATACATACATGCAAACATACATACATGCACACATACATACAAGCAAACATACATACATGCAAACATACATACATGCAAACATACAAACATACATGCAAACATACATACATGCAAACATACATACATGCAAATATACATACTTGCATTCAACCATACATACAAACATGTACATATATACATACATGCAAACATACATACATGAAAACTTACATACATGCAAACATACATGCACATATACACATACAAACATGACAACATACATACATGAAAACATACATACAAACATACATACATACATGCAAACATACATGCAAACATACATACATACATACATATATACATACAAACATACATACATGCAAACATACATACATGCAAACATACATACAAGCAAACATACATACATACATGCAAACATACATGCATGCAAACATACAAACATACATGCAAACATACATACATGCAAACATACATACATGCAAATATACATACTTGCATTCAACCATACATACAAACATGTACATATATACATACATGCAAACATACATGAAAACTTACATACATGCAAACATACATGCACATATACACATACAAACATGACAACATACATACATAAAAACATACATACAAACATACATCCATACATGCAAACATACATGCAAACATACATACATACATACATACATACATACATACATGCAAACATACATACATGCAAACATACATACATGCAAACATACATACAAGCAAACATACATACATGCAAACATACATACATGCAAACATACATACATACAAACATACATACATGCAAACATACATGCAAACATACATACATACATACAAACATACAAACATACATACATGCAAACATACATACATGCAAACATACATACATGCAAACATACATACAAGCAAACATACATACAAGCAAACATACATACATGCAAACATACATACATGCAAACATACATACAAACATACATACAAGCAAACATACATACAAGCAAACATACATACATGCAAACATACATACATGCAAACATACATAAATGCAAACATACATGCATACATACATGCAAACATACATACATGAAAACATACGTACATGCAAACATACATACATGCAAACATACATGCACATATACACATACATGCACATATACACATACAAACATGACAACATACATACAAGAAAACATACATACAAGCAAACATACATACATACAAACATACATGCAAACATACATACATGCAAACATACATACATGCAAACATACATACATGCAAACATACATACATGCAAACATACATACATGCACATATACACATACATGCACATATACACATACAAACATGACAACATACATACAAGAAAACATACATACAAGCAAACATACATACATGCAAACATACATACATGAAAACTTACATACATGCAAACATACATGCACATATACACATACAAACATGACAACATACATACATGCAAACATACATGCAAACATACATACATGCAAACATACATACACGCAAACATACATACATGCAAACATACATACAAGCAAACATACATGCAAACATACATACATACATGCAAACATACATACATGCAAACATACATACATGAAAACATACATACATGAAAACATACATGCACATATACACATACATGCACATATACACATACAACATACATACAAGAAAACATACATACATACATACATACATACATGCAAACATACATGCACATATACACATACATGACAACATACATACAAAAATAAACTCACCTAAGACGTTCCCACGAAGAGCTGAACGGTCCCGTCACTTTTCTTCTCCCATTCACAACAACAGAGCGGTGGGCGCAGATGACGTAATCACGTGGGCCTGATATGATTACGTCATCTGCGCCACAACGCATTGTTACTATGAATGCGAGCGGCGCCAAGAAGAAGGAAGATGGCAAGTGACGGGACCGTTCAGAGCGCCGTTAGAACGTCTTAGGTGAGTTTATTTTTTTTATATATTTTTAATTGTTCGCCGGGTGCTGATGCAGCACCGATGCGGCGGGTACAAAAATGTTGTGACAGGGTGGGGGAGGGAAAAGTGGCTTGCCGAAACGGGGTGAATGTAATGTAGTGTAGTGTAGTGTAGTGTAGGGTAGGGTTGATGACATTCACGGTAAGTTAGTCTCAATCGGGCTTACCATGCCCGCTTGAGACGAACATTCTCCCGATGTTGCTAGAACTACAGTATCTAGCAACATCGGGAGCGCGCACACTGCAGAGCGAAGCGGCTTGATTGACATCAAGCCGCTCACGCCCCTTTTTAGAAAAGATAACCAGCACTTGCTGAGTTATCAAGTGTAAAAAAAAGGCACTTAGGAAATGAATTTTTTAAATTTTTTAACAGCAAATGTTTTAAAATTAATTTCCTGCTTAGAATGTGTAAAAAAAAAAATTTGAGTCAACTTGGGACAACCCCTTTAATGGAATTTGATACATGAAAATTTTGTTCACATGTTCAAACAACATGTAGGTTGGAGTGCTATACACACCATTCATCAAGAGGTGACTGAAACAGTAAGGCCCTGTTCACACAGAGTTTTTTTACGTGCTTTTTGACGCGGAAACCGCGCCGCAAAACTCCTCAAAAACTGCCCGAAAATGCATCCTATTGATATCAATGGGAGTTGGACTAGTTTTTTTACCACGAGTAAAAAAAACGCGTCGCGGTAAAAAGAAGCGTCATGATGACCCATCTTGAGGCGGTTTCCGCCTCCAAAACCCCATTTCAATCAGTCAGAAAGAGGAAAAAAAATGCCTCGATGAGTGTTTGGACGAGTTTCTGTCAAACCACTGTGCAAAAACCGTCTGGAGCAGTTTTTGCAGGCGGAAAATCTGCCTCAAAATTCAGTTTGGAATCTGCACGCAGATTTTCGCAGCATTTTTCGCCCGCGTCCATTGAGCTCCGCGGGCAAAAAACACAGTGAAATATGCTTTCTTCCTCCCATTGATGTCAATGGGAGGTCAGAGGCGTATACTCTCAGAGATAGGGCACGTCCCTTCTTTTTCCCGTGAGACGGTTTTTCCGCTCGTGGGAAAAAAACGCCTCCGCCTCCCATTGAAATCAATGGAAGGCATTTTCGGACGTTTTTTGGCGCGTTTTCCAACGCGGTTTCCGCATCAGAAAACTCGTAAAAAAACTCAGTGTGAACTCCCCCTTAGAGAATACCATGGCAGGTTTCGGAAGTTGATTAAAGATAAGGGTGGAGCTAGAGATTTGTATGAGATTCCTGATGTTACTGTTATATTGGTACAGACCTTTCTAAATGGTTTAAGCTCCGCTCTTAGAACTAGATTTGTGACTGGTATGCCTGATAGGAATGTTAGACCGATGACAGATATATTGTTGTATGAACATGAGAAAAATCTTGAAAATCAAAACCAGAAACAGACAGAAATACTGATGCAATTAAAAATTGAAGCAGAGGAGACAATCTTAGGGGAGATACAGACGGACGTTGCGTTTTTGCGCGCGCAAACAACGCTGCGTTTTGCGCGCGCAAAAACTATTTGACAGCTGCGTGTGTCATCCGTGTCTGATGCGCGGCTGCGTGATTTTCGCGCAGCCGCCATCATAGAGATGAGGCTAGTCGACGCCCGTCGCTGTCCAAGGTGCTGAAAGAGCTAACTCTTTCAGCACCCTCGACAGTGAATGCCGAACACAATATCGAAAAACCTGTTGAAAAAAAAGAAAAAGTTCGTACTTACCGAGAACTTCCCGGCCGTTGCCTTGGTGACGCGTCCTTGGTGACGCGTCCTTGGTGACGCGCCTCTCGACATTGGGCCCCACCTCCCTGGATGACGCGCCAGTCCATGTGACCGCTGCAGCCTGTGCTTGGCCTGTGATTGGCTGGAGCTGTCACTTGGCCTGAATTGTCATCCCGGGAGGTCAGACTGGAGGAAGATGCCGGGAGTTATCGGTAAGTCAGAACTTCGTTTTTTTTTTACAGGTTCATGTTTATTGGGATCGGAAGTCACTGTCCATGGTGCTGAAACAGTTTAACTCTTTCAGCACCATGGACAGTGACTATCTCCTGACGTCGCGTACCGATAATTTTTTTGCCGGGTTCGGCCAAAACGAGTTCGGCCGAACCCGGTGAAGTTCGGTTCGCTTGTCCGGCTTCGCTCATCGCAAAGACACTCCGTTTGGATGTTCGGAAACAGAAAAGCACGTGGTGCTTTTCTGTTTACATTCATCCTTTTGACAGCTGTTGCGCAAACACGCAGTTCGCACGGAAGTGCTTCCGTGCAACCTGCGTGGTTTTCACGCACCCATTGACTTCAATGGGTGCATGATGCGCGAAATACGCAGAGTTATTGAACCTGTCACGCTTTTTGCGCAGCAGACATACGCTGCGCAAAAAGCACGGACTGTCTGTACTGCCCCATAGACTTGTATTGGTCCATGCGTGCCGCGTGAAAACCACGCGGCCCGCACGGACCGAATACACGCTCGTGTGAATCCCCCCTTAGAAAAAGCTAAACAAGGAAACAGTAGTAACCAGGTTCAGAGAAGGAAAAATATCAGGTGTTACAATTGCAATGGGCAAGGTCACATAGATACTGTAGAAAGTCCAAGAAACAAAGAAATGATGTCTGTGATGACTTGGTATCTGATAAGTGACTAAACGAGAAGCAGGAAGAGGATTTTATGTTTTCACAATCTCTTCATCATCCGCAGGAACCGTAATTATAATATCGCAAGATATAATATACCTTTTCTTGTTGACTTGTCATAGCTGATGGTCCGCAGCTTTCAGCTGCATCTCTGGGTCTCCTAAGTGATCCAACAATGCAGCACTAGCAGCCAGGGGCGTCACTAATGACTTAAAACATCAGGGGGAATAGCCCCAATGCATAGGTGCCCCCCAACAAAATCTGTGTGTGTGTGTGTGTGTGTGTGTGTGTGTGTGTGTGTGTGTGTGTGTGTGTGTATATATATATATATATATATATATATATATATATATATGACAGCATATCTATAGCAATACGACCCTATAGCTATGGATAGGATTAGATACAGCGGCTCAGTAGACAGTATCACACATTACAGGATTAGATACAGTGGCCCAGCAGACTGTATAACGCATAATAGGGTTAGATACAGTCTCTCAGCAGACAGTATCACACATGATAGGATTAGATATAGGGCCCAGCAGACAGTATCACACATTATAGGATTAGATACAGTGGCTCAGCAGACAGTATCACACATGATAGGATTATATATATGGCCCAGCAGACCGTATCACACATTATACGATTAGATACAGTGGCTCAGCAGACAGTATTACACATGATAGGATTAGATATAGGGCCCAGCTCGCTGACATTGCAGCTCCAGCGCTGGACCCAGGAAAGGTAAGTATAAGAATTATTTTCCTATTTTATGTGTTACTAATTATTTTTGTGTGTGTGTGTTTTTTCACAAGTTCGGTTGTTGGACTACTTCGGATTCGAGGACTTCGATAACTGCGTTTTTTTTTATTCTCAATAAAATGGATAACGAGGATTGTGTGTGTGGGATTTTTATTTAAAGAAAATATTTTTTCTATGTCTTTATTACCACCACCTTAGTAATGACTGCTGGCTGATTGACAACGCCCATTACTAAGGCTGGTCTTATTGTTAGATATGAAGAGGCTAACACTAACCCCCATTATTACCCCGGTTCCCACCGCCACCAGGGGTACCGGGAAGAGCCGGGTACGATCCAGTGTCCGACCATCTGTAGTGAAGGAGGTGTACTGGGGCGGCCGCAGGCTGGTATTACCAGGCTGGGAAAGCCCAAAATCAGTGGCCCTTCCCACCCTGGTAATGCTAGCCTGCTGCTGCCTTTTTGTATCTGGCTGGTTATGAAAATGGGGGAACCCCACATCGTGCTATCCAATTATTTATAAAAAAAATTACGTGGGGTCACCCCCATTTTTCATAACCGGCCAGATACAATGCAGCAGCAGCCTAGCATTACCAGGGTGGGAAGAGCCAATGCTTTTGGCCTTTCCCAGTCTAATAATACAAGCCTGTGGCCGCCCAGTGCCCGACCATCAGTACAGATGGTCGGGTACTGGATCATACCCGGCTCTTCCTGGCACCCCTGTCAATCAGTCAGCGGCCATTAGTAAGGTGGTAGCGATAAAGTTTAAAAAATAAAAAAATCCCCACACAACCATGATTAACCATTTTATTGAGAATAAAAAAGCCGTCATCGAAGTAGTCCTCGAATCCGACGTAGTCTAACGACCGAACCTGTAAAAAAACACATTAGTAAGAGCCTGTTCATCACCGCTGCCTTTCCGTTGAAGGGTTCCGTCGGGGTTAACCACTCAACACAAAGGCAAACTGAAACCTCCGCTTCTGTTTCCCTCACCATTGATCTCAATGGTGACGGAAACGTTGCTGAAGGCTTCCGTTTGTCACCGCTGTGACAGGATTCAGTTGTTTTGCATTTTGCCTGCGCTATTGATTCCGCCAAAACAACGGAACCCGTTCACAATGGTTACAAACGGAAACCATTAGCAAAGTTTCCAAAGGGGCCCGTGTAGTTTATTACATAGGCCCCAGTTGCTATAGTAACTTTTCATTGATGTGGTGCGGTGGACCCGGTCGCAATTGCGACCACTGCGACCCATATAGTTACGCCACTGTATACGAGCCTCTGTATCTCTAATCATTAATGAGATTCTTTCCTTATCTGATCAGAAAGTGAAAACAGTGGGAGTCACAGGAAATCCAAAATATCTTCATATTTCTAACCCCAGCAGTTAGAACAGTTAAACAGTCAAACCCAGAGCAGTTAGAACAGTTTCTGTGGGTCCCATAACTACTGAACATTCTTTTTCATTGTCAGCAGATACACCCATAAACATACTGGGACGGGACTTGCCAGGGGCATAGCTAAAGGCTCATGGGCCCCGATGCAAAGGTTCTTCTTGTCCCCCCCCCCACCCCCAAACTTCTCAGGGCCGATGGCCCGCAGCTTTCAGCTGCATCGCTGGGTCTCCTAAGTGATCCAACAATGCAGCACTAGCAGCCAGGGGCTTCACTAACGACTTAAAATGTCAGAGGAAATAGCCCCAATACATATGTGTCTGCCCCAAAAAAAATGTGTGTGTGTATGAATATGTTCATATATATATATATATATATATATATATATATATATATATATATATATGAGACAGCATATCTATAGCACTACGACCCTAATGCTATGGATAAGATTAGATACACTGGCTTAGCAGACAGTAGCACACATTATAGGATTAGATACAGTGGCTCAACAAACAGTATCATACATGATAGGATTAGATACAGTTGCTCAACAAACAGTATCACACATGAAAGGATTAGATATAGGACCCAACAGACAGTATCACACATGATAGGATTAGATACAGTGGCTCAGCAGACAGTATCACACATGATTGGATTAGATATACAGCCCAGCTCGCTGACATTGCAGCTCCAGCGCTGGACCCAGGAAAGGTAAAAATAATAATTATTTTCCTTTTTGACGTGATACTAATTATTTTTGTGTGTTTGTTTTTTTACAAGTTCGGTTGTTGGACTACTTCAGATTCGAGGACTACTTCAATAACTGCGTTTTTTTTTATTCTCAATAAAATGGATAACGAGGGTTGTGTGGAATTTTTATTTCAATAAAATATTTTATCTATGTCTTTGTATTTGTTTAAACTTTATAACTACCACCCTAGTAATTGTCGCTGGCTGATTCACAACGCCCATTACTAAGGGGGGGACTTAATGTTAGACATGAAGAGGTTAACACTAATCCCCATTATTACCCTAGTACCCAGCGCCACCAGGAAGAGCCGGGTATGATCTAGTAACCGACCATCTGTAGTGACGGAGGGGCACTGGGGCGGCCGCAGTCTGGTATTATTTGGCTGGGAAAGGCCAAAAACTGTGACCCTTCCCACCCTGGTAACGCTAGGCTGCTGCTGCTATAAAGATGGGGGAACCCCACATCGTGCTGTCCAATTATTTATAAGAAAAAATGACGTGGGATCCCCCCCATTTTTCATAACCAGCCAGATACAACACAGCAGCAGCAGGCTAGCATTACCAGGGTGGGAAGGGCCACTGTTTTTGGCCTTTCCCAGCCTAATAATACCAGCCTGCAGTCACCCCAGTGCCTCACCATCACTGCAGATGGTCGGGTACTGGATCGTACCCGGCTCTTCCTGGCACCCCTGGTGGCGGAGGGTAACGGGGTAATAATGGGGGTTAGTGTTAGCCTTTTCACCGGCTAACACTAAGCGCCGCCTTAGTAATGGAGGCTGTCAATCTGTCAGTGGCCATTAGTAAGTTGGCAGCGATAAAGTTAAAAAAAAATACAAAGACATAGAAAAAATAGATTTATTGAAATAAAACACCCCCACACAAAAAAAAAGCAGTCATCGAAGTAGCCCTCAAATCCGACGTAGTCCAACGACTGAACCTGTAAAAAAACACAAAAAAAACCATTAGTAAGGGCCTGTACACATCACCACTGCCCTTCAGTTGATGGATTCCATCGGGTTAACCCCTCAATAGAAAGGCAAACTGAAACCTCCACTTCAGTTTCTCTCACCATTGATCTCAATGGTGACGGAAACGTTGCTAAAGATTTCCGTTTGTCACCGTTGTGACAGGGTTCCGTTGTTTTGCATTGTCGACTGCGCTATTGATTCCGCCAAAACAACGGAACCCATTCACAACGGTGACAAACGGAAACCATTAGCAAAGTTTCCATCACCATTGAGATCAATGGTGATGCAAACGGAAGCTAAGGTTTCTGTTTGCCTTTACGTTAAGGGGTTAACCAGACGGAAACCCTCAACGGAAGGGCACCGGTGATGTGAACAGGGCCAATGTGCATGTGTGATACTGTTTGTTGGACCCTGTATCTAAGCCTAATGTAGGCTTAGATACAGGGTGCAGCAGACAGTATTCTTATGCAGTATAAGCTTGGGCCCTGTATCTAAGCCAAACACACGGTAGGCTTTAAAGGTTGTCCAGTCCCTAAACATTGATGGCCTATCTTCAGTATAGGCCATCAATAGCTGATGGGTTGGGGTCAGACACCCGGGACCCCCGCCAATCAGCTGTTTTGAAGGGGTTGCAGCCGCTCATACGAGTGCTGCTTCCCCTTCATTTCCCTCACTTGCTCACACTGTGAATCGCTGTCACGTCCGTGTCGGCGATTCAGTGTGAGAAAGTGACCGGAATGAAGGGGAAGTAGCACTCGTACGAGCGGCTGCAACCCATTCAAAACAGCTGATTAGCGGGGGTCCCAGGTGTCTCCCGTAACTGTACGTGATGGTGATGGAGCGGGTTGAGCCCGCTCTATTACCAGCGGGTGTCAGCTGTATATTACAGCTGACATACCGCTGTAACGGCCAGGACCGGAGCAAGACTTCGATCCTGCCGATTAACCCCGTAGCTGCATTGAGCTGGTTTCTAGCCTGTCGCCGGGATGCCGGTACTTGCAACGGCAACCGGAAGCCTAATAATGTCCCCTGGTATGCCAGGCACGGAAGTATTTTAGGCCCTGCCCAGAGGCGGGGCCTAAATGGCTTACTATCAGGGGCAAGAAGATGGCACAGGCTCAGAAGCTGAGCCTGCGCCATCATCCATGGATGTCAGCTGTTCGTTACAGATGGCATCCTGATGTAATGGCCAGGACCAGAGCTAGCCTCCGATCCGGCCGATTAACCCCTTAGATGCAGCGAACAAAAGCGATTGCTGCATCTAGGTGGTTAGATCGCAGTCGATGCTTGCTATGGCAGCGATCAGCACCCGTGTCATTGCCGATGGTTGCTATAGCTATGGCATCCTAGTCTGCCTAGTACGGAGGCCTATTAGGCCGCACCCGCAGACGAATATTTGAAAAAAATTCAAATTCTAATAAAATTTATGAAACACCTGTGGGGTCAAAATGCTCACTACGCCCCAAGATCAATGCCCTGAGAGATATAGTTTCCAAAATGGAATCACTTCTCAGGGGTTTCTACTGTACTGGTACCTCAGGGGCTCTGCAAATGCGACAAATGGCGCCTAAAAATCAATCAAGCAAAGTCTGCATGCCAAGTAGCGCTCCTGCCATTCTAAGCCCTGTCGTGTGTCCAAACAGAAGTTTATGACCACATATGGGGTATTGCCGTACTCGAGAGAAATTGCTTTACAAATGTTGGGGTGCTTTTTCTCCTTTATTCCTTGTAAAAATTTGAAAATTCTATGATTTTTCAGAGAAATAGTAGATTTCCATCCACACAGACTAATTCCAATAAATTCAACAAAAAACCTGTGGGGTCAAAATGCTAACTATACCCCTCGAAAAATAACTTGAGGGGTGTAGTTCTGAAAATGGGGTCACTTTTGGGGGGTTTCCCCTGTTTTGGTCCCTCCAGTGCGTTGCAAACGCGACATGGCACTTAAAACCATTCCAGCAAAGTCTGTGCTCCAAAATCCAAATGGCGCTCCTTCCCTTCTGAGCCCTGCTGTGGTTCTAAACTGCAGTTTATTATCACATATGGGATATTGCCGTAATCGGGAGAAATTGCCTTACAAATGTTGGGGTACTCTCTCTCCTTTATTCCTTGTAAAAATGAAACATTTCTATGTTTTTCTGAAACAAAAGTAGATTTTCATTTTCACGGCCTAATTCCACTAAATTCAGCAAAAAAACTGTGGGGTCAAAAAGCTAACTATAGCCCTAGATACATTCCTTGAGGGGTGTTGTTTCCAAAATGGGGTCACTTTTGGGGGGTTTCCACTAACTTAAATCACCGAGCTGATGTAGCTGCAAAGCAAGCAGCCAGTAAAAATTTGACACATGAACTGATGACAGTAAAAATAGATATTGTGACGAATTTACCAGACTTTCAGAAACTTATAACTATGCAAAACAGTTGTTCTCAACAGGGGATGCACCCAGAACACTGATGGTCTCTCGCGGGATCGTTAATGTAGGCCAGTAGCACCAAAATAATTGCTGTTGGCATTAGCTAAGGCATCGTATGGTTGAACCCATGGAGGTAAGTCTGCAATGCGAAAGTTTTCACTTACTGGTGTGCCCCAGGTTTCACTGCCGTTGCGGTAAAGAAGTGTGCGTCTTGCCTCCCTTGCCTTCAACAGAATGCAGGAAGTGCAGTAAAAGGCCGTCCTTCACATCTTCCATCAGCAACTGGTCCTTTAAAGATTCTCCAAATTGATTACGTACAGCTACCAAAGGTGGAAGGTTCCGATATGTGTTGTATGTGTAGATCAATTCTCAGGATGCGTTTAAGTGGCGGATTATCATTAGGGCGATTCGGGCGGCCGCCCGGGGCCCAAGGCTCCCAGGGGGCCCATGGCCGACCGAACCACACATGATCGCACGGCCCCGCTCATGCCCGGTGTGGCGTCGCTAGCACCGGAGAGGGCCCCGGTGCTAGCGGCAGCCACATTCACACATCAATGAAAAGTTACTATGTAACTGGGACCTATGTAATAAACTACACGGGCCCCTGTTACTATAGTAACTGACAGTACTTACGCCTCCACTTCCTGGAGCGCATCAGAGGTTCTGACGTCAGAGCGCTGTGCGCAGCGCATAACGTCACGATGCTATGCGCCGCGCACAGCGTCCCGACAGTTGACGGAGTGAGGACCAGCAGCCGAAGAGGAGGTAAGTTTAATTTTATTGTCTTGCTGATGGGTTGGGGTCAGACACCTGGGACCCCCGCCAATCAGCTGTTTTGAAGGGGTTGCAGCCGCTCGTACGAGCGCTACTTCCCCTTCATTCCGGTCACTTTCTCACACTGAATCGCCGATACGGAGGTAGTGTTAAAAATAGTTACGGCGCGGCAGGGCGGCGGTGCGCAAGGGGGGCCCAAGTTTGGGCAACAGCCCAGGGCCCATCGTCTACTTAATCCGCCACTGGTTGAAGCTTATCCAACAACATCACAAACTGCTGCTGTTACTACTGCTAAAATGTGCAAAGAGTTTGTTTGTAGATATTATATTCCACAGGTTCTTTCCATCGATCATGTCCGTCTATTACTGGTAATGTAAACATCCTGCTCTATGCAGGGGTGTAAATAGCGGGGCTGGCGGGACATGCGCCCAGGGTGCAACTATGAGGGAAAATGGGTGACTGCCAGTGCCGCACCGTCCATGACGGCGGCCTGCTGCCCCTCCTGCACTATAAGCGATGAATGGCTAGGTACATTCCGTGCCCAGCCATTCAGCGCCTTTCAACGACTCAAGCGGCGCGATTACTTCTTTGGGCCGCCTGCGTCATTGAAAGGCGCTGATTGACAGGGCAAGTCTTAGTGCCCTGATGACATCGCACCGCTTGCATCTATGAAAGGTGCTGGTTGGCAGGGCAGAATGACTTGCCCTGTCAATCAGCGCCTTTCAACGACGCTGCATCGTTCAACCTCAGCAGTCCTGCTCAGAAGAGAGTGGGTCGGCATTGCCACCAGATGGTGCTGGAACGGGATTAAGGTGAGTATTTAACATTTTTATCCTAATAAAAATTAGTGACATTATCTACAGGGGGGGCTCTATCTACAGGGGCCGGCTCTATTTACAGCGTGGGCTATATGTTGAGCACTATAGGTGGAGCTATATGTGAGGCACTACATACAGGGGTGGGCTATATGTGGAGCACTATTTATAGGGGGAGATATATGTAGGGCACTATTTACAGGGGTGGGCTATATGTTGGACACTATAGGTGGAGCTATATGTGAGGCACTATATACAGGGGTGGGCTATACAGTGGAGGAAATAAGTATTTGATCCCTTGCTGATTTTGGAAGTTTGCCCACTGTCAAAGTCATGAACAGTCTAGAATTTTTAGGCTAGGTTAATTTTACCAGTGAGAGATAGATTATATATAAAAAAAAAAAAGAAAATTACATTGTCAAAATTATATAGATTTATTTGCATTGTGCACAGAGAAATAAGTATTTGATCCCCTACCAACCATTAAGAGTTCAGCCTCCTCCAGACCAGTTACACGCTCCAAATCAACTTGGTGCCTGCATTAAAGACAGCTCTTACATGGTCACCTGTATAAAAGACTCCTGTCCACAGACTCAATTAATCAGTCTGACTCTAACCTCTACAACATGGGCAAGACCAAGGAGCTTTCTAAGGATGTCAGGGACAAGATCATAGACCTGCACAAGGCTGGAATGGGCTACAAAACCATAAGTAAGACGCTGGGTGAGAAGGAGACAACTGTTGGTGCAATAGTAAGAAAATGGAAGACATACAAAAAGACTGTCAATCGACATCGATCTGGGGCTCCATGCAAAATCTCACCTCGTGGGGTATCCTTGATCCTGAGGAAGGTGAGAGCTCAGCCGAAAACTACACGGGGGGAACTTGTTAATGATCTCAAGGCAGCTGGGACCACAGTCACCAAGAAAACCATTGGTAACACATTACGCCGTAATGGATTAAAATCCTGCAGTGCCCGCAAGGTCCCCCTGCTCAAGAAGGCACATGTACAGGCCCGTCTGAAGTTTGCAAATGAACATCTGGGTGATTCTGAGAGTGATTGGGAGAAGGTGCTGTGGTCAGATGAGACTAAAATTGAGCTCTTTGGCATTAACTCAACTCGCCGTGTTTGGAGGAAGAGAAATGCTGCCTATGACCCAAAGAACACTGTCCCCACTGTCAAGCATGGAGGTGGAAACATTATGTTTTGGGGGTGTTTCTCTGCTAAGGGCACAGGACTACTACACAGCATCAATGGGAGAATGGATGGAGCCATGTACCGTCAAATCCTGAGTGACAACCTCCTTCCCTCCACCAGGACATTAAAAATGGCTCGTGGCTGGGTCTTCCAGCACGACAATTACCCGAAACATACAGCCAAGGCAACAAAGGAGTGGCTCAAAAAGTAGCACATTAAGGTCATGGAGTGGCCTAGCCAGTCTCCAGACCTTAATTCCATCGAAAACTTATGGAGGGAGCTGAAGATCCGAGATGCCAAGCGACAGCCTCGAAATCTTAATGATTTACAGATGATCTGCAAAGAGGAGTGGGCCAAAATTCCATCTAACATGTGTGCAAACCTCATCATCAACTACTAAAAATGTCTGACTGCTGTGCTTGCCAACAAGGGTTTTGCCACCAAGTATTAAGTCTTGTTTGCCAAAGGGATCAAATACTTATTTCTCTGTGCACAATGCAAATAAATATATATAATTTTGACAATGTGATTTTTTTTTATTTTTTTTATATAATCTATCTCTCATTGGTAAAATTAACCTAGCCTAAAAATTCTAGACTGTTCATGTCTTTGACAGTGGGCAAACTTACAAAATCAGCAAGGGATCAAATACTTATTTCCTTCACTGTATGTGGAGCACTATTTATAGGGGGAGATATATGTAGGGCACTATTTACAGGGGTGGGCTATATGTTGGACACGATATACAGTGGGGGCTATATACAGGTGTGGGCTATATATGGAGCACTATATGGGGAGCTATATGTGAGGCACTATATACAGGGGTGGGCTATATGTGGAGCATTATTTATAGAGGCAGATATATGCAGGGCACTATCTACAAGGGTGGGCTATATGTTAGACACTGTCTATAGGGATGGGCTATATGTGGAGCAGTATCTAAAGGGGGCTATATGTGGGGTACTATCTACAATGGCTCTATGGGAGTTACTATCTACCGGGGGATCTATGTAGGGCACTATCTACAGGGGGCTCTATGTGGGCACTATCTACAGGGGGCATGGTGTGTGTGTGTGTGTGTGTGTGTGTGTGTGTGTGTGTGTGTGTGTGTGTGTGTGTGTATGTGTGGGACACACTGTATGTTGCTATTATAATAAGAGGTGCAGTGTATGGCATTATTATATTTAGGGGCACAGTGTCTGGCACCATAAGAACTTCACCTTTGTTTATAGGCGCAGAAACGTTTGAAAAGTGAGAAGCTGAAGACATCTGAGTTGCAAACTGCTGAAATGGGCTGTGGCCGGGAGAAGTCGTCATAGAGGTCTTGCCTGGATGGAGAAGAAAAGGGAAAAAGAACAACTAGAATCTGACATCACCTGTGAGTCACTTAATGACACTTGGCCTGATAAAGACGCTAGTCCAGCGTCGAAACGCGTAGCCTATCTAATTGCCTATTTATTATTTTTAAACCCAATAAATCCCATTTATCACCTTTATGTCTGGACTCCAATTTGATGATAGCAGCGCTTGTACGTTGGTCCTCAATTTTTCTCCTTAAATGTCTAATCAGCACTGTAGTCACTGTATGATCTGCAGCGAGATGAAGGGTGGTGTGATTTATTTATTTTTGTGAAACATCTCCTCTCAGCATATCCTTACCATTGTTTGGGCCATGCTGGGATCTGTATACAATTTAGTGCAAACCTATACGGCATGGGTTGCACTAAATTGAGCTGCATTAGTACTGGTGTTGTATTTATTTACTGAGTGTAAAGGATCTGCCAGACACTGCTTCTGTGTCGACGCCCGAGGTTAATCAGTCTGCACCTGCTCCTAAGTCTGATAGAGTGACTCAATCATGTACCACTCGGGCTGGGAGGCTGAGAAGTGGGAGAGCCTATCACAGTAAATTAGGGCTCACCTGTCTGTCTCCCTACCCCGTCATTACATAATCACAGGCCCATATACCTTTTCTACCCTGGTCCCTGACACTACTATGGACCCACTTGAGACCCTGGCTCAGCAAATGCAGGGCCTCTCCCTACAGGTCCAAGCCCTGGCTCAGAGGGACAACCAGCATGTTGCTACCCTGGTAGTGCCCCCCACCTCACCTCTTGAACCCCACCTCAAGTTGCCTGACCGGTTCTCAGGGGACCGGAAGACTTTTTTCTCCTTTCGGGAGAGTTGTAGGCTCTATTTCTGTCTAAAGCCCCACTCCTCAGGTTCTGAGAGCCAGCGTCTGGGTATAATTATGTCCCGGCTCCAGGACGGGCCCCAAGAATGGGCCTTCTCCTTGGCTCCTGACGCCCCTGAACTTTCCTCTGTTGATCTTTTTTTTTTCTGCTCTCGGGCTCATATATGACGAGTATAAACAAATGTCTCACAGGGACGGGTAACTGGTTAGGTGCAGCCAACATTGGTGTAAGGCACCCCCAAAATGTCACAGAATAGCAGACTCGCTGATAGCATAGCATATATTGCGAAAAAAGAGTCCTAAAGCTATATGTAAAGTACAAAAGATAAATTTTATTACATATAATTTACATATCGAACAATTGATAAAAAACATGGCGAGGTTTCTAAAAAGAAGAAGTTGCATGTGGGTCACTCAAAAGTAATATATAACCATGGGGACATGAGCATAATTGGATATAAATAGCAAAGAAGCATACAAATATGCAGTATGATCGTGATCCACGTGCAAAAAAGATAGCCACCCCTTTTTTGGGCTATCTTTTTTGCACGTGGATCACGTGGATCACGATCTTTACTTTTCCAACTATGGGTGAGTGTACTCTTCCTGGCTTTATCTGGTGATTCCAGATGAATAGCCTTGCATACTCTGCGTATCTTGCATACATATTGCAGTTATACTTGGACCAGATGGTACTCTCTCTTGCTCTCGGGGATCTCTGTACAGCACATTCATTCAATACTAAGATCTGATGTTTTCCTCCCGAGCATTATTGATGCTGTTTAAATTGTAGGATGTGTATTTGAGTAAGGGGTTTCCTTTTTTGGATCCCCCTCTTTTTTGGAATGATATAGATACATTAATGTGAGATTCAAAGTTGATAGATAGCAGCTTTTTTTGTAATTATTTACTATTTACTATCATACTGCATATTTGTATGCTTCTTTGCTATTTATATCCAATTATGCTCATGTCCCCATGGTTATATACTACTTTTGAGTGACCCACATGCAACTTCTTCTTTTTAGAAACCTCGCCATGTTTTTTATCAATTGTTCGATATGTAAATTATATGTAATAAAATTTATCTTTTGTACTTTACATATAGCTTTAGGACTCTTTTTTCTCAATATATGCTATCATATATGACGAGACTGACAAGACTGCCTTTGCCGAGAGTCAGCTGGTGACCTTACGTCAGGGTAAGAGACCCGTTGAGGAGTACTGTTCTGACTTTAGGAAGTGGTGTGTAGCTTCTCCGTGGAATGACCATGCTTTGAGGTGCCAGTTTAGATTGGGTCTGTCGAACGCCCTGAAAGACCTGTTAGTTAGCTATCCCTCTTCTGACTCTCTAGATCAGGTTATGGCTTTAGCGGTACGTCTTGACCGACGTCTCAGGGAACGATGACTTGAACGTTTTTGTGCTTTCTCCTCTGGCTCCCCCATGATGGCTCCCGAGGTTCCGTTGCTTCGTTCTTCCACGGAAAACTCGGATGAACCAATGCAACTCGGTGCCTCCGTGTCTCCCCAACAACGTAGAGAGCTCCGCAGGAAGAATGGTCTCTGCTTCTACTGTGGGGTTGACAAGCATCAAGCGAACAACTGTCCTAGGCGTAAGAATAAGCAGCTGGAAGAACTTCCGCGCCTAAGTGAGCATCAGGGAGGTTATTTGGGCACACAGGTATTTCCCGTAAATATGAAACCTAATAAGATCTTGCTTCCCTTTCAGGTTACTTTTGAGGGTAGGTCTGCTACTGGCAGTGCCTTCGTGGATTTAGGGTCTTCTGCTAATATTATGTCTGTGGAATTTGCTATGTCTCTAGCTATGCCATTGATTGACTTGCCTAAACCTGTCCCGGTAGTGGGTATCGACTCCACTCCACTTGCTAATGGTTATTTTACGCAGCATAACCCTGTTTTTGAACTCCTTGTTGGCTCCATGCATTTGGAGCAGTGCTCTCTACTGGTGATGCAGGGATTATCGTCCGATTTGATTTTAGGCCTTCCCTGGTTGCAGATGCATAATCCCACGTTTAACTGGAATACTGGGGATCTTACCAAATGGGTTAATGAATGCATGACGTCATGTTTTTCTGTTAATTTTATTTCTCTCCCAGAGGAGGTGAACACTCTACCTGAGTTTATTCAGGACTTCGCTGATGTTTTTTCTAAAAAGGCCTCCGAAGTGTTACCTCCTCATAGAGAATACGATTGCGCAATCGATTTGGTACCAGGAGCTAAGCTCCCTAAGGGTAGGATATTTAATCTCTCTTGTCCCGAACGTGAAGCCATGAGAGAGTATATCCAGGAATGCCTGGCCAAGGGTTACATTCGCCCCTCTACTTCTCCGGTAGGTGCTGGCTTCTTCTTCGTAGGGAAGAAGGATGGTGGTCTTAGGCCGTGCATCGATTACCGAAACTTGAATAAGGTCACTGTAAGGAACCAGTATCCCCTTCCTTTGATTCCTGATCTCTTCAATCAGGTTCAGGGGGCCCAATGGTTCTCTAAGTTTGATCTACGGGGGGCTTATAACCTTATCCGCATCAGAGAGGGGGATGAGTGGAAGACTGCGTTTAACACGCCCGAAGGTCATTTCGAATACCTCGTCATGCCCTTTGAGTTGTGTAATGCTCCCGCGGTCTTCCAGAATTTCATAAATTAGATTTTAAGAGACTACCTGGGGGTATTTCTTGTAGTGTACCTTGATAACATACTTGTGTTTTCCAAGGACTGGTCCTCCCACATTGAGCATGTCAGGAAGGTGCTCCAGGCCCTTCGGGAAAACAAACTGTTTGCTAAAACTGAAAAATGTGTGTTTGGGGTGCAGGAGATACCATTTTTGGGTCAAATCCTCACTCCTCATGAATTCTGCATGGACCCTGCCAAGGTTCAGGCTGTGGCTGAATGGGTCCAACCTGCCTCCCTGAAGGCGTTACAGTGCTTCCTGGGGTTTGCTAATTATTACAGGAGATTTATTGCTAACTTCTAGGTCATCGCTAAGCCTCTTACGGATCTTACTCGCAAAGGTGCTGATCTCCTCCACTGGCCTCCAGAGGCGGTCCAGGCTTTTGAGGTCCTTAAGAAAAGCTTTATCTCGGCCCCAGTGCTGATTCAGCCTAACCACATGGAGCCATTCATCGTGGAGGTTGACGCCTCCGAGGTGGGAGTGGGTGCTGTCTTGTCCCAGGGTACCAGGTCCCTCACCCATCTCCATCCCTGTGCCTACTTCTCCAGGAAGTTCTCGCCCACTGAGAGTAACTATGACATTGGCAACCGCAAACTCTTAGCCATTAAATGGGCATTTGAAGAGTGGCGCCACATCTTGGAGGGGGCTAGGCACCAGGTAACGGTCCTTACTGACCACAAGAATCTGGTTTTCCTAGAATCTGCCCGGAGGCTAAACCCGAGACAAGCTCGATGGGCGTTGTTTTTTACTAGATTCAACTTTTTGGTCACCTATAGGGCTGGGTCTAAAAGTATTAAAGCTGATGCACTGTCGCGTAGTTTCATGGCCAGCCCTCCTTCGGAGGAAGATCCTGCTTGTGTTTTGCCCCCAGGTATAATCATTTCCTCTATTGATTCTGACTTAGTCTCCGAAATTGCGGCTGATCAAGGTTCAGCTCCCGGGAACCTTCCTGAGAACAAGCTGTTTGTTCCCCTGCAATTCCGGCTAAGGGTACTCAGGGAAAATCATGACTCTGCACTATCTGGTCATCCAGGCATCCTGGGTACCAAGCACCTCATTGCCAGAAACTATTGGTGGCCTGGGTTGCCTAAAGACGTTAAGGCCTACGTCGCCGCTTGTGAAATTTGTGCTAGGTCCAAGACTCCCAGGTCCCGACCAGCAGGCTTACTATGTTCTTTGCCCATTCCCCAGAGACCTTGGACCAATATCTCCATGGATTTTATCACCGATCTGCCTCCATCTCAAGGCAAGTCGGTGGTGTGGGTTGTAGTAGACCGCTTCAGTAAGATGTACCACTTTGTGCCCCTCAAGAAACTACCCAATGCTAAGACGTTAGCTACCTTGTTTGTCAAACACATCCTGCGTCTCCATGGGGTTCCTGTCAATATAATTTCTGACAGAGGGGTACAATTTGTTTCATTGTTTTGGAGAGCTTTCTGTAAAAAGTTGGAGATTGATCTGTCCTTCTCCTCGGCCTTCCATCCTGAAACTAATGGCCAAACTGAGAGGACTAATCAGTCTCTAGAACAATATATAAGGTGTTTTATCTCTGACTGTCAATATGATTGGGTCTCCTTCATTTCCCTCGCCGAATTTTCCCTTAATAACCGGGTCAGTAACTCGTCAGGGGTCTCCCCCTTTTTCTGTAATTTTGGGTTTAATCCACGGTTCTCCTCCATTTCACCTGGTGGTTCCAACAATCCCGAGGTAGATGTCGTTCATCGGAACTGTGCACAGTCTGGGCCCATGTTCAGAAGAACCTAGAGGCATCCCAGAGCATACAAAAGACTCAGGCAGATAGAAGACGCTCTGCTAACCCCTTGTTTGTGGTCGAGGATCTGGTGTGGCTGTCTTCAAAAAATTTGCGCCTTAAAGTCCCATCCAAAAAATTTGCTCCCCGGTATATAGGGCCATACAAGGTCATTGAAGTCCTTAATCTTTTGTCCTTCTGGAGTTACCCCCGTCTATTCGAATACACAACGTGTTTCATGCCTCCCTCCTGAAACGCTGCTCCCCATCCTTGGCTACCTCGTGGAAACCTCCGGTCCCTGTTCTCACCCCTGAAGGGGTAGAATTCGAGGTGGCCAAGATTGTGGACAGCAGGACGGTCCAAGGCTCCCTCCAGTACCTGGTCCATTGGAGAGGATACGGGCCTGAGGAGAGGACTTGGGTACCCGCCCGGGATGTTCACGCTGGGGTATTGCTCAGGAGGTTCCATCTTCGGTTCCCCAATAAGCCAGGTCCACCTAGAAAGGGTCCAGTGGCCCCTCATAAAAGGGGGGGGGTACTGTAAAGGCTCTGCCAGACACAGCTTCTGTGTCGACGCCCGTGGTTAATCAGTCTGCACCTGCTCCTAAGTCTGATAGAGTGACTCGATCATCTACCACTCGGGCTCGGAAGCTGAGAAGTGGGAGAGCCTATCACAGCCTGGCCAGACGGAGCTAGCTCCCGCCCGCTGTCTATTTATACCTTCATTTCCTGCTCCTCCTTTGCCTGTGATTCTGCCTGTTTCCTGGCTCTGCTGCTTGTACTATTGACCTCTGCTTCATATTGACCCTGGCTTTACTGACTACTCTCCTGCTCTGTGTTTGGTACCTCGTACACTCCTGGTTTGACTCGGCTTGTTCACTACTCTTGTTGCTCACGGTGTTGCCGTGGGAAACTGCCCCATTTCCCTTAGCTTCTGTGTACCCTTGTCTGTTTGTCTGTCGTGCACATATTGAGCGTAGGGACCGTCGCCCAGTTGTACGCCGTCGCCTAGGACGGGCCGTGCAAGTAGGCAGGGACTGAGTGGCGGGTAGATTAGGGCTCATCTGTCTGTCTCCCTACCTCGTCATTACACTGAGTTTGGTTCTCGTGTTGTATATATGTGCTGAGCTTTGTTCTGGTGTTGTATATATGTATTGAGCTTAGTTCTCGCACTGTATATATGTACTGAGCTTGGTTCTGGCACTGTATATATTTACTGATCGTGGTTCGGATGCTGTATATATGCACTGAGCTTTGTTCTGGTGCTGTATATTTGTACTGAGCTTTGTTCTGGTGCTGTATATATGTACTGAGCTTGGTCCTGCAGCTGTATATATGTAATAAGCTTGCTTCTGATGTTGTATATATGTAGTGAGCTTGGTTCTGGTGTTGTATATGTAATGAGCTTTGTTCTGGTGATGTATATATGTACTGAGCTTTGTTCTGGTGTTGTATGTATGTACTGAGCTTTGTTCTGGTGCTGTATATATGTATTGAGCTTGGTCTGGTGCTTTATTTATGTACTGAGCTTTGTTCTGGTGCTGTATTTATGTAATGAGCTTTGTTCTGGTGTTGTATATATGTAATGAGCTTTCTTCTGGTGCTGTATATATGTAATGAGCTTTGTTCTGGTGTTGTATATATGTATTGAGCTTGGTTCTCGCACTGTATATATGTACTGAGCTTGGTTCTGGCACTGTATATATTTACTGATCTTTGTTCGGATGCTGTATATATGCACTGAGCTTTGTTCTGGTGCTATATATATGTACTGAGCTTTGTTATGGTGCTGTATATATGTACTGAGATTGGTTTTGCAGCTGTATATATGTATTGAGCTTGGTCTGGTGCTTTATTTATGTACTGAGCTTTGTTCCGGTGCTGTACATATGTAATGAGCTTTGTTCTTGTGCTGTATTTATGTAATGAGCTATGTTCTGGTGTTGTATATATGTAATGAGCTTGGTTCTGGCGCTGTATATATGTAATGAGCTTTGTTCTGGTATTGTATATAGAACTATATTGCTGTTAAAATGTACGAATGGCTTTATGCTTGAATTACATTTAAAAAAATGTGGGGAAAAAATGACACCTCATTGATTGGTAGAGAAAACAAACATGGAGAAGGGGAAGAAGGTGTCAGGAAAGAGGTTCGGGGGGGCGCCAAACTGAATCTTTGCCCTGGGTGCTTGAGAACCTTCCGACGCCCCTGCTCTATGCTGTGGATAAAACATCAATTACTGTACATACAACTTATAACCCGGAAGCTATTGGTAAGGTTGAAAGGTATAATCTAACCATTAAAGAAAAGCTGCCTAAATGCTGCAGAGAGACTGGTATAAAGTGGCCTGATGCTTCACCACTGGTATTCATGGAACTAAGGACCACACCTCGTGGTTCAAGACAATTGCACCTTTTGAGATACATTTTTTGGAGAACTTCCTAATCTTCCACTTTTACTCTCAGACACAAACCTGACTGTGCAAAATACTCTGAACGCAGACTATGTTTTAAGATTACAGAAGCAACTGAAGGAGATTCATCCCCACGTTTCACAGCATCAACCGGAAACGACATCTGTGTGTCACGACATTCAGCTTGGAGACTTTGTACTGATGCACAAGTTTTTAAGATCTGGCTCTATTTCAGAACTCTGGGAAAGTCCACATCAAGTTCTTCAGACGACACCTACCGCCATCAAGGTAGAGGGCAGATGGTCCAATGCGTCACACGCAAATTTGTAAAATCTGCTGTTGAACCATCTGACCATGAAGAGGAGTCGGCTGATATCCTCAACACCAGTCATCCAGATCTACAACTGTGACATTCAGAGGACTGTGGTCCGAGGTAAGAGGACATAATAAAGCCTCCCTCAGGACTGCCACCTAAGCCGTAGCTGTAGCAGTAAAAAAAATATACTGCTCTTCCATCGCGTGAAGATGACACGCTACAATAAAATGTGTGGAGCACAGCCAGATAGAGGACTTTAGAACATAGTGTTGGGTGGAAATCTCATTATGACAATTGCTTGTTTGATATAGGTTGTTATATGTGTCATGTTTCTGGTACTACCGTGTTTCCCCGAAAGTAAGACAGTGTCTTACTTTCTTTTTATCCCCAAAAGCCCCACTATGTCTTACTTTCGGGGTATGTCTTATATTAGAAAAAAATTGTCGAATTTTTTGCACTTTACTTTATTATTTTTTTATTACTATGGTCTGTCCCTCAAAGGTCAAAAAAGACCTTTGGGGAACTTTATATATATTTTTTTCTTTCTTTTACACCATCTTTTCCCCTGTAACTGGAGCTGCACAGCAGCCCCAGTTACAGGGGAAATCAGCCCTCTCATAGTGACGATTGTCACTAATAGGGCTGTGCTGGGTCTTGTTAGACACAGCAGCAGCCTGCCACTAACGGGACCCGGCGATCATGTGACCTGTCACATGATCATCGGGAGGAATAGAGACAGCGCCGCTGCTGCTGTCTCTATTCCTATACACAGCGTTCATTGAACGCTGTGTAAAAACACATCGGAGAAGACAGAAGCAGCTAAAGCTGCTTCTATCTTCTCCTCCGGGTCCCCGGCAGTCACTGACAGCCGGAGACCCGACATTCAGCTGCCCGATCGCGCGGGCAGCAAGTTAAAACCCGAGCCGTAAAAAGTCTATGGCTCGGGTTTTAAGGAGGAGGCGGCATTGACAAGTGCTGGGGGTGACGTATGGAGAGGGGGGCGGCGCGGAAGTGGGCAGGAGGCGGCAATACCCCGTGTTTCCCCGAAAGTAAGACATATGTCTTACTTTCGGGGTACGGCTTATATTAGCCGACCCCCCTGAAACCCCCGATACGTCTTACAATCGGGGGTGTCTTACTATCGGGGAAACACGGTACCAGCTTTACTGCTAATAGTCTAGATGTAAAGGATCTGCCAGACACAGCTTCTGTGTCGACGCCCGTGATTAATCAGTCTGCATCTGCTCCTAGGTCTGATAGAGTGACTCTATCTGCTACCACTCAGGCTGGTAGGCTGAGGAGTGGGAGAACCTATCACAGCCTGGCCAGATGGAGCTAGCTCCCGCCCACTGTCTATTTATACCTTAATATCCTGCTCTTCCTTTGCCTGTGATTCTGTCTGGTTTCCTGGCTCTGTTGTTCCTGCTTGTACTATTGACCTCAGCTTCATTTTGACCCTGGCTTTACTGACTACTCTCCTGCTCTGCGTTTGGTACCTCGTACACTCCTGGTTTGACTTGGCTCGTTCACTACTCTTGTTGCTCACGGTGTTTCCGTGGGCAACTGCCCCATTTCCCGTAGCTTCTGAGTACCCTTGACTGTGTGTCTCTCGTGCACGTATTGAGCGTAGGGACCGTCGCCCAGTTGTACGCCGTCGCCTAGGATGGGTCGTGCAAGTAGGCAGGGACTGAGTGGCAGGTAGATTAGGGCTCACCTGTCTGTCTCCTTACCCCGTCATTACACTAGATCTGTACAAAATAACCAACGATATATCTACTATTATGATTAGTAATGTGATAATGGTAATTATCAGAGAGAGATATGATAGGGAATAATTAAGAAATTCAACTTTTTACTAATCTATCAATATGGAGAATGGTGACGTATCTTGTAGGAGAACAGAAGCTATACTGATTCTATTGTGTTAGTTAACAGACAGAGAGTCACAGGAATTCCATCTGTTCAGCTAACCATTGTATATAATAAATTAACCTTTATCTTTACCACGTTATATTATATAGACATGTACTGTAACGTCCGTGGTCGCTGACCACAAACTCCTTCCATCCAGTCGACGCCCTTCTCTCAAGAGATGTCTGCACATAAGGCCGTCCTGCTCCACTATGATCACCAGGGTGTGCTCACGAGCTCAGTCCAGACTTAAGAAGCATGTTGGTGATTTGAGCTAATTGCTCCAGAGCACCCTGGGCTATAAGAAGGTCCCAGCCCCATCCTCCCACGCCTGAGCCTTGTTGTTGTATCCCTAGTCTGTCTTGCAAATGGCCCCCTAGTGTTTCCTGCTCCCAGTGTTTTCCTGTTCCTGTTTCCTGTTCCTGTATCCTGAATCTAGTGTCGTGCTTGCTGTAGCCGTGCTGTACTGTATTCTACACCTGACCTGTCTCTCCACACCTGACGTCCACCTGCTGCCAAGTTCCTGCCTAGCCTGCCTCGCTACTATCTGAGCTGCCACAGGTACCCTATACGAACTATAAACATTTACCTGCGTCCTGTTGGCCAGCTGCCATACCGCGAAGACGGTATGGCCCAGTGGGTCCCCGAACCAGTCGTGACAGTAGGCTCAGGCCATGGACCCCGCTGGTCAATCCAAGACCATGACAACGTCACAAGAGATGCGGGCGGATTTGCTGGATCTCCAGTCTCGACAGGACCAACTCCTCCAAGCTTTGAACACTCTCGTTCGTCAGCAGGAAGCAAGAGCTGCTGTTCCTCCTACTATACCTCCTGGCAGTGTTGATCCTCAGACTACACCTCCTGGCAGTGTCGACCCGTGTTTTTCTTTGCCACTTCCAGACCGCTATGATGGAGACGCAGGTTCCTGTCGTGGATTTTTGAACCAGTGCCAGATACATTTCAGCCTGTGTTCCAGGACATTTTCATCTGACGGCGCAAAGGTCGCATTCATCATTTCTCTCCTCACCGGAAAGGCTCTTGCATGGGCGAACCCTATCTGGGAGAGACAAGGACCTGAGACCCGTGACTTCCAAGCCTTTCTCCGGACCTTTCGCATGGTATTTGAGGAGCCTGGACGGGCCTCATCTGCAGCGGCTGCCTTGATTAAACTACGCCAAGGAGACACCTCCGTGAGTGAGTACACCATCTACTTCCGCACCCTGGCGGGAGAACTGTTGTGGAACAATGAGGCTCTTGTGGCGGCATTCTGGAATGGACTGTCCCCTAAGATTAAGGACAAACTTGCCGCTCGAGACCTGCCATCTACCCTGGATGACCTCATCCTTCTGTCCGCCCGGATTGACATACGGATCCGAGAACACCTCCAAGAGGTTCGTCGGGAGGGAGACCCTCCTAGTCTGGGACCTACTTTGCAGCAACCCCTGCTGTCCTCAGATGTCGATCCTCCTAAGGAATCTGTGATGATGGACCGGGGTAAGCTATCCACCCAGGAGAGACAACGCAGACGCACTTCGGGACTTTGTCTCTATTGCGGCCTCGGTGGCCATCTTGTGCGCCTGTGTCCCCTAAAGCCTCAAAGCCTAGGGTTGCTAGGAGTGACAACCCTGGGTAAAAAGGGACTTTCATCCAAATTGTCCATACCAGCGACCATAGTGTCCGGCGAGAGAATGCATCAGGTCTCTGCGTATCTGGACTCGGGATACGCGGCTAATTTCATCCGTAGAGACCTGGTGGACCTTCTTCAGTTGCCTACCATCCCTATGGAGAGCCCGTTGACAATTGCTTCTGTAGATGGTCTACCCCTGCCTAACCCAGTTGTTGCTGTGACCAAACCACTGAGGTTCCAAGTAGGGGCCCTCCACTCCGAACTGCTGTCGTTCTATGTCTTACCCAGAGCCGTTGATCCTGTGTTGCTGGGCCTGCCTTGGCTCCGATTACATGCCCCAGTCCTGGACTGGAACTCTGGAGAGGTTCTCCAGTGGGGTCTCTTGCCAGAGACTCTTTCTATGTCCGCCTATGTTAGAGAGAACTTGGAGCGGGGCTTCATACGCAAGTCTTCCTCCCCGGCAGGAGCCGGGTTCTTCTTCGTAAAAAAGAAGGATGGTTCTCTTCGTCCCTGTATAGACTACCGGGGACTCAACCAGATCACGGTGAAAAATAAATATCCACTGCCATTGATCTCAGAATTATTTGACCGTATACGTGGTGCCAAGATCTTTTCCAAGTTAGACCTGCGGGGGGCTTACAACCTAATCCGGATTCGCCAGGGTGACGAATGGAAGACTGCATTTAACACCCGGGACGGACACTATGTATATCTAGTAATGCCCTTCGGCCTGTGTAATGCTCCCGCGGTCTTCCAGGAGTTTGTGAATGACATTTTCCGTGACCTCCTTTATGTTTGTGTAGTAGTCTATCTTGATGACATCTTAATTTTTTCTCCAGATCCTATGACGCATCAGAAACATGTCCGTCAAGTCTTGCTGCGATTAAGGGAGAATCAACTGTATGCCAAATTGGAGAAATGCGTATTTGAGAGAGATGCTCTACCCTTCCTGGGCTACATCATTTCGAATAGAGGCCTCAAGATGGATCCTGAAAAGGTAAAGTTCGTCCTGGAATGGCCACGTCCTCAAGGCTTGAGGGCCATACAGCGCTTTCTGGGATTCGCCAATTTTTACAGACAGTTCATCCCAAACTTCTCTTCATTAACATCTCCTATCTCTAACCTCACCAAGAAGGGCATGAACGCCAAGGTGTGGACTCCTGAGGCAGAGTCCGCATTCAATACCCTGAAGAGTGCCTTCACATCAGCCTCTATCCTCCATCATCCAGACGTTTCCCTACAGTTCTCGTTGGAGGTGGACGCGTCCTCTGTCGGTGCTGGTGCACTCCTGTTCCAGAGAGGTTCCAAGGGCAAGTCAAGGGTATGTGGATATTTTTCTAAGCTCTTCTCTTCCGCAGAACGCAACTACTCGATTGGGGATTGAGAGTTACTGGCCATCAAATTGGCCCTGGAGGAGTGGAGATATCTGCTGGAGGGCGCAGCTCACCCCATCCTGATTTTTACAGACCACAAGAACCTCACCTACCTCCAGACAGCCCAACGGCTGAATCCTCGTCAGGCCAGGTGGTCACTGTTCTTTGCCAGGTTCCAGTTTGAGCTCCATTATCGCCCGGCTGACAAGAATGTGAGGGCCGATGCCTTATCCAGGTCTTTCGAGACAGAGGACACTATGGAGATGCCCCAGAACATTATCGACCCTTCCTGTATTGTTTCAGTCAACCCACTGCAAGTTGGGGACATCCCCCCAGGGAGAACTTTTGTGCGCATGGCTCACCGAAGGAGAGTCCTCCGCTGGGGACACGCCTCTAGACTGGCAGGTCACGCGGGGATCCGTAAGACCCGGGATTTGATTGCCCGTCATTTCTGGTGGCCCACGCTGCCCAAAGATGTTATGGACTTTGTTTCCTCCTGCTCTGTGTGTGCAATTAACAAGGTCGCTCACTCCAGACCCGCTCGTCTGCTCCAGCCATTGCCTGTGCCCGATGCTCCCTGGCAGTATATAGCTATGGACTTTATTACGGACCTGCCCCTCTCTGCCGGATGCAGCACTGTCTGGGTGGTCGTGGATCGATTTTCAAAAATGGCCCACTTCATTCCTCTGACCGGTCTTCCGTCTGCTCCCCAACTGGCCAAACTGTTTATCCAACACATCTTCCGCCTGCACGGCTTGCCACAGCATATTGTGTCTGATCGGGGGGTTCAGTTCACCTCGAGGTTCTGGAGAGCCCTCTGCGGACTTCTAGGTGTGAAGTTGGACTTTTCCTCGGCCTACCATCCTCAGTCCAATGGACAGTTCGAGAGGATCAATCAAATCTTGGAGAACTACATGCGTCACTTCGTCTCTAGGCAACATGATGACTGGGTACAGTTGCTCCCGTGGGCTGAATTCTCCTACAACAATCATACCAGCGAGTCCACAAGGAACACTCCGTTCTTCATAGTCCTTGGCCAACACCCACGAATACCTCTCCCGGTTCCTGATTTATCCAAGGTACCAGCTGCTGACGCAGCCTTCAAGGACTTTCTACAAATTTGGCGGCAAACTCGATCCTCCATCCTGCTGGCGGTGGATCGTATGAAACGGAGGGCGGATACAAGGAGAAGAGAACCACCTCAGTTTCTTCCTGGCACAAAGGTCTGGCTGTCCTCCAGGAACATTCGACTAAGAGTACCGTCATGCAAGTTTGCTCCCAGGTTCCTCGGTCCTTTCGAGATCCTACAGCAGATCAACCCTGTCGCCTACAAGCTTCGGCTGCCTCCTACCCTCAAGATCCCCAACTCCTTCCATGTTTCTCTCTTGAAGCCAGTGGTTCTGAACCGCTTTACCAAGACTCCAAGCACTGCTGTTGCCTCCAGCGGCCCTTCAGACACCTTTGAGGTTAAGGAGATCTTGGACATTAAAAAAGTAAGAGGAAGAACCTTTTATTTAATAGATTGGAAGGGGTTTGGTCCAGAAGAGAGGTCCTGGGAGCCAGAGGAGAATCTCAACGCTCCTACCCTCATCAAGAAGTTTCTCTCTCGTTCTGGTCCCAAGAGAGAGAAACACAGACCACACAGACCACCTGGAGATAGTACCATACAGTCCCCTGTAAATAGTGCCACACAGCCCACCTATAGATAGTGCCACACAGCCCCCTTTAGATAGTGCCACACACACCGCCCTTGTAGAAAGCGCCACACACCTCCTGTAGATAGAGCCACACAGCCCACCATGTAGATAGTGCCACACACCCCCTGTAGATCGCACCACCCCCTTTAGATAGCACCACACAGCCCCCCGTAGAAAGTGCCACAAGGCCCCCTGTAGATACGGCACACAGCCCCACCCCTGTAGATAGTGCCACACACCCCCTGTAGATCGCACCACCCCCTTTAGATAGCACCACACAGCCCCCCGTAGAAAGTGCCACAAGGCCCCCTGTAGATACGGCACACAGCCCCACCCCTGTAGATAGCGCCACACAGCCCCCTGCAGAAAGCGCCACAGAGCCCCACTGTAGATACGGCACACACAGCCGCCCCAAAGATATGGCACACACAGCCCCCGTAGAATGCGCCACCCCGCTGTAGTTAGTGCCAAACTTACCTGTCCCCGTTCCAGCGGCGTCCTTTTCTCCGACGATGCAGCCCTGGTCTCTTCTGACCAGGCCGCATCCAGCGGAGCAACGCAAGTAGCGCAGTGATGTCATTGCACCACTTGCATCACAAAATAAGGCCGAACGGCTTGGAAGGGAAACGATGGTTCCCTTGCTTTGTCAGCAATGTCAATTGTATCCGCTTCCGAAGGACGCGGATAAAATTGAGTCCAGTGGCCTTCAGTTTTGGAGCAGTTTTTTCCGCGATTCGTGTTAAAAACGTGATAAAACTGTGAAGTGGTCTTTGGGCGGCCATGTGCCCCCAATAGCCTTGGAACATGGGCATCCACCCATAACGGACCTGATGGTCCCCACGGTCTCAAAATGTAACTCTCCTTGTACACAGATAGGCCACATTCTTAAATATAATTACGTTTCTTGATTTTGGGAAGAAAATTGAGTACCTTGAGGGAAACATAGACCAACAAGGATACAATATGCTTGTTCATATAGATGCTGCATAATGTTCAAACCTGTTAGCCAACAATGTCACTACCTTAAAAAACAAAACCTCATAGATTAGAATGATTTTCTTTTTGATTGGTAAAAGTAGAACAAAGTTAGACAAAGCTCTGTACACAGACCCTGTACAGCCGAACACAAAGTGTGCTGGCATATGGCGCCTCCGTGGGACACTATATTGCCTCCTAGAAGCATTGCCTTCAATACAACACAGAATTATAATTCCGCTGTTGGCCCGAGCCCTTAGATTGCCAACCACTTGCTTCGGGCCAATGACTGCTAGTCATCAGGCAGTGTTGGAGCTTGTATCTGGTGACATGCTCCAAAAATGTACGTTTTTCAAAATGGTACTGCAGTACACGTTGTCTTTTTACACCACTACTGGGAAGTCTAATAAGAAAGCATACTCAATATATTCTGGTTGCCTTTTCATTAAATACCCTTGGAGACAAATTTTGATGTCCAGTAAAAGGCAAAATAAAATGGTTTAGGCAATTGAATAACTTATTTTAGAATAAGTTACCATGTTTTCATGCTTAATTTCTCAGGAAACTATTTTAATTTAACCTGAATAAAAAGGAGGTAAATTGAGAAGAATGGGATTTTGTAGGAGTTCCCATGGGCACTTGTCACTAGACAGTACCATATTACATTCTCTGCTGCTGGGATGTAGGAGAGTGCCAGTCATCGGAGTTTATTGTGTGTAAGAAGTCTCATAAAAATATGTGTAGCCTTAGGTTAGAACTATGTGAATAAAACATGGAATGTATTTGCAATAATCTCATTTCACCAGAGCACCTGACTTTTGCTTGATCTGCTTAAATTTCTCGATATTATTAAGAAATGTAATTTGCCAATAATTATGGTTGTGTGTGAAGGTAATGATAGGTCATATTTATGACTTATTTATTATTTGCCCTTTACCACATTACTTTTCTGGCTATATTAGCCCGGCAACCGTGAGATATTAAATAATATGCCTATACAATAGTAGGTTGCAGCCTGCTCTTATACACACACTTTAGATTGAATTAGACTGGTTTTTGTTTTTTTCAGTTTTTTTTTGTTTTTTTTTTTGTATGTATTTAGAATGATGATCGTGTAGAGAAAATGTTTTCTATGCATTTGAAACATGCAGATGTAGCAGAGCTAAATGTGTGAATGAATGCTTTGGCACTGCTTTGCTTGGGGATCAACACAACTCTCTGAGTAAAGATAATGCAATAGGTTACCAGCAGTCCTATGTAAAACTATAGATAACATGTCCTGATATCCTAATCAACTATGCCACTAGATTTAAACTCTTGACATATTTACATACTCTGTACCCTACCATAACCTTCGGATTAGAATATGAAAAATTTGAACTCTCAAACATTTAATGCCACTATTCATACACAGGTAGCCATTTTGACGGCTACTTTAGGGGGGTTGGACAATCTCTACCTTTAACAAGGGTCCCTTGTCATTAAACTGATCACAAAGTGTCTCCGGCTGGAACCTGTAGCTGAATTCTGTGGGGAAACCTGTCAGTAAGTGTTACATTTTCCTGCAGCACCATCACAGGTATAATAGAACATTACACAGTTCCCATTCAAATCAATGAGTTGTCGGTGTAATACAGGACAGGACAGGACACTCTCTGCAGCCGCTCTTCACTCTGGTCAAGAGATGAGGATCCTGAACAGTGGGCCCCCATCCCCTCTCTTAACTCCCTAATAGGGTATATAAAAATGAGTTTTCTAAATTGGACAATCTCTTCAGCCTTTTTTTGATACATAATCCTAACAAATGATCTTATGGCTCATGCACACATCAGTTAAATTCTTCAGTGTGCTATCCATTTTTTTAACACACTGACCTATTCATTTCTATTCGACCATGCGTGCTTCCGTTTTTTTGCGGATCCATTTGCCCTATCCTCAAACTCTGAGCAGGCCCTATCCCTGTCAGTTTTTGCGGATATCTCTCACCCATTCTATTCAATGGGCCGTTTAAAAAACATAACATACACGGAAGCCATCTGTGCGTGGTCCGTTTTTGGTGGATCCTTTTTTTGTGGCCTTATAAAAGGACAAGGATGTATGCATGAGGCCTTAGTGAAAGTGTTTGCCCCTAGTGGACATCCTATAAAGTTTTCCTTACCATATAATATGGTTTATCTCTGTATTTCTACTGCTTCTTTTTCTATCCACACCTGTGTTTAATTTAAAAAAAAATACAACATCAACAGCTGCATGTGTGAACCCAGGCTGATATCACTTACTTGTATTAAGAGAATATGTAGTACATGACTTACCGTATTTTTCGGACTATAAGACGCACCTGACTATCAGACGCTCCCAGGTTTTAGACAACAGAAAATAGGAAAAAAAATCATATTTTACCTCTTTTACAAAGAAAAAGCTATTGGTTAAAAAAAATATTTTTATTTTATCTATATATAATATATTTTTCTATCGTTTGAGCAATATGAGGGCTTATTTTTTGCGAGACGAGCTGCAGTTTTTATTAGTACAATTTTTTTGGTACATACGATTTTTTTTATCACTTTTTATTTCATTCTTTTTAGCGCTATGGTGAACAAAAGGCAACGATTCTGGGGTTTTCAATTTATTTATTTTTACGCCGTTCACTGTGTGAGTCAAATAATGCTATATTGTAATAGTTTCAGACTTTTACAGATGCAGCGATACCAATTTTTTTATTTTGACGTGCTTGGGGAAAAATGGGAAAAGGGTTTGTTTGAAACTTTAAAAAAAATGTACACTCCTGAAAATTGATCTAACTTTTTTTTTTTTACACATTTTATTAGTGCCCCTAGGGGACTTGAACCAGCGATCATTAGATCGCTGGTACAATACACTGCAATACATGGATGAGTTACGGAAACAGCTCAACTAGCTGAACTACGCTGTTTCCGTAACTACTATTCAGTTCTATGGGAGTTACGGAAACTGCATAGATCAGCAAGTTAGGCTGTTTGTGTAACTCGAGCATGTAACCAGGAAGTGGCCGGAAGACGGTGGAGCCGGGTAAGATAGAACGGGGTCCCATTCTAGAGATAGATGCGGGTCCCAGAGGTGGAACCCGCATCTATCTGACATTTATGACATATCCTGTGGATATGTCATAAATGTCCTTCATGGAAAAACCACTATAAATGCTGCGGTCACTGTTGACCGCGGAATTTAACTAAACGGCCAGGAACAGTGTGATTGGTGTTCCCGGCCGCAGGAGCAGCGTGTCAGTAGCTGACACCTGCAGTGTATGGAGCGGGCTCAGCGCATGATGTGTCGGCACATCACGGGTTGTGAAGGGGTTAAGTAAGGAGCGGTCAGGGGGCCCGGCACTGCTGGGTCCCTTGACTGCCGACTATAAGACGCAGGGACTTTTTAGCAAGATTTATTCTTGCTAAAAACTGCTTCTTATAGTCTGAAAAATACGGTAATACATTTCTGTATCTTTCAGGAGGTAAATCATATGTGCTGTATTATGTTAAAAAAAAACATTGAAATAACTAGACTAGCGGAAAAAGTAATCGGAGAATCCTACAATGTGGAACAGATGACAAGTTACAGGGTGGAGGAGTCAAAATACATTTTGCTTTTAACTCTGTACAGCAGAGATTCGCAAAGTTTTTAACTCAAGAGCCACCATGAAATGTAACAATTAATTTACAAACAGAAAATACCAGTGTGAAAATGTCACGTGAGTTATATTGTGCTATCCAGGATGAAACAATTTTTCTATTGGATTCGTACAGAATCTGACAGAAAAAAACTTTGTATGCCTACAGATGAGATTGGAGGCATAAAGAGGTACAGTAGAGGGATTTTTCAACATTTCCAAACACAGCGAAGCCATAATCTGGCCATGTGCATGAGCCCTTATAAGCCAATTTCCACATTCATAGAGTCCTCAAATGAATAAACACAGGCAATAATTCAGAACCAAAAATGAACCACATTAAAATAAAAGAGACCAAACAGAACAAAAGAGGAGGAAAATGGTAGGATAAATGGGGTATAGAAGAAAAAGACAGAGGGAATAGGCAACAAGACTGGACAGTATCAACCCCCTAGAATGGTAGGGGGTGTCTATAACTTTAATAGAAATTCCTATTCCACTTGTGTCCCAGGTAGGAAAATAGAGATCGACTTTCACAAAAATTTTCACTACGGCCATCTGAAGAATCTTTTTTGTAAATATATAATTGAAGAAAACAAAGACCCTTTTTATGACAAGGTTCCCCTGACAATAATTTCATACCGGCGCTGGGACGCCTCAGTAATTAGCTGTTATCTGTGGTGGAACCCAGCAGCAAATGTTCATTTCCCATGTAGTGCCACCGCAGGGGAAATAGAGCATTACACAGTTCCCATTTCCGGGTCCTCCAGAGCAAGAGACGCTCTTTGTAGATACTGTATGCTCTTGCTGATAGATGGGAATCCTGAACAGGGGGCACCATCTGTTATCTCCGAATTTCTTAATAGGGTATTAGAAAATAGGTTTTCTAATCCAGATAACCCAAGTTTCAGGCATAAGTTCATAAACACATTCAGCATTTTTATTGTAGAAAAAGTGTCAGTAATCATGCACTGGGCAATAAGATGGTTTGCTCTCCTTTATGCTTTGTTCTTCTCAATCCTGCTCCTTTGTAATGATCCATGTCATAAACTGAATATAAATTTCTGCAAAATTATGCAAAAAGTGCTTAACCGTACAACACTGAGAAAGCTTCACCTACCTCGACTTTGAATTTCTAAGCATTCTTGGCTGCAGGCTAAAGTGCGTGATTGAAACGAGTATCTTCTCAGTTAATGTTTGTGATCACAAGACACAGTGGGAAGGGGTGTGCATACATTGAGGAGCATATAACAGTACATTTTTCTTGCAGGGCTAATTTATGGTATTCAGTGGAATATAATAAAGGTGATGTGGCAATCTCTATAGGAATGCTGTAAAGACATAGATCTTTGTGTAACAAAGGGTGAGCGCATGAACCCGGCTGAGATTCCGAGATATTGAAAACGTTTAAATCTCAGAACTGCTGGGAAGTAAAATAAGCCTATGCAACACGGAACATTTGTCACAGCTGGTGGTCAGAATGTGATGCTGTCTAATTCTAATAAGTGCTATTATCATTACATCTTATGTCCAATCTCACCAGTTACCTTATATTTCCTTGCCTTTAAAGAAATTAAATAAAATGCAACTACTTTATTTCAGTGCTTCTAAAACTTTAATGCGCCCCCCAGTTATTGGTGAGGGGCAGATGGGGAGGCAGACTTAATAATAATAATAATAATAATAATAATCTTTATTTATATAACGCCAACATATTCTGCAGCGCTTTACAATTTAGAGGGAACATAAACAGACAATATCAGACATTACGTAGTGACAAAGCTCATTTAGAATTCAAGCAAGAGGAGTGAGGACCCTGCTCGCAAGAGCTTACAGTCTATGAGGAAATAAGGGAGACACAAAGTGTAAAAGTGTTTGTTTAGTACAATGGTCCAGCTATATTTTATACACATGGGGTGGTAACATAAAGCTGCATGAGCCAGTATCTGTGTATGACGGACATGAAGTGCATTAGGGTGCAAGGAGTGTGAGGGAATCTTATTCTGATGACTAATGGGGCCAAGGAAAGGAATCAGATTAGGGAATGTTATAGCCCTGTCTAAAAAGATGTGTTTTCAGGTCACGTTTAAAACTGTAGATATTGGGAATTAATCTGATTGTCTGTGGTAGCGCATTCCAGAGAACTGGTGCAGCAACGAGAAAAATCCTGGAGACGGGAGTGGGAGGTTCCGATTATGGAGAACGGAGAGCCAGAGTAGGGTGGTAGACAGAGAAGAAGGAGGAGATGTAAGGAGGTGCAGCACTGTGGAGAGCTTTGTGTGTGAGAGTAATAAGTTTGAATTTAATTCTGAAGGGGGTGGGCAACGAGTGTAGTGATTGGCACAGGGTAGAGGCGTTGGTGTAGCGGTTGGTCAGAAAGATGAGCCTGGCTGCTGCATTAAGGATAGATTGGAGAGGGGAGAGTTTAGTGAGGGGAAGACTGACTAGTAATGAGTTACAGTAGTCAAGACAGGTGTGAATCAGAGCAACAATGAGAGTTTTGGCAGTTTCCTCCGTAAGAAAAGGGCGTATTCTGGAGATGTTTTTCAGGGGAAAATTGCAGGAGCGTGAAAGTGATTGTATGTGAGGAGTAAAGGAAAGATCGGAGTCAAAAATAACCACTAGACAGCGGGCATGCTGCCTAGGAGTTATGATAGTGCCACACACAGCGATGGAGACATCAGGTTTAGGTAGGTTAGTAGACTTGCTTAGGCCTTTCTATGGTTGCACCAATCTTTGGTAGAGAAATGTAACTGACTTATTTTCTGCTTATTTTAATGTTTTACTTGGCTCAGGAGACCAATTTTAAGATAATCAGGAGTATTTTTTTTATTTATTTTTACATTTTGGCCTGGACGTATGACCAATGATTATTTCACCTCTAGGATCACCATGTTCTGGCTGTGGAGGCAGAAATAAAAAAGGATTGAGAAGCCGGGCTCCATTTATTCAACACAATATAAATAAAGAGTAAGCTATAAAAAAAATGAAGTATAAAAAGTTTTTTTCAGAATGTGTGCAGGTGGCAATTTTTATAATCAAAGGGAAATGTACTAACTTAAAGGAAGTGTCACCCCATAAAATTTTTTTATATCAGTTTGATGTTAGTGTTTTATTAAAAACGTTTGTATTTATTTGTGTGCTAGCGTGTGTTACTTTTTTTTATTTTTACACTTTTTCTTCCCTATGGGGGCTGCCATTTTTTTTTCCATTTCTGTATGTGTCGATTAACGACACATACAGACATGGAATACGGCAGCTCCAGTCCAATAGGGACTGCGAACGGGGCCCGTTCCATCCACGATGGTGTACGCCGTCTGTGTGGGAACGGCGCATGCGCCGCTCCCACACAGTCCAATTTGAAATGCGCGCCGTCCGGCACCATTTTCCTGTGGACCGGAAGTCGCGGCCGGACAGTAAGATTACTACTTCCGGTCGCGGCTTCCGGACTTGTGCACATGGAGCAGCGGCAGCAGACGGAGCGAACGGTCCGGAGGGAGCGGCGGCGACTGGAGCAGGTAAGTGATTTCTATGTATGTTTGTGTTTTACTGTGTGTTTACTAGTGTATGTTAACCTACTACACTGTGTGTTAGCTCAAAAAATGGCGACACACATTGTAGGAGGTTAGACCGTTCAATCCCCTCGTTTCTCCCGGCACTAGCCAGGATAAAGGAGGGGGGATTCTGAGAGCTCACTAGAGCGAGGGATTTTTTCCCAATTTTGCAGCATAAAGCAATGTGGTTGCTTTACCACATGCAATGCTGCAATTTTGGGAATTGCTCCATCTAGTGACCAGCAATGGGAAATATTATAAATTAGAATCCAATTGAATCCAATTTATAATATTTCCTTACTCGTGAAAAAAATAAAAAAAATTAGAACAATGTTTAATCACCCACACACTAATTGTTTAACTAAAAAAAAAAAAAAATTTTTTGCTAACACATTCCCTTTAAATGGCATTTTAAATGCTAGTCAAATGTTTTTGTATTAATAGTTTTCCTGGATTCCTTCTGCTGAGCTCAAGATTGAGTATAAAAATGTTTTTGTCCTTATTAGTTATGGAATACTCTTGAGAGCTTTAATGGTTCAGGTTGTATGTATTGTATAGTATTGTATAGTATTTGTATTTATAATCCGTGGCTTCCTCCATAATGTCTGAGCATGGAAAATTAACATCAAATGCAGTCATCCCAAGTTGTTCTGAGGTTCTTGCTAGATAATATTCTTCATTTTCCAGAATTGAATCAGTCTATTCACCACAAATCTTGACCCTTGATTCTATCATGTTTAGTGGTGAGCTGTTCTTCAATCTACACCCACTCGTGTTTCAGAGGATAGGTCTTGTATCATCTCCAGTGAACTGGGAAATCCTTCTCCTAAGTAGTCCTGACCAGATATTTCATCCTATAGACCTTTACTTACACAGAATCCAAGGAGAAGGAGCACGTAAATTATGGCAGGACATTCAGAGTGAACAAATGAAGGTGTCATGCTTATGGGAGTGGGCATGGAAGGAGACGGGATCAGATGAAATATCCTGTAAAGGAAGTTTAGAGGTAAGGTCTGTTGCAGTTGTGTGAAATTTGCAGCTCTGGAGATGTATGTGATCTTCCATGATGGCCTATACAACGACTACACATACTCCATTCTATGTGCCCAAGGAGCCCTGGTCTGTGACCTCCCTGACCATTAGGTCTGCTTTATTAAAGGGAGCTTAGAAACCCAACAGGGCCCAATTAGATCATGTCCCAACCACATTATTCCATGCCTCGTGTCTTAACGAGTGAGTAGATGACATGTAGTAAAGAAAGGAGGAGACCTCCAGCTCACCAGTAGTTGCGTCTCCAGACACCTCGCACGGATCCCCGCTACGGCCAGCGGTAGGTATATCAGGAAAAAGAAAGAGAAAATCCAGCGCTGTGTTTGATTAAAAAGGAAAATTGTTCCCAATTTTATTGAAAAAATAGTTAAAAGTTACACGGAGACGCAGTCTCAAGGTGTATATATAGCGGGCTGGATGACCTTGGCCTACGCGTTTCGAGCAAGCGTGTTGCTCTTAATCATGGCAAAAAGAATATCATATTCTTTTTGCCATGATTAAGAGCAACACGCTTGCTCGAAACGCGTAGGCCAAGGTCATCCAGCCCGCTATATATACACCTTGAGACTGCGTCTCCGTGTAACTTTTAACTATTTTTTCAATAAAATTGGGAACAATTTTCCTTTTTAATCAAACACAGCGCTGGATTTTCTCTTTCTTTTTCTAGATGACATGTATGCAGCGTGGGACAGCCATAGCTCCTGGGTTTTCCTGTGACCATGTTGTCCTGCATCACCATGTTTGTGATACAGTCCGAGTATGACAGGTGGTGAATACATGCTCTACAGAAGGCAGACTTTTTCAAGTAGAATATGCTATTAAAGCTATACGGCCACATGCACACGATGCATATTATGTGTGGATTTGCTGCGCATATTTTCCTGTGGCAAATCTGCAGCGTAATACAATTCTAGCAAAGTAAATGAGACTTTAAGTAATTTCATCTACACGTTGCAGAATTTTTCCGCACGTAAAGTGACCTGTGGTGCGTATTTTAAAACCTGCAGCATGCCAATTTATCTTGCGTTTCCGTCTCAGAATTGTCTTACAAGTTTATATAAGAAACGTATCAAAACCTGCAGCATAAAATATTCACCTGTTTCCGCATCAAAATGTAAAAAGAGCACCTAAAATCACATTAAAAAATGCACAATTAATGGGCAAATTTTTTTCCTGCTTAATTACCTGCATTTATTTGCGGTTTTGCAGATTTTCTGCACCAAATTACGGAACATGTGCATGTAGCCTAAAGCTTGGCTCCACAGCCATTAGTATCTAGACATCGGATGGAGTATGTCTTGCTATCAAGAAAATAATCACATCACATCTGATGGAGCCCAGCAGCATTGAGATGATTGTCTTAGACGCTCATGTAGGCTGCGCCATAAGTAGATTGATGGCGGATGCAAAGACATTAATTCATAAAGCTAGAGTTGAAACAATCACTGGTTCACATATAACGAGATAATGACTGTAGACACCGACTGTAACTAACCTAGCACTGCAATTTGAGAAATAAGATGCCACTGTAACTTTAAGTGCATTATTTTCATTTATGTTTGCTTGACTTGCTTTCCTCCACAGTTCTAGATCCCAGAGTAGGACTGTTAATATCATTTTATTTAAGAGAACTTGCTCATGATCTTTGGTGTATAAGATAACATGTATTAGGTGGCAATTTGAAAGTCTTTGTTTCACACTTTTTAGCACCATTGGTACTTATTTCAATATACCTCTCCTCGTCTGTGTTACAGTGAGATACGTAAAAAGTAATGTAATGTGTTCTTAATTACAGGTAATGGTGGCTCACTTTGTCTTTTATAGTGCGATGTCGGGAAAAACGTCACGATGCCATTTGCTATTATATTTTGTTGCGTCGACAACTGTGTGAGTATGTAACCAGTGTAGAGACACTGCGGACCACAGATTCAGCGGTTCTAAAGTTATAAAAAGCTGCTGTTCCTGCCAATCGGGGTTCAGTGCACGGGCTAGGATCCTGAGAGCAGTAGGGTGCTGTAGTGCAAGCACGTGAATCTGGAGAGACTCTGGAGATAGAGTTGGGTGGGTAATTGCGGTCAGGTTGCCAGGGAGCTTCCCCACAAGCAGCACGGTGGCTCGGTGGTTAGCACTGTTTCCTTGCAGTGCTGGGGTCCTGGGTTCAACCAAGGGCAACATCTGCATGGAGTTTGTATGTTCTCTGTTGGTTTCCTCTGGCTACTGATAGGGAACTTAGATTGGGGACAGTAAGCGAGGACCTTTGTACAGTGCTGCAGAATACATTGGTGCTATATAAGTAACAGAAATAAATAAACAATCAGGGAGATTTTTTTTTCTTTATCAAAACAATTTTATTAGAGTCGAAAACATAACAGAGCATATAAAACATCTCGCAAAATTGCAAAAGTGTGCACGCAGTGCAACATAATAAATTCAAACTGTATAAAATGTTACAAAGACATATGAACATTGGTAGGAGGTAGCCTCCCAGCCACCGAAGCAATGGGAAGAATATAATAACGGCTAATGGCAATTATCAATACCCAATTTACATCAAAGGTAGTACAAAATGTAGGGGAACCAGTCCCGAAAAAAAAAAAAAAAGAGCAATAATGACACGGTTAAGTGCAAATTTCAACCCAAGGTTACATAAACACAAGACAACAAAGGGAAACACAAACGGACAAAAGCACGCAGTTTTGGCTATATGATCAGTCAACAGAAAAGGCCATCCAGCCAGAGGCAGATCAGCACCACCCCAGAATCCAGACCAGATAGACCAGGTACGAACAAAGATCTCTAATGTACCCCGATCAGCAGACATCAGCTCCTCCATCCTCATAATTCCATTCAGCTCCGTTACCCATTCCTTCAAAGAAGGCACAGTACTAGACTTCCAATGACGTGGGATGACAGTTCTAGCTGCAGTCAGAAAATGCCTAAAGACCCCCCATTTGAGGTGTGGAAGTGATCCAGGAACCATGGAAAGCAACCCAACAGAAGCCAAGGTAGGCACTTCAGTGCCAAAAAGTTTATTGCCAAGATCAAAAATTTTTCCCCAAAAGGGCCGGAGCTTGGGGCAATCCAACCAAATATGCAATATAGTTCAAGGAGCCTCCGCACACCTCCAGCAGTCGGCAGACACATTAGGAAAGATCCTATGTAGAAAGGAAGAACAGCGGTACCATCTGGTAAGTATCTTATAGTTCTTCTCCTGAGCAAAACACGAAGTCTGTAATTTATGAGCCAGCAAGAATGAAGTTCCCCATTCCTCCTCAGAGTGCCGAACTCCCATTTCCTCATTCCAAGCTGCAGTGAAGGTCAACTGAGAGTAAGAATATCTAGGTTGGAGGACACCATGTAAATGAGACAGTGTGTGAGAAGGAGCAGAGATAAGTGACAGATAATGTTCCAGAGGAGTCTTATCCTGTAGCAACACAAGACAATCACCCATGGAAGAGAGATAGGAGCGCAGCTGAAAATAAGACCACCATATTGATCGTCTCCCCGGGCAGGCCTCAGAGAGAGCAGTCAGTGACAAGATTGAACCATCAGGTGTAAGGGTCTGAGCCAGACATCCACTGCCCCGTCTCTCCCAACAGAGGAATGTATCCACACCCACTGCCGGAGGGAAGGAAGGGTTATCAAAAAAGGGAGTCATAGGACCCGGACGGTGAACAATGTCCAGAGTACCAATGATCCGCTCCCAAATTACAAGAAACTGACGTGTGAGGAAAGGCAAAGAAGACGTTTGTCGCTGAGAGGCAGTCAACCACGGCAAGGAGGATAAGGCGAGGGAAGACATTCCCTTCTCAATGCACACCCATTGCTTACCGGCATCTGATCGGAACCAGTCCACCAAACGCATGAGGATCGCAGCTTGATGATAATGCTTAAAATCTGGCAAACCCGCAGCCCCCTCCAGTTTCGGTCGGCTAAGGACAGAAAATCGAATGCGCGGCTTAGAGGACCCCCATACAAATTTGGCTATGGCCCTATGAAAGGACTGGAAGAAACACGCTGGCACTACAATAGGGACGGTCTGAAAGATGTATAGGAATTTGGGCAAGATATCCATTTTGACAGCGTTAATACGCCCAAACCATGACATGCGGCTCCTGCCATACGCCGCCAATTCCCTCAAAGTATGTTGTAAGATAGGTGTGTAATTCAAGGTAAACAGGTCAGACAAATGTGTAGGGATATGTATCCCAAGGTATTATAAAGACTTAGATTGCCACTTAAACGGGAAAACCCGAGCGAGATGAGCAGCAAGAGGAGCATCCAGAGATATATTCAGTGTCTCCGATTTAGAGTAATTAACTTTAAAATTACTCAAATGCCCAAACCGCTCAAACTCCCCAGTCAAAGATGGCAAAGAAATCATAGGAGTCGTGATGTATACAAGAAGATCATCAGCGTAGAGTGCGAGTTTGTGATGCTGTGCACCACAATCAGGGAGATTGATCTGGTGGGTCAAGTTGCCAAAAAGCCTCCCTGCAAAAGAGAGGGTGGAGACAGGGAGAGAAAGGGCCTGGGTATAATGAGGACGCTTTCCCTGTATCAGGGAGGAATTTAAAGCTCTGTTCGGAAGTTAAGTGATGAAACACCATTATATTGTATAAAGTTCCAAGAGGCTACCATTTGTGACAAAAACCTCCCTGCCTTACTCTACTTACATGTACACTGAGTCAGATAAGATACCTGTATAGGGGAGCAGGCAAATTAAATATAATAAGATGTGCTGTAACGTGGAGAAGATTTGTAACTCTGGAATGTGGTTGCTGGGAACAGCCTTCATGACAGTATGCACCAGATGATAAAGAGGATACAGTATATAGACAGTGGGGCTGCATACACCTGTTGCTCAGGGGTTGCCAACCTCCACTTCAGAAATTTCTGGACTACTGAGCTAAAATTCACAGACACGTTACAAAATCATTTCCTGTGCACTGTGCAGTGTTCTAGGAGTGACTCACCAATCTCAGCCTGGAGCTTTCCTCCGCTAACTTAGGGGATGTTTTTTTCTGTTTAGAGTCGTTCACTTTACCTTTTTTTTCTCCATCCGGCCCAGACCACTGTGATGACTTATTCCAGCCACGACTCGTCTCTGCAGAATTTGACACACAGACATGTTGGTTTCCTGCTTATAAAGCACCTTCCACACCTATAGCCCATCCTCTAAACAAACTGGTAATCTACAGTGCCCCAGATGGTAATAATGATCCCTCTGTGCTCGACACAAAAAAATTGTGCCATCAGTAACCGTGCCCCCTGTAGATAACACCACACACAGATGTACAGTAGATAGCGCCACACAGTCCATCCTTGTAGATAGCTCCACACAGCCCATCCTTGTAGATGGCTCCACACAGCCCATCCTTGTAGATAGCTCCACACAGGTCCTCTTTGTAGATAGCGCCACACAACCCCCTTGTAGATAGTGCCACACAGCCCATCCTTGTAGATAGCGCCACACAGCCCCCATGTAGATAGCACCACACAGCCCACCGCCCCCTTGTGGATAGCGCCATACATCTCCCCTCTGTAGATTGCGCCACACAGCCCCCCTTGCAGATAGCTCCACACACAGCCCCCTTTTGTAGATAGCGTCACATACAGCCCACCCTTGTAGATAGTGCCACACAGCCCCCCTTGTAGATAGCTTTGCACAGCCCACCCTTGTAGATAGCGCTGCATAGACCCCGTTCCCTTGTAAATAGTGCCACACAGCCCCCTCCCCTTGTAAACAGCGCCGCACAGCCCCCCCCCCCTTGTAAATAGCGCTGCACAGTGTACTTAGTACAAACAGAGCGGACAAACAGTAGTGGTAGCCTACTGCTACCACTCTCCTCTCTGCCTGACGTGACTCACCATCAGGAGGAGGTGGTCATGTGGCGAAGCGGCAGAGGATCACTCTTGACTGGGGACGGTGATGGAACAGGAGTGGACCAGTCCAATCAACTGACCTGAGTCACCTGACCTCGTGTCGGGTGACTCGATTGGTCCACTCCCGGCACCGACCTTACTTGGCAGTGACCGGAATCTGAAAATATGCCTGCCCGCGGCCTACTATTCCTTTGCACTGCGCATGTACATTTTGGCCCATGCGCAGTGCAAAGTTCCTGGGAGACTTTAGAAAAATCCCAGACTGTGCTTTTTTCTGGCGGATGCTACGGACGGCAGAAAAAAAACACCCATTTTTGCAAACTGTCTGTAAATTTACGGACGGTTGGCAACCCTGCTGTTGCTAATGAAGGCCCACTGTTATGTCAGTATGTTATCCATCAGGAAGGGGCATTGTGACTTTCAGTTGGGCACCTGTGTAACTGTTAGTAGGCTTCGCACTTGCGAAGAAGGGTAAAAAGCCCCATGGGAGCTACTAAAAACAGCATAGAAATATATAACCCCACTTAGTGATTTGTTTACCTATGTCATGTTTGACTAGAAAACCCCTTTAACATCTAATATTTATTGCAGTTATGGATTGTTGTTCTGATGACCCAAATACCATCTAATCTCTTCATGTCTGAACACATCAACAATGTAGAGGAAAGGCTGACAAACCAGCTTGTGTTCTCTCCTGCAGAGATGCGGTTAATCCACCCCTTCACCTCCTAGAAATGTGGACATATGGATGCCAAGCATGCTGCACTCCCTTACGGTGTGCTGTAAGGGTTAAGTTAGATATTTAGGCCATTTCATGCAGATTATAAATCCATACACGGAACTGCAGTGGCTCGTCTATCAGATTTTACTTAGGAACACAGGATAATTTGAAGTTTGTTTGTATGTTTTATTTTCTTCTTTAAACCAATTTCCCTTCGAGATGTTTAGATGTAATTTGATTTGAGTTTTATTGTCAGGAGTTAAGTGGTTTATTCTCAGTGCGGCTGTTAGGAAAGAAAGGTTTGTTTCCTTCTTACTTTTTTCTTCTTGGGGTTGTTACAATGTAGCTTGTGAACGCCTTGAGTGGGTCAGAAGGAACTAGATGGCCATTCTGTGCACTGGATTTTCTTTCAAGTGCATATTTAACATTTTAAGTGACAGATCATAAAAATCTTAAAGGTACTTAGCTGAAAAATAGGACAAGATACCAGGTGCATAGGAATAGAAAACTTATGGTTAGCTACGCAAGAATTGAGAAATGAGCTAAGCAAGTTGTATTCCCTAAGCAAGCCATGGTACTTGAACTACAAGTCCTAAGAAGCCCGGGTTGTGGGAGACCGTGATGAGATATTTAGCTTCTAAAAGCTTGAGAGTCCCCAACTGTCTTGCATTTTCCTATAGAAACCTAACAAAAGTCTATATAATTGAATGCATAATTTTTAAAGCAGATATATTCTTCTAGACATGATGGAAGACCAAACCGGACAGGCTGGAGTAGGTTTTGGAGCATTGCCTCAAAAGCACCATAATTCTAAATTTCAGGACAATGGAGAGACTTTTCTAAAAGTTCTATACCAATACATGAATTTATGGGGGCAGAAAACTCTATGTACCCACACCCATACGTTCCATGTGAACAAACAAAATATTGCCTGTAGTAACATGACTGAGATCTCGTCTCAGAGATTAAATCACTGACCATAGCATATTACAAAGTGTAGGTATATATGTCTACAGTATCTAAAAGAACCTCTAGTAGCCCAAACTAGCATTGTGTGATGTATCTAGTCAAATAGAATAGTAGACCCTTTGGTGGTCAGATAGTGGCCCTTATCTGCATTTCTTTATTTGACTCTCTACAACAGTAATTCCGAAACATATTACCATCAAGAAACCCCTACTCTTATTCCTACCTCAGAGAGACATTTACAAAGGTCTAGGGCAAGATAAAGCAATCTACAATTTTTGCTGAGATTTGTTAATGTATTTGCCTGTATGCATAGTAAGCATGTACAGTATGAGCAGGCTGAGTTTGCCATCCCTAATGTAGAAGTGACTGCTCTTGCTACTGCTATCTTCTTGGGAACCCTTAACTAGGTTCCAGGGCGCCCCAGGATTGCAGGGAACCCTGGTTGGGAATATGCAGATATTTTATAATTTAACCAGGTTTTCCACATTTCATCATGCTTACACACTGACAACCACTGCCCCTATTACAACTGAATTGTAATAACGTAGTAGGATACTACACAATATTATACCTCCACCCAAAACTTTTCACTAACTCTAAAGTTGGCCATGTACTTATGATAACCGTTGACTGGCTGACAACTATACTGTCTAATTCCCCTATAAATATTTACACTCGGATCAGCTGGATGAGCATCCTTACTTTCATAGTGACCGAGATGGATAAGCAACTGCCAGACACATTTGGTGATCTCAGAAATAACTAAGTGACATATGAGATGCTTTGGTGCTTTGAACTGGAGCGTATATTTTGAGGGCCAACTGAGCATAGTCTATAGGAGCCTGTCTTCCTGGCAGCTTCTCTTTAAAATATTAAAGGGGTTGCCCACTACTGGACAACTGATAACCTATCCACCGGATAGGTCATCAGTACATGATCTGTGGGGGTCCGACACCAGGACTCCTCACCATTAAGCCGCTCCGCATCATTAAGACGTGCATGCCAGAAGAAGTTGGCTCCGGCCACAGAATAGCGCCGAGCTGCAGTACTGCAGCACTACTCCTATTGAAGTGAATAGGAGCAGAGCTGCACGCTATGTTATGTACGGGGCTAACTGTTTCCGGCTCAGTGCATCGCATAATGGGCCATAACATCCGGTGCCTGGAGGCAGCCGGTGCGGCTTAACATTGCGGGGTCCGGGTATCGGACCCGCACCAACGATATACTGATAGAACACAAAAGGATGAAAAAGACCCCAGGTAGTTGGCAGGCACACTAATGAATTGCAGGAGAAGAGAGTGTCGCCCTCATCCTACCGATGGCAAAACCTATTCTGTAAAACAGTTTCTCAACTGTCAGAGCAAAGGGGTTGTCTACATTGCTAGATGCCCATGTCCCAAGCTGTATGTGGGAAAAACAGTGCAAGAACTGAGAAGACGTATATCCAGACATCTCAGTACCATCAGGCTCAAGGAGGACACCACCCTCTCGAGACATACCCACGAGCATCATGGGGGCAACTCAGGGCTGCTTAAATTCTGGGGGGTTACCCAGATTAAAATGGGCCCCAGAGCAGGTAACCTTGACCGCAGACTCCTACAGGAGGAAGCGCGGTGGATTTACCGCCTTAATACCATGTCTCCCAGGGGTCTTAACGAGGGTTTCACTTTTAGTGCCTTCCTATGAGCCTCTTTGGACCATTCTGTCATCAGTAAAATATAGTGGATACTTTATTGACACTGTTCCTTCTACTTTATACTTTGAAGTTTTCTTCCCTGCCGTATTCTTTCCAAGATATTGAAATATTTTGGTGATTATTCTTCTGACCCCACACATTAATGTTGGGGTCTTACATATATGTTTATCCTATCTATCCTTATGACGAGTACCACACAATTATGGCGACATACATAGCATTATTTCTATAGGGGACGGTACTCACTGCCCCTCTATTTATTAATGGACTCACCTCTCCTGATGTGGACCTCCTTTATCATGCCGCATTTGGTGGATCTTTTGCAGTATACTTTCTATAAGTTGATGCTTTCTTGTCATCTTGGTGGCGTGGTGATTATGGGGGGGTTTTATTTTATTATTTTTTTGGTATTTATTATATGTGTCATCTTTCGATTTACGATAAAGTTGTTTTGCACATGCGCCAACGAGCCGTGCACTTTCATGCATGCCTCATTTATCTCTGATTTGGTTTATTTTATATACATATATTAAATTTAAAATTATCCGTTTACGTCAGTGCTGTAATTCCAATCATTTCTATATCTCACTTACCATCTGTCTTCTGAGTACATATACTGTCGGTTGCGCCTGCGCCGCCTCTGCCGTTAACTGATGGGAACTCGCTATTCTTTTTCTGAGTCATTGTAAGTGAGATCTGCGCATGCGTTGTTTGGCGCCGCTATACTTGGCTTGACACACACAGCCTAAGTCCGACTTTGTGCTTCCGCGCCTGCGCCCTAGCCCTCGCGCTATTGGTCAACCTCACACAGTTTTTCATTTGTTGTTTCTCCCTCTCCACGCTACGGACATGTCTCTTTTGACAGGATTGGCTGTCCTGCTGACACACCCCCACTAAACGTCAGCCACTGGCCCATATCAGGAGCTTCCGTCTCGCCGCGTCGCCATTAGCCCCGTGTACCCCTGAGGACGCTACTCCGTAGCGAAACATGTCGGGGGGGCTTTCAAATTTCTTTTAATTCCTACCACTGACCGGTTTCACTTCGCTATCCATTTAGTTGACTAATGTCAAGCAATCTAACTTACTACACTCGCTAATGCGTACCTTATCGGTAGCTATCCTATGCCTGCACCACAGGCAAGATATTGTCATCCGGTCTTCTGGTAGTGAGAATTTTAAATTTGTGTGTGTGGTTGTCTTGCTATAAGTAGCTAATAAAGAAATACTTTTAATCTAACTTGTTGGGTAGTTGGGAAATTAGGCTGGTCGCCTGAGGGCGACACTCTCTTCTCCTGCAAACGATATACTGATGACCTATCCGGTGGATAGGTCATCAGTTGTTCAGTAGTGGACAACTCCTTTAAGAAAACTTACTAGAAAACAAAAATCTGTTCAGTAAATCGCTTAAATCTGCTTTAAAAGTGGGTGCATTCTAAGCTTTAGTCGCTTGTGTGCTGGTGTTATTACTACTGCTACAGTACTGATTTTCCACCGTTTGCGAAGGTTTTGTTCTGGTGCATTGGGTTACATTGTCATGTCATTATTTCCAAAAAGATAGTGTTATGTGTCAACATCTCTGAAATTAAAGCACTTATCTTTTTGAGCAGTTGTTATGGCCACACATTGTCGAAGTGACTGAGTCGTACATTGTGCTGTATCTTATTCAGATGATCACTCTGATATCAATAGAGAAGAATGAGCTCCATTATTCTGCTGTCACATTCTGCTAACCACACCACTCTGCCTACAAGCAGAATTCATTGCTGCCACTTTCTAGTCATGGCGTTGGCATAACCTTCCCATTACTGCAGAATGGCCAGGTATAATTTCCATTCATTGGCTAACTACTTCAGTTCAGAGACAGATGAAAGCCTCTCAAAAAACAGAAATTGCAATTTTAAATGGCAAAGGTATGTAGATTTTGGTACAATAAATGTATTTTTAAACCATAGATGTCCAGAGGTATTATTATCCCAAACAAAGACGACTGAACACATACTATACAAGTATTATATTACAGACCTCAGGGGAAAATGGCTCAAAATTAACCTACCAATTCCATAGGCAAAAATGTGTCTGAATGTTGGAAACCCACTAACCCTGTATTGCTAGCCTTGCTGTCGTCACGCAGCATAGTGGTCATTTAAAAAAAAAGTGAAAAATTATCGTTGTCGGCAGCACAACAGGGAGACGCACTGCCGACATGATAATAATGTATGGGGATGAGCGATCGGAGTAACGACTGCTCGTCCCCACCCATAGCTCCGTGTGACTTATCGGCCCATGTAAAAGGGCTTTAAGGTATTGGATCCATCCTTTAGCCAAAGACTAAAGTAGAAAGTTACTTAGAGTCATATAAATGTTTAATAAATAGTCCCCTGAGAATCTGAATATAAGGAGTGCATCAGGCATTTTATAATGGGAGATTGCAAAAACAGAAATCATTTCAGATCTTCTCTGGGCTTTGTTCAATGTGGTTTCATTTACTTTTCAGTGTATGTTTGATGGTAGGAGTTAGAAGCCCCAGAGAAAACTAATGGTGTTGGTGGTACTAGTGGATAATTTTATTCAGGCCACAAAAACAAAGTTGGGACAGGGATAAAGTATTCTTTATTCTTTATCTTAGAAGTTCTTAAAGAGGATCTGTCAGCTATTCTGACTGGTTTGTTTGAGTAAATACCTTTATTTCCAAAGAGATAACAATTCTGGAGCATCTTGTGTTTGAACTCTGTTCCTCCCGGAAATGTATGAATAAATTGACAACTGGGCGTTTCCATTGTCTTTATCAAGAGAGTGTGTCCCTATACCATCTGACATTGACAGCGATTGGATAGTGTCACAGTGGGAAGGAACATGCCCTTTTTTGACTAAGGGAAAGGTAACACCCAGTTGTCAATTTCCAGGAGTAATAGCAGAGGAATAGTACAACAAAGAGCTTGTAAATAGGTGCTACAACACTGTTACTTTACAGAGAATGCAAGCATTGACATAAAAAAGACATATCAGCAGAGTTGACAAGTCCTCTTAGGCTAAGTTCAGACTTATAAACCATTACTCTGCTCCGTTTATAGATGAGAATAACGATAAAAATGGATCAGTTAAAAATCCTATTGAGATCAAAATAACGGATGCAAATTAATCACAATCCGTTTGTATCCATTTTACATTGACACCAATGATAAAAATAACCCATCTGTTAGACATCTTTTTTTTTTTTTAAACCGAGAAAAAGTCCTGTACTCTGCACTTTTTTATCTATCTAAAAAATGGATGACTAACATAACGGACGCAAACAGATGCAATTAAAAATCTCATTGATTTCAATGGGATTTTTAACAGATCCGTTTTTAACCTTATTCAGATCTAAAGACGGCTCAGAGTAACGGATTATACAACGCAAGTGTGAACTTAGCCTTAGAGATCTTATTCACTCAACTCTAAAAACTCTTTCCACCTAATTTTTTAAAACTGGTAAGAGTGCAGATAGACTGTAATGAAATACAGAAATGAAATCAAATACTCTGTCAAGATCAGTTGGTTTTGTGGATTTTTTTTTACAACCAAATAACAGTTGATGAAATGTTTTTAGTGGTGTTTTAGTTAATATAAATAGCTACTTATGGAAACTAAATGGAAACCAGATGTATGACACAAAAATTGGATGCAGTTGTAAAACTGTGGACTAGCTGTTACTCAATAATTAAAACTGTAAAGTCGTGCTATAAGGGGCTGCAGTGGAGCCCCAGCCTTAAACATACACTATATATGGACAATGTCCCTATTAAGTATAACTAGTCAGGGGTGTACATGGCGGTGAGGGTACCCCATAGCTAAGATTAAGGCCTCATGCACATGGCCGTAGTCATGTGCACAGCCGTGATTTTCGGGTCGGCCGGGGATAGAGTGTCACCCGCGGGCCGTGCACATGGTTGCGTCCATTATTTGCGTCCATTATTTCCTATGAGCCTGGACCACAGAACACGGCCGTAATTAGACATGACCGTTCTTTCTGCGGTCCGGCCTCCTGGGCCATGCACGGACCGTGAAAACCGTGTGCTTGGCCTCATAGGAATGAATGGGGCCGCAATTCTCCCATGGATTTTCGGGGGAATTGTGGCCGCAAAAGCACGTTCGTGTGCATGGGGCCTTAAGGGTAACTAAACTTTAGAAAAACTTCTGACATGTCATAGTGACGTTTCAGAAGTTTTGATTAGTGGGGGTCCGAGCACTGAGACCCCCATTGATCACTAAAACGAAGCGGCAGAAGTGCTCGGGTGAGTACCGAGCCGCTTCGTTTCCATTAAACTTTACTCGGAAAAGCCGAGCAATTGGTGTACAGGCTCAATAGAAAGTCTATGAGCCCGTACACAAACTGCTTGGCTTTCCGAGAAAAGACAATCAGAAACTAAGCGGATCAGCGCTCACCCAAGCGCTTCATTTTAGCGATCGGTGGGGGTCTCAGTGCTCAGACTCCCACCGATCAAAACTTTTGACATGTTACTATGACATTTTAGAATTTTTGGGAAAGTTTAGTTATCCTTTAAAATGGGTCCCACTTCTGGTGCTGGTTAATACAACTATATCCCTAACAACCTGGGACAGGAGGACTTAATGCTTGTTTGTCTCCTTTTGATGATGCTTGGGTTAATTCCTCACACTTTTGTATATAACATTGTTATATAGTGTTACATAGTATGCTGACTTGATTGAAGAAAAGTAATTTATCCACATCATGGATCATAAAATGATCATTTATTATTAGGTGATAATTGGAAAGACATTGTAGCATTCTTCAGAATAACAATGACAAGAAAATACGTAAATGCGTATTAATAAACAAATGGAAGAAACACATCTAGGGATTTTATAGCTGTAATTTTGTCACCATATTTGTGATTCCAATAAGTTAAATAATCACAAAACATCAGTTTTCAAAGTACAACAATGAAAATCAATCTCAAGCTGCAAATCCAGTCACCCTTGAAGAGATTCTCATAAATAGACATGTTCTAATTTCCTATTGGACTCTATTACGAGTTTACGTGCGTCCTTTCACTGCAAGTGGGTTAGGTTTAGAGTGCAGTCACACGCAGCAGATTTGCTGCAGAAATTTCTGCTACTGAATCAGTTCTACTTATTTGAATGAGGTTGTTTCTGGAGCAAACACATAGATTTTGGCAAATTTCATTTAGATGTATGGATCTAATTTTTAGTCACAGAAATTTCTGAAACAAAACCTGCCGCGAGTGACTGCACCTTGTGCTCAGACCTTTAGGCCACATTCAGACGTAATGGAAAATTTCTTCTGCAAATTTTGCGGCAATTACGCAACAAATCTGCAGCAAAATTTGCATATTTGACAGTTAATTCAGATGTGTCGGATATCAAAGCGGACTTGCCACAGATTTCAGGCTAAAATACGCAATGAAAATCCGTTGATTCTGCATAACGTCTAAACTAAGTTACCTAAAAAGCTATAGAAACCAAAGGAAAAAAAAGCCTGCTGCGGTTTTCTACTGCGGCCTGTAAGTAGAACCGATAAAAACAAGGGGACATATATGAAAACACAGAAAAAGGCCATACTTACAAATGGACACAGCCAGGTCAGAAAATGCTGATGAAGGAGTGAGCAGGTGCTTTAAATAATAATAGCCACTCCCACTAGTCTTGAGGGGAGTGGTGTGTGGTGCATGGGATGTGTAGTAAGAAATAATAAATGAATAGTGTGTGTGCAAGTGTAATACTATGAGTGAAATATAGGGGGCAGTAATGAGTGAAGTGCCTCAATAGAAATAAATGGATAATGGGGTGCAAGTGTGTGAAACATGGAGGGATAGTGTGTACGTCATGAGGCACAACGTGTATAGCCAGGTAGAAGCCTATTTGTGACGCCTTGATAGTTCATAGAGCAGGCTACCCTGCTTGCTATGCCAAACAACAACACACCATGCTCTCCCAGCATCAAAGACCCGGCTGTGTCCAAGAGAAGTAGTGGAATTTCGCCATGTCTGAACATGACCTTCAAGTAGCTGCAAAGCTGTTTTATTGAAATAATGTTGGATGGTTTGTTTGCAATAGCTTGAGCGGTTTATGAATGAATCTGTTCTTTTCTCCATTAAAATATTGTACTTTATGTGATTTTATACTAGGCTCCACTTTATTTACCATATTAGGGAAACTTAGGAAAGAGGGAATGGTTTACACAGTCGAGTCACATTATTATGACCACCAGCTAATATCCAGTGTAACCGCCGTGTGCAGCACAGACATCAGCTAGACGGGCTGGGAGTGACTCAATGAGGTGCTGGTAGGTTGTCTCAGATATCTGGAGCTGTGCTGACTGCAGTGCATCCCACATTTGCTGGAGGGTGCGTGGGGGAGGATCCATAGAGCGAACAAGAGGGGCCAAGGAAGTCTTGGTCGTGCTCTTCCAACCACTCTCGGACATTTCTAGCCGTATGACATGTTGCATTGTCTTGCTGGAAGATTCCATCTGCCCCAGGAAGACAAACAGCATGTATGGGTGGACGTGATCTGCAAAGATGGATTTATACCCAAATCGGTTCAGAGCCTTCCACATGGATGAGCGAGCCCAGATAATGCCATGAAAGTATTCCCCAGACCATAACGCTGCCGCCACCAGTTTGTGTTCTTCCAGCAATGGTTGTAGACTGTTTGTTCTCTGATGTTTCTCGCCTGACACGCCAACTTCCATCCGTTCGATGAAGCAGAAAACGTGACTCATCGGTGAAGGCAACCCTTTGCCAATCTTCGGTGCCGTGCAAATCGAAGCCTTATTTTCCGATGCACCTTTGTTAGCATAGGAGCAGTGACCATCCATCTGCTTCGGATCCCCATACGCAGTAGGGTTCGCTGAACTGTTGTTTTAGACACATGTCTGGTAGCCCCTTGTTGATTTTCACGGTGAGCTGCTCGACTGTAGAGTGTCATTCCGCCCTCGCGCACCTTCGTAGCTGACATTTACCTCTCACATCAATGGCACGTGGTGCTCCACAGTTTCCGTCGGCTATTATCAATGGTGTAATTTGTCCACTCACGATACACTTTCACCACAGCAGCATGCGAACACTTCACAAACTGCGCTGTTTGAGAAATACTGACACCCTTGGCCCGCAAGCCAATAATCATCCCTTTTTGCAATCCTGATAAATTGCCACTTTTACACCAGGCAACAACGAGTGATATGTGTTCAGACAGTCTATCGCACACCTTATATACCCACCAAGCCAGCCCACGACACATCACTTCCTTCATGGGGTATGCGCTGCCGTCGTCGAAAGTAGGAGGTGGTCATAATAATGTGACTCGACTGTGTATATTAACTGTCCAATCCAATGGGGGTGAAGGGAGTAGTCAGATTGGGGGGGCAAGGTAGGGACCTTGCAACGCCCCATAGAGTGAGATGTACGCCAGCAAGTAGCTAGCATAGATTTCCAATATAATTTATGTCAGGCGTAAATTATAATAAATTTGTCAGACCTCAGTGGCCATGCCCTTTTTCCAAGAGGCCATGCTCCCTTCCCACAAAAGTGGTGCCTTTTTGCCCTTTTGCGACTTTTCTACGCCAGAAACTAGCGCAGAAAGGATGACAAACTACTCCATCTGTGTCCAGAGGGAAGATAGGACATGTACCACCCGCTCCCCTTAGATGTCCAAGTCAGTGGTGAGGAAAGAGGTCTTTTAGCGGCTGGATCTTAAGAGCTATATTATGGTGAAGCGCTAGGGCTTTTATTCTATAATCAATGGCATAGAGTTCAAATTAATTAGTGCCACACAATGCTGATATGGTACTGTTATGCAATGCTGATATAATAGAGCCAATAAAGTAGCCTCATAAATTGCTAATATAGCAGTGTCTTAAAGTACCAGATTACAAGTGCCATACGTTGCAACTATAATAGTGCTATATGTATGCCATAGAGCAGAACTCGCACTATACAGTGCCAATATTATGGTTTTAAGTAATGCTAATAAAGTATCAATATAAAACCGCCCATACGGTCAGCATATTCTCTATGCCCCACTGGTCTATCCCCTCTGCTAAAGCTATGGATGACTGTAATGTTATGTTCACACACAGCGGATTTGTCTGCCACTAAAAATCTGTTCCACACATAAATACATCTGAATTGGGTTGTTTCTGCATCACGTACATTTGTTTTGACCTACCCCATTTAGATGTATGGGACATTCCTATACATTTCTGCAATAAATCTTCATAGAAACATACCCTTATATTTAGCAACCAGTTCCTGAACAATGTCTGCTAATATAGTCACTAGCCCCCCATGCTCTATCTGGCTATGAACCCTCATGTTGGGGCCTCTGTACAGAAACAGAGAAAAAACATTTCACCAAAATTTCTCAATCTGACAACTGACAATCTTTTCAGACTGGTGCTGAGGCAATAAAATTCTAAAGAAAATTGCAGCAATTACAAAATAAAAACACGCTGGGCCTTGCACAACCTCCCCATTGATAGCAATGAATCCCTTGATTTGAGGCAGTACCAGTAGTAGAAAGGATGTCTGATACAAGTTTAGTCAGAACATTGTTTGGTATCTATGATTCATGAATTCCTGTGACAGTCGCATTTACCTTCAATGTGATTGGAAATAATAGCAGCCCACCAAACTCAGCACAAAGGCTTTGTACAGAGAAAGGTGGTGGTTAAAATCCCTGTCAGCTATGGTCCAGGATCAATCTCACCTCTGCTACTTATATTCGACAAATAAATCTTTCCAACCTAGAAAATAACATGCTATGCTCTTCTCATTCCACGGGTTACTTATTGGACATTACGGCTGCATAGAGAGAAACGGGTGCCACCGGTAATGATTGGATTTTCCGAGATAAAACTTTAGCGCCAACGTTCCTGTAACTAGGCCATAGAAGTGATGTGTTGATTAAAAACTGATCTTTAGGTCTTTTCCGCAAGAGAGACAATTTACACTTGCCAGGGCAGAAAATATATATGTTTTATGCAAAGGGTAAACCTGTGGATCAGACACCTGCGGACACCGGCCTCTTCAAGCCTCCAGACTCATTTTCCATGAGCTTTCCTAGCAGTCACTAAATTACAGATCAGCACTCCAGCTTAATCCTCTCACTTGACTCTCGTGTCTCCAGCTTAGACTGTACTGATGCAGACGACTGACTTCATCACTGCCGGGACAAACTATAAGATGGGAGGATTTTCTTTTTTTTTTTTTTTTTTTTTTAAAATAAGCAATTTATTTGAGTTTTGTCGATGAAAAAGAATCAAACGAATTATTCGAATTATTTTTGACCCATAAAAACTCTGCTGCTTTCCTACAAGGGGTTTGATGAGATAACCTCCAAAAGGTTTTCACTAACATTAATATCTTATTGTAAGTTTATATTTTTAGGTCACTTTTCTTTTACCCCTCCCCCATTTCATTTATTAACTAGGGGAGAGATATAACACATAGAGCAACAAACGACTGTGGATGAAGGATGTACTCTACCTATCCTCTGACATCTTCTATAGCGTCTGTGTACTGATGTTTTCTGACTCCATGGATATCACTAAACTTGATGACCTCCTTAAATTAAAACTCTTTCTGCGTCAGCAAATCCTGGATATGAAAATGGAGATTCTGCTTTTCTCCAATGGTTTTCCTGTCTTCATCATGGGACTTAGGTGTGATCTCTTGGCTTTCCTGGGAGTTGGAAGATGCTGAGGTGATGGTTGTTCCTGGACTTGTTGCGGGGACTGGGGGTTCTTCATCAGGGCTAGCGAGCAGGAGTCCATAGGATCCTCTTGTGGATAAGTCTCTAGTGGAGAAAGCCTTTTGGAACAACCAGAGGTATACTCTCCCACTCTTCCAGCATTAGGTGTCTCTTCCAGTCTAGAAATTTTTACTTCCCATAGCATTTTGAGTAACAGAGAAAAGCTGCTGCAGGGAATTTTTATTCCCCACAGTTGCCCTCTCTGCTCCACTAGCAAATAATACACATTAGTACTAGACTGTGGGGCCTTTGAGACATTGCATCTTCTCTCTAAATACACATAATACTTTATTAACAGCCCCTAGGGGGCACTAGGATGGTATGCTTTAGGCCCGTTTCAAATGAGCGTATGTGTCAATATTCAAAATATGGAACTGCAATAAGGCTTTATCTAATCGACTACAGAACATGTAGAATACTGATGGTCTCTCTTCTAAGAGCATATTCACACGTGTGTTTTGGTTGGTATTTTGCATCAGAATTTTGTAAGCAAAAAGCAACAGTGGAACATAAACAGAGAAAATGTATAGTAGAAAGATTTGTACCTATTCCATGTTTTGGACCCATTCCTGGTCTTGGTTTTAAAATAGTGATGCAAAAAATTGATCAAAATACTGCCGTGTGAAAGTGGCCTGAGGAGGATCAGAAAACACATAAGACAGATTCTTTTAGATACAGATGCAATATTGATGACAAACTGATGCCATGTGGTTGAATCGCTTTTGTACAATATCCGTAGATATCGGAGGTCGTTTTGCATTCACAAACGTTATTAACGTCGCACCATCCATGTGATGTTGACATTGGCTCTGAATTTTTCACTACACAAATATAGATGAAATATAGACTTGTTTGATACTAGTCTAAAGAATATTCTCCTTGGCTGACCTGCTTTCTTACCCAAATTGCCCAATATCCTAGAATGGAATAATTTAAAGTCAAAGGTGTATTATTAGATATTCAGGTAATCACTTGGAATCCATTCACCTTATAGAGGTGGCTCCTATGTAAAACTTCCCTTTAAATAATAAAAATAGCAACACTGTAGAAACATATCAAAGATCTTTTCCCACAAAGAATTATATGGCATAAGTCAAGGAGGTGGGAACCTGACTACCGGACCCCTCTGATCCAGGGGATGTGAATACCCGGAGAAGTGGTTGCACATGCTCGCCGTGCACAACTGTTTTTGTATCCATCATAGAAATGAGGCCCAGACATCACTGTTCTTGGGATAGTCTGAACAGTCAGATCCCGACTGATCATATTTTTATCGAATATCTAATGGAAAAAACCCAATGAAAGGGCTATGGATATATAAAGGTATAAAGTTTCAAAGAATATATATATTATATAGCTGTTATTTTTCATTAGTTTGCCATGCCTTACCTTGGTTGGTTAATGCAGGACAACATTATGTTTATCTATTTATCTTATTTGTCCACTGTGAAATATTTTTATGCAGTAATTATATTAAATATTTGTAAAAATGTATACCAGATAAGATATGGAAAAAAAAAAAGCTGAAAAGACGGCGCTAAAAAAAACCAACGTGTAAACGCGTCAAAAACAGTAGTGATTTTGGAAAGCACTTTTTAGAGTACAGGCGCTTTTGACGCGGCTTTGACGTGTTTTTTTAAAGGCATTATTTGGTGCATTTTAGGCGCTCGTTTTTGGTCACGTAATTAGAGAATTAGGTGTGTTTTCGGCGCATTTTCAACGCGTTTTATGTACCAAGAATTGACCTGATGCTTCTTTTTTTACACAACGCGTTTTTTAAACACACGTGCGTAAAAAAACGCGTCTTATCTACTGCAATGCGTTTTTCCATTGACATCAATGGGAAGCTTAAAGCATGCATGTTTTTCGGCGAGTAAAATGCATCAAAAACGCATCAAATAAACGCTGTGTGAACAAGGCCTTATTGTATTTGTGAAGTAAAAGACTAAAGTGATATGGGTATCACCCATCACCAGCGCTAAGTGATTTCAAAAAGTGCAACGTATAAATTCTAAATTCTAAAGCCACAGCTACTGGTAATATCTACACATCATTGTCTTTCTCTTCATAAAATTGACGTTCAGGAGACATTTCTGTGATCTCAAATCATGTTTGCTTTGTCTCTTCTGTAAGGCTGGTTTAGCAACAGGGAGTCCTCGAATCCCTGCCAAGAATACTGAAACACCAAACAACCTTCTCCCTTCTTGTAAAACCCGAGTGTCATGTATTATTACTATTACCAATTAAAAGTATTTTATATTATTGCAGGAAAAAAAAGCACTTGTAATCTCTGTTATTTGGGTTTTACAATAAAATAGGCTCTACTTATGAACAATCTGTCTGCACATGGTCTCCTCCATAGTAGCTGTGAATACATAGTTTACTTAGCGTCACATACCTTCCCCTGTGTTTATTTATCTACTAGTAGCCCCCGACCCTCCTTAAATATTCTGTAGGCTGTGGCACAGGAGGTGCCGGGCAACCAAATGAATTGCACGTTGGTTCACCAACATTTAGGCCTTATGCACACGAACATATTTTTTTCCTCCCGTAAATACTGGCGTAAATACGGGTCCTTTGTCACAAGTATTCGACCAGTATTCCACCAGTATTTATGGCCCCCTGCCCGTAAATACGGGTCCGGTGTCAACAGTATTCCACCCGTATTTACGGACCCGTTTTCTCTGCACTAATCGGCAGCCCCTTCTCTCTTCCAGTGCTGGACAGAGAGAAGGGGCAGCCCTTTCGGGCAGAGTTTCCGCAGCAATTGAAAGTAAAAGAAGTTCATACGTACCGTTGTCTTGGTGACGCGTCCCTCATTTGACATCCAGTCCGACCTCCCTGGATGACGCGGCAGCCCATGTGACCGCTGCAGCCTGTTATTGGCCTGTGATTGGCTGCATGGGATGAAATGTCATTCTGGGAGGCCGGACTGGAGGAAGAAGCATGTGAAGAAGTATCCGGCACACAAACAAAATGTGGTTTAATTTTTCGGTTTTATTAATTCTGATGCCATGGGCAATGTGCAACGTTTCGGTTCAAAGACCTTCGTCAGGCACTGTAGGTGTACAAAATATTACACATGAATATATTGGCATCAAATAAGTATGACAAGGTACATAATATCAATGGTGAGTAACATAAATTAAAGAGAAACTAAATAAAAAGAAACTAAATAAAATAGAATTCAATAAAAGATCTGAAATAAGAACAGAGTCTTTTGACAAGGCACATACAGAGTTCATATCTATTCAACATGTACAGCATTTCATTCAAAAAATGCCTCAAATTATAGACATAAACCTTTATTTACATATGAACAAATGTATGCTGATGGGTGACTTCCCTTCCACTGCACAATACTTAATACAAGGGATAGTGGTACACTCCAGAGTGTCACATAGAAGTTATCTAGACCTTATGCAGAAATAGCTGTCAAGTGTAATAGACACAATACAACAGTGAATAGTGCATAGTGCAACTGTGGAAAGCAAAGCGAAGTATATGTGATGATAATCCGCGTTCCTGTAGATATTCTCTATATCTGTTTCACAAACTTTGAGGAAAAGAGCATTGCAGCAAGGATAACATTGATCACGGAGCATAAATTTACATGATGTAAAGGAAAAAAGGGGGGATCCACCTGGGAAAGTTACATTTCTGCAGCATCATATGTATCCCTATCTGGGGTGCTGTCAGTGTGTTGCCAGTACATACAGGATCGTATAAAGCCCATAAATTCTGTCGGTCATGGAGTAGGCAGATAGCATCGATATGAGACTTAGCAGTGGTGTAAAGCATGGCAATGATAAAGAGTTAGAGTTATAGGCTAGTTACCTGGATCCCATTTGGCGTTGGTTTATTCACTTGGAGCGCTGCAGTCAGTATGGCGGCTTGCCGCTCGGTTTTTGGCGCTAAACTGTGTTGTAACCCCTGTAGTTTAAATGCTGTGGGTATGGGGCGGGGCGTGGGCGGGGCTCCAGTGTGTGTATTACTTCGATCGTAACATCGAAGGTGTCCGAACAGGAGGGTGTGTCAGACGACGTGGCTGGCAGGGGGCGTGTCTAGTGGAGGGAATTCCACTTACTCACGGGCTTAGACTGTGTGACGGCCATGTGTATGAACGTCATGAAAGGCGTTCCTTAGGGCGATGTGTCATATGTTGTGGCCAGTAAGGGGCGTGTCCAATGGCCCGCTCCGTGTTACTGCTAGTGGATGGCCATGTTATGCCCTGATTCCAACCATATTTGAGAGAGTATATATATATATATATATATATATATATATATATATATACATATATAAAGAAATATATGTATGAGGCAGAAGGATATAAGTAGGTATCACCTACTCTTTAAAAGGTATAAAGTAATCGTATCCTCATATAGTATATATCAGTGTGAATGGTCAAAAATTGTTTACTGGTCAAAAAATGTTAACTCAAAATCTGGGCTACTATCCATAATGAGTCATAAATATTGTTATGGATTATACATAATCAGATAGATGTCGTTTCAACATATTATGATATTAGTGTAGTGGTAGGATTTTTATAAGGATATACATATATATGTGTCATATTTTTGTATCAATATGTATTGCCACTATGTATTACCACTGAAACATCAATCGTATTTAGACTTACTGCAAAATACTAGAAATTTTCAAGGATACCGTGGTCCGGTGTGGCCGGATGAAGGTGTACTATATATCCTATAATGGATCAGCGTGTCTGTTGTGGAGTAAAAAGATAGCATTAATCATTGCAAATAGACGTATTTAGACACATTTAGATCATTCTACTGCATACAGTTATGTTCTCTGGTTACAAAAAGCTGTTAACTTCATACTCCCTATTCAAGCCTCGTGGCTCAAGTGTCTGCAGTTTATGGATCCAGTACGCTTCTCTAGGTTTCAATGTCCTAATTCTATCCCCTCCTCTCCTGGGTGCTGGTATATGTTCTATAACCTGGAATTGTAGTTGCGAAATGTTATGTGTTCTTGTTAAGAAGTGCGCAGGGATAGGTAGCAAGGTTTTTTTACAGCGTATGTTACTCTTATGCTGTCCGATTCTGTCACGTATGCGCTGTGTCGTTTCGCCAACGTAGGCTAGTCCACAGGGGCATTTTATCAAATAAACAACATAATTAGTGTTGCAAGTAAAGTAATCATTCACCGGTATGCGTTCGCCTGTCTGAGGATGCTGTAATGTATCACCCTTGATCACATGAGAGCACTGCATGCACGACCGGCATGGAAAAGTCCCTTGTTTAGGGGTGTTCAGGAAGGTTTGTCTCGAGGGCCTCTTGGATGAGCCAACATCCGCTTTAACCAGCTTGTCCCTAAGGTTACGTGGTCTTTTAGAGCATGGAAGGAAAGGAGCTTGGAATTCTGTAATTTTGGGGTAAGCTTCTTTAAGTAGGGGCCAGTGTTTTCTGATTATATGATGTACCTTATATTCGCAGGGATGGTATATATGTACAAACGGTATGCGTTTAGGTTTTATCATGCCCCTATTGCTGGTGGTATTTACTTGTGCCTCCAATAGTGTACGAGTAGGATAGCCCCTGTCCATAAATTTTTGAGTCATGTTGGTCATTCTCATGGTTCTATTAACGGTGTCGTCCACTATCCTAGTCACTCGTTTGAATTGGGACTTTGATAAAGATTTTTTGGTCGATATTGGATGTCAGCTGTCATAATGTAGGAGACCATTCCTGTCTGTTTCCTTAGTAAATAAATCAGTGCTGAGCTGGCCCCCATCGCCCTTGATGACCATTGTGTCTAGGAAGCTAATCCTAGATGTATCACAGTTAAGAGTGAACTGAAGTTCAGGCCAAATGTTATTGAGGTATTCCAAGAATACCAGTAAAGACTCATTTGAGCCTTTCCATACGCAGAATAAATCGTCGATATATCTTTTCCAAAGCAGGATATGCTCCTTAAACGTATTTGTAGGGTAGACAAAATTTTCCTCAAAATGGGCCATGAAGCAGTTGGCATATGGTGGTGCCACGTTGGACCCCATAGCCGTGCCTCTCTGTTGGATGTAATATGTGTCTTCAAAGAGGAAGTAGTTATCGGTTAAGATAACATTTAATAAATCCAGACTAAGGTCTATAATCTGTCTTTCCTTGTCTGCCTTGGTCAGTATTGCCTCAACTGCTATAAGCCCTTTGGAATGTTCAATAGACGTATAGAGGCTACACACATCCATGGTCACAAGGATGGCGTCAGGAGGTAGTTCATCCAAAGTGTGAATGATTTCTAGAAAGTCGGATGTGTCTAACAGAAAGGATCTTGTATTTTTCACTAGGGGAGTGAGCAATTTCTCCATGAACTTGGAGAGTGGAGTGAATACTGAATCTGTTGAGGCTACTATCGGGCGACCTGGAGGGTTGTCAAGGCCCTTGTGTATCTTGGGTAGTGTGTAAAAGACAGGTGTGACTGGATGTCTATTAGTCAAGTAAGACACCGTGTCTTGGTCTATCGTACCTAGGGTCATATATTTCTTTAGGACATTTTGGATCTTCAGTGCGATCCTGTTAGTGGGGTCCTGGTTCACAGGTAAATAGACAGAGGTGTCCTGTAATTGCCTGTGAATTTCCCTAAAGTAAGTGGACCTATCCATGATAACAATGGCTCCCCACTTATCTGCTGGTTTATGTCTATAATTTGAGGCATTTTTTGAATGAAATGCCGTACATGTTGAATAGATATGAACTCTGTATGTGCCTTGTCAAAAGACTCTGTTCTTATTTCAGATCTTTTATTGAATTCAATTTTATTTAGTTTCTTTTTATTTAGTTTCTCTTTAATTTATGTTACTCACCATTGATATTATGTACCTTGTCATACTTATTTGATGCCAATATATTCATGTGTAATATTTTGTACACCTACAGTGCCTGACGAAGGTCTTTGAACCGAAACGTTGCACATTGCCCATGGCATCAGAATTAATAAAACCGAAAAATTAAACCACATTTTGTTTGTGTGCCGGATACTTCTTCACATGCGATTGGGTTGGGACCCTATCCGTGCACCTCCTGAAGTCTTGTGCGCTCTGAACCAATACAGGCCTGTTTCCCATTCCGACCTGCACAGACGAGAAAATGACCACCTCCGTTTTTTCCTACAATCAAGAACAGACGGATGACATCCTTTCCAGGGTAACAATCTCCAGGGATTTCCTGCAAACACCACCATCAGAGGTCCGCACTCGGGATCTGGTAAAAACCTCCAAACGCCTGATCAATCAAGAGTTACATAGCGCAACTCTAGCGGAATATGTAAGAGTACAACGAATACCGAGGGGCTTACGGGTGCCCATAAGACCAACCATGTTCAACGAAGATCATGAATACTGTACACAGTTTGAACATATATTGAATAAATGTTCACTGGACCTGATGACGTTGACGATCTCACACCTACAGACGAGTATCACGGAGTTGAAAAAACAAACCACGATGGCTGAACAACAGATGAAGACCACAATGTCTGTCGCAGACTACAATACCTTTGATGACAAATTGCGAGCAACTCTGAACATACACAGAACGGAGATAGAACAACAGAAGAGGAAGAAATTCCAAAGGGACCTGGATGACTACAATAACCAGAGGGTCTACAGGTGGCATGAGGGACATGCTGGCAGCAGATCAACATGGAGAGGAGCATACAACTCTTCATGGTCTTCCTATTCAGGATCTGGGGGCGAAGGACACGATTATCAACAACGAAGACCATATGGGGGTCGTTTTTTAGGCCAGCGACGGGGCAGATGCCCAAGAAGAGGACGAGGAGAGGCTGAAAATACTCAGGCAGAGATCAACCAGATGGAGACGAGATCGCAGGTATGACTCCAATATCACAGTCATTGGTAGTTAATATTTCATCCAAGACCCTAAGTCCAGCACAGTTACTTCTCCTCCAGAAAGGCCTATCCTTCTGTCCCACGTATAGATACGATTTATTCCAGCTTGATATGGATCTTAATCGCTTCTTCAGATCCCTACGCCTCCGGGTCTACTTCTCCAACTTGGTGGAGTCCCGAAGGAACGAAGGGACAACTATCGACCCCGTAGGAAATCCTGCTATTACCAGCCGAGACTTTGGACTAAGAAACAAGAGTTTCTTTAACCCTCCAAAGAACTCGCCAGCATTGGAGACATTCATTAACCTGATCCACAGAGATGTGGACGGGTTCAATCACGACTTTAGATTGGGCCAATTTAAATGCCAGGCCAATCTAAGTAATCTGGACAGACAAGCCTTGTCCTCCCTTACCGGGGACAAGGATCTGATTATCAAACCTGCAGATAAGGGGGGAGCCATTGTTATCATGGATAGGTCCACTTACTTTAGGGAAAAACAGGCAATTACAGGACACCTCTGTCTATTTACCTGTGAACCAGGACCCCACTAACAGGATCGCACTGAAGATCCAAAATGTCCTAAAGAAATATATGACGCTAGGTACGATAGACCAAGACACGGTGTCTTACTTGACTAATAGACATCCAGTCACACCTGTCTTTTACACACTACCCAAGATACACAAGGGCCTTGACAACCCTCCAGGTTGCCCGATAGTAGCCTCAACAGATTCAGTATTCACTCCACTCTCCAAGTTCATGGAGAAATTGCTCACTCCCCTAGTGAAAAATACAAGATCCTTTCTGTTAGACACATCCGACTTTCTAGAAATCATTCACACTTTGGATGAACTACCTCCTGACGCCATCCTTGTGACCATGGATGTGTGTAGCCTCTATACGTCTATTGAACATTCCAAAGGGCTTATAGCAGTTGAGGCAATACTGACCAAGGCAGACAAGGAAAGACAGATTATAGACCTTAGTCTGGATTTATTAAATGTTATCTTAACCGATAACTACTTCCTCTTTGAAGACACATATTACATTCAACAGAGAGGCACGGCTATGGGGTCCAACGTGGCACCACCATATGCGAACTTCTTCATGGCACATTTTGAGGAAAATTTTGTCTACCCTACAAATACGTTTAAGGAGCATATCCTGCTTTGGAAAAGATATATCGACGATATATTCTGCGTATGGAAAGGCTCAAATGAGTCTTTACTTGTATTCTTGGAATACCTCAATAAAATTTGGCCTGAACTTCAGTTCACTCTTAACTGTGATACATCTAGGATTAGCTTCCTAGACACAATGGCCATCAAGGGCGATGGGGGCCAGCTCAGCACTGATTTATTTACTAAGGAAACAGACAGGAATAGTCTCCTACATTATGACAGCTGACATCCAATATCGACCAAAAAATCTTTACCAAAGTCCCAATTCAAACGAGTGACTAGGATAGTGGACGACACCGTTAATAGAACCATGAGAATGACCAACATGACTCAAAAATTTATGGACAGGGGCTATCCTACTCGTACACTATTGGAGGCACAAGTAAATACCACCAGCAATAGGGGCATGATAAAACCTAAACGCATACCGTTTGTACATATATACCATCCCTGCGCATATAAGGTACATCATATAATCAGAAAACACTGGCCCCTGCTTAAAGAAGCTTACCCCAAAATTACAGAATTCCAAGCTCCTTTCCTTCCATGCTCTAAAAGACCACGTAACCTTAGGGACAAGCTGGTTAAAGCGGATGTTGGCTCATCCAAGAGGCCCTCGAGACAAACCTTCCTGAACACCCCTAAACAAGGGACTTTTCCATGTTGGTCGTGCATGCAGTGCTCTCATGTGATCAAGAGTGATACATTACAGCATCCTCAGACAGGCGAACGTATACCGGTGAATGATTACTTTACTTGCAACACTAATTATGTCGTTTATTTGATAAAATGCCCCTGTGGACTAGCCTACGTTGGCGAAACGACACAGCGCATACGTGACAGAATCGGACAGCATAAGAGTAACATACGCTGTAAAAAAAACCTTGCTACCTATCCCTGCGCACTTCTTAACAAGAACACATAACATTTCGCAACTACAATTCCAGGTTATAGAACATATACCAGCACCCAGGAGAGGAGGGGATAGAATTAGGACATTGAAACGTAGAGAAGCGTACTGGATCCATAAACTGCAGACACTTGAGCCACGAGGCTTGAATAGGGAGTATGAAGTTAACAGCTTTTTGTAACCAGAGAACATAACTGTATGCAGTAGAATGATCTAAATACGTCTATTTGCAATGATTAATGCTATCTTTTTACTCCACAACAGACACGCTGATCCATTATAGGATATATAGTACACCTTCATCCGGCCACACCGGACCACGGTATCCTTGAAAATTTCTAGTATTTTGCAGTAAGTCTAAATACGATTGATGTTTCAGTGGTAATACATAGTGGCAATACATATTGATACAAAAATATTACACATATATATGTATATCCTTATAAAAATCCTACCACTACACTAATATCATAATATGTTGAAACTACATCTATCCGATTATGTATAATCCATAACAATATTTATGACTCATTATGGATAGTAGCCCAGATTTTGAGTTAACATTTTTTGACCAGTAAATAATTTTTGACCATTCACACTGATATATACTATATGAGGATACGATTACTTTATACCTCTTAAAGAGTAGGTGATACCTACTTATATCCTTCTGCCTCATACATATATTTCTTTATATATGTATATATATATATATATATATACTCTCTCAAATTTGGTTGGTTGGAATCAGGGCATAACATGGCCATCCACTAGCAGTAACACGGAGCGGGCTATTGGACACGCCCCCTACTGGCCACAACATATGACACATTGCCCTAAGGAACGCCTTTCATGACGTTCATACACATGGCCGTCACACAGTCTAAGCCCGTGAGTAAGTGGAATTCCCTCCACTAGACACGCGCCCTGCCAGCCACGTCGTCTGACACACCCTCCTGTTCGGACACCTTCGATGTTACGATCAAAGTAATACACACACTGGAGCCCCGCCCACGCCCCGCCCCATACCCACAGCATTTAAAGGAACAGTGTCACCAACATTTTTTTTTTTATATCAGTTTTATTTTAGGGTTTTATTAAAAACGTTTATATTTATTTGTGTGTTTGTGTGTTACTTTTTTCTATTTTTACACTTTTTCTTCCCTATGGGGGCTGCCATTTTTTTTTCCATTTCTGTATGTGTCGATTAACGACACATACAGACATGGAATACGGCAGCTCCAGTCCCATAGGGACTGCGAACGGGGTCCGTTCCATCCACTTTGGTGTACGCCGTGTGTGTGGGAACGGCGCATGCGCCGCTCCCACACAGTCCGATTTGAAATGCGCGCCGCCCGGCGCCGTTTTCCTGTGGACCGGAAGTCGCGGCCGGGCAGTAAGATTACTACTTCCGGTCGCGGCTTCCGGACTTGTGCACTTGGAGCAGCGGCAGCAGACGGACCGGAGGGAGCGGCGGCGACTGGAGCAGGTAAGTGATTTCTATGTATGTTCGTGTTTCAGTGTGTTTTACTAGTGTATGTAAACCTTCTACACTGTGTGTTAGCTCAAAAAATGGCGACACACAGTGTAGGAGGTTAGACCAGGATAAAGGAGGGGGGGGATTCTGAGAGCTCACTAGAGTGAGGGATTTTTTCCCAATTTTGCAGCATAAAGCAATGTGGTTGCTTTACCACATGCAATGCTGCAATTTTGGGAATTGCTCCATCTAGTGACCAGTGCAAAAATAATCGTGGAAAAAAAAAAAAAAATTAGAACAATGTTTAATCACCTACACACTAATTGTTTAACTAAAAAAAACAAACATGTTTTGCTGGCAACACATTCCCTTTAAACTACAGGGGTTACAACACAGTTTAGCGCCAAAAACCGAGCGGCAAGCCGCCATACTGACTGCAGCGCTCCAAGTGAATAAACCAACGCCAAATGGGATCCAGGTAACTAGCCTATAACTCTGACTCTTTATCATTGCCATGCTTTACACCACTGCTAAGTCTCATATCGATGCTATCTGCCTACTCCATGACCGACAGAATTTATGGGCTTTATACGATCCTGTATGTACTGGCAACACACGGACAGCACCCCAGATAGGGATACTTATGATGCTGCAGAAATGTAACTTTCCCAGGTGGATCCCCCCTTTTTTCCTTTACATCATGTAAATTTATGCTCCGTGATCAATGTTATCCATGCTGCAATGCTCTTTTCCTCAAAGTTTGTGAAACAGATATAGAGAATATCTACAGGAACGCGGATTATCATCACATATACTTCGCTTTGCTTTCCACAGCTGCACTATGCACTATTCACTGTTGTATTGTGTCTATTACACTTGACAGCTATTTCTGCATAAGGTCTAGATAACTTCTATGTGACACTCTGGAGTGTACCACTATCCCTTGTATTAAGTATTGTGCAGTGGAAGCAGGGGCGTAACTAGGAAAGACTGGGCCCCATAGCAAACTTTTGACTGGGGCCCCCCCCTCTGCTGGGTATCACACAACCCCCCCCCCCCTTGTAGATAGTGCCTCCCTATAGATTCCACCACACAGCGCCCGCCTATAGATAGCACCATACACAGCCCCCTGTAGATAACGCCATACAGCCCCCTCTGTAGATAACGCCATACAGCTCCCCCTGTAGATAACGCCATACAGACCCCCCCCTGTAGATAACGCCATACAGACCCCCTCTGTAGATAACGCCATACAGCCCCCTCTGTAGATTACGCCATACAGACCCCCCCCCAAAAAAAAAACGGCCTATAGTTTGTCCTACAAAAGACATGCATCCCCTATCCACAGGACATCCACAGGATAGGGGATACATGTGTGATCGCTGGCAGCGATAAGGAGAACGAAAGTCCCCCGAAGTTCTCCATGACTAACCTCGGACTTCCGGCGTCTGCGCAGTTCAATAAAAATGAAAGGAGCGCTGGTCACGCATGCACACAAGCACGACCGGTGCGCAAGTCATTTCCATGGAGCTGCAGACAGACTACGGAAGTCCGAGGTTTGTCATGGAGAACTTAGGGGGGACTTTCGGTCCCCCGTTCTCCTCATCGCTGGGCGTCCCAGCGATCCCACATGTATCCCCTATCCTGTGGTTAGGGGATGCATGTCTTTTGTAGGAACAACCCCTTCAGTGGCGTCGTGCTGTAGCAGCCATAGCGGCTGCTAGCGGAGCCTGCGGCCATGGGAGGGGCCGTGCCGGCGGATGGCACGGGCCCCCTCATGCTGCAGGCCCCGTAGAAGTCGCTACGGCTGCTATAGCGGTAGTTACGCCACTGCGCATAGGTTTGTACGGCGTAAAACTACAGCTCCCAGCATGGCCGAAACAATGATAAGGATATGCTGGGAGATGCGGTTTCACAAAAAAAAAATCATACCACCATCATCTCGCTGCAGATCATACAGTGACTACAATACTGATTAGAGGCAGAATAAACATTTACATTAAGTGACTCACCGGTGACGTCTCAGATTCTAGTTCTTTTCTTCTCCCTTCTTTTCTTCTCCCTCCGGTTCAGACATCTATGATGGATTTCTCCCGGGCATGACCCATTTCTGCAGTTTTCCGTTTAGATGTCTTCAGCTTCTCACTTTTAAAACATTTCTGCACCTGTAAACAAAGTTAAAATTCTCAACACATCTAAATATAACTGTCACACACACACACACACACACACACACACCGTGCCCCCTGTAGATAGTGCCCCCTGTAGATCGTGACCTACATAGAAGCCCCTGTAGATAGTGCCCACATATGGACTCCAGAGCTGCAAGGCAATAGTGCTAACCACTGAGCCACCGTGCTGCCCTACATATAGCTTCCCCTATAGTTAGTGCTCCACGTATAGCCCACCTCTGTAGATATTGTCCCACATATAGCCCACCCCTGTAGACTGTGCACTACATATAGCCACCCTGTTGCTAGTGCCCCACAGGTAACCCACACCTGTATATAGTGTCCCACACATAGCCCACCCCTATAGAAAGTACCCTAAAAAATAGCTCCCCTATAGATAGTGCTCTACATATAGCCCACCCCTGTATAGTGTCTCACATATACTGCCCCACATATAGACCCCCCTGTAGATAGTGGCCCACATCCCCACATACAGACCCCCCCCTGTATATAGTGGCCCACATATAGACCCCCCTGTATATAGTGGCCCACACCCCCACATATAGACCCCCCTGTAGCTACTGCCCCACATATAGACCCCCCTGTAGCTACTGCCCCACATATAGACCCCCCTATATATAATAGCCCACATAAAGACGACCCCCCCACTATAGATAATGCCATTCACATTTTTATGAGGAAAAAATATATAAAGTTGACATACTCACATTCTCCGGTTCCCACGCTGTTCACTGGCGATGCAGACATGCTCTCTTCTGAGCATGTCTGCAGGAACTGAATGAGCGTCCTTCAATGACGCTGATTGGCGGGGCAGAATGACTTGCCCCGCCAATCAGCACCTTCCAAGCATGGAAGCGGCGCGATGATGTCATCGCGCCGCTAGCCAATCAGTGTCATTGTAAGGCACTGGATGGTCAGGCACGGAACATGCCCGGCCATTCAGTGCTAATACATGTATTTGGCTGCCGCTAGCACCGGGGCCCCCTCCGGTGCTAGCGACACCTACAGGCATGAGAGTGCCTGTGTAAGGCTCGGTGGCGCGGGCCCCACAGTAGCGGTGCTACCCCTGTAGCAGCCATAACGGCTGCTAGCGGCGCCACCGGGCATTTGGGAGGGCGTGTCGGCTGGCGGCACGGACCCCCTCAAGACCCGGGCCCCGTAGCAGCCGCTACTGCTGCTACCGCGGTAGTTACGCCGCTGAGTGGAAGGGAAGTCACCCATCAGCATACATTTGTTCATATGTAAATAAAGGTTTATGTCTATAATTTGAGGCATTTTTTTTTATAAAATGCCGTACATGTTGAATAGATATGAACTCTGTATGTGCCTTGTCAAAAGACTCTGTTCTTATTTCAGATCTTTTATTGAATTCTATTTTATTTAGTTTCTTTTTATTTAGTTTCTCTTTAATTTATGTTACTCACCATTGATATTATGTACCTTGTCATACTTATTTGATGCCAATATATTCATGTGTAATATTTTGTACACCTACAGTGCCTGACGAAGGTCTTTGAACCAAAACGTTGCACATTGCCCATGGCATCAGAATAAATAAAACCGAAAAATGAAACCACATTTTGTTTGTGTGCCGGATACTTCTTCACATGCGATTGGGTTGGGACCCTATCCGTGCACCTCCTGAAATCTTGTGCACTCTGAACCAATACAGTGGAGGAAGAAGCAGGTAAGTTAACTTTTAATACTATTAACTCCAGCGGTAGTGACTGTCCCGGGTGCTGAAAGAGTTACTGCCGATCAGTTAACTCTTTCAGCACCCTGGACAGTGACTATCCCCTGACGTCGCCTAGCAACGCTCCCGTAATTTACGGGCGCACACACGTAGCCACCCGTAATTTCGGGAGCCCCATAGACTTCTATGGGCCTGCTCGTGCCGTTATTACGGCCTGAAATAGGACATGTTCCATATTTTTCAACGGCACAGGCACCTTCCCGTAAGCATATGGGAAGGTACCCGTGGCCAATAGAAGTCTATGGGCCCGTAATAACTGGCCGTAATTACGGCTCGTAATTACGGGCGTTTTTATGTTCGTGTGCATGAGGCCTTACCAAGTAAAGAAGAACTGGAGTGGCGACAAGAAGTTGTATCCATTATAACATTGCTATTGCTATAATATTACAGCTATGTAACACACAATTTATTCTAGGTTTAAGAGGCGTAACCTGAAGTATTTGTGCCGCAAATGCAAAATCTGTAACTTTATTGTAAATTTATAGTACTGGTATCCTCTTATGTAGCAGAGGAATTGTTGTGCTACCTCAGGACCCAAATGCATCTGCACCCTCTGCACCTTATATGTTTACACCCAAGAATATTCACACTGTGACGCATAGCAGTCAACATTTCAAAATTATTTCCAAGGACACTTTGGCTTTAAGCAGGGCGTGGCTTCCCATGGGGAGGGGTTGTCAGAATATATTTATTTTCCCAAAATGTTTCTTCTATATTGTCCTTTCTCTAAGGACCTTACAGTGACAACAGTACAGAGGGAGGGGATTCCCCAGTGACAGCGATCTCAGATGGCATTTGCAGTTACAATTTTTATAAAGTCTGGATAACCCTTTAATCCAGACCAAATACCAAGGTTATTTGAGACCCCAGACCCCAATATTCAGAACTCAGACCAGACCCCATAATTCAGACCCCACATTTGACCCCAGAGTTCATATAGTAGACTAGACCCCTCTAATTACTAGCCTTTCCTCACTTCTGGCTGCCCATCATAAGTGCAGTTGCACACGACCGAGTGCCACTCGGGCCGTTTTTCACGGCATCCGAATGGCACCCGATAGTTTTCACTTTAGCGGGTGAACCGGGTCCGTGAAAACTGACCCAATTCTCCAGTCCATGGAAAGATAGGACTTGTTCTGTCTTTCCACGGATCACTGACGGGACCCGGCCGGCGCACACTGTCGTGTGAATGAGGCATTGAGACATTGTGTGCAATGGGCGCCGGAGCCAAAGAGGAGCTGGGAGCGAGGAGAGGTGAGTTATATCAGCTGTAATCTATTGGATTAATGCAATAGATAATGGTCAACTTTAAAAAAAATAGACCTAAGTACTTAAAAAATATGTACAGTCCCAGGAAATTAAATAAAAAAATACAGTGATGCCACAACACAGAGATAATGAACTCAGAAAATGCACACATGGGTGTCACAATAAAGATATTGTCATAGAACAGGGATAATAATAATAATAGTGATGTCACAACTAATGGCTAAAGACCACAGTGATGTCATAGCTAATGGCTAATAATAGGATTATGTACAGGGCTGCACCGTCCATGAGGCAAGATGAGCACCTTGCCTCAGGCGGCGGCCTGTAGCCACCTTCCCCTCCTGCACTAATTGTACCTGCGTCTATAGAACGCAGGTACAATTACATGTATAAGCACTAAACGGCCACTCACGTTCCGTGCCTGACCATTCAGCGCCTTACAATGACTTACCCCACCAATCAACACCTTTCGACGACGCGCGCCTCTTCTGTTGTTGAAATGAGCCGATTGGCGGGGAAAGTCATTTTGCCCTGCTAATCAGCGCCTTTCAATGACGCTAGCAGCACTATGACATCATCGCGCCGCTACCGTTATTGAAAGGCGTTGATTGGCGCAGCAAGTCATTCTGCGCTGCCAATCATCGCCTTTCAATGATGCAAGTGGCGCGATGACATCATCGTGTCGCTTGCATCATTCAGCCCCAGCTGACCTGTTCAGAAGAGAGCAGGTCTGCATTGACACAGGACGGCGCAGGAACCGGATCAAGGTGAGTATGTAAAATTATTTTTTTCTTTAAAAAGTGTGCATCGCATTATCTACAGGAGGGGAGGAGAGGGCTATATGTTGGGCACTATATACAGGGGGCTATGTGAGGCACTATATACAGGGGGCTATATGTGGGCTTTATATTCAGTGGGCCTATATGTGAGGTACTATATACAGGGGGCTATATGTGAGGCACTATATAGAGGGGGCTATATGTGGGGCACTATTTTCAGGGGGGCTATATGTGGGGCACTATCTACAGGGGAGGCTATATGTGGGGTAATATATACAGGGGGCTATGTGAGGCACTATATACAGGGGGCTATATGTGGGCATTATATACAGTGGGCCTATATGTGAGGTACTATATACAGGGGGCTATATGTGAGGCACTATATAGAGGGGGCTATATGTGGGGCACTATTTTCAGGGGGGCTATATGTGGGGCACTATCTACAGGGGAGGCTATATGTGGGGTAATATATACAGGGGGCTATGTGAGGCACTATATACAGGGGGCTATATGTGGGCATTATATACAGTGGGCCTATATGTGAGGTACTATATACAGGGGGCTATATGTGAGGCACTATATAGAGGGGGCTATATGTGGGGCACTATTTTCAGGGGGGCTATATGTGGGGCACTATCTACAGGGGAGGCTATATGTGGGGTAATATATACAGGGGCTATATGTAGGGTACTATCTACAGGGGGCTATATGTAGGGCACGATCTACAGGGAGAGCTATATGTGGGGCACTATCTACAGGGCGATCTATGTAAGGCACTATCTATGGGAGGCACTATCTACAGGGGGATCTATGGGGGCCCTATCTAGAGGGGGCTCTATTGGGCACTATGTACAGAGAGCACAGTCTGTATGGGACATAGTGTATTATTCCATTATAATCAGGTACAGTGTATGGTGCTAATATAATTAGATTTGCAGTGTATGGCACTATTATATTTATATTTAGGGCGTAGTGTCTGGCATCATGAGAATTTTATCCTCGTTTATAGGTGCAAAAATGTTTGAAAAGTAAGAAGCTGAAGACATCTGAGCGGCAGACTGCAGAAATGGGCCGTGGCTTGGAGAAGTCGTCATAGAGGTCTGGACCGGATGGAGTAGAAAAGATTAAAAGAAATAGAATCTGAGACGTCACCGGTGAGTCACTCAATGTAACTGTTTATTCTACCTCTAGTCAGTAATGTAGTCACTGTATGATCTGCAGCGAGATGATGGGTGGTATGATTTTTTTTTGTGAAACAGCAACTCCCAGCATATCCTTGCAATTGTTGGGACCATGCTGGGAGCTGTAGTTTTACGCCGTACAAACCTATATGACAGGGGTTGCACTAAATTGAGCTGTATTTGTGTTGGTGTTGTATTTATGTACTGAGCTTAGTTCTGATACTGTATATATGTACTGAGCTTGGTTCTGGTGTTGTATATATGTACTGAGCTTGGTTCTGGGGCTATATATATGTACTGAGCTTGGTTCTGGTGTTGTATTTATGTACTGAGCTTGGTTCTGGTAGTGTGTGTGTGTGTGTGTGTGTATATATATATATATATATACACATATATATTGGGCTTGGTTTTGGTGTTGTATTTATGTATTGAGCTTTGTTGTGGTGCTGTGTATATGTACTGATGTTGGTTCTGGGGCTGTATATATGTACTGAGCTTGGTTCTGGTGTTGTTCATTGTTTATTTAATGGAAAAATGTCAGGTAATTTTAACACTTGAACCGCCACCATGCGTTCATACATGACCTGACAATATTTCCAAACATTCCCTTGTATGTTTTTTTCAGATGCAGCAAAATTTACAAAATCAACTTTTAAAATTGTGCACACTATATGCTAATTACTCATTAAAGGGTGTCACGTTGGGTTCGTGGACCCACTGGGCCATACTGCCTTGACGGTATGACAGCTGGCCAACAGAGCGCAGGTAACAGTCTATAGTTCGTATAGGCTCGGCTGGGACTAGGCAGCAGGCAGACGTCAGCCATGGTGTGGCAGGACAGGCGTGGTATGCAGCACAGCACGACTACAGCTCAGCACGGCACTTGACCAGGATAGAACGGGATACAGGATACAGGTACGGGAAACACTGGGAACTGGAAGACACTAGGAGACCATTTGCATAAACAAACTTTGGGTACGACAGCAATGCTCAGGCATGGGAGGAAGGGGCTGGGCCCTTCTTATAGCCCAGGGTGCTCTGGGAGCAATCAGCTCAATCTCCCACCTGCCTAAGCTTTGGCTTCTTAAGTCTGGACTGAGTTTGTGAGCCCACCTGGTGGTCACTGTGGAACATAACGGCCGTGTGTGCAGACATCTCTGGAGAGAAGGGCGTCGACTGGATGGAAGGAGTTCGTGGTCAGCGACCACGGACATTACAAAGGGTCATGGGGCGGTGCTGCTATCCTGAAGAGTCACATAGTCCTGCCTCCAAACCCAACTTTCCACGTTTGATTGCCATCCCCCTGGCTGTTATATATCACTACCAGTCTCCTCCAACTTTCTCATATGCGCCATTGCCTTGTATTACTTGGACCGTGCAGCGAGATGTATTTTGCCCGGATGCACCGCGCATGCCATGACAAGTCAACAGTGCATCCGCAAGATTTGGAGGAGGCTGCTGGTGTTGTAGAACAACCCGAAGGATGTCAATCCAAATATCGGGGGGGGGGGGGGCATTTAAATTTTCGCCTCAGGCAGCAGAAAGGCTAGAATCGGCCCTGATTATGTACACACAGTAATGTGAGCCCAGAGCTAAGCAGAGCTGGGCAGAGGGCGGTCATGACGGGTCTGGGCCTGCAAGGGGTCATTTAGAGGGGTATTTTGGTTATAGGTTGGTGGGTGGGGTTGAGTCAGGAATTGTGCTAGGGGGTTGTGAGCATTGGGGGTGGAGTTAAGGGGATGTATATATAGTGGGATAAGCAGGGAAGCCATTTCATGGCTTGAAAATTTTTGTCAAGAATAGGTGTGTGCAGCCAGTGTCAGGGTAGCTGTTTTCTGGTCAGTTTTAGGGCCTAGAGTTATGGAGCGTTTAGAGCAGTTAATTGCTAGGGTTAGGGAGCAGGCAGCTGATAAGGGGCTGGAGTGGGTCCGGGAGCAGCTAGGGGCTTTAGCAGGCTCCCCGGTGGGGCGTGCCCCCAGGGCTCGGCGTTCACGGCCGCCTGAACGCTTGAGCCCCTCGGATTCCCAAGCCGCCCGGCGCAGATGGAGGAGTGTGACTCCCCCTTACCTGTTTCCGCGGTAGTGGTCCCTTGTGTGACAGATCCGGTGGCTGGCGACGGTGGCGTTATTCCGGTGTCGGGGATTGGAGCCATGGCGGCATCGGGAGCGGGGGCAGCAGTGGAGACGCCTGGAGTGAGAGGCCGGGGTGCGGTTTGCCGGGTGTCCAGTCGGGGTCAGCGCAGCACAGTCCGTGTGCCTGAGGAGCGACGTGGAGATGGACGTCGAGGGAAGCGGTCTTCATCGGTGGTGCAGCGGCGGGGAGCAGTCCCCCTCCTATCCAGTACGGTGGACTCGTTCAGGGAGCCTGTCAGGAGTTCAGCATAGAACTGAAAAAGGTTTGTCGTGGGCATTAGGACACAATACCCGGCACAAACACAAAATTGCAAAAAAACCTTTTCAGTGTCAGAAAACCCCTTTAAAGGATCACAGGGTTTTGTATGGCAGAACAATGTTGTCACAACATGTTATTTATCTTGTAGGATTCTGCAAATATCAGTGAGTATGCTCAAACATATAGAACTTCTTATTAATTCTTGTAACAGTTTTTTTAATTTGATGCACAGCTAGTCACTTTTGTGCCATATCTGCCAGCATTAAAATGTCAATAAAATATAGGCTTCCTGTAAAGTTCTGTAATAACGTTTTCTAAAAATTTTGTTGACTGTAAGAAAACCTGCAGTAGCAGTTCTGGCCTCCAGCTAGCAGAGGCGCTATGTGGTTCACCGTTTTAACCATTAGACGCTCTCACCCTTAGACTTGGGCACTGCGTCTTTCCGCCAGCCCCAACAAGCGACCACAGTGTAGGCATGTACCCGGTAAAGAGCGGGCTGTGCGGGATCGGGAGAGGCTGCCAGTGCTGGATCTTTGTGGCCTTTGGGGTCCTCAGAGTCAGCGCTGCATAAGGCTAAGGCACACGGCTGCTAGGAAATGCACGGTATGCTGGGACCAGTAGTTTTTTCTCTGCAGCAGGGCATGATGGGACCAGCAGATTCTTCTCTGCAGTATTTTATGGGCAGTGTGGATGACACTATTAAATGTACCCTGTGGCAGGCATTAAATGGGAACCATGACAATAATTATTTTATGGGCAGAATTATTGAGGCTTTGCTGTAATCTACTTGGTCTTTTGCAGCTCTTACAGCAAGAAACCTTCATGAAAAAAATGGTTATATGTGCAGTTTTAACAGTCTAACTCAGTCGTCTAGCCATTCCTCGCGTATTTCAGCTACGCTTTGTTTGATCCTGTGCTGAACAATTGTGTAAACGTTTTTATATGTCCATTGTGACTGTGGTTTTACTTAATAAAAAATTATTAAAACAGAAAAAGTGCCGACATTTTATCCAGTGTGAAATTTAATGGCAGTGATGTATGTTGTGTCTGATTTACCATGTACACGTGTGATAATAAATTTGTCACAACAATAAATTAGCCAAGTGTTCACTTAGATATTGGCTAAAATTATGCCACTTTTGATAGGGGTCGATCAATGGGGCAAACACACGACCACACGGAGGTTATTGTCTCATGTGGGAAGGCGATATCTGTCTATATGTGATGGACCCAAACAAAATAAATCAAACTAAAAACTGTACAATAAATACACAGAACAATTTCATTTGTTGTTAAATAGCCAAAATTTTATTTTGCCAATATATGGGAAACCCCCGACTCACGAAGACTCACCCTCCAGCACTCAGGAAAGGAAAACCCCCTGTGGGGGAAACCTCTAGGGAAACCATGGCTGGAGGATTGCCCTTCTTCTGGGCTTAGGAGGTTAACACCAATAAATAATTTCTTATAAATAATAGCAGCGCTGTGTTCTTGGGTGAAGGAGCTTCACATCCGGGGCTGAGTCTTGTGGGGTCGTCAATCTCAAAGGTCCTCAGGTGCATCAAATATGGCGCTGCACGTGGTGATATGGTCTATTATAGAATCTTCTTGCATTTATAACATCAGCACATTAGTCATGGCTACTACAGATGTTTATCACTGATGCAGGTCTCATTCATTATGAAGTCACCCACAGGATTCTGAAGTATTAACCCTCTAATGACTGCCAATGTACCTTACTACAGAGACCGTTATAATGCACTTGCCACTAGGCAAGCCCTACTCATAAGATGTCCTAATAAATAGAAGATAACAAGTTATTAGATGTGATGTACAGAATTCCTTTGGCCAATAAAATATGACGAGAGGGCTCATGTGCCATCTACTCATTCTTGAAGCTAAGTAGCCAGGAGAAATTGGCACAAAACTCCACTTGATGCATGTGATCTGTCTAAATAGATCTAGTACATTTATTTTCATATTGTGAGCCAAAATACAAGCCATCAATGTGTGATCGGTAGGGATCTTAAAGTGATCGGGGCTGAGCTGCAGTACCAGACACATCCACATGTGTATAGAGGTCACTGTCCGGTAGTGCCGGAAACTGGAGTCTGTCTTACAGGGGTTGTCTCATCAAAGATAACCCCTTTCACATTCGTGATCAGCTAATCGCAGCGGATTTTGTCTAGGGAAGCAGTGTCCAGACATTTCCCCTGCAGCTGCTTCTGAAATGTAGTATTAACCCCTTAACGCAAAAAGATGTACATGTACGTCATCAGCGGGATGTAGTTTGGCATTGGAAAAAGCTTAAAACCTTAAGCACTGCAATGTTCAAGATTTGATGATATAGTTGCGGATTCCGTGCCTAAATTATCATCAAATCCGCTGACGCTACGCATCCAATATAAGTTAATGGGGTATTTTACATGCTACTTACACGTAGGGGAGAAAAACTGTGCGGAATAATGACCACACTGCGGATTTTAAAATCTGCTGCATTCTCAGAATTTGCGTGAATACTCCAAGGAAAAGTGCGGATTAGCCCCATCAAAATACAAATCCACGAGTGGACCCTCTGGTAGTCTTGGATTACTGCCATAGATACTTTCAAATATCCATCCTGGATACTCCTGAACATTTGAGCATAGCCTAATAGATGTCTGTACATCTTATCACAACTGAACGAAGGAAAATACAATTTCAATCAATTGTATTGCAAATGGAAACGCTAGTTTCCGTTTGTCTTTCTGTTCATCTGTTCCCAAGACGAAACGTGATGTGAACAGCGCCTTACATGCATGGGCACTAATCTGCTGTCATATAGGCATACAATGTTTAAAAAATATATATATTTTCAAATAAATCAATTTCATTTCCACAAAGTCACAAAAACATATAAAACATATAGTTATTATAGATCCCCTCACTCGCCTTGGCCCTTGTAATCAATGACAAATTGTAAATGAGCATATTTCAATACTCTGGCCTGGCCTATCGCGCCACAAGCAATAGGGCAATGTTGTTCCAGTTAAACTTTATTACAGTTCAAGTGATCGATCCTGCCCCTGTGTCTAGGGAATGTGTCGCTAGAAATGTTTTTTGTTTTTTTTTCAGTTAAACAGTTAGTATTTAAGTGATTACACATTGTTTTAATTTTTTCACAAGTCAGGAAATATTATAAATTAGATTCTAATTTATAACATTTCCATGTGCTGGTCACTAGATAGAGAAATTCCCAAAATTGCAGCATTGGCAATGTGGTAAAGCAACCTCATTGCTTTATGCTGCAAATTTGGAGTAGACACACTCGCTCTAGTGTCCTCACACAATCCCCCCTCCATTATCCTGGCTAGTGCCAGGAGAAAGGAGGGGGTTGAATGGTCAAACCTCCTACACGGTGTGCCGCCATTTTCTGAGCGAATGCACAATGTAGGAGGATTAGATACAGTGGTACTCAGACAGTATAACACTAACATACACACACATCGCATACACAAACATAACTTACCTGCTCCTGCCGCCTCCACTTCTAGTCCTTGCGTCTGCGCTGCCTTGAACATATGGCCGGAAGCCGCGACCGGAAGTCGTCATCTTACTGTCCGGCCGCGGCTTCCGGTCCACATGGAAATGGCGCCGGATATTGCTCTACCTTCCTTTTGGTCTGTGTGGGAGTGGCGCATGCGCCGTTCCCACACAGACGGCGTACGCTATAGTGAATGGAACGGCTCTCGTTCGCATTCTCTATGGGGATGTATGTGCCGTATTCAATCTCTGTATGTGTCGTTAATCGACACATACAGAGATGGAAAAAAAATGGCAGCCCCCATAGAGAAGTAAAAGAAAGAAAAAAGTACAACACAAAAACACAAATAAATAAAATGTATTTTAATGACATACTAAAAGCAATATTATATATAAAAAACATTTTTCGTGTCACCTTCCCTTTAAGGCTAACCTTTCCTGCAGCCAACTTTCAAACAAACCATTATCAAAAGAAATACAAAAATTTCATTCATACAATAAAGATATGCCCTCTGTTAATTTTAAAGGTGAGAATTTTAAAAAAAATAATAATTTGGATTTGCTTTATTTATTTTTTTAATTGTACCAACATTACCATATATTAAATTGAAAATCATGGCAAAAAAATATGACCTCTTTTGTAAAAAAAAAAGACTAAAATAACTATGTATCCTTAAAAATTAAAAAGTTATGTCTGACAAATTGCAAGGGGGCAAAAAAACAAACAAAAAAACAACCACTCTTGATTCTTGAAGAGCTTCTTTGTTATATACAATCCCTACTTTTTAAAAGGGTCTCATGGCAATAATCAGATCAAAAAGTTTCCCCCTGTTGGGACGCCCAGTGATCAGCTCTAATCTGTGGGCAAGCCTGGCAGTAAGTGTTAAATTTTCCAGGAGAAATGAATTCCACAGTGCCCATTAAAATCAATGTGCTGTTTGTGTAATACAGGACAGATCCTCGAGAGATGAGGGTACTGAACAGAGGAACCAGCTCTATTAAGTCCTAATTCCCTAACAGGGTAAATGGAAATGGGATTTCTAAACTGGATAACCTTTAAGGAGTCAAGGAAAACCCAACGTAAAAGGTGCCTTAGTACAGGCCAGTGGCGGACACAGACTGCAAAAGGCCCCTGTGCAGATAATGTGCCAGGGCCCCCCCGCCCCCCCCCCCAATACCGACAAAGTTACCTAAACATATATATGCATATAAAAATAAACCTTACTAATAAAAATTATGAAGGAAGATTTATATTGTACATTTTATTACCAGTTTAGAACACAAGTAACACATTTTTTTCCGGGTTAAATTCTTATCTAAACTAAGTCCCTAAATGTGGGCAAAGAAAATGAAAAACCTATACTCACCTCCTCCGGCGCCTCCGTTCCCCCTCCGCAGCCCCTATCCCTTTCTGTGTTTACAAAGCTGCTGTGGTGACGCGCGGTCGATGGCACATGACCGCTGCAGCCAATCAATGCCCTCAACAGCGATTTGCTGTGGAACTACTGTCCTCAGCAGCACACCAATGAGGAGTTATTGGCAGCAGCGGTCACGTGCCATCGGCAGCGCGTCACCAGTGCAGCCTTGTACACTTGTAACACAGACCGAGACAGGAGGATGGGGGCTGCGGCGGGTGAACGGAGGCGAGGGAGGAGGTGAGTATAGTTTTTTTATTTTCTTTGCCCACATTTAGAGACTTAGGTTAAATTGAATCATTGAATATAACACAAAGCACTCATGCAACTGAGATGCAATAATTTAGATGATCTTATCATGCTTAGCTTACTGCACTGTTACCTATCAAGCAGGACTGAATCTCAAGATATCTACAGAGGGGGCTGTATGGCGTTATCTACAGGGGGGACTGTATGGCGCTATCAACAGAGGGGGCTGTATGGCGTTATCTACAGGGGGGACTGTATGGCGCTATCTACAGAGGGGTCTGTATGGCGCTATCTACAGGGGGGTCTGTATGGCGCTATCTACAGGGGGGACTGTATGGCGCTATCTACAGGGGGGACTGTATGGCGCTATCTACAGGGGGGACTGTATGGCGCTATCTACAGGGGGGACTGTATGGCGCTATCTACAGGGGGGACTGTATGGCGCTATCTACAGAGGGGGCTGTATGGCGTTATCTACAGGGGGGCTGTATGGCGTTATCTACAGGGGGGACTGTATGGCGTTATCTACAGGGGGGACTGTATGGCGCTATCTACAGGGGGGACTGTATGGCGCTATCTACAGGGGGGACTGTATGGCGCTATCTACAGGGGGGACTGTATGGCGCTATCTACAGGGGGGACTGTATGGCGCTATCTACAGAGGGGGCTGTATGGCGTTATCTACAGGGGGGCTGTATGGCGTTATCTACAGGGGGCTGTATGGTGTTATCTACAGGGGGGACTTTATGGCGTTATCTACAGTGGGGTCTGTATGGCGTTATCTACAGGGGTTCTGTATGGCGTTCCCTACAGGGGGGGTCTGTAGGGAAAGTCATACAGCCCCCCCCTGTAGGGAACGCCATACAGACCCCCCTTTAGGGAACGCCATACAGACCCCCCTGTAGGGAACGCTATACAGCCCCCCCTGTAGGGAACGCTATACAGCCCCCCCTGTAGGGAACGCCTTACAGCCCCCCCCTGTAGGGAACGCTATACAGCCCCCCCCCTGTAGGGAACGCCATACACCCCCAATCACTCAAAAAAATGCGACCTACAGTGTGAAAAGACAAAAGACATGTATCCCCTATCCACAGGATAGGGGATACATGTGTGATCGCTGGCATTGATAGGGAGAGCGGGGGACCGAAAGTCCCCCGAAGTTCTCCATCACTCACCTCTGACTTCCGGTGTCTGCGCAGCTCAAGTGTGACCGGCGCTCCATTCATTTCTACGGAGCTGCCGACACAGACCCCGGAAGTCCGAGGTTTGTGATGGAGAACTTCAGGGGACTTTCGGTCCCCCGTTCTCCCTATCAATGCCAGCGATCACACACGTATCCCCTATCCTGTGGATAGGGGATACATGTCTTATGTTTAATGGCAGAGCGGGGAGATACTCCCTGCTCTGCCGTAGTGTTCCGTGGCATCGCGCTGTAGCAGCCATAGCGGCAGCTAGCGGAGATTCCGGCCAAGGTGGGGGCCCGTGCCGGCAGGTGACGCGGGCCCCCTCATGCCGCGGCCCCGTAGCAGCCGCTACGGCTGCTATAGCAGTAGTTACGCCCCTGTGTTAGGGGGAGTTCACACTGAGGTTTTTTTCGCGAAAAACGTCAGAAAGTGCCTCCCATTGAAATCCATGAAATTTTTCCTGCGAGCAGTAAAAACCGCATGCGGGAAAAAGAAGCGCAATGCCCTTTCTTCGGGCGTTTCTGTCTCTGACTTCCCATTGACAACAATGGCAGGCAGAAAATGCGTTTTTTGCTGCGTTTCCCTGCCCACGGCCCGATGGCCGAAAAACGCCACAAAAAAACGCAATGAAAAACGCGGGAAGTGTTCTACCGGCAGGTCAAAATATGCCTCAAAATTCCGGAAGGAATTATGAGGCAGATTTTTCTACATAAAAACTTCTCCCTTCTGACATGAACTTTTTAACTTCATCTACCTGTCCTCTGCAGTCTGCACGTCCTCCACTCGTCCTGTGTCTGTCCTCCGCTCATCCTATGAGTTCTCCGGCAGTCCTGACTGTACTGTCCAGCCGCCCGAAGTCTTACGTCGCACCGCCCCCTGTCCTCTCCCCTGCCTGAGCGCTCCTCCTACCACCAGCATCGCCGTCCTGTCCTATTCATCTGTGCCAGATTGGCAGTGCAGTGTAGCGGCTATCACCGGGCCCGGGCACCCGCCCCCTCCCTCCCGATTGGTAGTGCAGTGTGGCGGCTATCACCGGGCCCCCGCCCCCTCCCTCCCCTCATGCCTAGTGTTGTGATGCTACTAGGCATGAGGGGGCCCGTGCCGCCAGGCCTGGTACATAAAATGTAATGTGCCTGTCAGGGCGACACGGGCCCCCCCATGCCGCGGGCCCCGTAGCAGCTGCTACGGCTGCTACTGTGGTAGTTACGCCACTGAACGGGCCCCCTTCCCACGCGGGGCCCTTGTGCAGCTGCACCGGCTGCACATGAGGTATGTCCGCCCCTGGTACAGGCACAGCATTTTTTTGAAAAATATATAAATTTCACCTCAATTAACGGTACCTTAGGCAACTGCCAATTCCTCCCCACCCTTATCCAAGACCCCCTTGTTTTTTGAATCCGGAAGCATTAAGATTGATGATACAAAATCTTTGATGGACCGGCTGGCAGAACCAAAGATCTTAACTCTATTAGGCTCTAGTGCAGGTGTCAGCACCCTTTTGCACTTTAACTGTTGTAAAACTACAACTCCTAGAATGCCATGAAGGGGCAGACACAGACAGCAGCGCACCCCTGTGCAAGAACGGTTTGGGCCTTTACCTACCTCTATGGCAAAAAAGCCGCAGAAACCTGTACATTTTATCATTCTACATGGATATATATTAAAATAACATAAAAACATGCTGAGGGTATTCATACTACACGCTACACTTGCACTGCACTGTATACCTTGTACAGGTCTGCATATGTCTGTTTGGTTATATATACACAGACAGTTATTAATGGAGTTTTTCAGGCTTTAAAATGTTCATACAAGGCAGTTGTATATGTGATAGCTATGCAGAACAACCTTTTTTGGCAAACAATCTACAGGGTTGTGCCGGGCTCCCCTGATAAGGAGCTGCTCTTTCCAGCCCATCTCTGCTGTGGCTTATAAGGAGGGGCCCCAGATGGGAGGATCTCCCCTAAGAAGTCCAAATGCTATAATAGGGCATATGCTATTAGTATTTTTAGTAATAAACAATATATACATATTAAGATTCTGAGGACACAAATGTACAATGGGCATGACGCTGTACAAAGCAGAAATGTTTTGAAGTTTGCTCCATGTACTCCGCTTTCCTTCCACACCAGATAAAAACATATTTAGATGTTGAGCCCCATTAGTGACAGTGAGTGATTGCAACTTCTTTATAGAACTTTCGAATATGATGGCGCTACATAAGCAGCAGAAAATAAGTAAATAAACACCACTTAGAAATAAAAGTTCAAGATGTGCAAATTTATCATGCTGCCATATGCTATTATCTTTTCTGCTGTTATTGTATTTAGTCTGTACACGGTGGCCGTTGCCAAAGGAGAATGTTCTGGAGATTTTATTGGCCAAATCCACAATTCCGTATGGAGGGTAAAAACCTAGCTATCACTTAGACTCCACTCCCAAGTTTAACCCCCTGCCAAATCTGTTGGCAGCACAGCAGGTCAGCACCATTCTCTTTTGGCCGCAAGACAGTCACCAATCTCGATGGGCACCAAGTCAAGGGGAAGCCGTGCTCGCCAGAGCAACACGGCCCGCTAGAGCAGCTCATCAGAGCACTCAGCTGAGCAGAGGAGTGCCAGGAGTCGGATCCCCACCAATATGATATTTCTGGCCTATACTATTCATAAGCCATCAAAGTCTTGAAAAACCCCTTTAAACCCTTAAAGGTTTGTCTCATGAAGGCAACGTTTGTCCATACAATATACAATTGTCCATATGCAATAGAGGGTATCCCCTGCTGTAGACCCTCTCTATGAGCCGGGATGAAGTGCCACTCTAAATGAGCGACTACCGTTCTGGTGGACTCGAGCCAACCTGGTATAACAAGGTTGGCCATACAGCTCAATAACCACCATTTAATACTACATGTCCTGGCTGGCCACAGCTTCCCGGCGAGGTCAGCTGTTTGACTGGCAAGCCAGGAGCAGGACCTGGGGCAGAAAGCAAATCCCCCAAGGAGCCCCATTATAAAATAGGTGGTCTATGATGAGACAACTCCTTTAAACAGGTTTTCCAGAACTTTACTAGAGTTTAGCCAAGTGAGCTGCAGTACCAGGCACAACTGTACGTACAGAGTGCCGCAGCCCCTTCATTCAGGTGAGCGTCAGGGTGACAGGAGTCAGACTCCACCCTGATGTCCTGCAAAACCACTTGAAAGTAATAAGGTGCAGTGGAGAGCTGGAAAATGATGACCTTCAAGATGCCTGGATTGTATTGTATTAAATATAATAATTATAATAAGATAATATAGGTAGAAATCCAGAGCTACTATGAACAAGGAACGATTACGTATTACGTTCCTTCAAGATTATTATGTAGTTTTACAATAGGGCAGTTCTAATTATTTTTTGTACTATAAGTTCCTGGGAACTTCATAGGTTGAAGAAAGAGAGTAGCCGTCCAGTATTACAAATCATGCTCTTAGGATTCTCTACTGGCAAATAAATGGATTGGTTTTCTCCTCATGCAATTCAATCAACTCCAAAAATATAAATTCTTAATGGGAGTTTTCCAACTATCGCTTACTAATCAGTGGGTGTCTGCCAAACAAGACCCAACAGATGGACGGGTACTCCACTTTGGACGATACTTTTTTGTTTGAAGGGTACCCAACGATAAGCTGAATAGCTGCTGGGACACCCAGCAATCAGCTGTAACCTTTGGCAGAAAGTGTTTAATTCCCCTGCAGCGCCCCCACAGGGGAGAAAATTTGTGAAGAAAGAGGGAAGCCCTGACGAGATCCTTTGTCCATTTTACCCTGGTGTGATTATCTGCGTTTCTGAGAGACTGGGACCAGTTAGGCCTTGTTCACACAGTGCAGATTTGCTGCAGACTAAACATAAGAAATATAGAAAAGAAGGTCTAAATTGTCTCATCTCCTGAATCTAAAACGCAGACAAATTCTGCATTGTGTGAACAAGGCCTTATATTTTTTTTTTAAAAATCCTTCCCCTGCTCTTATCTTTTAACCTTGCTATATAAAACTTTATAGTATCTATGTCATTAATATATTTTGCTGTCAAGCAAGTGTCACCTTTCTCCTCCTTCATAGATGCTTGATGTTGGGAGCTACTGTATCCTTTGGCTAAGTTTGCCCGCATTGTTCCACATTTGTTCCCAGATTCCAACTCGCACACTGTCGGACATATATGCTTCTGCACATGGCACAGCGGGCAGCTGTTGTGCATTTTCCGGTGTCTAAAGCTGGCTATATACATTGAGGCTACATGCACACATTGCATATTTTGCGGCGGAAAATACACACCAAAATCGCAGCAATATGCAGGAAATTCGCAGGGAAAAACCCCACCTAATCGTGTTTTTCGATGCAATTTTTGCGTTTTGATGTGTTTTCATGCTGCAGATTTTGGTGCGATTTTCCCCAGCACTAGGTATATACAATTCGCAAGCGGAAATGAAAGTTAGATTTACATGAAGCAGATTTTAAAATCCGCACCGCAGGTTAATTTACATGCAGAAAAATACAGCAGCGTGTACATGAGATTTCCTGGCATCTCATGGACCATGCTGGTACTGTATTACGCTGCGGTTTTGCTGTACGCGAACATGTGCAGCAAAACCGCACGTAATACGCATCGTGTCATTGACCCTAAATTGATCCACCAACATTAGTTTTCTTTCAATGGGGAGAGGGGAATAAGCGGTTTAATCTTCTGTGGGAACAAAGGATCGGGCATGTTGAAATCCAAGTAGATTTCAGGGGAGAGTCAGATAGTTCCCATACACAAGATCGTCAGCTGAAACTGTCGGGTTGGGCCGAGTTTTGTCTAATGTGTATGGGCACCTTCAGACCTACATTAGCAGCTGACTATAGCTTCTAATAGTTGATATCTACCTTTGTGATGCCTGGAATATGCAGTTATCGAACTGCCTGCAGTTTTCTCTATATCAAGATTGCGGACAGAAGCTGGAATATTCTCTTCTAAAAAGCAAGTTAGAGGTGGCATGTGGGCTAATAGAAGAACACTATTATAATAATGTGGGCGAGGAATCGATCGTGAACGTTCATAAATGGGTTATGGTATACGCCTAAAGTTGGGTTGGGGTGCCATCTGGTGGTTGTAAAAACTCTTACACAGCACATACACATTGTATCCACAACCTTATATACATGTAATGTGTGGACCTGAAATCAGGGCAGGTAAATCTAAGTAAATATAATAGGTTTGGCCGGCACTTATTTTGTAACCAGGTGATCGAGATTTGCCCACTTAATAATCAAGAATCTCTCAGCCCCGGACCCACATACACTGCAGTAAGACGAAAACACAAAATTAAGTATAATTTTCAATTTTATTTATAACAATATTCTGTGTTATTTAAGTTGTAAAGTAATCCAGCAAAAATTATTAAAACTCTTTTTGTAACCCTGCCTCCCTCAATTCAGCCCGATAAAACATCTTGAAATGAGTGCTTTTCAGATTTACCAAATAAAAATACTGCATGTTAACATAATGTACCATTTAGCATGTCTGAGAAAATAAAACCAAAGAGCGAAAGAGTGAGAAGGGGGCGATTAACGGTTAATGTGCTGGAATTCCAAAAGGAAACATATTCGAGAAATAGTACATCAAACAATGTGGAGAAGAATTCTTGAAGGGTGTGCTGACATTTGAGCGATTTTCGGGAATGTGGTTCAGCCTATCTTTCCTGGGGTAAGCGTTAGTGTTAAAGAGTGAGGAGATGAAATGAGACGACATAAGAATAACTTTTACATAGTAAGGCTATATAGTGCAACAATATTTTCTTTAAAAAAAAAAAAACGGAAAATAAAAATGGTGGTCTACATCAATGGCTGGTTCGCCTAATATTAGATGAAACAAAACCGCCGTCACGTGACTGGTCTTCATGGGGCTTAAAGGTGCAGACACAGATTTCATGGTTTTCTCGTGTGATCCCCTTACACTGCAGATATTACATTAATGTTTAATGTATTATCTAATTTTCCTACACTCCTAAAAGTATATTAATATTTAAGGAATATCACTGCCAGGCTTCTGCAGGTCTCATTTCAGAGGAAACCTGGTCATACCGGTTGATGGTAACCCAGATGATACTAATGGTCACAATTAGATACCAACTGCAGAGGTTCAAATAGTTTATGATGAAGACCATACACTAGGAATCTGAGATGCTCATAGCTCAATTCTGCTACTTAATATGTGCAAAATGACCCGATAATCATATTCTAGAGATGAACATTTTTTTATAAGAGTGTCATCTATTGCAAGAGTGACAGTTACAAGGCAGTTCTTGAGTCACAGTGACTTTGTCACTCATTCACACAGCTATCTTGACCTGACAATTCCTTCCAAGGCCTTTTACATTTAGGTCAAAAAATATTTCTGAGCATTGAAAAGCACAATAAATTGTATATGAGCAGAAAAGAGAAGAAAACAAATGTAAACAGATAACGCCAACTTAAAAACAAAAACAAAACAAAAACACCCAACATTGTGATGCAAGGCCACCAGGGTTAGTGATCAACCGCTTTACAAACATATATAAGCTCAAAGTGAAGCGGAGGCATGCACACAGCGGAGGTGGCCATTTTGTGGGCTGCGCTAATACTCATGTAAAAGGCACTCAACAGTTAACTAAAATCTAGCTACATCACGCTCTGTAATGATACTGGTTTCTATTACACTGATAGGCTCAACATCGGAACAGCCCAAAAAATAGCCATTGCCCCTGCACGTGCGTCATAGGTCCAATTTAAAAGTGCAGTGCCACAAGAAAAAACAAAAAAAATAACATTAAACTTAAGAGATCGTGTTAAGGCCCACCTACCTAGGTCGAGCTTGTGAGCTCATCTCTTATAGTGTATTATGTGAACATGGTGAATGTAGAACCAAAGTCTTATCCTACTATAAAAAAAAAAAAAAAAGACTAGTTGGGATTAGAGTGAGAAACTAGTGAACGTGAAATTAAAAAAAAAATAATTTTAAAGGAAAAGAACATTTTGGGTTATGGAAAATAAAAACTTGTCACATTTAGCAACACTGCTCTTTAAACAGAGAGTTCACTTTTAGCCAAATATCAAAAACATTGTTACATTGATTGCAATTATTCTATCTCCTAGGCATCCATATATCATACTTAAGGAATTTAAGGGAAACCAAAACTTTTTTACGTCTAGACAGTTCCAAAAATGCAGCAAAAGCAAGAAAAACACAACAAAAAGCCCTATGAAGGTAATTACTGAAAGCAAAACCGCTTTTTCTGGAGCACATTCATTGGTGGGGGAATCTTCTCTCCAGCTTGGGTTGTTCTTTCGGCTTTCCAGTAACCAGGCACTATATAATCTATAGAATCAGCTCTTTGCGTGTCTTGGAAGGTGGACCCTGACAACCGTGGGTAGCCTTTCATGTGTTCACATAAGATGCCAAGAAATACAGTCCAATAATAAGCAACGCACTTCTACCTGTTCAGCGGCAAGTTGCTACGGCAGTGATGGGGCTCGACCTCAAATTACAAAGAATTGTTAGTCTCACAAAAGTATGTGTTGCTCACCCCACTTCCAAAGGGCTGAACCGAAAGAAAAATACCATCACACTCTCTTTATCGAAACATTAAAAAAATAAAAACAATTTAAAAGTATTATGTACTGTATGCTGTAGCTAAAACATGAAGCAAGTAAAGTAAAAAGTAGTGGAAATAGAATCAGAAAAGCTCGTTTGACGCGCTTCACTCCGGTGACTTCATACCCTGCTGGCAACTTATGAAGTGGAAAAAATAACGTAACAGTCTTGATTAAAAGGCCAGCCCTTGAAATAATAAAAGCGCCCCCTCTCGTGTGTGGAGGATTCCTCTTCTTCTCCAGACGAGCTGCCTTTCATTGCTTCTCTCTCTTCAGCTCTCCTATCTGCTTGACAAGATCTGCGAGCCACTAGTGTTTATTGCAGAGTCCTGTTACAGCAGGTCCCGAGCACATGTGGGCGAGGAGGTGAAGGATTTCAGACAGGTTCCAGAAAATAATGGCAAGGAAAAAATATATTTATAATACTGAGATCAATATAAAAGTAGTCCTTCATTTATACACTTTATACACCGTTAGGTTGTGTGTGTGTTTTCTCCATAATTTTTAAAAGTTTTTTTTTTTAACTATTTTTTTTCTCCTTTTACTAAAATTTCCACCCTATGCCAAAGGGTCTGAGAAGTCGTCCTCTCCTCCACGGGACAGCAGCTCTCGCTTCTCATCCGTGCTTGCTAGAGAATTTCTGCTATTGTGAGCTCCCATGTACAAAGTGGCATAGACTGGGTTAGTGAAATTTGTAGGCTATAAGTCAGAAAAAAAATAAAACAAAAGACTAGTTAGGATTGCAAAAAATTCACAGTAGAAGAACTATGGTGTGACAACAGTTACTTGTCTTTCACAATTGCACGGTAGAATTTCTGAAACCAAATGATATAAAACTAGTAGGCAATAGATGATCCAAGTGAAATTGCCAGATTCTGCTACTATTCTCAATTTGTCATTGAATACGTTAAAGTTTTTGTTCAGTTTCAGCAAATTAATTTTATTTTTTGTATCATTAAAAGTTATACAATGTTCCAATATATTTACTGTATTAAATTCTCACGGTTTTCAAGATTTCTGCTTGTTATTCGGTAGGAACATTCATGGTTTACTTCCAATGGATACAATTCTAACCAGGGTCATGTGATGGACACAAGGGTCATGTGATGGACACAAGGGTCATGTGATGGACACAAGGGTCATGTGATGGACACAAGGGTCATGTGATGGACACAAGGGTCATGTGATGGACACAAGGGTCATGTGATGGACACAAGGGTCATGTGATGGACACAAGGGTCATGTGATGGACACAAGGGTCATGTGATGGACACAAGGGTCATGTGATGGACACAAGGGTCATGTGATGGACACAAGGGTCATGTGATGGACACAAGGGTCATGTGATGGTAAGAAGACACAGCTCCGATACACATACTGTAATGATCCCAGCACCTGTGTGTCCATCACATGACCATGGACAGAATTGTATCCACTGGAAGTAAACAATGAATGTTTCTTCTAAATAACAAGAAGATATTTAAAACTGTGAGCATTAAATACAGAAAATATATTGGAAAACTGTATAACTTAATTATGCAAAACAAATAACGTGAATTTGTTAAAACTGCACAACCTCTTTAATGCCAAGGAACTTGACCATTCTCTTAACCAAAGTACCAGGGTCCCATTGGCTCATATAGCTGTGAGGAAGAAAAAAAAAAGGAGTAACACTAAAAAGGATTTGGTGAGTGCTAGAAACAAACTTTTTATATCCAAGGTAATAGAAAAGATTTGCTGAATGTGGACTAACCCTAAAGCATATCCATAAGTAATGGCTACAAAATGAGAATAGGTAAAGGAGCAGTAATATCAGCCACGTCTCTGGTAACGCTGATCTATTACCTTATCTGGATCTAAAGTGAAGTCGGCATCCAGCAGCTCCCCAACATCATCGTCTGGCTCTCCTTCGTACATTTTGTAGGTGGGATTGCCAATTTCTACATTCATGGCTCCATTGGTCATTCGCTGATGCTGGAATCCTTTAGCCCTGTGGAAACCACAATAAACGTAAACTATCATAGTTACACAAGATGGCTGCTCTCTTTATGGAATGTGACTTATCGTATTGCAACGTATTAGTAAAACCGATTACGTAACACTTGGTTTTTCTTACCCACTCATTCGATGCCTATACCACAAGAATACTCCAACTCCAAGTATAACCAGCAGCAGTATCAACACGATTGGAATTATAATGGAGGCGGTTTCTGCAGCAGATAAGATTCAGATCATTTATAAATTGTCAATCTACTGAAAATATTTTGAAAGAAATATTACAATAAATTCAACTAGTAACAACTTTATCAACTTTGGGTAATTTGAGAAGTCAGAAGTTATAGTCAATGGAGGTCTGCGAGTAGAGACCCTCACCAATTGCTAGAATGAAGGGGCCTTTGTGCCCCTTTGGCTTTTGGCTCAGTTATATAGGTTTTTTTCTTGTAAAAATAAATAAATAAAATAAATCAGAACTAGAATATAGATCTATACGTGTCCATGGACATATCCATGGCAACCACAATGCAAAGTTACCATGTTTCAACTGATGACCTTGCAATGACAATGCCAAGTGCCGGGAACACGTATTTAATAGAATGGCATCTTTAAATCCTCAGACTATGTGCAATGTAAAAAGTCATTGAATGCAAACAGTATATACTTACGAGAGGTTGTTTGTGTTTGTCCTATAAACATTTCACATGTTGAGCCAGTCATCTCTGATGTGCATCTAGAGAAGAACAGTTAAAGACAGATTAAAACAGCAGTAAATCCTTTGAGTGGTTACTGAAGTTGTCTTTTCAGCTTTGGGAGGAAATATAGCATATACAAGAGATTTCCATAATAAAGAAGATAAATTGTCAGGATTATAGGGGGTCTCATTGAAGAACCCATCATTCATAGTCAATGCATCTCTTCTAAGCAAATAAAGTAAGAAGAACTTCCTGATCCAATTACACAACCCTCATTACTAAAAACCAGTTGTGTTTTCAAAGAAGGCGACTAGATTTTAGCGTAACGAGATCTGAAGGTTCACATTAATATGACATTTATGTTATATTAATCCTGATGCCCCTTTGCCCCAAAATCGGGCATTTCTTACTGGCATTCTGGCATCTCTGTCATCCGGTTGATTGTGCATGTTCCTCCATTCTTACAATAATTTTCACATGTCAAACAAGACTTTGCAATGCGTCCATCCTTGCACCTTTAAAGAAAAAACAAAACAAGGATTAGATCACATATCTGCTTTAACTGAAAAGACTCCTGTCGCCAATATTCCAGACTTACGTGCAGAGAACATCGCCACTGCTCAAGCTACATTTGCCATCTTTGCATCTGGCACATCTGTTTTTCTCACAGCGACTGCCTTCAAACAGAGGGGTACAGCGGCACAGCTTGGTTTTATTTGCACTGAGTTGGCAGATTCCATTATTGTCACAGAACCCAGAACATTTTCCTTCAGAAGAGAAAGGTCTCATGTTAGATTCTGGAGCATTGACCAAGTAAACTAAATGATTTCAGAATTACACTCAAATCATTTGACAGGTAAATGTGTATTATTTGCAATGTTCAAAGCGGTTCAGACACTCCCCGATCCTAAAACAATTACCAAGTCACGTCCAGCACATGAGGCTGCGAGATGAATACAAGTATCCCCCAACCAATTTTAAGATCCTATAGCAGGTGTATTTGTCTAACTGCTTATACCGAGCCACAATAATGGATAGCTGCCATTTATGATTACACCCTATACATATTCCATGCTATAGACTCATCCAGTAACGTAGGACTCTATAATACAACACATTTATCTCCTCTGTGGTTCTTCACTGCAGTCTACTCGAATAACAGGAATTATATTTGAGCAGGACAGCTGTCTCAATGACGCCTGGAACTGCACGAGGCTCCCAGGCTTGACCGTGGCCATCCTGATCCTAGTGAGTCTAATGGGGTCACTTTGTACCAAACACTTATAAATGTCATCACTTCATATCCGTTCAGAGTTCACCGGCTTCTGTATTCACTGAATAAGCCTGAATCATTTATAAATCCATAGCAAACTGAGCTGATCAGCTCTTTTCCTAAAAAATTTTTTTCTTGGAAACGTGAGAAATGTATTCATATTATAAAGTTAGATTGAATTCAACGAAACCATCCAGGCAGTAACTGCGCCAAACTTATCACAGTGGCGCACACTACTGTATGATAAATTTGGCGCTTCTTGCTAGACACTTTTCTATTACACCACCGATTTTGTGACAAAAAATGGTTCATGCCACGACTAAATTTGGGAATCTTATGGTCCTCTTAGCCACGCCCCCTGTCTAGTGAGACATAAAAAGTGTCACGCCAGTTTTTTGGGTACATCTTGCTTAGTAAATGTCCCCCACTGTAATACAAGGCTCTGATGAGCAATGAAGAAAGTACTATCTTCTATTCTGCCAGATATAAAAATGTGAAATATGTAGTAACATTTATTTAAATTTCTTGTGGGCTATAAAAATTCCTCACGTGCTATAAAAAAAAGCCTTATTTCCTTTAATTTTAAAATAGTGTTTATTGTTACATCTCTTAAGGTTTCGAAATGCAATACTGCATCGGACTCAAACCTGAGCCGGAAAAACCAGATGCAATGTCACCTGGATGTGATGCTGGACGCATTGAACTTAAAGGGGTTGTCCACTACCGGTCATCAGTATATCATTGGTGCAGGTCCGACACTCTGACTCCGCACCGTTAAGCTGCCACTGGGCACCAGACGTACATGCCGGAAGCAGTTGGCTCCAGCCATTGAATAACGGCTGAGCTGCTGTACTGCAGCTCTGCTCCTATTCAAGTGAATAGAAGCAGAGCTGAAATTCTGCAGCACGGCCGCTATGCAATGTACAGAGCCAACTGCTCTGTACATCGCATAATGTGTAACAACATCCAATGCCCACAGGCCACAGGAGCAGCTGATCGGTGTAGGGTCCAGGTATCGGACCCGCACCGATGATATACTGATGACCTATCCGGTGCATAGGTCATCATTTGTCCGGTAGTGGACAACCCCTTTAATTAATGCTATTGGATTTTAATGCTGGCATAAACCCTGTGGGCACATTGGGGGGAATAATAGCAAACAAGCTGGAAAAGGATGCGACAAATATCTTAAGAAGTATATGCCTCTTAATAAATTTTTCGCAACTTTGACTTTCCATGTGCCATTGAGCGAAATCTACACCTTCCAGGAGTTCATGGCGTAAATTATAGTAATTGCGTCGGGCGGCACTGCCTCTTCTGCTAAACTTTACCCACATTTTAGAAAAGGTTTAGAGAGCGTCAGAAACTACCCAAAAGTTTACATTTTTTACAACTTTTCTATACCAGAAAACTGGCATAGAATAGTTTATAAATTCCCCCCAATTACACTATGTAGCTACTTACCATATTGACATTTGTCTCCAATGAAGTCAGGAAGACAGCGGCAGTTTGGTTGGTTTCCCAAGTTGACAGAACAGGTGGCGTTGTTTTGACAGTAGTCTGCAGTGCATACTTGCTCTTGGCACGTGGGACCAGTAAACCCAGTAGAGCAGCGGCAGGTTGGTAAACCTAGGAAGGATAGATGGCAAGAACAGAAGTTAGCTTTGGTAAACCTAAAGACGGTTTTAGGATTATACAGTCAAGTAAGTGGAATATAATTTGATTAGATGCTGTAACAATCTGTATAGATAAAAAAGTTTCTCCGCACCCTAAGTTAAATAGCAATGTTCCCTTTTATGTGGATCGCTTACAGTTCTTAATGGAAGGTTAGGATTCAGAGTGGAGGTGAAATACAAGAAAAAGTAAATCAGTTGAATGAAGAGGCCACGGGGCTACAGCAAGCGCTGTGTCCCCTTCATTATTTACCCGTGCAAAGCACTGTACATAAGGTTTCGGCTGTGCCTGGTACTGCTGATGGACAGGGGTGCTGGTAACCAGACCCCATCGATCAAATGTTGATGGCCTATCCTACGGATAGGCCATCAATATTACAGCCTCGGAAAACCTTAATAGAAAATTAAGCAAAAAAAAAGCCCTCCTCTACTTCTACTGTATTATATAGGATTTGCTCTAGGTAACATGTGTAGCTCTTCTTAGTTTACCTGTATGTGATGGGGCACAGTTTCCTCCGTTCTTGCAGTAATCTTTACACTGGTCAATTTCACACCTTTCGCCATGATAACTTGGTAAACAGCGGCACTTTGCTTGTTTTCTGGCATTCAAGAAGCACTGCCCTCCATTCAGGCACTCTACATTGCAAGTATCTGGAATGGATTCTAGATAAAAAGATGAAATATTACAAAACTAAAACGCAAAGCTGAAAACTGTACCATGTAAGCGGTTAGTCACTTATCTCCCCACTTACCATCAGGAGACTGAGTAGGTGATGGAATAAGCACACACGTTCCGTTGTCCAGTCTTCTTCCATTTGGACATGTACAGACTGGTCCACTAGGACTTAGCAGACACAGCCATTCACACTTCTTCCGGTCACATGGATTTGTCACTAAAGGCACAACAGACAGTGACTAATCCTTACTACCTAGCTCTAACATAAGCTTAATTTCACAGTAAATTACGTGCAACATCCTCAGAAAAGTATAAGCGGCTGCCAAACACTTGTGACTGCACTTCTCTCAGGGGAACAAAGGATTGGACAGGTTAAGATCTATTCGATCAGATCCTTCTTTCCACCACGGCAAATGTTAGGGAAACATTGAGTAGGCTCCATAAACATTAGATTGTTAGTGTAACCTTCAGTATTCTGCTGTTTGTCTATGGCTAGCTTGAAGGGGTTGTCTCATGATTGCCCTCCCTTACAGAGCGGAAAGTTGTTATGCTGCTCTGGTGGACACCCTGCGAAAAACGGTTGTTTACTAGGGCGATCAGTCGGTCACAGACCCTTTAGACAGCTGATCGTAGGATTGACGGGGGACGGACTCCACCGATCGGATATTGATGGCTTATCCTAAGTATGGGCCATCAATATAAAATTCCCGGAGAACGCCTTTAAGCTACGAGAATTCTCTCTCCCTTCGGAGGACACGGTGCATTACACCGACAACCCACTGATTTCAATGGGCACCATGTAATGCTTCATTTCCACCTTTGTTGATGCTGCATGGAAAATAAACACTTGCTGTCAGGTTTCCCCTCAGATTACAGCAAATTACTTGGGGTCCCAGCAGCGGAGCACCCTGTGATCAGCATCTTTTCAGCAGACCCTTCCAAAAAAAAAAAAAAAAGGAGTATTCCAAAGTAAAGCCGATTTTTCTGTGACCTGCTCTCAGCTACCCATCTGCTTGTTTTCGATATTCCAGCTCTACTAGAACTTCTAGATTTCCATTCTTACCTTCAGGCTGCTTATACTGGTGATGGAGAACAACATCAGTGACGTGGTTAATTCCCCAAGTAAGATTGGTCACAGGGCCATGTCCATACTTGTGCACTTTAAAAATAAGATTGTTAATATATGTAACTCCGTAGATGTAATCCTCAAATATATCAATGCTGAACGGATGAGTGAGGCCTGCAGAGAGAACAAAAAATAAATAAATCACTTGAAATGAAGAACATTATGTCAGTGACAAGACTAAACGATCTGGCATAATATGTTACTGTTATATAGAAGTGTTCCTAATAAACTTAATTGTTGTGGCAGTGGCCCTATGCTCAAGTATGTGCAAAGGCAGATCTGCTCTGGACCCTCCATGGAATGAATATTGTGTAGCCCCCAGACAAACTCGTATGGTGAAATGTGTCCAACTGCTGGGTGTCCGCTCTGTCAGTTTCATAGTATGCCTATTTGTTAGGTCTTTATTGATATATACACTTAACCCCTTAAGGACGCAGCCTAGTTTTGGCCTTAAGGCTCAGAGCCCATTTTTCAAATCTGACATATTTCACTTTATGTGGTAATAACGTCGGAATGCTTAAACCTATCCAAGCGATTCTGAGACTGTTTTCTCGTGACACATTGGGCTTCATGTTCGTGGTAAAATTTGGTCGATATATTCAGTCTTTATTTGTGAAAAATTGCAAAATTTAGAGAAAATGTACAAAAAATAGCATTTTTCAGAATTTAAATGCATCTGCTTGAAAAACAGACAGTTATACCATCCAAAATAGTTACTAGTTCACATTTCCCATATGTCTACTTTAGATTGGCATCGTTTTTTGAACATTATTTTATTTTTCTTGGACGTTACAAGGCTCAGAACATAAACAGCAATTTCTCATATTCTTAAGAAAATTTCAAAAGCCTTTTTTTGAAGGTACCAGTTCAGTTCTGAAGTGGATTTGAGGGGCCTATGTATTAGAAACCCCCATAAAACACCCCATTTTAAAAACTAGACCCCTCAAAGTATTCAAAACAGCATATAGAAAGTTTTTTAACCCTTCAGGCATTTCACAGGAATTAAAGCAAAGTGGAAATGAAATTTGCAAATTTCATTTTTTCTGCTGAATTTCAATTTTATTACATTTTTTTCTGTAACAGAGAAGGTTTTACCAGAGAAATACTACTAAATATGTATTGTCCAAATTCTGCAGTTTTTAGAAATGTCGTGCACTAAAACACAAGCCCTAGAAGCAAAGAAGCACCTAGTGCATTTTGAGGCCTCTTTTTTATTAGAATATATTTTAGGCAGCATGCCAGGTTTGAAGAGGTGTTGAGGTATCAAAACAATGGAAACCCACCAGAAGTGACCCCATTTTGGAAATTACACCCCTCAAGGAATTCATTTATGGTTTTTGTTATCATTTTGACCGCACAGTTTTTTCACAGCACCTATTTGAATTGGGCTGTGAAATGAAAAAAATGATATTTTTTCCAATAAGATGTCATTTTTTATCAAAATTTCTTATTTTCACAAGGAACAACTACCCCATTTTGTTGCCCAATTTGTCCTTAGTGCGGTAATACCCCATTTGTGGTGATAAACTGCCGTTTGGGCCCATGGGAGGGCTCAGAAGGAAAGGAGCGCTATGTGTTTGTTGGAGTCCAGATTTTGCTGGATTGGTTTTCGGGTGCCATGTCGCATTTGCAGAGCCCCAGAGGTATCAAAGCAATGGAAACCCACCAAAAGTGACCCCATTTTGGAAACTACACCCCTCAAGTAATTCATTTATGGTTTTTGTTATCATTTTGACGGCACAGTTTTTTCACAGCACCTATTTGAATTGGGCTGTGAAATGAAAAAAATGATATTTTTTCCAATAAGATGTCATTTTTTATCAAAATTTCTTATTTTCACAAGGAACAACATACCCCATTTTGTTGCCCAATTTGTCCTTAGTGCGGCAATACCCCATTTGTGGTGATAAACTGCCGTTTGGGCCCATGGGAGGGCTCAGAAGGAAAGGACCACCATTTGGCCTACTGGAGCTTTTCTGGTGCTAAGTCATGTATGCAGAAGCCCCTGAGGTACCAGTACAGTTGAAACCCCCGAGAAGTGACCCCATTTTAAAAACTACACCCCTTAAGACATTCATCTAGAGGTGTAGTGAGCATTTTGACCCCACAGGTACTGTGTAAAAGATAATGTGCAGCAGATGGTGCAGTGTGAGATTTGCAATTTTATATAAATATATGCCATTTCAGTGTCCAATATATTGTGCCCAGCATGCGCCACCGGTTCACCTGGGTACGGCAATACCCTACATGTGGCTGTTATCAGCTGCCTGGGCATACGGCAGGGCTCAGAAGGGAAAGATGAGGGGGGTAAGCTGTGCGGAGTGCATCAGGGTAAATTAAAAATCAAGGGATGTATGATACATTTTAAAACAATCTTTTATACAGAGCCCTGGTTTTTTGGGACACGTGTCACATTGGTATATTGTGTTCTTCCTTATCCCCCTCTTATAGCAGACTCTGCACCTCTTTTGACTCTTTCCCTTTCCACCGGTTTGGGGAACTTCTCCTGGAAAGTGTTGCCCTGGTACGATGCGTGTGGCCTCGCTTCCAGAAGTACTGGGTGCCCCCCCCCCTTCCTGGTCCCTAAAGATTAGATCTTGAAATTCCAGGAAAGTTCCCCTCTGGCCTGCACATCGAAGTAGCACGTACGCATTGTACAAAGCCATCTGTATGATGTGCCCGGCCAGCTTCTTATACCACACCGCATGGCGCTGTAGGGCTTCAGGACTTGATTTGACAAGTCCATCCCTCCCATGTACCTATTGTAGTCCAGGATGCAGTCTGGTTTGGGGGTGGCCTTTCCTTCATATATCCTAAATCTGTAGGTATACCCTGATGCACTCTCGCACAGCTTATACATCTTCATGCCATACCTTGCCCTCTTACCCGGCAGGTACTGGCGGAATTGAACCCTCCCTTTAAAATGTACCAGGGACTCATCAATAGAAATGTACTTTTTTTTTTTTGTCAGAAAATCCTCGATACCATTTTTTTTATAACACAAAAGGTTTTATCAGCGAAACGCAACTTAATACTTATTGCCCAGATTCTGCAGTTTTGAGAAATATCCCACATGTGGCCCTAGTACGGTAATGGACTGAAGCGCCGGCCTCCGAAGCAAAGGAGCACCTAGTGGATTTTGAGGCCTCTTTTTTATTAGGCACCATGTCCGGTTTGAAGAGGTCTTGTGATGCCAAAACATTGGAAACCCCCCAAAAGTGACCCCAATTTGGAAACTAGACCCCTTGAGGAATCCATTGCAGTTTTCATGGGGTGCATGCGGCTTTTTGATCCGTTTTTATTCTATTCTTAGGTCGCGTGGTGACTAAAAAACAGCAATTCTACTATTGTTTTTTTATTCTATTTTTTTTACAGCGTTCACCGTGCGCTATAAATGACATATTCACTTTATTCTGCGGGGCGATACGATTACGGCGATACCCTATGTTTATAGTTTTTTTTAATGTCTTATGGCGTTTGCCCAATAAAATACGTTTTGTAAAAAATCATTCACTTTTTGTGTTACCTTATTCTAAGAGCCAGAACGTTTATATTTTTCAATCAATAAAGCCGTGCGAGGACTTATTTTTTGCGTAACGAATTGTAGTTTCGATCAGTACCATTTTTAGGTACATGCGACTTTTTGATCTCTTTTTATTCAATTTTTTGGGAGGTGAAGTGACCAAACAATTGTTATTGTGGTACGGTTTATTATTATTTTTTTTTACAGCGTTCACCGTGCGGGATAAATAACAAAATAATTTTGTAGTTCAGGCCGTTACGGACGCGGCGATACCAATTATGTATAGTTTATTTGTTTGTTTATATATTTTTATTAATAATAAATGACTGATAAGGTAAAAAATGGGACTTTTACTTTTAAAACTTTTATTTTCACACAACTTTTTTTAACTTTTTTTTAACTTTATTACTTTGTCCCACTAGGGGACTTGAGGGCAGGAGACCCTGATCGCTATTCTAATACACTGCACTACATGCGTAGTGCAGTGTATTAGAACTGTCAGCTACTCACTGACAGCAAGCATAGTGGGTCCTGACGTTGTCAGGACCCACTAGGCTTCCGTCTATGGCATAGCCGGACGCCATTGTTTGGTGTCCGGTTGCCATAGTCACCATCGCCGGCCGCTATCGTGTAGCAGGCCGGCGATGGCGGATTAACCCCTAAGAAGCCGCTATTGAACGCGGCTTTTGAGGGGTTAATCAGCGGGGGAGTTCCGCGATCGGTCCCGGCACATTGAGCAGTGATAGTCTGCTGTCGGAAACAGCAGCTATCACAGCTCATGAACGCGCCCCGCGCGAACGGTGCCGTGTTTACTCCATGACATACTATTAGGTCACTGAGCGCGAACGATGCACTTACCATGACATAATAGTATGTCCTGGAGCGTTAAGGGGTTAAAGGAAACCTGTCCTAGATTTTAGGGCACTAACCCATTAGGATGTAATTATACTGCTGGGGTTTAGCACCCTAATCATGTCCCTCTCAAAGCTCTCCGATTTAGCATTTTGTCGAAGACGACGTAATAAATTACAGGAGAAAGGTCCTAAGAGGAGTCCAGCGGAATTCTGCGCGGTAAAGCTAGGTGAACCGGCCTCTGCTTCAACTGCGCAGGATGCTGCTGGACTCCTCTCAGGACTCTTCTCCGGTAATTTATGAATTCTTTTTAAACAACATGCTAAAATGGACCGTTTTGATAGCGGCATGTTTAGAACGGAGAAACCTCAGCAGTATAACGACAAACTGGTGGTTTAGTGCCCTGACAGGTTCCCTTTAACAATGAAGGTAGATGACATTGTAAGAATGTGGAAAAATAACATATACTGTACATGATCTACATATTTTTATATAACATGCTAGATTTACTAGGTATACAGACTAAACAGATACAGGTTTTCAATTTTGTAATGTCTTGTGACAGAACTCCGAACTCCACATTCAACAATATATCACAGTTTAATTTAATATTTATACAGTTTAGCAACATTGCAAATCCTTTTTTTTACTTATTACGAGTTCTTTTATGTCCTTCTCTATATTTGTATAGGATCCGCTGGTTGTCCTTGGAAAGACAGCGGTTTCTCTGCACTTTACTGTCAGACATGTTGCTTAACAGCTTAGCTCTATGTATCGGTCATCTGAGTTCCAACAATGCACTGCTCTCTGCAGAAGTCTGAACTTAGCATTAGACATGGATGGAAAATAAATCATCCCAGTACAAGATAAGTAAGGCAAAGTATTCAGAGTTAGGCCTCATGCACACGACCGTGCTCATAATTACGACTCGTAATTACGAGCACGGCCGGCCACGGGCAGCCGGCCGCTTTTCCGAGCCGTGCTCCCATTATAAAGTATAGTAGCACGGCCAGTAAAATAAAAAAATAGAACAAGTTCTATCTTTTTAACGGCACGGGCACCTTCCCGTGAGAAAACGGGAAGGTACCCGTGGCTAAAAGAAGTCTATGGGCCCGTTATTTCGGGTCGTAATTACGACCCGCAATAACGGGTGTTTTTACGGTCGTGTACATGAGGCCTTACTCTACATTTTCTGTAGCTTTTAACTGTGGGATGTGTCAACTGAGGTTCATAAATGAAGTTTTCTAACTGTTCCTTCAAGACGTACGTAGAGAAGTTCCTGACCTGGAAGTGGTGACATAGTCGTGCATACACTACCTGGGAACCAACGCATATAATATTAGGCACAAATAGTGTTTATGTGAACGGAATATATTGGTTACCTTTCATGTTATTGATCACAACCACGGAATCTGTTCCATTGAGACGGATACTGCTGATGATGGATAACTTGGCATCGGCCCAATAGAGGCGTTCATTGTAGTAATCCACAGCCAGACCTAAAATATAAGCAATGGCCTAATGAAATTGTATGTACTTATGTATAGATCATTGAATTATCACATAACCATTAAAGCATCTGATCTCTTATCAGCCATGTCAGAAGTTTCTTGCTTGCCTTAACACTTCACTTAGACATCAAACATATCATATGTTTCTAAAAGACTTCCGTAATTTTGTCACTGATATATTTTTTTTTTTTCAGTTGGCTTCCAGGAGCTTTGGAGGTGAGGCCTCGGCATCAGATTGTGGTTCTAGCAACTGGCCCACCCTACAGCAACACCTATCAGTTCTAAACTTCAGGTGTGAAACCCGGAGTTGTAAGTAACTGGATCTAAACGTTAGGTAATCTATGTTTTGGGTCAAAGGAGACTGTAAGGGGCAGTTAAGTGATATTTACACCAGATAGAAGAGGGGTGATGGATCATACATTATATTTAAATTCCAATTTTCAGACTGCTAGAATATATAAATATGAGGCAGAAGTTAAATTACTGTAAAACAGTAGTGGATCCTTTTACTCACCCAAATGCAACGTTTCAGCCCGCTCCAAGGATTGAGAAAAACCCCATTGAGCATGGCTGAATCGGTGCATTTGGGTGAATAAAAGTACCCACTACACTTGGAGTGCTGCCTCATATATGGATTTTTCTGGCTATTAGGGGACACCGAGTCGAGTGTCTGGAGAAGATTTGCACCTAATACAAGCGGTGCTGCTTTCTTTCTAGTTTTATATGATTTCACTGTTCAGATCCAGCTGATAAACAATTATCAATAATGTCCAATATTTAAAGTAAAAGCAAAAAAACAACAAAAAACGGACGTACAGTACTAGATTGTAGTATAGGGGACACCAATTCTCTAGTGCACTCCTTCTAACAATAGACAAGGCTGGTGTCACGCATCATATACCTGTAGGCCACTGAATGTTCTCCTCCACCAGAGTTTCCCTCATAGTACCATCCATAGCTGCGGTTTCAATTTTTGGGTGGTTTCCCCAGTCAGACCAATACATAGTTCTGCATGAAAGAAAACATTATTAAACACACATTATTATCTATTTGTATGTACAACACTTTTAACATGCTTTTAATAATAGTAATGTAAAAAAAAAAAAAGTTGTATACTACACGCCTCTACCTGTGAATAAAGTGTATTCTGTAGACAAACTGTGAGGAAGGAGGGAGAAGCTTATAGTACAATATGTGCCATATAACAATATGATGTTACATAACCACAGTAACAATAGGTTTATAAGTGTTAGAATTAGAAAATAATGGATTTCTTTGTAAAGGGGACGCATCAACAGAAAGATTTTCACCAATACTTTCCAAATTCTGTTCATCAAATAGTTTCCCATTCATTACCCTCGTAATGGATCCACTACTATGGCATGAGGTTCATCAATCATTCCAGAGATTAACGTTTTCCTATGTTCTCCCTTCATCTGAGCCACCTCGATGACATCACGGCCAGAATCAGTCCAGTAAATATTTCCTGCTACCCAGTCAACAGCAATGCCTCTGGGCATCTTAAGACCTGGGATCTGTAAGGAGAACAGAGGTCAAGTTTATGCAGCTACAAAAGACCGCAAATGCAAGACATACAGAGAAAACCATCCCTTACAACACATTAGAGGACCACAAGACGCACAACCAGAATAAAGTAGGCCCAGAAGCCAGAAAGGATTCAAAATACCCTCATGACCAACAGCAAAGAACGAACATTTAATACACTCACATCCAGGTCAGTCACCATCACATCAATCTGACGCTTGTTGCGGTTGGAATTTGTGGATGTAGAGGGCGAATGAAGCTCTCTATAAGAGATCTTCCCAGTGTGCCAGTTGCTCCAGTAAATCTTGTTGCCCTTCACATATACATCCATGGCATCAATGCGAACATTTTCATCACCTCGGAAGGTCTGTTCATATGCGGAGTTGGGATTAAATGGGTAAAGGCTTCTGATCTCGTTATCATCAGCAATATAAAGGACCTGGTTAGCTCCTGTGAAAAAAAGGACAACAGACGATGAAAACAAAAAGTATACGTTTGTGGTAACTTGCGTTCACTACAGAGAACTGTACATATAGGAAGCCTTGGCAAATGGCCGGTAATTCTGTTCCCACCCGAAATTACAACCATAACATTACTCTATTCAGTATCAATGTGTATAAAGAAAAAAAAATCAACTCTTACCGTCAGCTTTGCAGGTGTGATTTGACTTGACGAAGTTCTTGGCACAGGTGCACATATAGGAGCCTTTGGTATTGTTACAGATCTGTGAGCAAGTCCCAAATGCTAGACACTCATTCACATCTACAAGAGAAAAGGGGTTAGCGACATTCATGGAGATCGCCTGGGAATAAAGATCTCATCTATATGACTACATGTGCTGAGTATTCTTCTGCTGGTGGATTATTTAGTGGGTTGTCATATCACAGACACTCCTTTCCTTTGGAGCCGCTGCGGTGATCGGCTGATGGACAGGGGGTCGTCTTCATGAGACACCCCCCTTTAATTATTGAAAATTCATCATGTCTGAGTGATATCTGTTCATAATAAACATACGATCAATATTGTTTCTACTGCAACTTACAATTGCTCTCTTTTAAGTATAGGCAAGTAAGAATAACCCTTTCCAAAATATAAATGATAAATAATATTAGGTTATGATTTTATTCTGGGTTTAGATTTGTGGCTGTTAAGTACAAGGTAGAATTGAATGTTAAGTCGCAGCTTTTCCATTTTTGTTTCAATGATGACAACCACCCTAATTTTTATAAGCATTGTCACAGGCCTCCTTATATTTCTATCATCACATGATATGATGATAGGCTTCCAGCCTTACCTCTGCATGCATTGCTGCCTTTGATCTTCTGGAATCCATCTTTACATGTGCAATAGACACTGGTCTTTGTCTGGATACATTTCATCTCTTCTCCGCAGATGGTGCTATTGGTATGGCAGCCATAGTTTTTAACATCTGCCAAATAATGAGTTAAATGTACTTATTTTGGTTCCAAGCATATATGATAAATTAATTCTATGTGACGGAGCACACATTCTAAAGCGAACTGAGGGAATAAGGGCATGACCTCCTCTACCATATACATATAAGCACTGTCTGTACAAAAACTTACTATAGTATTCAAAGTCCATTGGGCCCATAGTTACTGGTATTGAGTCCGTTTTTCAATCATTCTGACACACAAACACTACGTGCACTTTTGGTAGACCTGCTCCATATCAAAAGTGATTACCATTGCGAACAGTGATGTATTTCCATTAGAGACATCTTACAATCTTATTTAGGATTAGTACCATATAGAAGTCTGCATATCTTAACATTCAGGCAACAGGCAAGCTCATGTGGTGTAAAAGCTTACCAAGTATATACATTGGTTTTATTATTAGTAGTCTCAAAAATTGGGACATTCATTGCGTGTGGAAGAAAGACGCTTCAGACATCAATATAGGAAAGGGTTCTTTACAGTTAGAGTAGTCAAACTATGGAATGCCCTACCCCAAGAGATAGTGATGGCAGCATTTAACCCGTTAGTGACCACCCCATAGTGTTTTTACAGCGGCCACTAATGGGCTTTATTCCGATGCAGTAGCCATTTTACGGCGCTGCATGAGAATGAATAAATAAATATTCTCACCCCACCGGCACCCTGCGTAGCAGATGCCTGTCCATTTTACATGGACAGGCAGTAATACACTGCTTAAAAAAAAATGTGCTAAAAAGTGATCAAAAAGCTGCATCTACTCCAAAATGGTACCAATAAAGTCGCCCCGCAAAAAAAAAGCCTTTATACAACTGCATCGGCGGAAAAATAAAAAAAGTTATGGCTCTTCAAATATGGAGACACAAAAACAAATAATTTTGAAAAAAAAAAGATTTTACTGTGTAAAAGTAGTGAAACATACAAAAGCTATATAAATTTTGTATCGTTGCAATCGTAACAACCCGCTAAATAACGGTAGTGTTATTTATACCACTCGGTAAACGGCGTAAATTTAGGACGCAAAAAAGTGTGGCGAAATTGTTGTTTTTTTCTATTACCCCCCGAAAAAAGTTAATAAAAGTAAAATCAATAAATTATATGTACCCCAAAATGGTGCTATTAAAAAACACAACTTGTCCCGCAAAAAGCAAGACCTTATACATCTATGTTGATGCAAAAATAAAAAAGGTTATAGCTCTTGGAATGCGACGATGGAAAAAATAGCTTGGTCATTAAGGTTTAAAATAGGCTGGTCATTAAGGGGTTAAAAAGGGCTAGACGATTATTTACTAACAAATGGCATTGAGGTTTGTAACTAATCTAGAAATGAATGACGAAATGAATGACGTGTAATTGAGAGAAAAGATTGAACTTGATGGGCCTGTGTCTTTTTTTCAACCTATGTAAATATGGAATGATTTTGCCAAGATTACAATTTTCTAGATTCGATATTTTCAATTGAATGTATTTCCCGTTAACACACAATTAGACGTAGTACACACGCCGACTTACTGTGAGGACAGTTTTCTTCATCTGAACCATCTCGACAATCATCAAAGAGGTCACAGAGCAGGTTGGAGCTTATGCACTTGCTGTTCTTACACTGGAACTCTTGCTTATCCAAGTCGCAACTCTTAGGTTTATGCAAGTCTAAAAAAAGCAATGGGATACAGTGTCTATGAATATCCTTAAAGAAGGCGCACTAAGACCATTTCATTACGTCTCTTAATGTATCAAGAAGGGGAAAGGTAATATCAGTATAAAATTCCATGCAATCAAAGTATATAATAATATTTAATATTCTGTCCGCTGGTCTCCAAGAAAGCCACATTTGTTAAAAAAAAATAAAAAATTGCACGTGCGAAGGAAATATGATTTTGAACAGAAACTCAATTCACTGGTTCCTTACCCACCAGATACCTCTACCTACCCTTTGGTGTAAATTGTTGTGACATGCACTAGAGACAAGAACTGCTTTCTGAGGAATCACTACTTCTACTGAGGATATATTGAATATTTCATTCCAAAACCATGGCTATTAATATGGAGATGGTTCTGTCTTTGCAGCCACCACTTTTCTGGCCAGGCTTTCCACTAGATTTTGGAACTTGTGACAAGAGGATTATAGTGAGGTTGGTCATGAATGTTGGCTTGCAGTTGGTTGATCCCAAAGGGCACCGTGCAGGCTGGTCAAGTTCTTTCACATCAAGCTTGGCAAAGCATCTATTTACCAACCTCCCATTGTGCACAAGGTGGTAAAACAGCTTTGTCTGACGACAAATGGCAAAATATGATCATCAAAATATGATCATCACTCCAGAGTTTAATGACATTAAGCTTTAAACCACTCCAGCCATTCCGAATGGTGATCTCAGGCTTGTTTGTCAGCCATGGAACCCAGGTTGATGTTTAGACCTCGGAAGAGAGGACAGATGATACGTACACTATTTACAGTCATCACTCATCAGATCTAATCTGCCAGCCTGTGTAAAAGTTCAAGTTGTTCCTAGACATTTTCACTTAACAGCAGTTCTGTTGACTAGGGTAGATTTTCATGGCAGAAAGGTAACAAATTGACTTGTTGCAGGGGTAGTATCTCATCAAAATTACTGAGGACTTCAGCAAGACCCATTCTACTGCTAATGTTTGTCTATAGAGACTGGAGAACGGATGTAGTTGTAATGGTGAAATCCACGAATTAGAAAGGGAGACCGCATAGTTTTGGTAATGTAGTGATTATTATCCACTCTACCGCGGTGGAGGGACACTTTAATTGTATACAAAACACTTGAAATAGTTGAAGAGAAAATTTTTATGGCTAGAACTGGGGTCATTGGTTTAATTTTACAAGTAAAATATATTAGATCGTAAGGTTTAACAGGAAATACTCTCGCTCTCCATTATTCTCACTATTCTTAGACATTTTATGCTAAAAAAAAAAACTAAATGTCATTTATTTAGTAATTTAAAAAAATTCCTACAATACATTTTGTTGTGTATTTAACCTCGTACTCACCACAGTTCTCTTCATCCGTGCCATCTCCACAGTTATCAATCCCATCACAGACACGAGCCACGCTCAGACAGACACGGTCGTTCCTACAGCGGAACTGTCTGTACGGAGGACAAGTGAATTTCACTGGTAGAAACACAAAAACATAAAAATAATTTTACAAATCCTACATCAGCTACTCATACTCAAACAATCCAAACCCTGATGTTAATTGGAAGCAAAACAGGGGTTCAACAGAAGACCAGCACCACGAGCGGTCACTTTTACATAGGGACGGCACACGGATTTCAGCGTGATGCTGGGCATCAGAGCAGGTTAATCAGCCAACAAATTCCCACCCGAAAATAGAACTGAATTACAAAATGTTTTATCTGCCCCTACACACAGCCTCTCTGAGGTAGGAATGGAGCAGTGGTTCCCCAGAACCCCCATGGTGAGAAGGTTGGGAATCAATGGTTTTATTGCTTGTTTGATGGAAGGAAAATGGAAGTAATATCACTTCTTTGATGTCTTTGATGTCTGAGCCGTTAGCTAGCGCTCGCTTTTTGGATCCTTTTTAACTTACATGACAAAACACCGGTCACTCCTTAAATTAGAGCAGAATGGTAAAATGTGGAAATAAAATAATGCAGCACATGAAATCCCCACGTGACAGCACATTACTCACAGCATTCCTCTGGTCTCTCATCCGAGTTGTCCCCACAGTCATCCTCTCCATCACATCTCCAAGCCAAAGGTTTGCATAGAGTGTTGTTACACTGAAACTCGTCCAAGGGACAGCTTCGTACTACTGAAGAAAGGCATATTTATTAAGAACCAGGCATTTATTTAAGCCAAGCGATTACTTTTACATAAATTCTAACCCAACTTAAATTAGTCAAAATTAACCTTCAATTTGAGAATTTTGCAGACACAACCCACATTATTATTGACCATTTCGTCTCCATCGCTTACCAAATTGACCAGATTTTGGCATACGCTGTTATATGCAAGTTCTCTGCTCAATGTATTATTTGTCTGTATGTTCAGTCACACAGTAGAATCAAGGAATGGGTAAGGCATTATACGAGTTAACTAGTAACATCTAAGCAGTTTCATTAAAACTTCAATTCACTAGGGTTTTATGGTACAACCGTGAAATGAGATGTAGTCTTGTTGCCAAATATACTGTATGATCAGACCATAATGAATCGCATATCCGATTTACAATAATTATCAAGCAGTGGTCAGGCCTGAATATACTATGGGCCGAAAGGAGCAGCATTACCTCTAGTACTACAGTTCACTTCATCACTTCCATCCATACAGTCAGCATCCGCATCACAACGCCAGCGGTGTGGGATGCAGTGGCCATTTGTACACTGGAACTGGTCGGGTTCACACCGTAACTGACAACCTTTCTGTTTGGAGAAACCAAAAAATTGGGTATGCATATAAACTATTGCTAGATTTTTTTTTATAATAGAATGTAACTTCCATTTGAATATGTACAAAAATGCTCGACTCTGAAATTGTTATATACCAGTGTTTCTGAATCGAGTCCTCCAGGAACCCCAATATGTCATGTCTTCTGAGTTTCCTTAAAGGGGTTTCCCCATCAGGGACATTTATGACATATCCACAGGATATGTCATAAATGAAAGATAGATGCGGGTCACACCTCTAGGGACCGCACCTATCTCTAGAACTGGGCCTCTTAAACCCTGTTTTAGCTTTCTGTGTTCCCATCGACGCTTGTGATTTCCGAACATACAAGAGGAAAACGGCGTAGCTTGCTGAGCTACGCTTGTTCCTAAGTCCCATAGAAGTGCATGGCAGATATGGAAACAGCGTAGCTCGCATGCTATGCTGTTTCCGTAACGGACATTTACTATTATGGGAGTTACGGAAAACGTGTAGCTCAGCAACCTACGCCGTTTTCCTCTAATATGGTCGGAAATCACAAGCTTCAGCGGGAACACAGAATGCTACAACAGGGTTTAAGGGGCACCGTTCTAGAGATAGTTGTGGGTCCCAGAGGTAGGACCCGCATCTATCTGACATTTATGGCGTATCCTGTGGATATGTCATGAATGTCCCTGATGGGAAAATGTTGAACAAGTGATTTAATGAGGTTCAATAAATCAAAAATTAGCATGTGGCAGTGTATGCTGGGAAGAACAGGATGGTCAGTTCTCTCGCTTTCTAGTAATTGGGATGCTTTTTGCACTTCTCTTATAAAAATGTGCAATATCCTATTAGGAATGTTACTGCTATATGTTCACGCATGTTCGTTGATTTTGCTGTCTTCCAAGGTACTTTCTCTAGGACTCCACTGTCTTACTGTGCTACTATGTTGTTGTGGGTTAGGGTGGTGGTAGGGATTTGTAGTCTTTTGTATGTACTGTAAAACAAAATGTAAAAAGTTTGGGTTCCTTAAGGACAAGTTTGTGAAATACTGGGATATACCAAAGGCTATATCTCTTACGTGTGTGTTCTTACCTCATCTGATCCGTCAATGCAGTCATGATCTCCATCACACTTCCAACGACCAGCAATACAACGTCCATTGGCGCAAGAAAATTCACTTTCTGAACATGGCCTTGGGGCTAAAAATAATAAGAAAACAGAGATATTTTTAATATTATAAGTTGCTAGTAATACTAATCTTTATACCTAAATCTTGAAAAGACTTTAACCTCAACTTACAGAAATAAAAAAACCTTCTATACCCCCAATGGACATTATTACGGACTAAGGGTTCATGCACACAGGTGTTAAGCTTTCCATTGTTGAATCTTCGCAGATCAACAGACTAGGTACGAAAGTAAAAACAGGGGACTGCACATGAGGTGTTTAGCATGCGTCATGCATTATGGTTGTAACTACAGCTTCAGAACACGGCATATCAATTCAAGTATCAATGTACAGTGACAACTAAATAATGCATGAAAGCTTGTGAGAAAATTTGGAAGGGTTAACTGGTTTAGACAATCTATTGTTAAATGCCCTTTTAGTGTACGTTAAGCCGATCAATATATTCCTTTTCTGTTGAGATCAATGGATGCCTTATTGAATTTAATAAGTAGTGTAATGCTTCACTTTGAAAACGAGGATTGACACTGAAGCTCATGGCAGGAGGACAAAATGTAAAAAAGATTTGCCAAAACTTGACAACTCCTTTAATTGTTGATGAAATCCCCTTCCATTAACATTTTACCACACTCATGTGCACCATTTAATGACACCCGTGTGCCTGAGCCCTAAAGAGCAAATCAAGACAGACCTAAAAAAATTTTTTGCAGTGAACTATATTTATAGAAATCTTTGGATAGTGTTATTCCAAGTATTACAGTGATTCCCATTATCATAAACATGACTACAATGATACAGTGAATGGATGAGAGTGATTTGGATAAAGTTAAATATCATACAGTACGAAAAAACCCATAATTCAGATAAAAATGTAGTGTTTTAAATCGGGAAGAATACAGTATCAGGGCAGAAAAGATGGCATTCGGCCTGAACTGTAATTTTATTAAAAAATGTGTATGCTTGATATGTTCTTATTAGTAAAACAAAAAAACAAACCGCCAAAAAGGAATTTTGTTTCATATATAGACCACGCTGAATGACCAGGCAAGAAGGCAAAAAATGATCCCCCAATGTTATAAGAAGCTTCTACCTTCACCTTCTATCTGCTCTACCTTGTAGATTGTAAGCCCTCGTTGCTCAGGGTCGTCTATCCTTCTGTACCAGTCCATTGCACACGGCATCAATATTTTACAAAATTTAAAAATGTTTTGAAGCTTATCCCATATGGCCCCAAAATATTAAAGGGCATGTATATATATATATATATATATATATATATATATCACATTGTGAATATAGTCTTTTATATAGGTTATAGTCAGTCCTGATCCCGTCACTCAGAGTCTGGCTGGCTGGCTACGTACAGCTGGCAATACAGAGGACAATGTCTTGTCAAGATTAAGACTGTCCTCAAACGTCCTTTTCTATAGAGGTATCTTCTTCCCCCAAGTTTTTGATATTTCACCACATACTACCTGACTTGTGTCTCAGACCATGTATAGTCACCCTATGAAACCACAGCATCATAAAAAAAAAAAAAAATTAGACTACGGGTCACATTTATCAAAAATTTCAAAAAACAAAAAGCTTTGACCACTGAGTCACTGCTATTGGGGCAACAAGTCTGGGTATCTCTAGGTACAGGCACAACGTGTCAGGATTTCTTTACCGTTTAATGCATGAAATCATAGACCCCAAAATATTAAAGGGGTTATCCTATAACCATTTATCACCTATCCACAGTAAAGATGATAAACCTCTGATCGGGAGGGTCAGACCACTGGGACCCACACAGATCATGAGAACGGGCTTACCTTTTCGCTCCTGGGAGCTCCATAGGAATGGAGCGGTAGTGCGCATGCTCGACCACCGCTCCATTCATTTCTATGGGGCTGCCAAGCGCCATCTTCGGTAACCCCATAGAAATGAATGGAGCGGTGGACAAGCATGGGCACTCCCGCTTTTTTCCTATGGGGCTCCCCGGAACGCAAAGGTAAGCCCGTTCTGAGGATCGGTGGGGCTGCCAGTGGTCGGACCCCAACCGATCAGATATTTATCATCTTTCCTGTGGATAGGTGATAAATATTGATTATGGGAAAATCCCTTGAAGTGAAGTAATGCCTGCAGGCTAGACTGGCTGAAAAAATAATGCGGAAGATTTGTAAAAACTAGAGAAAGGGAAGTTGTGCAGTTGCCCATAGAAAACCAATCAACATGGAAAAATTTAGCTAAGTGCTGTAAGGATTGGTTACTATAGGCAATTGCACATCTTTTCCCTTGCACTAGTTTTTATTTATCTCCCCCAGTATGTTTCTTGGTTTTTAATGCATTCGTTTCCCAGGTTTTTCAGGAGGCATGCTTGGGGACACAACACACCAAGGAAAGAGAAAAGGGCCAGAAGCACACAGCAAGGGATACGGAGGAGCAGCATGGTTAGTCGGTGTTATATGGAGAGATTATTCTGCACCTACCTCTGGATGCCCCAGGGACGACAGTGTTAAAATGGAGAAAAACATAACATGAGGTGAAATGATACCAACACAAATACACAACATGTGAGAACAAGAGGTGAGCTGCTAGGCTGGAAGAAAGTTCTAGACCCCGGACAGATGAGTAGGATAATGATGGATAAATAGTGAAATGACTTATAGAAGGAAAAGATGTAAAGAGGAGAACGTAATGCAGTGGAACAGCAAACAGAACCTCGAACTGGGCAGAGGAACATTACAACACAAGCTGCTAGTAAAATGAGGCGCATGGGGCACATTCATTTATATAAAGCTAGTAAAGGGAAAAAGCAGCACTACCGCCCACTTCATAGCGACATTTGGAATCGGAATGTTTGGCACAGGCTACGCAATTATTTCCTGTGCATTAGCTTTTATAAATGGCCTCCACAGCACAAAGTGTTCCTAGCATTTCTAAGGGCATGATGCATCTACCGATGAGATTTAGTAGACGTTTTACTAAGTGTGCGCTCCAATTATGGACGCCTTGCAGCATCTCATATGCTACAGCTGTGTAGAAGCTACTAAGACTAAAATGCACATACTGCAAGTCTCTTCATCAGAGTTATCCCCGCAATCATTGTCATAGTCACACTGCCAGCGACCGGGAACACAGCGGTTGTTCTTACAGCGGAACTGATAAGGCTCACATGTTCTCTCATCTAGAATCAGAAAAACAAAGACAAGTCAACCAGAGTGAAAATTACGTTATGATGTAGTCTGCGACATGTGGTTCCATTACTCTAGGGATTATGAAAGCCTTTGGTATGGACAGGAAAAAAGAATGATTTCGAAGTTGTACTTTGCTATGAGACATGATGAATATGTGCTCGGTGTAGAGAGCCAGCCATAAACACAAGGGCGTGATTTCCATACCACATTCTTCTTTGGGCTCATCTGAACTATCTCCACAGTCATCTTCTCCGTCACATTTCCAGCGTGCAGGGATGCATCGTCCAGAGTCCTTACAGCGGAACTCATCCACCCCACAAGTCATCTGAGCTGTAAAATAATACAACACGGCTATATCATTGTAGTTAGCAGAGTTCTCTCCGGTATTATAGTTTACACCACAGATTCTTAATCCTTTTCTACTGAGGCCTCACCAGCCAGAGTGTAATAATGCTTAAGGATCACCATTGGTCATAGTCCATGTCAATATCTAAAAAAAAATGACCTCAATTTATCTTAAAATGTGTCTCCTGAACCCAGTATAAAACGGACTCCCAGCTGCAGCTCACCGACAACTAAGGGACACCTCACAGTTTTAGAAACCAAGATCTACACATCACTGATGCTTGTATACAGATATAGGAACTGACAGAATGTTCATGTCCCTGGCAAACTTATCCTTAAAACATTTATGAGAGACCTTTTAAAAACCAAATGCAAATGCCTAGATGTTTTCCTATATAGGTGTATGACAAAATGACCAAACCTCAGCTACAACTAGTTTTCCGTTACACTACCGTTTGATGTCATTTTGTAAAATAGGTTCCTGGATAGGACATATTATAAAACGGTATTTTGACAACTTGAATCAATGGAAACTTGAAATGTTATGTATTTAAAAATCCACTATTGTGAGTCAGATCTAGGACCTTCTCATTGAATATTATAAGCTGTCAAATGAAGACGACCACTACCTGTGATATCCTTTTCCACTCAGCATTTTCCAAGAATGTGCTATATTCTAACAGGTTATTTGGGGTACATAGCAGAGTTCTCTGAAGAGGCAATATTGGCAGAGGAGCCCTGAAAAATTCAGACACTTTAGTGCCTTACAATAAACTTGCTTTTTGTGCTGGTCACCTGCTCGGTTTCAACGTTAAATCACCGCAGGCAACAAGTGATCCAACAGTGAAGATCCAATTGCCAAGCAGCTATAGCCCAAAAAACAATCACAGAAAGCGGTTTTATTTCCAAAGATCTTTTTTCATTGTTAATTCAATGCATTAAGGCTCCATCCATATTACAGTCATGGCTTCCGTTCTTAGCAGAGCCATGATGGCCTTGATGGAACCGTTTCATCGATGATCATGTTTCAGTTTTTGTTTTTTTTAAGGAGAAGTATAGTGCTGCAGATTAAATGAAAACCCAAAAAACAAACATGAGCCCTTACTGCAATTTTGCGGTTCATCGGATGCGTCCACACAGTCGTTGTCTCTGTCACAAACCCAGACACGGGGTATACATCGCTTGTTAATTGTACACTGGAATTGATTTGGCGCACACGTAACTTCAGCTGAGAAAAACACAACAATGAGTCAAATGCAGTGTACATAAAAAGCAACAGGCATAAACAAGTAAAGAGTGAAACTCCCCAGGAAGATATTTAGGGCAGACATTTTCGCAGGTGACAACTGGAAGTGCAGTTATATTGGTTGTCATCTTTGAATTGGCGACTTAAGTTTTGAATGGATAGACTCGGTAATGAATCAATCCTGGGTGCTTGTACAACAGGCACAATGGCTATACTTATGTCAGGAATCCTTATAATCTACTCACGACAATCCTTTTCATCTTCTCCGTCACCGCAGTTATCTTGTCCATTGCAGCGGAAGATGCCTGGAATGCACCTATTTGTGTTGGTGCACTTGAACTGACTTGGCAGGCACACATGAACATCTGAAATGATAAGCAGTAAAAGCATAAAATGAAAATAATTTGCATTGCATGTATAATGTGATTTACCGCTTGGAATAAAGATATGATTTCTTGCTTTTAACCCCTTCCTGCCCAATCACGTAGAGTTACGTAGTCAGCGCTAATGGGTTAGCGCCTTCTCACGTAACTGTATGTGATGGTGCAGGCTCAGAGACTGAGCCATGTGCCATCACCAGCAGGTGTCAGCTGTATATTACTGTTACAGCCAGGACCGGAGCTAGCCTCCGATCCTGCCGATTAACCCCTTAGATGCAGCAATCAGGCGATCGCTGCATCTAGCTGGTTTCTAGCCTGTCGGCATCCTGGCGCCGCTGTTGCCGGGATGCCGGTGCTTGCAACGGCAACGGAGGCCTAACAATGGCCTCTGGCATGCCAAGCACGGAAGTCTTTTAGGCCCCGCCGGAGGCGGGGCTTAAAAGGCTTACTATCAGGGCCAAGAAGATGGCGCAGGCTCAGAAGCTGAGCCTGCGCCAGCATCCGCGGATGTCAGCTATTTATTACAGCTGACATCCTGATGTAACGGCCAGGGCCGGAGCTTGCCTCTGATCCGGCCGATTAACTCCTTAGATGCAGCGAAAAAAAGCGATTGCTGCATCTAGGTGATTAGATCGCAGCCGATGGTTACTATGGCAAGGATCGACACTTGCATTGTTGCCGATGGTTGCTATGGCAACTGGAGTCCTAACAATGGCCCCCTGGTTTGCCTAGTACGGAAGCCTATCAGGCGAAGCCTAAGGGTAAGACCACACGGTGCATCGTTGACTCGCTTTTGTTGCGTTTGAAAATCGCATGCGGTCAACTGCATGCGTTTTTTGTCCCTGTAACGCTGCAGTTCTGTTGCGTTTTTAAAGGAAATAATTGATGGACATAGTTTTCACCCGTGTTGAAGTTTGTTAGGCGCTTCCTGTATATAGTTCATTCCAATGCATTGCAAAACTGTTAGCAAAAACGCAAGCAGTTCAGCAACAACTTTGTCAGCGCGGTCATTAACTGCATGCGGTCACACATTATGAAGATGCAGTTAACTGCACAAAGAACACATTGTAATATAATAGCAGCAGTCTATTGAAAAATGACTTGGTGCAGTTTAAAAACGGAATATAAACGCACTGTGACTGCACCGTGTGGCTTTACCCCAATAGGCTTGCGGTCAGTGAACAACTGACAGCTCTAATACACTGCACTATGTAGGTAGTGCAGTGTATTAGAATAGCGATCAGGGCTTCATGCCTTCAAGTCCCATAGTAGGAAAAAAAAAAAAAAAGTTAAAAGAAAGTTAATAAAAATGTTAAAAAGTAAAACAAATTCAATCAAAAAAAAACAAACACTGCCTTTTTTTCCCCCATAATAAGCCTTTAAAAAAAAACCAGTACACATATTTGGTAACGCAGCGTCCGTAACGACCCAAACTACAATGATATCACGTTATTCCCCCCCCCCTGCATGGTGAACACCGTAAAAAAACAAAACAATTCCAGAATCGCGTTTTTTTGGTCAGCACCCCTCCCAAAACAGAATAAAAAGTGATCAAAACGTTGCATGTACCCCAAAATTGTACCAATAAAAACTACAACCTGCAAAAACAAGTCCACCCACAGCTTTTTTGATGGAAAAAAACAAAACGTATGGCTCTCAGAATATGGGGATACAAAAAAGAAATGATTTGAAAATTTTTTTTTAAAATAAGAAAGTGATTTTATTGTGCAAACGCTGTAAAATATAAAATCTATATACATATGGTATCGCCGTAATCGTATCGACCCACAGAATAAAGTGAATATGTCATTTATAGCGCATGGTGAACGGCGTAAAAAAAAAATATTGTCAGAATTGATGGTTTTTGGTCACCTCACTTGCCAAAAAAAATGGAACAGCAAGTGATCACAAAAATTGCATGTATCCCAAAATAGTACAAATGAAAACTAGAGATTGTCCCGCAACAAATAAGCCCTCATACAGCTCCGGTGGAGAAAAAATAAAAAAGTTCTGGCTCTCAGAATATGGCGACGCAAAATGTGAAGAGCGTTCCAAAAGCGGATTAGATTGGGCACCATTTATGGGCACACATCTGTGGATTATTATTTGTTTACGGCATTATTATACCCTTATGTACACCGCACAGCTTACATATGCCTCCGCATTATAAACTGAAATACCAGCGAAACCACATATCGGGCACTAAAATGGCATATCAGTGGAAAATTGCAATTTTCACTTTGCACCATCCACTGAGCATTCATTTCCAATAAGAAAACACAAAAACCCCTGTGGGGTCAAAATGCCCACTACACACCTTAAAGAGGCTCTGTCACCAGATTTTGCAACCCCTATCTGCTATTGCAGCAGATAGGCGCTGCAATGTAGATTACAGTAACGTTTTTATTTTTAAAAAACGAACATTTTTGGCCAAGTTATGACCATTTTTGTAGTTATGCAAATGAGGCTTGCAAAAGTCCAAGTGGGTGTGTTTAAAAGTAAAAGTCCATGTGGGCGTGTATTGTGTGCGTACATCGGGGAGTTTTTAATACTTTTACTAGCTGGGCGCTCTGAAGAGAAGTATCATCCACTTCTCTTCAGAACGCCCAGCTTCTGACAGTGCAGATATGTGACGTCACTCACAGGTCCTGCATCGTGTCGGCCACATCGGCACCAGAGGCTACAGTTGATTCTGCAGCAGCATCAGCGTTTGCAGGTAAGATCGACTTACCTGCAAACGCTGATGCTGCTGCAGAATCAACTGTAGCCTCTGGTGCCATTCGGATCTGGATCCGTGAGCAGAATTGGCCAAAAGCGAGTCACAATATTTGTTATCTCCATCCATTGCGAGTTGTATGGAGTAATAAGTCTCACTATATCATCCGTGTTCTTACGTTTTTGTTGAGTGAGCAGATTATTCCTATTACTGTGACAAGCCCTATGATATCCCTTCTCGATATCCTTTTTAGGATACCCTCGTTGTATGAAACGGGTCCTCAGACATTGTGATTCTCTTTCAAAATTAGAATCGGAGTCACATACACGTCTGGCCCTCAGGAATTGCCCCGTAGGGATAGCCCGTATAACATGAGAGGGATGAAAGGACGATGCATGTAGGAGAGAATTTACAGAAGTTTCCTTACGGAAAATAGTGGTGCTGAGCTTACATAGAGTGATACTTTTTGTATATAAGTTTGCGTGCAAACAGAAACACATCCTTGATGGCTAGAAAATCATCAAAGCCTGTCACAGGACAGAATGACAGACCCAAGGAGAGCACTGAGATTTGACTAGGAGTAAATACACGGGTTGGTATGGCTTCTGGGACCTACTCTGATTTTTGGTGATACCCTGGTCTCTATACCACTTTATTTACACTGAGATTTCAGTGTTAGCTACCAGTCTCCCGTGTATACTATTTTTTACAGGGTCTGTATTACATTGCTCTGTTTCAGCATGCTTTTTGGAGACACATTTTGTGGTGTAGGTTATCCTTGTACTGTACATTTATAGCATGACTGTCATAGTGACCCTGTTCGATATTATTGAATGTTGAATATAGGCCATTCTGAGTAGCCTCATGTTCTCCACATTGTATATTTTAATTGTCTGTGTTTTTTAGGTCCTGATGGCCAACATGTTCTTATGTATATTGTAATAAAGAATTTATATTTTTTGCAAGTTACTTACTGTACTTGGTGTCATTATTTTTCCCTTTTGGGAGATTTGATTTGTCTTCACATACAGTTATAGGTATTTATTGTCTGTTTTTCCTTGATATGTGTGGACGTTTACTATAACGTTTATCGTTAGGTCTGGTTCTATATAGGTACTCTTTAAGGATTAGTAGTCTATGTGGCAATCTCGGTTTCTTGGAGGCTCAAATGTATTTTCAGAAAATTTGTCTAATAGAATTAAAAAAGGAGTTTGGAAGGCGAATAGGTATAGCTTGTAGTACTTATAACAATTGTGGGAGAATATATGCTTTCACATAGTTCTTTCGCCCTGACCAGGAGATAAAAGGGATGGTAAGAGAGTTAAGGTGTGTGTGGAATTTATTAGCTAAAGGGAGGAAATTTAGGGGGTAAAGCATAGATGAGGATTTAGGCAGTTGTATCCCCAGGTATTTAATATGGGTAGCCGGCCATTTGAATGGGGTAAGACTTTTAAGTTCATTCACTTCTCGGAAAGCAACGGTGATGTTAAAGAGGCTGTCACCAGATTTTGCAACCCCTATCTCCTATTGCAGCAGATCGGCGCTGCAATGTAGATAAGAGTAACGGGTTTTTTTTTTCAAAAACAAGCATTTTTGGCCAAGTTATGAGCATTTTTATATTTATGCAAATGAGGCTTTCTAAAGTACAACTGGGCGTGTTTAAAGTTATGTACAAGTGGGCGTGTATTGTGTGTGTACATCTGAGCGTTTTTACTTCTTTTACTAGCTGGGCGTTGTGACTAGAAGTGTATGATGCTGACGAATCGGCATCATCCACTTCTCTTCGTTAACACCCAGCTTCTGGCAGTGCACAGACACACAGCGTGTTCTCGAGAGATCACGCTGTGACGTCACTCACTTCCTGCCCCAGGTCCTGCATCGTGTCGGACGAGCAAGGACACATCGGCACCAGAGGCTACAGTTGATTCAGCAGCATCAGCGTTTGCAGGTAAGTAGCTACATCGACTTACCTGCAAACGCCGATGCTGCTGCAGAATCAACTGTAGCCTCTGGTGCCGATGTGTCCTCGCTCGTCCGACACGATGCAGGACCTGGGGAAGTGACGTCACAGCGTGATCTCTCGAGAACACGCTGTGTCTGTGCACTGCCAGAAGCTGGGTGTTAACGAAGAGAAGTGGATGATGCTGATTCGTCAGCATCATACACTTCTAGTCACAACGCCCAGCTAGTAAAAGAAGTAAAAACGCCCAGATGTACATACACAATACACGCCCACTTGTACATAACTTTAAACACGCCCAGTTGTACTTTAGAAAGCCTCATTTGCATAAATATAAAAATGGTCATTACTTGGCCAAAAGTTGCTGCTGCAATAGGAGATAGGGGTTGCAAAATCTGGTGACAGAGCCTCTTTAAGTACATCTGATTTGTCACAATTGATTTTAAAATTGGAGACCCAACCGAAATTTTCAAATATGTGTAGAATGTGAGGGAAGGCCTGTCTTGGATTGGTGATTAGCACTAATAGGTCGTCGGCGAAGGCCGCTGTCGAGTGTGTGAAGTCTCCAAGTTTGATGCCCTGAATGGAGTTTGTTTGAACGATTTTCTGAATTAGTGTTTCCATAGCGAGTATAAATAAAGTAGTGGAGAGAGGGCAACCCTGTCTCATGCCGTTCGCGATATAGAAGAAAGGGGTAAGTGTGCCATTTAACTGCAATCTTGCTTTGGGTGTGGTGTAAAGAGAGAAAATATCTGATATAAATAAGGGAGGGAGACCAAATTTAAGTAGAGTCGCATGCATATAAGACCACCGAACCCGATGAAAGCCTTTTCTGCGTCCGTGCTTAATAAAACTAACGGTATCTTTTTTAAATTAGCGTAGTGGATAATGTTGACGAGTCTGGTGAAAATATTCTAATTTTAATCCATTTCTTTCAGTAACACAGCGAGTGTTATCAGTGTAACAACTCAACATTTACAACAAAGATTCTGCAGTTTTCAGAAATATCCTAGTAGTTTTTATTGGTACCACTTTGGGGTACACGCATTTTATTTAATTTTTTTGCAATTCTGGCACGATACGATTACAGCGATATCAAATTTATATAGGTTTTTTTTCTAAAATAAATCACGTTTTGGTGTCACCATATTCTGAGAGCCATAACTTTTTCGATTTCTTTAGACAGAGCTGTATCAGGGTTGTTGTTTTTTCGGATTCGGAAAAAGCTATAGTTTTTATTGGTACTAGTTTGGTTTGGGGTTCATGCGACTTTTTGATGATTTTCTATTACATTTTTTGAAAGGCAAGATGAACAAAATAGAGGCATTCTGGCAATGCTTTGATATCATAGCTGTAACTGTACTAGGGATTGCGGTAAAGAACTCACAATCGCGATGTACAGCTATGTTATTTTGCAGGAAGGCGTTAAAAAAGGCTTAGATAATTTCTCAGAAAAAAATAAACGATGTCAATGTATAGAATTCTTGTTTAAATGTTGATCCAGTCTGATAGCTACATGGGATTAACCCCTTCCCTCTTTAGCCACTTTTGACCTTCCTGACAGAGCCTCATTTTTCAAATCTGACATGTGTCAATTTATGTGGTAATAACTCCGGAATGCTTTCACCTATCCAAGCGATTCTGAGATTGTTGTCTCGTGACACATTGGACTTTATGTTACTGGCAAATTTTGCTCGATATGTTCAGTATTTAATTGTAAAAAAAAAAAAACATTAGCGAAAAATTGCAAAAATTAGCATTTTTCTCAATTTAAATGTATCTGCTTGTAAGACAGGCAGTTATACCACACAAAATTGTTGCTAATTAACATCACCCATATGTCTACTTTAGATTGGCATCGTTTTTTGAACATCCTTTTATTTTTCTATGACCTCACAAGGCTTAGAACTTTAGCAGCAATTTCTCACATTTTCAAGAAAATTTCAAAAGGCTATTTTTACAGGGGCCAGTTCAGTTGTGAAGTGGTTTTGAGGGCCTTATATATTAGAAACCACCAAAAAGTCACCCCATTTTAAAAACGTCACCCCTCAAAGTATTCAAAACAGCATTTAGAAAATGTCTTAACCCTTTACACATTTCACAGGAATTAAAGCAAAGTAGAGGTGAAATTTACAAATTTCATATTTTTCTGCAGAAATAAATTTTTAATACAATTTTTTTTATAACACAGAAGGTTTTACCAGAGAAATGCAACTCAATATTTGTTGCCCAGTTTCTGCAGTTTTAGGAAATATCCCACATGTGGCCCTAGCGTGCTACTGGACTGAAGCACCGGCCTCAGAAGCAAAGGAGCACCTATGGGATTTTGGGGCCTTATTTTTGTTAGAATATATTTTAGGCACCATGTCAGGTTTGAAGGGCTCTTGCAGTGACAAAACAGTAAAAATCCCCCAAAAGTGACCCCATCTGGGAAACTAGACACCTCAAGGAAATTATCTAGGGGTGTAGTGAGCATTTTGACCGCACAGGTTTTTTACAGAAATTATTGGAAGTAGGCTGTGAAAATTAAAATCAACATTTCTTCAAATAAAATGTAGGTTTAGCTAATTTTTTTTTCTCATTTCCACAAGGACTAAATGAGAAAAAGCACCATAAAATTTGTAAAGAAATTTCTCCCGAGTAAAACAATACCCCACATGTGGTAATAAACGGCTGTTTGGACACACGGCGAGGCTGAGAAGGGAAAGAGCGCCATTTGGCTTTTGGAACTCAAATTTGGCAGGAATGGTTTGCGGAGGCCATGTCACATTTACAAAGCCCCTGAGGGGATAAAACAGTGGAAACCCCCCACAAGTGACCCCATTTTGGAAACTACACCCATTGAGGAAATTATCTAGGGGTATAGTGAGCGTTTTGACGCAACAGGTTTTTTGCATAAATTATTGGAAGTAGGCCCTGAAAATGACAATCTAAATTTTTTCAAAGAAAATGTAGGTTTAGCTAATTTTTTATAATTTCCACAAGGACTCAAGGAGAAAAAGCACCACAAAATTTGTAAAGCAATTTCTCCCGAGTAAAACAATACCCCACATGTGGTAATAAACGGCTGTTTGGACACACGGCAGGGCTTAGAAGGGAAAGAGCACTATTTGGCTTTTTGAAATCACATTTAGCAGGAATGATTTGCGGAGGCCATGTCACATTTGCAAAGCCCCTGAGGGGACAAAACAATGAAAACGCCCAAAAAGGGACTCCATTTAGGAAACTATACCTCTTGAGGAATTCATCTAGGGGTGTAGTGAGCATTTTGACCCCACAGATGTTTCATAGAATTTATTAGAATTAGGCAGTGAAAATAAAAACAGTCCTTTTTCTTCAATAAGACGTAGCTTTAGCGCAAATTTTTTCATTTTCTCAACAAATAAAGGAAAAAAAGAACCCAACATTTGTAAAGCAATTTCTCCCGAGTACGGCAATACCCCATATGTGGTCATAAACTGCTGTTTGGGCAAACGGCAGGGCTCAGAAGGGAAGGACCGCCATTTGGAGTGCAGATGTTGCTGGATTGGTTTCTGGGCGCCTGTGGGCCCAAAACAGTGGAAACCCCCCAGAAGTGACCCCATTTTGGAAACTACACCCCTCAATGCATTTACCAAGGGGTGTAGTAAGCATTTTAACCCTGCAGGTGTTTTGTAGAAATTAGTGTTCACTCGATGTTGCAGAGTGAAAATGGGATTTTTTTTCCATAGATATGCCAATATGTGGTGCCCGGCTTGTGCCACCATAACAAGACAGCTCTCTAATTATTATGCGGTGTTTCCCGGTTTTAGAAACACCCTACATGTGGCCCTAATCTTTTGCCTGGACATATGACAGGGTTCAGAAGTAAAGAGTACCATGCGGAGTGGAGGCCTAATTTGGCGATTTACAAAGTATTGGTTCACAACTGCAGAGGCTCAGATGTGAAATAATAAAAAGAAACCCCTGATAAGTGACCCCCACTATGGAAACTGCACCCCTCAAGGCATTTATTAAGGGGTGTAGTGAGCATTTTCACCCCACAGGTCTTTTCCATAAATGAATGCGCTGCGGATGGTGCAAATTAAAAATTTATATTTTTCCCTAGATATGCCATTCAGTGGCAAATATGTCATGCCCAGCTTATGACGCTGGAGACACACACCCCAAAAATTGTTAAAAGGGTTCTCCCGGGTATGATGATGCCATATATGTTGAAGGAAACTGCTGTTTGGGGACGCTGTAGGGTTCAGAGCCGAGGGAGCACCATTTGACTTTTGGAGAGCGGATTTTGCTTGGTACTATATTTGTTTGAGTATTGCTGGTGTTTTAAAATGTGGGGGTGCATGTAAGCGGGGCGGAGTATATAAGGGGCATAGTCAGGTGGTATAAAAAAATTAAATAATCCATAGATGTGTGTTACGCTGTGAAGCAATCCTTTCCGCACAGGCCAGTGTCGCACTGATAAATGGTGTCATTTCTTATCCCCCTTTTGGTCCACACTCCGCACCTTTTGTAGTTTGGGGAATTTTGCTGGGAAAGTGTTGTCCTGGTATAATACGGGCACCGTCGCTTCCAGCGGATATGTTTGGGCTCTCCCCTTCCTGGTTCCCTAATTTTAGGTCCTTGATAAATCGCCTCTTGAAACAGAAGAACTGTTCCCCTCGGGCACAACTGCATATTTTTTTATTTCCTGACTTATTGGAGCCATAACTAATTTTATTTTTCATAGACGTAGCGGTATGAGGGCTGGTTTGTTGCGGGACGAGCTGTAGTTATTATTGGTACCATTTTGGAGTACATGTGACTTTTTGATCACTTTTTATCCTATTTTTTGGGATGCCAGGTAAACAAAAAAAGCAATTCTGGCACAGCTTTTTTCGTTTTTTTTTTATACAGCGTTCACCATGCGTTATAAATTACATGTTAACTTTATTCTGTGGGTCAGTACGATTCCGGCGATACCTAATTTATAGCACTTTTTTATGTTTTACAACTTTTTGCACAATAAAATTACTTTTGTAAAAAGAATGTATTTTTTCTGTCGCCAAGTTGTGAGAACCATAACTTTTTAATTATTTTGTCAACGGAGGTGTATGAGGGCTTGTTTTTTGCGGGACGAGCTATAGTTTTTATAGGTACCATTTTTGGATACGTGCGACTTTTTGATCACTTTTTATTCTAATATTTGTAGGGCAAAGTGACCAAAAAACAGAAACTCTGGTAAAGTTTTTTAAGTTTTTTTTTTACGCTGTTCACCGCGTGCAATAAATAATATAATATTTTGATACCTCAGGTCGTTACGGTCGTGGCGATACCAAATACATATGGTTTATTATTATTTTTCAATAATAAAGGACTTGATAAGAGTAAAAGGGGGATTGTGTTTGATTACTTGAAACTTTTATTGTTTTCAAACTTTTATTTTTTGCACTTTTTTATACTTTTTTTTACACTTTTCTTCAAGTCCCACTAGGGGACTTGAAGGTCCAACGGTCAGATTTTTTTTTTTTCTAATACACTGCACTACCTATGTAGTGCAATGTATTAGATCTGTCAGTCATTCACTGACAGCAAGCCGATTAGGCTTCGCCTCCCGGCGGGGCCTAAATCGGCTTCCGTAATGGTAGAGCAGGAGACCATTGTGTCTCCTGTTGCCATAACAGCAGTCGCCAGTCCCGATTGCCTCTCAGGGCTTGCGATCTGCTAGTAACCGCTACGATGCAGCAATCGCTTTCGATTGCTGCATCGAAGGGGTTAATGGCAGGGATCGGAGCTAGCTCCGGTTCCTGCCGTTACAGGTGGATGTCAGCTGTACAGTACAGCTGACTTCCACCGCTGACGACGCCGGATCAGCTCCTGACCCGGCGCCATCTTGCCGGCAGCTACGGAAGCCGATCAGGCTCCGCCGCCGGGCGGATCTTGACCGGCTTCGGTGCTAGGCAGACCGGGAGGCCAGTATTAGGCCTCCAGTTGCCATTGCAGCCACCGGAACCCCGGCAATTTCATTGCTGGGGCTCCGATGAGCTGCAAACACCTTAAGTGCAGCGATCGCGTTTGAGCGCTGCAGTTAAGGGGTTAATGGCGGGGATCGAAGCTAATTTCGGTCCCCGCCGTTACAGTCGGATGTCAGCTGTAAGATACAGCTGAGATCCGACGATGATGGCACCGACTCAGCTTCTGAGCCGGTGCCAAACATTTGACGTAAATGTACGGCATTTTGCAGGAGGTCAATGCTTTCCATGACGTACATTTACGTCAAATGTCGGGAAGGGGTTAAGTGGGAATTTTTCTCTTTTTAAAGCAGATTGGTTAATGCCTAAGGAATTTTTTTTTATTATTATTTTTTTAAATCAATAGGGGTAAATCAAAGTTCCACATTTTACCCACATCCCTTCCCTTTCTCCTATTCTTTGGTTAAACTTGATGGACTATGTAACATTGTGAAAATAATAAATAGGTTACACTTAAAAAAACAAACAAAAAAACAATAAAAACCTGTAGTACTGTGATCTATCTAACTTCAAGTGACTGCACACCCTTGAATACAATGACTCTTTTTTTTTTTTTTGTAATCCAAATAGGTTTTAACTGTGTGATGAAGAATTTTTTCGATTTTTATAGCGGTTGGCGCCCCATATTTCTGATCCAGGAGTCCAGATTCCCTGAATAGCTTTAGATTCAGACATAGACACCTCTGGAAGCGGCCTATCTCCTGTGAAAACAGCATACATGATCCTGCTTTCCCCCGGCATCTGCTATCGGGGGGGGTCGGGTAGCCCCATACACATTAGATCATAGCCCAATCCCACCAAACTTGGTGATTTCAACCGAGTTCTGTCTTAAAGAGGCTTTGTCACCAGATTATAAGTGACCTATCTCCTACATAATCTGATCGGCGCTGTAATGTAGATCACAGCAGTGTTTTTTATTTTGAAAAACGATAATTTTTGAGCAAGTTATGAGCAATTTTAGATTTATGCTAATGAGTTTCTTAATAGGCAACTGGGCGTGTTTTTACTTTTTACCAACTGGGTGTTGTACAGAGAAGTGTATGACGCTGACCAATCAGTGACCAGTGTTTTCAGCCGTTTTTCGGGCCGTAAACACCCGAAAAAACGGAAGCAGAACGCCTCCAAACATCTGGCCATTAAAATCAATGGGAAAACGGCGTTCTGTTCCGACGGAGCGTTTTTTTTTAAGCGTAAAAAAACGGCCGCGAAAAAGAAGTGCAGGACACTTCTTGGGACCTTTTTGGAGCTGTTTTCCATAGACTCTATTGAAAAAAGCTCCAAAAACAGCTACGTATTTTCAGAAGTTTTTGAGTTTGCGTGTGAACATACCCTAACAATGAGCAGGAACAATGACACGGATTAGTCACGGCTTGGTCAGCCTCATACACTTCTCTTCAGAACGCCCAGTTGGTAAAAAGTAAAAACACGCCCAGTTGGTCATTAAGAAACTAATTAGCATAAATCTAAAATTGCTCATAACTTGCTCAAAAATGATCGTTTTTCAAAATAAAAACCACCGCTGTTATCTACATTATAGCGCCAATCATATTATGTAGGAGATAGGGCATTTAAGTGTATGGGCATAAAACATTCCATACAAGCCTTTACATTCATAGATTTTGTGTCTTGTTCTCTTTGGGTATAGGTTACTGTGTAAGGCTGGGTTCACACGACCTATTTTCAGACGTAAACGAGGCGTATTATGCCTCGTTTTACGTCTGAAAATACGGCTCCAATACGTCGGCAAACATCTGCCCATTCATTTGAATGGGTTTGCCGACGTACTGTGCCGACGACCTGTCATTTACACGTCATCGTTTGACAGCTGTCAAACGACGACGCGTAAAATAACTGCCTCGTCAAAGAAGTGCAGGACACTTTTTTGAAACGTAATTTGAGCCGTTTTTCATTGAATTCAATGAAGAACAGCTCAAGATTACAGGCGTCAATGACACCTCGCAAAATGCGAGGAGGAGCATTTACGTCTGAAACGGCGGAGCTGTTTTCTCCTGAAAACAGTCTGTAATTTCAGACGTAATAGCCAGTTATCGTGTGCACATACCCTAACTTTAATAGCAGGTTAAGAAGTACACAAATGTCTGTATCTAGACTAGTAAACTGTCAACATTTCTTTTCCTCACACTGCTGAAAACAAAAAATAAAACCATGGATTTCTCTATAACTGTAAATGCAAAACGACATAAGTAATAATCTTACCGCAGTTGAGTTCATCCGAGTTGTCCTGGCAGTCGTTGTCTCCATCACAGATGAATGCAGGATTGGTACATATTCCTGTGGAACACTGGAACTGCCCTGGGCGACACTTAAAGTCAGCTGTAATAAGAGAGAAAGAGAAGTCAATTATTTAAAACAAACTTGAAAAGCCCTGTATGGGTGAAGCAACTGTTGCTATTAATGACTGACCTGCTCCACTTAATTAAAATGGATTACAAGAAATATTTTTCATAAAGAGATTTGTCTTTAAAAATATTTAGCTAATTTTTATCACTTCTCACCATCCTGTCCAGGAGTATGATGTAGCACCCTAATTAGTATAATCTATATACTCTTCATACTTAGTTGGCAATACTCGTGAATGGTCGGCCGAGTGTGCATGTCTATTCTAATGGGAAGAGGGGAATAAGCAGCTGCCAGACCTCTCCGGCAGTGGCTTATCTCCAGCAGGAACAAAATATCAGGCTTGTTGGAATACAACATGCCTAATCCTTCTATCTGCCAACATCTGTTGTCAGGGGGACAGTCAGGAGGACCCGTACTCATTAGATCGGCCGATTCCGCCACAATTGATGGGTTCGGCTAAGTGTTATCCAATGAGTAAGGCCAGCTTAAACCAAAAGTGATAAAAATAAAGTGAATTACTGATGTTAACATACGGCAATCAGCAGGCTCATCTGACCGGTCTCCACAGTCATCTTCTGTGTCACACTTCCACCAGAATGGGATACATTTGTCATTTTTGCAGACAAACTAAATAGATGTAGAAATATTTGGTTAACAGATGTCTCACATTACTGCCAATATAGATTAAAAAAAAATCCCCCAAAAAATAATTTAAAAAAATGAAATCGATGTACTACTTGTCAAATACTATTAGACTAAATGACATGGTACAGTAGAATCAGGGAAGACATGTAGTCCATAATCTGCCAGCTAGATGATAGAATACACAAATTCCCTACCTGGTTCATCTATGACAGAATATCATAATAAAAAGAGTTAGGATATGTGCACACACAAACTACAAAAAAAGCTGAAAATACGGAGCTGTTTAAAAGGGAAAACAGCTACTGATTTCAGGCATTTTTTAACAATAATTGCTTTCTTCACGACGGTTTTTGGAGCTGTTTTTCTATAGTCTATGAAAAACGGCTCCAAAAACAGCTTAAGAAGTGACATGCACTTCTTTTTCGCGTCCGTTTTTATTACGCGGGTGTTTTGAAAAACGCCCGCGTAAAAAACGGCCCGTCGGTACAGAACACCGTTTTTCCCATTGAAATCAATGGACAGATGTTTGGAGGCGTTCTGCTTCCAATTTTTCAGTCGTTTTTCAGGACATTTACGGCCCAAAAAATGCTGAAAACCCTGCGCGTGCACATACCCTTATAGTGCTGCAATCTGTTTAAGTGTCACCATAATTTTGTTCTCCCCTGTGATTGGACACAGGGAGCAAGCTGAGCGGGACAATTGCCAAGGCAACTGTATGACGCCTGATGAGTCATGTATGGGTCTTATTCTTAGTAATGGGACGCATGTAGAAGACTAACGCCCAAAATGCTCCCTGCTTCCCTACGTCTGATGTCAGATAGGGCGGGAGGTGGAAATTATAAAGACTAAGCATTAATTTGAAGACAAATTATTATACAGGGCTTTAATTCAATTCTTGAATATTTTGCACTTCGTGCTTATTTCCGTACATATAAGACTAACTTACCTGACTAGCAGTGCAATTGGACACACAGTTTTTGCCATCTGCTCCAAGGTAGAAGTTAGAGGGACAAGCACATTTATAACCACCATTAGGTGAGAGAAGACACAGGTTGCTGCAACCACCATTGTTCATTTTGCAGGGATGATTAGGAACTTAAAAGGAAAACAGATCAAAACGGTCACATTACTGACGAAGGAGCCTGTGTGCTCTGAAAGCTTGTATATATCATTTCTATGGTTAGCCAATAAAGGTATCATACCTACTATACTTTTGTCTTTTTTGACACAAAAGTATTTAACATTGCATATAGTTTCTGGCTAACACGGTACTACACTATTTGTTACTGTATTTCGTACAAAAGAACTCCAAATAAATACACCGTAATGGCGGATAACCAGAAGCACAGCCCAGGCTCAGGAAATATGAACAACTCCAAACACAGCACAGAAAGCCATTAAATAATCATTCAAACGACAACCCATAAAAATAATGTACATAAAATAAAATTTTGCATATAAAACAAACCCATGGAATCATTAGTATTAACAGGAATTTGTTTAAGAAATAGGCTCTGTGAGTGCTAAAGCTCTTAAAGGGAATGTGTCGCTAGAATTTTTTATTTATTTTTTTAGTTAAACAATTATTATTTGAGTGATTACACATGGTTTTAATTTTTTCACAAGTCAGGAAATATTATAAATTAGATTCTAATTTATAACATTTCCATGTGCTGGCCACTAGAGGGAGCAGTTCCCAAAATTGAGGCATGGTCAAAGTGGTAAAGCAACCTCATGGCTTTATGCTGTAAATTTGGGATAGACACACTCTCTAGTGTCCTCACACAATCCCCCCTCCCTTATTCTGGCTAGTGCCAGGAGAAGGAGGGGTTTGAATCTTCAAACCTCCAACACGGTGTGCCGCCATTTTCTGAGCGACTGCACAGTGTAGGAGGATTAGATACAGTGATCAGCAGACAGTATAACACGAACATAATACACACATCACATACACAAACATAAATTACCTGCTCCTGCCACCACCGCTCCTATTCCTTGCTCCTTTGCTTCCTTGAACATATGGCCGGAAGCCGCGGCCGGAAGTAGTCATCTCACTGTCCGGCAGCGGCTTCCGGTCCTTAAGAAAATGGCGCCGGATTTTGCTTTGCGAACGAGCTTCGTTTTGGTCTGTGTGGGAGCGGCGTATGCGCCGTTCCCACTCAGACGGCGTACGCTGCAGTGAATGGAACGGCTCCCGTTCGAATTCTCTATGGGGTTGTATGTGCCGTATTCCATCTCTGTATGTGTCGTTAATCGACACATACAGAGATGAAAAAAAAATGGCAGCCCCCATAGAGAAGTAAAAAGTAGAACAAAGTAAAAAGTAGAACACAAGAATATAAATAAATAAAATTGATGTTATCATATTAAAAGCAATATGATAAAAAAAAATTCATGACACCTTCCCTTTAACTAAAAGGTGTCATACAAACTAGCAAATGATGGCATGGAGGTTTGTGCTGTTTGTGGACCCAAATGTAGAAAATGGTTGGCATTTATATCTAAAGAGCTAACAGTAACATTTATTGCAGCTGCACTCACCATCAGGCTGCCGATACAGATGATAGATGTGTATGTCCATGGGTCGGTGAAGTGTGCTGATGAGCATGGACTTGTTGGCTCCAGTGGTTTTATGCGCTCGGTTAATAGATTTTGTTTCCCAGTCCGTCCAATATATATAATCTTCAAAGAGTGTCAGAGCAAAGATGTGTGGGATGTCTTGACTAAGCACTGTAGAGAGGGTATGAAGTACAGTTATTAAACAAAAGCAGAGACTTGGCAAGAATATACAGCATAAGAGTCTAATTGTTATATGCTCTTCAGGACTTTGAAATAAAAACGTCTCTGTTCTAGCTTAGAAAGTGTTACAACTTTCTAATAGTGCATGTTGCTGCAACTATGTTCCTGGGCACACATCCAGGGGTCCTACATACATGCAAGTTTATGGATTTGCTACATACTTGGATTCTACGTAGGCATTGCATCTATAAACGGAGTGGTATTCAAGATCCTGGCTTAGAGACCAAATTATGCCAAAATATAAACTTATATTCCAACGTATTTCAACCCGTAAGGTCCCACCAATTTTAAGCTTCCAGGACAGAGCTATTTTGTTTTTCTTTTAAACCTTGCGCCGTGTGGCAAATATTATGATAACTTTATTCTACAGGTGGTTAGAAGTGCGGCGGCGCTGCCTGATATGTATTTTTCGTCTTGTATACTATTTTTAAACAATAAAATAAATTTCCTGCTTACGTCATTAGGGGACACAGAAGACATGGGTATATGCTGCTACCCCTAGGAGGCAAACACTAGATCAAAAGTGTTAGTTCCTTCACTGCCTATTCTCCCCTTGCAGACAATGAGCTCACCAGTTTTTTTAAATCTTGGTATCCGTAGGAGGGGACATCCCTGCTTTATTTTAGTCATTTTTTTCCTCGTCTCTCTGTTGCTCCCCTATATGGAAGCTGAACAGCATTGACGTAATCACGCTTTTATCCCCTTACTTTTCAGAAGATAAATTGAAACAGAGCAGACTAGCTCCTCTAATGCCCATCAGCCATGGCTTCACCCAGTGTTCCTAACTGATGCCTCCTACAAGTGCTCTTTCACAACAGGGTGAGCTAAAGACTCCATCTGGGAGCTTAGGGGGAAGAGGAGCAAGACAGGGTTGTTCCTCTTCCTCACTGTGTGTCCCCCCTGCCTATACCCCCTTCCTCCTCCATTTCTCCCTTCTCCTCTCTGGTTGCACCTGGGTTGGGGGACTTCCTCTCACAGGGCAGTATTTTTCTGCCTCACAGGAAGGTCGGGAGTCAGGCTGAAAGCTTCCTCCCCAGCTTCCCCACCTTGTGGTCCAGGCCTCCACTGTTCCAGCTTCTCATGAGGACAATCCCCGCTCCTTTCGCCCTCTACCCACAGCATTCCTGTTCCTCGGCCGCAGAAGCTACTCCAGGCCTCAGCTTCTCTTTGGGCCTACATGGGAGCATGGGGGTGTGTCCTCCACTAGGCTCGATGAGGCGGACGCAGGACTTTAGCAGTAGCTAAAGGACCCCTTGTAAAACATTAGCACGGAATTCAGGAGAGTTAATGTGTAGCATAGTGATTACTCCAGTTGAACAATGCCAAAGTAGTCACCTACCTAAACCATCAGGGTGGAACCCCCAACTCAGTGGTGATGTTAGAGTCAGGCAGGATTCTGCTGTGGGTGGAGAGTCACATCCTAGCTCTGTCCAAAATCCGGGAGTGGACAATTGGATAGCAAACTTCCACAGCGGAGAGCGTCTGGACCCAGGAGAGTGGTCTCCCCATCAGGACGTTTTTTGACCAATGATACGCCAGGTGAGAAATTACAGACATAGACCTAATGTCCAGGTTCAAACACAAGCTTACTGGCTTATGAAATGCATGCTCTGGTCGTCCCCGGGACTGGTTCAGTCTTTTGTACATCTTTCCTCACGCCTCTTCTTGCCAGGATTTTCAGACAATCCTAGTTCCTCCAGACTGGCCTAGGCGGGCGTGTTACACTGACGTTGTATCCTTCCAGGCCGATGCGCTGTGCCTTCTGCGACTCGTGGTCCAGCTTTCCACCAGCATTTAAGGTTTCTACGTTTGACATGCCGTCAAACGTAGAACCTTACGGCTATTGAAGCTGCAGGCATGAGATCTCGTGGTTTCTCTGAAAGTGTCATCAAATCCATGTTGAAGGCCAGTAAACAGTCTTCCACTCATATTTACCTAAAATCTTGTCCATTCTCTAAAGGGGCTTGGACCTCGGACTCAGCTTTAGCAGCTCTCTCAAAGGGCAGGACTCAGCACCCCCCCCCATCCTTGATCAAAGACATTTGATTTCTAAACCGGATGTGCAAACCTTCTTCCAGGGGGTTGCCCATGCAGTCCATCCTTATCAACATCCTACGATTCCTTGGGACCTGAACTTGGTCCTTAAGGCAATCCAGTAGTCTTCCCTTTGAGCCTCTACATGAAGGTCTTCTTCCACATCTCTCATGAAAGGTGGTTACTCATGCTTACTAGTGCTTCTCCAAGATAAAGCGGTTCTCTGGTCAGTGCCTTTATTCCTGCCAAACGTGGTATTCTCCCTTCCACCTGAGCGAGGATATGGTGCTTCCCTAATTCGGCCTCTGCCCCAATAACTCCACGCAACGCTCTCTCGCGTCACATGATCTTCCTTGTCCCCCAATGATACGAACTAGAAAAGCTGATTATTTTTTTTGTTACTCTCCGTAAAAAAAAATTCTCGTCAAGTTCATTTGAAAACACAGCTCCCACCCATTTGCTTCTTCTTATTTCTGGGTATCTACCGTGTCTGATGGAAGATTCCTCTGGCCTTTTTGGCACTGGCGTTTTGTTGCCATTTCTTTCCGGTTTACTTGTTTGCTTCTCATAGTTCTACTGCATTTATACAAACTGGTAAGCACAGTGTCTAAAGGAGGAGTATAGACTGTGGACAAGGTGTCAACACTTGACGTAATAACCGCCTCCTAGTGGCAGCAGAATATACCCACGGTCTTCTGTGTCCCCTGGTGAACTCGCCAAGAAATGGATTTTACGGTTAAAAAAAAAGCCCCTCTTTTTTAATGAAAAGAATGGGTTTATTTTAGTAAAGTTTATTTACTATAATTTCCAATTTTTTGGCCCACTAAGGGAGTTGTAGCTGCGATCGTTTGTATAATGCTTTGGAATACTTAATATTCCAAAGCATTTTTGCCTGTTAAGCTATATTCAGACGAGCGTCGGCAACCTCGGACGTGAAAAACTGACATTTTTCATGTCTGAGATGCACCCGTGCGGGACGCGTTGTCACGGATCCCCCACAGACTAGAGTCTATGGAGGGACGCGTGACACGCAGCAAAATAGGACAAGTCCTATTTTTTTCACGGACCCTTCACACGCTCCGCTAAAACAACGGTCGCGTGAACAGCCCCATTGAAATACATGAGTTCGTGTGACGGCTGTCACACAGACGTGATACACGCTCGTCTGAATGAGCTCTTAGTGTTAAACTGACAAGCAATTAGGCCATGCTAGCTTATACCTAAGGAAGACCATGGGGCCTTTATTAGGCCCCCGGTTGCTATGGGAATCAATCTGTACACTGCAATCGCGTCAAGGGGCACTGATGGGCAGACAGGGGGAGCCCCCTCACTCTGTCAAGCTCATTAAATGCTGCGGTCGCTATTGGCTGCGGTATCTAAGGGGTTAAACGTCCGGGATCAGAGGCTTCTTTGATCGTGACTGCTACAGCAGGAGCCTGTCTGTCAATCACACCCAGGCTCCTGCTGTTGATCACACAGGCACAGCTCCTGTGCCACCACCATGATGTACATATCTGTATGTTATGGAGTTTTAAGGGGTTAAAAGTAAAGTTCACCTATGCAACCAAATTTTTCGTTGTTGTTCCAATGCATTGAAAAAAAAAATAAAGCAACTATCCAGATAATTAAAAGGGTTTTCCAGTTAGAAGACATTGATGCCCTATCCTCAGGATAGGCCATCAATATCTGATCGGTGGGGGTCCGACTCCCCACTGATCAGCTATTTTGAAGGCGCCACGGCACTCATTCGAGCACTGCTTCCCCTTAATTCTAGTCACTGCTCATACTGTGAATTGACGACACACTTGTTGCGTCGGTTCAATTATTACAGCCTTCTCCTGCTCTAATAGGCCATCAATTTCTTCTAACTGAAAAACCCTTTTAAAATTAATTCAAAATCTCCTATCATTTGTATCTACACCTGCTATGCAGACCTTTTATGTTTCCATGGTAGCGGACTGCAAACTCTGTGTTGTCTGATCCTGCAGTCATACTCCCATCTGTTCCCTAATTCTTACTGACATTTGATGGGTTAGCAGGAAGTGGAGGACAGGTGGACAGCAAGAAGACTGCAGCAATAGACTGCACAGTTTGTTAATAGCCTGTTACCATGGAAATATAGGCCTGCATTGAAGCTGTAGACACAAAATGATAGGGGACTTAATTAAGAAAATTTAGAAAGTTGATTCACTTTTTACTTTAAATACATTGAGACAAACAAAAATGGTTGCAAAGGTGTCCCTTTCCTATACATAACCCCTGTAATAAATCCATCATCAACATCTGTCAATGTTTACTAAAATGTCCTCGCATAATATCGGATACTACGTTCTTTATTGGCTGCTAGGGTCATGATAAAATCATATATCATATAATAAATATCCCTATATAAAACCATAGTGCGAACTAAAATTTCAGGATGGTCTCTTGAACAAAAGATCTCACCTGTGTGTCGGCTGGTTCCATCAAGGTTAGCAAACTGAATGTAATCCTCCCTAGCGTCAGCCCAGTAAATTCTGCTATTGACATAATCCAGCGTCAGACCATTGGGCCACGTTATTTTGCTCTCCACAATGACACTGCGGTTGGTGCCATCCATACCAATTTTACCAATCAAGGAATTGTCTCCCCAGTCTGTCCAATACAAATAGCTAAAAAGGGCATAAGATGGCAGGCAACAAATTACAAGTCTGCTCAGAAGCCAACAACATGAGCTCCTAATAGAGCATAAAATGTATGCAATTGACTCTTACCCATGTTGTACATCTACCACTAAAGCGCGAGGCTCCCTCAGTCCAGAGTTAACCAGCACGGTACGATAAGCACCATTTAGCTTGGAAACCTCAATAGTGTCCCTTCCTTTGTCACACCAATACAGATTTCCGCCAACCCAGTCCACAGCCAGCCCATCAGGGTTACTAAGCCCAGTACGATGAAGAACCTGTGACAGAGACATGGATCAGTTTTATTTTCCATAGATCATTTTCTATTCTTGCAGAATTTGCTCTAGGTTTGTCAACACCTGATATGAGTTTTTGTATTTTATAAGGTTACAAGTACTATTAGGCGAGTAGAGTTCTATATTTAATGAATATTGCTGAACGATCACATATAGTGCTCTGAATCAGACTGTGGGTGCAAGAGCACTATTGTTTTATATGACTCATGTATATACATCCCTATGGCTGTATCCCACACGTCATAGAACGCTATTTATGAAAATTGAATAGGTGTTGGTGGTTTTTATACCTGAACATTGCTCCCATTGATATGCATACGACGAATCATGCTGCCCTGAGTGGTGACATCAGTCCAGTAAATCATCTGTTCTCGATAATCAAAATCTAATGCAACAGCATTATTCAGGCCCTGAGTAAAAGATAGAGAAAATTTTTATTAAGTCAAATAGGCTATACCAACTATATAGCACTTTTTTTTTTGTAACTAAATCATTCATTTTTTTATTTTTTTTAACATATATAAGGAATTACAAATATTGAATTCTCCTTAACGCACTGGATAAGGGAAAAAAAAAAGGCTTTAATGTCCCATCACTTTTTATTTATCTTCCTCAGTTTTATACCGCTATATTTCCTCTTTTCATTATCCAGGGGTTCCATGTTACCAGGAATTATTCTTTATTACCTCTTTTATACTCCTAAAATGTTTCATACTGTATACTAGAATTTAAATATTTTAGCCATTCAGAAGATGTAGGCCTGTTTTGCAGCTATTCAATTTTTCAAAGTTATTTTCTTAGCAAAGTAAAACAATTGTATTATGGCTTGACTATATTCTTTTAGATACCTTAACCCTAAAGTTATCCCCAGATAACTACTTCTTCCCAGAAAGAAAATATGTTCAAAACATGTATAAGATATCCCTTTTCCACTTTACATTTATAGTGCCAAGTGTCTGAGTTTTATTAAATTTTGCTATCCTTTCTGTAGTATAATGAAGTTGATGAATTATAAATAATTAAGATAGTTTAAGAATTTAATTATATTGGCGCATTTTCTATTCCAGTGCTACTTTCTAATAGGACGTATATCCACGCCACATTTTTTGACTACTGCCTCTTCGCTATCTCTATGGTTTTCATTAGTAATTACCTTACAAACCTTTATATTATCCCTTTCATCCTCATATCCTGAGACAATATTCCTATTAAAGGGTGTCTCCATATACTTCCAACTCTTAACATATTTTTATCTGTAATGGCCTACCTTAAGGGGGCTTTACACTGGACGATTATCGTGCAGACAAGCGTTCATATAACGCTCTAATTGCCCTGTGTAAAAAGAGCAGTGATCAGCAGATGAACGAGCAAACGCTCGATCATCTGCTGGTCGTATCGTTTTAAAAAAGTAAAAGATTATCGATGTTGGCAGCACATCACGCCCGCTCATCCCCATCCATAGCTCCATGTGACAGGAGCAAACGAGCGCCGATCAGCAATGTCTCGTTGATCGGCGCTCGCTGCACTGGCCTATTGTCGGCCGCTGTAAGAGGGCCTTTAGTTGGAGATAGCAAAAACTCCCATTTGCATCTATATCCTAATCTTTTTCAAGTTCCATGAAGCTCCCCTCCCTGTAGAGTTGATTACATTTATATATTTCTTTTATTGAGCAATACAGATAGATATTCATTTGAGAAAAACAAACAAAGTTTTTAAACATTTAATTATCGACAAGATATCCAAGATTTTAATCGGTGTTACACTTCTCTTTTACCCTTTACCACACTTGATGAAGCATTTTTAAATTAGGAGACTTAATATTTTTTCTCTTTTCAAAACATCTTGTTTCTATAATTTCCCATATATTATATTTTACCATCATGCAGTGTTTTGTTTTTTATATATTGTTTAAATATAGGATTTTTTTTGCAACATTTCCGAGGACTTCAGCTGTGCAGCTAAATAGTATATCTTCATATGTGGCACAGCCGGACCTGCAGATTTTAGACTAGCAAGTTTTAGCCTTGCCTGTTTCCCCTCCAAATAAAGTCTATAAAAAAAAAAGCTTCCAATGGTTTTAAATTTTTTTGGGTGTATCTTAGCTGGAGGATTAGAGATGGCATATAATAAGGTGGTAGAAATTAACATTTTTATTAAGGCAAACCTGCCAGCTATAATTATTCTTTTTCAAATTTTAATCTTACCCCTAAATTTATTTATCAGTGGCAATATATTATTTCTTACCATTTCCTCTATATTGAATGAGATCTTAATACCTAAATATCTAAATGTCTGTCTCTGGGGGACCACCTGTAGCTTATTAGACTGAAATTCAGTGTCCAGGCCAAAAGCAATGGATTTATTCCAATTTATATTTCAGACTGATTATTCCCCATATTGAACAAAAATTTCTTAAACAAACTTTGAATGATCCAAAGTATAGCATTACATAGTCCGCAAAAAATAAAATTTTCTCCATCTTATTTCCAAACTGAAAGCCAATTATCCTTTGATTTGGTCTTAGTTTTAAGACCAATGGCTCAATTACCAAAGAGAAAAGCAGGGGGGACAGGGGACAACCCCACCTAGTCCCCCAACCTATTCCAAATGCCCAATACTTCAACCTATTAACCTCAACTTTTGCCAAGGGCAACAGATACATTAGAGTCAGACATTTTATAAATCGGTCCTCGAACCCCATAGATCTCATAACTTCCGACATGAATGACCATTCAATTGTATCAACAGGCTTGGCTATGTCCAATGACATAAACACTCTTTCACCTTTGTTATCATATTGGAATTGTAGATTCATCAATAGTCATCTTATATTGGACGCTGTCGACTCCCCGTCATAAATCCTGTTTGGTCTCCATGAATCAATGAGGGAAGTACAGAGGCCAGTCTATCCACCAAAATCTTGGCCAAGAACTTTATATCCATGTTTATAAGGGAGATTGGCCTATAAGACTTTGAGGTTTGGATTTTTACCTTCCTTAAGAATTAATATAATTAATGCTTTACACATTGCACTAGACAAACTATCCTCCTAATTTCATTCATTTGAGACCCCCATAAGTCCTGCAACAATATGTGGTATTATTAACACAGTTCAAAAGGCAGGCCATCTAGTCCGGGTGTCTTGCTATTAGCGGTCACAGTCAAGGCACCACTTAGATTCCGCAATAACCATGGAAAAATTAACACCTCCACCTGGTTTTGAGATAGGTGCCAGATTTCAATAGCCTCCAAATATATAGCACTTTTATGATCTAAATAATCAGGCAAATCTACCAAAAACACAGAATTCTGTGATATTGTGTTTATCTTTATACAGTATTTCACAGTAAACAGCTCAATTTATTGCAAATCGAGAGGATTTCTTAAGGTTCTGAACTTGCAATGTGTTAAAAGTGAGGGCGGGGGAGACAACCATCGTGCTTAGTAATACTAAATATAATTTAGACAATAGAATCTATTGTTCCATTTTGTAATATGTCCTTCAATGTTTTTCCATTGTTTTCACACTCTTTTAATGCAATTGTGAAGTTGGAGACACATGGTGAGTGTCTGCCAATTCTGGTTGAGATCACTGCTAAAGACAACCAAAATAAATTAAAGTTCAACTGGAGTTTTGTTTTAGAGAAATAAAAATAAAATCCGAAGGCTTCAATTTGTATGTATGAAGATTCTAACTGACCACACAGACTAAAAATGATAACGTTCTATTATGTGCCGATTGGTAGGTCTAGCAGGGTGACCCATTTAGAGATGCAGCCATTTGGCCACGTGTGTTATCGAACACCAAACAAACATTTAAATTACAAATTCAGCCCTGCTACATCTGTACAAAGCAAATTGAGTCTGGTATCCTGAAAATGCAAACAATAAGATTTAGGTGAAAGATAAATTACACATATTTACAGATCAAAAGAGAAGATGTGGAGAAGAAAAGTTGCAGTATTCGGGACACGGCGCCTGACAGGTAAGTATTCAAAACGAAGTATTTTTCAGTAGACTTTATTTGTAATAGATACTACGCGTTTCAGGACCGGACAGGGTCCCTTCCTCAGGTTCATACAGCGATACACAAGAAACAGGCATCATTTTATGCACAGAAAGACCGGGAAAAAAAGACAAGCGTTTTTTCTAGGATGGCAATTACACCTCATTTTTCAAACAGGAACGGAGGAGTGAATTAACCCCAAAGGTCAGTATAGATCAAACAGTGATGTCAGGTAGTAGCTCCCCCTGATCGTATGCAGGTGAACTATATATGCACAATTGTAATGACGGGTATTTGACCTTGCCATCACAACTAAGATAAAATTATAAAATGTATATATCTATAAAAAACAAAGCACAATACTGCGTATTTGTGATAAAAATCTGATCTATTACCGATCAGAATAAAACCCCATCCTTGTTCAGCAACAATGGGCAGGGTAAAAACTAACTGATTTAAATAGAAACATATGAATATGACCTGGTTCAGTACTCAAATTTGTGCTGTTTTTACAAAGGTGCCAAAAATGTATAGCAAGGCTACCTGAAATTTAATTGATATAGTGTAAATGATATGTCCCAACTAGAGCGCTATCATCCCTTACTAACATTAATGTTTGCATCACATGAAATTGTATATTTTAACAATTTTTTTTTTACACATTTTTAAATGAAGGGTGCTTTAGAAGGTTAGAAGAGGTCCCCTGTGGATGTTTTGTTTTTGGTTGCCCCTGGTTACCCTGTATTATTAGGTCAACCAATAATATTGGATTTTTTTCAATATATTTGCTACTTGATACTGAGGGCCCCATATGATATTTTATTTAACAAGTGTTCTCCAGGGTTTCACTCAGCCCCTCCGGAGAGAGACTATGAAATTTATAAATCCAAAAGGATTCCCTATTTTTCAGAAGTGAGAATCTGTTAGTGGTTTCTATGGGGATTTGTTCTAGTGGTGTGATCTTCATCTCAAAACGTTCCCCATGATGTTGATGCAGATGTCTAGGGACACGGTTTTAACCCCTTAATGACCGGGCCATTTTGCACGTTAATGACCAAGGATTATTTTTTTGTTTCTTCACGGTCGCATTCCAAGAGTCGTAACTCTTTTTTTATTCGGTCGACATAGCCGTATGAGGGCTTGTTTTTTGCGGGACGAGTTGTATTTTGTAATTGTACCATTTTTAGATGCTTACAATATATTGATTAACTTTTATTAACTTTATTTTAGGAGAGAATTGAAAATAAGCAGCTATTCCAGCATTGATTTTCACGTTATAAATTTACACCGTTTACTATGCAGCGTAAATAACATGTTAACTTTATTCTATGGGTCGGCACGATTACGGGGATACCAAATATGTAAAGGTTTTATATGTTTTTTCGAAGTTTGCACAATAAAAAGCCTTTTAGAAAAAAATTACTTGTTTTTGCATCGCCGCGTTCCAAGAGACATAACGTTTTTATTTTTCCGTCGATGTGGTCGTATGTGGGCTTGATTTTTGCGGGACAATGTGTAGTTTTCATTAGAACTATTTTGGGGTACATAGGACTTATAGATTAACTTTTATTTTATTTTTTATGGGGGGAATGGGAGAAAAGAGAGAATTTTGACGTTGTTTTTTGCGTTTTCTTTGGACGCCGTTCATCCGGCGGTTTAATTAATATGTTAATTTTATTGGTCAAGATGTTACGATCGCGGGGATACCATATATGTGTATGTGTGATTTGTTTTGACCGTTTTACTAAATAAAACCACATTTTGGGCCAAAAAAGTAGTTTTATTTGACTTTGACTGTAATTTTTATTTTATTTTTTTTCACAAACTTTATTTACCTGTTTTACATTTTTTTTTTTTGTCCCACCAGGGGACTTCACTATGCGATGTGCCGATCGCATATATAATGCTTTGGTATACTTCGTATACCAAAGCATTATTGCCTGTCAGTGTAAAACTGACAGGCAACCTGTTAGGTCATGCCTCCGGCATCGCCTAACAGGCAGATGCTGAAGGCAGACCTGGGGGTCTTTGTTAGACCCCCGGCTGTCATGGAAACCCGACGGCGACCCGCGATTTGTTTGCGGGGGCGCCGATCGGGTGACAGAGGGAGCTCCCCCATCTGTCAAACACATTAAATGCCGCTGTCACTATTGACAGCGGCATTTAATGGGTTAAACTGCCGGAATCGGCGCGCGCTTCGATTCCGGCAGTTGCAGCAGGAGCCAGGCTGTGTATAACAGCCGTGCTGCTGCCGCTGATCGCGTGGGTACAGTGTCAGTACCCGCGCGATCACAGGACGGATATATCCGTCCTCCTGCGCGAACTAGCAGCTGCTGAGGACGGATATATCCGTCCTTCGGCGTTAAGGAGTTAAAAAGTGAATATTTGTTTTGGACCTGTGTTTGTTTATTCTGGTTCTCAACGTTTGTTTGGTCCTTCCTATGTATTGCAGTCCGCACGTGCATTCCAGGAGATATACCACGACATTAGCTGCGCAGTTTAGGAAATGTTTCTGAAAAATAGGAAATCCTTTTGGATTTATCAATTTCATAGTCTCTCTCCGGAGGGGCTGAATGAGACCCTGGAGAACACTTGTTAAATAAAATATATAGATCATATGGGGCTCTCAGTATCAAATAGCATATATATTGAAAAAAATCCAATATTATTGGTTGACCTAATAATACAGGGTAACCAGGGGCAACCAAAAGCAAAACATCCACAGGGGACCTCTTCTAAAGCACCCTTCATTTAAACATTTTTTATTTTTTTTAATATACAATTTCATGTGATGCAAACATTAATGTTAGTAAGGGATGACAGCGCTATGGTTGGGATATATCATTTACACTATATATCATCAATTCAAATTTCAGGTAGCCTTACTATACATTTTTTGCACCTTTGTAAAAACAGCACAAATTTGAATACTGAACCAGGTCATATTCATATGTTTCTATTTAAATCAGTCAGTTTTTACCCTGCCCATTGTTGCTGAACAAGGATGGGCTTTTATATACTTGTTTTATTCTGATGGAAAATAGATCAGATTTTTATCACAAATACGCAGTATTGTGCTTTGTTTTTTATAGATATATACATTTTATAATTTTATCTTAGTTGTGATGGCAAGGTCAAATACCCGTCATTACAATTGTGCATATATAGTTCACCTGCATACGATCAGGGGGAGCTACTACCTGACATCATTGTTTGATCTATACTGACCTTTGGGGTTAATTCACTCCTCCCTTCCTGTTTGAAAAATGAGGTGTAATTGCCATCCTAGAAAAAACACTTGTCTCTTCTTTTCCCGGTCTTTCGGTGCATAAAATGATGCCTGTTTCTTGTGTATCGCTGTTTGAACCTGAGGAAGGGACCCTGTCCGGTCCTGAAACACGTAGTTACTATTACAAATAAAGTCTACTGAAAAATACTTTGTTTTGAATACTTACCTGTCAGGCGCCGTGTCCCGAATACTGCAACTTTTCTTCTCCACATCCTGTGTTCGATTTCCCCGGGAATAGATTTTTCTCTCGTGGGATAGCAGTGGGTGGCAGCCGACATCCACAACGATCTTCATGAATTCTCGTTTCCACGCTAAGCAGTAGTGTTGTGCCTATCCTAGCACAACACTGCCAGGTGAGTGCATCAGCTCACCTCTTCGCTCACACTGTCCCCCGTTCTTTACAATATTACCTTAGAGGAGCGCCGTTGTCCTTCTCTTTCCTTTTTCTTCTTTAAAGTAGGGCATCTATTAGACTCCTACTTAAATGGTTCCCACGGGTGCTACTGAACCCACTGAACATTACGACTGATTGGTCGAGAAGTATCACATGGCTTGCATACCAACATTTAGACATAAAGAGTATCGCTATCCTAGTTGCATGATCCCTCCCAGCCAATAAGTACAGAGGGAAGCACTGCTTATGCCCCAGTATCACGTTTTTTTGGCCTACTTCTGTTGCATACTCTGGAAAAAGCTTCCGTAGTATACATTAAATATAGGCTGTGCCACTATTCGGCATCTGCCTCCAATAGACTACTTATGGTATCCGTTTATTGTGTACGTCATAAGTTATAAGAGCCCATGACGTATACATTAAATAGAGGTCAGTGATGCATACCATACAGTGGCAAACGTCACACATAGGCACAGATGTTAAAAAACCCTATATGTTTTTACAGGATTCCATCGTATGCAATAGAGTAATCTACTATGCTATTTTATACCACACAAAAAAATAAATTATACAGACATCGTTTCGGGCTCTGTCGGGCTGATGGAGCGCTATGAACATGTTCAGCACATATGTCGGGAGCTTTCACAAAGTACACGCTAAATGTAGGGCAAAGTCTCTTTCAACAGGTTGTTCAGTGGGGGACACCATTTAGGGAGAGCATAAAATAGGAGCCCTTATTTACGGAGGTCTGCCTGTGAGAGATGCCCTTGGACATATATGTATATTTTATACTTTATCTCACCTGTTTCAGTAGGGTGTAATTGCTGCCTCCCAGGCTCAGCTTCCTCAAGTAATAACGGTTTGCAAAAATTAAGACGGGCTCCTCCACTATTAAAAAGGAAAAAAAAAAGTCTTAATGTAAAACCCTTTTGTGATGGCCGCTTTTTGTGATGTTGGTTTGATCAGACTTATTTGCTTTCTCTCTCCGTTTTATACATAGTCTTTTTTGCTCTGGCTTCTTGCCTGCCACGTGTATACACAGTCATGTATATGCTCACCTTGCATTATGCACTTTATCTTTAATTCATTTGGTATACTGATTGACAATTTATATCTGATCGGTTTGCACTTTTTTCTCCCTGTTTAGCAGTTCATGCTTTATGAACGGTATTTACCAGTGTCTAGAGAGCTTTGTATTAGAGACTTTATATACATTCATTTACACCGGTCTAGCCTCATTGTAAGGGACCTCATCACTAGAAGGTCGCAGTATTCATTGCAACCCTCTTTGACTATTGTCTTTTCTAATTGTGCTTCAATATTTGTGTGTTTGTTTTTTTGGGCATATGTGCATTTTCTTTGTGTATTACAATAAAGTCATTGTGCTTTTTCTTTTTGCATTTTTGTGGATGTGCATACTTGCTCTTTTTGAGTTGTCGCTTTTTGCATATTACTTTAATGTAAAACCTAACCACAAATGCATGAACAGGCTTTATACAATGTTTTTGGGAAAAAAAAAACTCCTTTTGACAAAGATGGAGAAAAAAAAGTTTCCTACTGGTTCTAAAAAACAGACCAACTTGGTTATAGCACGGCATGCTGGAGTCAATCATGTTCAGGTGCTGGCTCCATAACTGCTGGTGGAGCATCATAAAAACATGCCACCGGCCCTTCGTACAGTGGGTGACAATGCCGGTCTCCACAGGAGCACGGAGATCTTGTGTTGTCACCAGTATACTGTGTTGTCTATTGCTAAGCAAAGACCCTAACCTATTAATTATTGATATTCATTAGGGTATGTTTGCAGACTGCGGACATACAGGAATATTTTCTGCAGTGGAAATAAGCACCCATTCCAAAAGTCTGAAGGACTCTCTAATGAATGTCTACAATGGGGAAAGAGTTATAATGAATATAGAAATCATATATAAAACACTACATTAAAAAAATGACATTTGGAGATTAGGACGTTCGATTTGCTCACTTTCCATAGAACCAACCACCTTGCAGCTTGTACTATCATTTGCTCGCATTTCATAGCCCTCGACACAGAGACAGCGGAAGCTTCCAATGGTGTTGATACATCTTTGGCTGCAGGGGTAAGTGGTGGTGCATTCATCAATGTCGACACAAGTTTTACCATCATCCTTCAGCCAAAAACCAGGACGGCATCTGCACTGTACGGTGACAAAAAAAAAAAATCAGCAAGAAAATGTAGGTTTGTATAAAGGACTAGTAAGTTACATCAGTGTAATCCAAGTTTAATGTACATCAGTACTTTGACTGTTAAAAGGGGTTTATACCGTTTATCTAAAAGTGAAAAAAACAACCTGATTCCTGAGCATGGACACCAGCAACTGCAGCTAAACGGAGCATCCTTTGCGGTCTTTGGTGGGGTTCCAGCAATCAGACTCCCACCTCCCCAGAACAGGTGTCACAAGTCAACCATTTGGAGGGGTGGCCACACGTGCAGTTACCCGCCATTTTAATGAATGCGAAATACAGAAACAGCCTATAATGACCACATATATGCAGCTAAGTCTTTGCTACAAAGGAAGGACAAGGGATATTGAATGCAATGAGTGGAGCTTGGATGGAGTCCAGGGATGCATCTGAGGCCCACTAGTCTGCAGTTACAATTTGAAGGTGCACACTAAAAAAGCAGAGAATTGTTAACAGTTATTTCGCGTCATATGCCCAATATACCATTTATATGGCAGGACACAGGCTGAGATGCATGTCGTGCAATGTTAGCGGTCTAAATGACCGGGTCAAGAGGGCCTTGGTTTTCCAACTTATCAAACGCCATACCGTGGATATAGTTGGTCCTCATGAAACCAGCCTGACTGGTTCAGACTAGCGCTTTTATAAAAATAAAATGGCATGGGTAGTCTGGTGCTACTAGTCCACCTTTGCTAACTCTTCCAGGAGTGTTTCTGTTCTTATTCCAAAAACTGACTTTTTTAAACTTTCGGAGGCAACTTGTGACTCCTTTAAACTGGCGCTCTCTTGCTACACTATTGAAAGACACTCGTATAGATGTCTGGTGACAAACCACCTACAGATACAGTCTACACATGTTTTTACTCTTCTAATCCAAAATCAATCATAAGCTTGTTTCCAGAGACCTTGTGACTTATATGACCTCTGCTTCCTAAGTCTCCTGCTCGGCTTTCTATGTCTCCCGCTTTGCCTCTAGACTTTGCTTGGGAACACAACCCATGTCATTAAAATGTCGGCAACATGAGTACTGGCATAGCCTTTTTCCAGAGAAGCAAGATTTATCTGTGGCAATTCCGTCTTATTTTAGTGGCAATACTGCCATGGCAGATATTCTAGTGGTATGGGATGCCTTTAAGCAGATATTTAACTTCTGCAACCAACACCCTTAGGAGGCATTCCCTTGGAATGACCACGGGATTGGAGGCAGAGTCATTGTTAGCAGAAAATGCGTACATAAACGGCACTAGTGGTAAAATGTGTACTAGTTGGTTTTGAGCACAATCCGCTGTTTGAGATGCTCAAGTTGAAGCTGACAACCAGACAGACTTTTTTTTCTGGCATCAGCGTGTTTTTGGACATGGGGATCAATGCATAAAGATGCTGGCCTTCCACTTTGGGGAAATGCACACACCTCCGGTTACTACTGAAATAATAACCCCTACAAGTGTTAGAGTGACCACTCTAGATCCCCCTCCCTCCAGCCTCAGTCTCTCACACTGTGTGAAGCAGCTTCATGCTGATAGGACAGCGTCAGAGGCTGTGAGGAGGCTCCACCTCAGGAGAATCACTGATGTTGACACCCCCTTGTCAAGTATAGCCTCATTTGCACATTTAGGAAAAAGCTCATAACTTTTAAAATAATAAACGTTTCGGGACACAATTTTCACTAGCATTATCAGTGTGACAGCGCCTATTAGATCAGCTAGGAGATAAGGCATTACTAAACTAGTGACAGATCCTCTAACTCTATCCTAATCCCCTTCAAGTTGCGGGAGGGGAGAGAAAAAATGGATGGGGAGGAATTGGTGAGATATTCTCATCATTTTAGTGTGTGTGTAAATATTTATTTTGGTAATTATAAGTACATAAGACCTTTGTCCCCATTTGTCATGATTTGATGTGTACCTTGTAGCCAATCTTAAGGTCCTCGCACTCCTGACTGCAGCCACTTAACCTTTTGTTCTGACATTCATTGATAAAGCAGTTGAGCTCATCTGAGCCATCTCCGCAGTCATTGTTGTTGTCGCACATGAGATGCTCTGGAATACACTTGCCATTTTTACAGAAGTAGAATGTGTCATTGCATTTGCCTTCTGTAAAAAGAAAGAAAAAACAAAATATCTATAGAACAGAATTTCTGATATCTACCATCTTTATGTCATACAGCAACTATGATGTACAGAAATATAAAAAGAACATGGAAAGTAATAAAGTGTGTGAATATTTATAAAATATATTAACTATCAAACAGCCCCATCGGTATGTTATTATATTCGACTAATTTAAAAACATTTTTGAACTTTACACAGCTCTGCAAACATCTTAGTCTTACCGGTGCTGGTACAACTTGGATTTTTTGGTGCCTCATCTGATTTATCATGGCAGTCAAATTCTCCATCACATTCCCACTGTTTGTTTAGTAAGCAGCGCCCATTAGCACACCGGAACTCGTCAGGACCACAGGTATGGTACTCTAATTCAATTTATTAAAAGAAAAATAATTTTTTAGAAAAAGTGAAATTTGCTACCATCATGAATGATATGTAAGTAAGAATAGCAGCACGGCAAAAGAATCAAGAAGTAAGTAGCCAGGTGAAGTAGTATTCATAAAAATACAAATGTTACCAAATTTACCCAAAGAGTCTAGTTTTAAGGTTAATATTAAGGGGAACAGTCATAATTTGTATCAGAACTTCAGCCTTCTTATCCATGAGGCCAGAAATCCTGCCATGTAGATGGTACAGTAAGGGCTCTGCCATGTAGATGGTACAGTAAGGGCTCTGCCATGTAGATGGTACAGTAAGGGCTCTGCCACAGACAGGAATTTATTTATCTACACTTGGAGTGCCCACAACTGCTCATCGAGTAGCCAACTCACCACACTCAGGAGATTCATCCGATCCATCGCTGCAGTCCGTATCATGGTCACATACAAACTGCTTCAGAATACACTGCTGATTCTGACACATGAATTCTTTTGAGTCACAGGTATTGTTGAAAACTGGAATTAGAGAGACATTAAATTTATAAGATTTATTTAGTGCTGCAATAAAAGCGGTTACGTAGTTTTTGGACAGGAGTGCTAGCCCACAAGTATGTAGTTACCAGAGGTACCTTCTATTGAGATACAAATTAATTTATTCACAGAGAGGCTACAATTCGAGAGCATTACCAATCCAGATCCTTTTCAAAACCATTAAACAGATTACCTATTCAGATTAAACAAACATGATCACCAATGTAAGGGCTTCTCGTGTGGACAATTTCTGCAGCATTTCCGCTTGAACTAGCAGACCATCCGAGGTGGAAAAAGCGAACATTTCCTGCGTTTTTTACTGCAAAAAATAGTGCGGATTTTTCAGCATTTTTTTCCAAGCCTGAGTATGGTGATATCTCCTTTGAAAAATGCAGGAATTCAGTACACTTTTCGCAGCAGTAATGGACGCTGCGGAACTAAAAATACGCACCGCATGTGAATTTCTGGACTGAAATTTTCCGCAGCGTATGGATGACATTTGTTCATTCACACCCACTTTGCATGCTATTGTATTCTGCTGCGTATTTTCTGCCCTAAATTCTGCACGAAAAATACGCAATTCCGTTACGTGTGGACAAGCCCTAATAAACGAGGTCAGGATTATATAGATACAGTTAAACCTCTGTGAGATAACCACCCAAACGTGCAGTGAAAATGGACTTCAAGAGGAGTGGTCCTTACAAAGAAGAGGGCCAATATACATAGAATATAAGGGAATGGAAAATCCACCACAGAAAACTTTTATTAGGAGTTGTCTTTTGTGGAGGTTTCAACGTACATTATATATCCGCTTTTCGGATGTCCAAGGTTACGAGGGATGCTGAGCGTCCGAAATGTCTCTGATTGGCTGCCTAGACAAGGGGGCTCGCCGCAACCCTGACAGGTCATGAAAATGAAATCCCCTTGCTAACCGACTGTCCAACATTGATTTGTATAGCAGATAATATTCTGCTATGCTCCTTAGCAGTGACTTCCTATCTTGAAATGTGTTCAAGTCCATAGTACTGTATCCCCGCAATGTTTATATATCCGCTTTTCGGATCTCCAAGGTTACGAGGGATGCTGAGCGTCCGAAATGTCTCTGATTGGCTGCCTAGACAAGGGGGCTCGCCGCAACCCTGACAGGTCATGATTGACGTGTCTTACTAGGATTGGCGGCTTGCCGCAGCTACGTCAGCAGAGGAGGAGGGCTTAAGCCTGTTAAAAGACCGGCACCTCTCCGGCTCGTGTGTGACGATTGTATCTGAGTCGTGCACGAGCCGTGAGGTTGATTCAGCACAAAACTGTGCGAGCCGGCAGTAACAATTTGAACAATAATAATCCCTGATGATGCACCACAGATATCAGTGGTGCAGAAACGCGTTGGATTAGCGTAATATTCATTCAGCAAGTTGGGTTCAGCGATTATATAATAAGAGGAGAGGCTGGTCTAAGGGTGGACAATCTACATCACTGCCAATAGACTTGTCTCTGCTGCTGATCATTTGACTGAGCCTGTTGTAATTTGGCTTCAAGAGCCCATTTTTAGCAATCATTTAATAAAATTCATTTTAATCGTTTATAGATTACAACAAAATGCTCTATACTTCACATATTACCGCAAAACAACGGAGGAGGCACGCAACTTTCTTACTGCAGTGACTTTACCTGTTCTCTCTACTAAACAACGCACATACTTACACCATCTCATTACTGAGGAAGAAGTCCTCCAATCTGCAGTCCAACACTAAAATCCTGGTCCAAATACTTACTAATCGAGTAATATTAACATTGATACATCATGACAAGACAGGCTTTATGCCGGAAAAGGCCACTTTTTTCAGTGTGAGGCGCCTCGATGCAGCTATAACCTACAACTCCGTCAAATGGCCTTCCCTCTGGGCTACACTCAAAACCTTTGGATTTGGTTAAAATTTCATAAAATGGGTTAGCTTACTATATCATGCTCTGACCACAAGAGTCAGTATCAATGGGTGGGTCCGCCACTTCTGTATGCACAGACTGTTGAGCCTTTGACTCATTGTCTTTGCACTGACCCAAATATAGAGGTCCTTCGTAAACATAGCCTTGAAAAACACATCAGATTATACGCCGATTATATGATCTCTACCAAGTAGACTCAGGTAATTCCCTAACACTTGCACTCTTTATAGTGGACCGTTTTGGGGAGTTTTCCAGTCTCAAAATTAGATGGTCCAATTCACGTATTATGCTCTTGGACCTATTACCCTGCAGGCGTTGTCAGGGTATGTTCACACGGCCAAATTTCAGACGTATACGAGGCGTATTATGCCTCGTTTTACGTCTGAAAATACGGCTCCAATACGTCGGCAAACATCTGCCCATTCATTTGAATGGGTTTGCCGACGTACTGTGCAGACGACCTGTTATTTACGCGTCGTCGTTTGACAGCTGTCAAACGACGACGCGTAAAAATACAGCCTCGTCAAAAGAAGTGCAGGACACTTCTTTGGACGTTTTTGGAGCTGTTTTCTCATAGACTCCAATGAAAACAGCTCCAAAAACGAGTTGGTAAAAAAACGAGTTGGTAAAAATGCGAGTTGGTAAAAAAACGTCTGAAAAGCAGGGTCTGTTTTCCCTTGAAAACAGCTCTGGATTTTCAGACGTTTTGGTTGACTACGTGTGAACATACCCTCACCATTACAATGAAGCAGCTCCCTTAAATACCTTGGTGTGGAAGTCAGTAGACACATCCCCGACTTTCAGGCAGATAATATATTACCCCTTATCAAACACATCCAAACTCCTAGGCTAGGCTCTTCCTGACGGTGGAGGGGTGGATTATCCTACTGAAGTTGGTTTTGTTAGCCAAAATTCTTTGTATTTATTCACCAGTCCTCCTTAAACCCCGGGTCATACCGTCTTTGGGAAACTTAAAGAGGATCTGTCACAGTTTATTAATTCACTATCTCCTAACTAATCTAATAGGCGCTATGATGCGGATAACTACAGTGTGATTTTTCAAAAACGTTTATTATTTGCAAAGTTATTATTTTTATAAATATGTTAATATGGCTCGAATAGCCAAATAAGAGGTGACTCTTTTTTTCTCTCTGGGTGGTGTAATGTTTTCTGGATGATGCTGTCCAATGATCATACAGTTTCTCCCCTTCCCTGCATAGAAGGAGCAAAAATTTGCTGTTACATTAACATGACATTTGCTGCTTTACTCACTACAGCCGGCATGGACACTTTCATCTGCCCCATCCTGGCAGTCTTTATCTCCATCACACAGCCAGCGGCGAGGTACACACACATGGGTACTGGGGCATTGGAAGGCTTCAGGGCTACATGTAGCAGATTCTGAAACAAAATAAACAAAGCATTGCTACCAATATTTGCCTCTAATTAAGGACAAGGCGGAAAAAACTTGGGTATGGACTTACGGCAACGGATGTCCTCATCAGATTTGTCCCCACAGTCATCGGATCCATCGCACACCCAGTGTTTGGAGATGCAACGGTGGTTATTACACTCAAACTGCATTGAGGTGCAAAACTTGTCTGTTAAATAAAAAAAATCTCAATCAAGACTATTACCATTTATATAATGAATAAAGACATCAGATGTGCTGAATCTCCTTTTTCAAATAATTTTTACCGTACGGCGAACACCAAAAAAAACGTTGGAATTGTTGTTTTATTTTCCATTACCCCTCCAAAAAATAAATCAAATAAACATTTAATACATTATATGTACCCCATAATGGCACCATTAAAAAATACAACTCGTCCTGCAAAAACCGACTACGTCACCAGAAAAATTAAAAAAGGTATGGCTCTTGATGGAAAAACTATAAAAAAAAATGTAAAAAAAAAATCGCTGCGTCCTAAAGGCCAAAAAAAAAACTGCGACCAGGAGGGTTGAAAGTATTTTCTTCCCCATTTTACCTGCTTTTCTCCAAACAATACACTTTCTGAAGAAGTTTATTTGAAAACATCAGCGATTCTCCATTTCTTACCACAATGGGTTTCATCCTCCCCGTTCTCACAGTCATTCTCCTTATCACAAGTCCAGCTCATAGGAATGCAGCGTCCGCTTGGACAGGCAAAATAATTCACTGGACAGCGCGGCTTGCGAATACCTAGAGAATTATATTTAATTATGTTAATTACCTTTCCAAAACAAATGATATAACTTCTAGAATAAAATGTAGAGTTTGTTTACCTGGGCAATTCATCTCATCCGTGAAGTCACCACAGTCATTTGACCCATCGCAGACCCAGCTGGGAACATAGCACAGGGAGGTCCTCTCACATTTCTGGAAGGTCGCTCCTTTGACACCCAATTTAAAAAAGCTGCTGCAGTCAGTAATGTCTATGGGCCAATAACACAAGTTATTAGGATGTTATGGACACGGATACCAAAAAGCCTTATTTCGCAAATGGTTTAGTGGGCAGACCCGACTGTACAAACGGAACCTAATAAAATTCTGATTTGTGTAATAGTTGGATAGGAGGTTGCTTATAAGGATTAAATTTTTGTGGGAATTATGTGATCAGTACATTAATATAATGCTCAATTAAAAGTTTCTATGATACCCTGAAATATATGGAAGGGGTGGGGAACCCCTGGACCCTCTGATCATCTTCAATGGCGCCCAAAGGAGAAAAATACGAACAGCTGTACATCCGAAAGACTTAAAGGGGTTATTGGCTTTGTCAATTCCTACTTGTTAGAAGGGTCCCTTGACAATAAGCTGATCACACAGTCTCCCTGCTGGAACCCCCAGCGATCAGCTGTAATCTGAGGGGAAACTTGGCAGTAAGGCCAGTGCTAGACCTAGAATTTTTTTGTAGTTTGCCATTTAATTGCTGTCCACAGTAATGCATTAGGCTACGGCTATTGGTCTAAAAAAAAACGCTATGATAAATCGCTGACATATAACTTACTGCAGTTCATCTCATCTGAGGCGTCATCACAGTCAATAAGCTGGTTACAGCGACTTGAATTACCAACGCAGCTTCCATCCCTGCACCGAAAATCTTCTGGGGCACATGATGTCTCTTTAATATACAAAACGGGTCAAAGACGACTCATTGTCAATACCATATAACAGCATAAAATTAAAACGCAGTATTTACTTAAAAAAAATAATAATTCGGCCTCCATGCTTTGGTAGCCATCTGATCTACAGATTGCCCTGTGCAGGCTGGAGAATGACTTTACAGCAAGAAAAACATCTGGGGCTAATAAATGGACTGAGGTCATCATGCGGCAGTGTATAGGGAGGTCAAATATTATGTATTGTTTGATTGAGTTGAAAAAGGCCTTTTTATAAACTTCATATGAATCAGCTTTTTTTTTTATGAGACAGCGGCGAGAGGTAGTTCATACTGATCTGACTAAAGTAGCAAAATAAGGGTCAACAGTCGGCTTTTTGGACATACTCACTGTTGCAAGATATCTCATCCGAGTTGTCACCGCAATCATCTAGACCATTACACCAGTTGGCAGTGGAGATGCAACGTCCATTCAGACAGTGGTGGAAACCCTTCTTACACCGGCGATTAGCTGTGGACAACAGGCAGTACACAATACACTATAGATTTCATAGCCCACGTCAGCTAATCCCATTATGTGCAGTATGGCTGTCACTGGGCTGTGACATTTACTAAGGCTATCAGATGACTAATGGTAAACAGAAATGCATATGGGAATGATTATATTTCACAGTGTGATCGAGGGGAAAAAAGCAAAACAAAAAAACCTGAACATCGTGTTCCATATCATGTTTGTTTTTCCTGTTGAACCATTTATACGGTTTTCTAAGCTTAAAACACAAGGTAACTCTTAGGCTATGTTCACACGGGGTCTTTTGCCGAGTTTTTTGACGCGGAAACCGCGTCGCAAAACTCGGCAGAAACGGCCCGAGAACGCCTCCCATTGATTGCAATGGGAGGCGTCGGCGTCTTTTTCCCGCGAGCAGTAAAACTGCCTCGCGGGAAAAAGAAGCGACATGCCCTATCTTCGGGCGCTTCCGCCTCCGACCTCCCATTGACTTCAATGGGAGGCAGGAGAAAGCGTGTTTTATGCCCGCGGCGCTCAATGGCCGCGGGCGAAAAACGGCGCGATAATTGCTGTTCACACGGAGTATTTTGGGGGAGGAATATCTGCCTCAAAATTCCGTTTGGAACTTTGAGGCAGATATTCCTCCCCCAAAATACTCCGTGTGAACATAGCCTTAAAGGGAACCGGTCACGCTGAAAATGCAGTCCATGTCATAGAGCAGGAGTAGGTGAGCAGATTAATAGAACATATAGCAAAAGATTCAGTATAACTTGTCATTTATTTATTTGAGCCTCTGTTCATTCTGGGCTTGGGAGTCCAGTGGGCGGTCCTACACAGTTATTGACAGCCTTCTCTGTATGAGTGTGAATACAGAGATAGATGTCAATCAGTGATTAGGACCATCCACTGGACTCCTACGCTCAGAATGAGCAGAGGTTTAAATGAGTAAATTATAAGTTATACTACAGAGCTGTGACAGAGCAGACTTTGTCAATATAGTAGGACTAAATGTGTCATTTGGCATAACTGATCATGATATCACAGCTGCACATGGACCTACTGAGTTATGTTACATTCACACTCCGCAATAACGGTTACGGCAGGCTTTGCGCCAAGTGTACTTGTACATTGTACTTATTGTATTGGATCTCATAAGCAGCTAGTGATTAGAAAAGTATCAAATCAAAAGGTTGGTGAAACGTTCCATTTAACGCAGGGACCGGAAGCGGCATACTCACCACAATACGAGTGCTTCTCATCCGCCTTGTCTTTACAGTGGGCGACAGTATCACAGGTCAAGCTGTAGTTTATGCAGTCGCCATTACCACACTCAAACTCATCATGTGGATTGCAGGTGGAGTTCTGGGCTGTTCAAGAGAAGAAGACCCCAGTGTTGTTATAATGTAGTGTTCTATATATAGTCTTCTACAGGTGAATACAGCCATAGGAGAATTATCAACCAGGACAGACACTTCTCCTACATCACAATCTTGACCATTCCAAATGGTGTTTTTTCATTGAAGATCTTACACTGCTCAAATAAAGTTATTATCTGTGGCACTCTGTGTGAATGTTGGGTGCTGTTTGTAGGGTTCCCACCCCGTAGATCATTAAAAGATAGACTTGAGCGCTCCGTAGATTGTAATGCAGCATTCTTTTATTCAGAAGAGGGCAAACATAAACGTGTAACGTTTGGGCCTAAAGTACGGTCTTTTTCAAACACTATTGCCACTGGATACAAATGTGGACTGCTGGAAATACAGCGCTAGGGATGCAGTATCTTTACCAGTGGTGGGCGCTATTGCTCAAATAAAGAAAGAAGTGTTCTCCTTCATAATGTCTATTCTGGATCACTCCACTGTACCCACCAAACAAAAAAAGTAGATCTCTAGAAATAAAATGACATACCTTTACATGTGAAATCTTCCTGTAGAATCCTATCCCCTCTGCAGGAGCAGTTCACCCTCCCGTCTGCAGTGATAAGGCAAAGGTCCTGACATATACTGTTGCTGCTGCAGGGAGATAACTCGCCTTGGAAGGAAAATGAAATTATATAGGTTAATATTATTACTAAGGGAGGCTAATTTTCTGGAGTGGAGCAAATGTACACAGATTCTACTCTTTATGCTAGTATCATACAATACCCACTAAGAAAGTAGGAAAAATTCCATGATTGTAACCAAAAATGAAAAGCTACATTGTAGATATTAGTATGCCAGTAAAGTGATAAAGCTGCACATACCACATAGTGAAACATAAAAGTAGTAAAAAAAAACCTGCCCCGGATAGATACCACTTTAAAGGGGTTGTCCACTACTGAACAACCGATGACTAATCCATCGAATAGGTCATCAGTATATCATCAGTGCCGCTATCTCTGGGCACCGGATGTTACGGCCCATTATGCGATGAACGGAGCCAAAAGCAGCCAAACTGCAGCTCTGCTCCTATTCACTTGAATAGGCGCTATTCAGTTGCCGGAGCCAACTGCTTCCGGCATGTACGTCCAGTGCTTGGAGGCGGCCGAAGCAGCTTAACGATGCGGGGTCCGGTTGTCAGACCCCCACTGATCATGTACTGATGACCTATCCAGTGGATAGGTCATCACCTGTCCAGTAGTGGAAAACTCCTTTAACATAATTTACACTTGTTTCTTCCTGAAGTAGCTTTCCTTCTTTCAATAAATATATATATATATATATATATATATATATATATATATATATATATATATATATATATAAAAATCACATAGACACAAAAGTTTGAACAGCACATTCCAACAGAATGATTCAAAACGTGTATACAGGTGTGTGTGTGTATATAAACAACAAATATATATATATATATATATATATCATATATACACACACACACACACACACACACTCATATATGTATCTTTAGAAGTGTAAGCTTCCTTCAACCAGAATATCTAGTTAACGATACTTCAATGATTGTAATACCCTTTATTAACCTATAGGTGGCGCTATGGACCAGGTGATCACAGCATTGAGCAGCTATCTCTTCATACAAAGGAAATACGGTCTCATATAGTCTGAAAGAGGCTCAGTCACCACATTATAAGTGCCGTATCTCCTACATAAGGAGATCGGCGCTATAATGTAGGTGACAGCAGTGCTTTTTATTTACATAAACGATCTACTTTTACCACTTTTATGATTTACACGAGCATGTGTGTTTTGCGCAGGCAAAAAACGCGGCGTTTTGCGTGCGCAAAATGCATTTAACAGCTGCATGTGTCATCAGTGTATGATGCGCGGCTGCGTGATTTTCGCGCGGCCGCCATCATTATGACACTCCATTTGGATGTTTGTAAACAGAAAAGCACGTGGTGCTTTTCTGTTCACATTCAGAGTTTGACAGCTGTTGCGCGAATCACGCAGTTCGCACGGAAGTGCTTCCGTGCGACCTGCGTGGTTTTCACGCACCCATTGACTTCAATGGGTGCGTGATGCGCGAAAAACGGCGAAATATAGAACATGTCGTGAGTTTTACGCAGCGGACTCACGCTGCGCAAAACACACGGACTGTCTGCATGCCCTCATAGACTAATATAGGTGCGTACGACCCGCGTGAAAAGCACGTGCGTATATTACGCTCGTGTAAATGATGCCTAAGACAGCACATAGCGATCTAACAAGATCCCTATGCGCTGTGTAAATGAATGGAGAGGAGTGCATGACGCTGATTGGTCAGCATCATACACTCCTCTGTACAACGCCCACTTGGTCTAAAGTAAAAATACGCCCACTTGGGCATTAAGCAACTCATTAGCATAAATCTAAAACCGCTAATAAAGTGGTGAAAATAGATCGTTTTATTAAATAAAAAGCACTGCTGTCACCTACATTATAGCGCCAATCTCCTTATGTAGAAGATACGGCACTTATAATGTGGTGACAGAGCCTCTTTAGCCCACAGTTTAAAAGCACATTATGTGGTATAGTGGGTCTTACATAAACCATAAGGGCTCCTAAATCTCTAGAAATAATGACTGGCATCCACTGTCTCGGTGCCTTATTATTGCTACTGGGTGGTTCTAAATAGCCTGTTTTTCTCTATATCTGTAGTGCCAAAAAACGTGCTACTTACAGCTGTTGGTATCATTTGCCACAGCAATAATGCCCATGGGCTGCTGCGGGATGTCGCCTCTTAGCAGTTTCAGGTCAGAGCCATCATATTTATTTGCACGCTGAACTGCTCGTCGAACCCAATCTGTCCAAAAGATGTAGTCACCATATACAGCTAGACCAAAGGGGTGGACTGGATCAGACTTTAATATCCACTGAAATAAGAATACAGTGATACGGACATGAGCCTTCATTACATGACGCCAGGAATGAAAAAACGTGCGTAGCTTTAACAATCATTTAAGGGAATATGTTATGTATTTAATTTTAATGTCAATAATTGGATATATAAATGATAAATAATGTGTTTGGTCTTTTTTTTTACATGTTGTAGCTATTAATTTGTAAAACCTTCCCTGATTTTAGATACAGACTTCCTTCCGGTACTTTGCTGAGTCACTAGAGTTCGGGTGTGTGCGCTTTACGGCAGCAGAAAAAAATTGGAGTCAAGCGACGAAGAAATCTCCAAGGACGAGATGGAGTACAGCACTTCTTGCATAAACCAGGGGAGATGCATACAGAGCCATATTTGTGTGTACATAGCTTGTAGTGTTGCTATTATACATTATCTAGGCTTCCAGTATTATAATAGAGCGGTCATTTGCTTGCCCATCCTCTAATGATCATGAGATGATTTTCCTCATCCTCAGGAAAGATCAGCTTTTGTAATTGCTCTAGTGGCGAGTGTGAAAACGTATATTTCAAGATTTCTTTTAACGTGCATAGTCACATAAAAAATAAAAATAAAATTAAAAAAACACTACCGAATTCGCTTTTTTTTTGTTTTTTAAATGTGTATAATAAAAACATTAATTAAATAATGTCATATTCTGACGATACATTCCCTTTAAAAGGGGTAAAAAAAAAGACAATCCAGTGCAGATTTATGACAGTTACTTACATAGTATGGCTCCACCATGAGCTGACTAATGGTGGACAAGTATGCTCGGTGACTCTCCCCACAGCCAGTTCTCTGCATAGTGATCCTCTTTTCACTGCAGAGCCGCCAATAGAAATAGCTTTCTGCCCTGCTTGTCAGGGAAGGAGCAGAGCCTCTGCAGTAGCATGGCAGTATAGCTGATAAGACTCCTTCTCCGCTTGTTAGAATTGTAAATCTCTGCATCCTGACTGCTGATCTGAAACCTGCAGATGCCCACTCAGGCTTTATTGCAGGAACAAGGAAATTCCCTGAATTCCTGATATTATATTAAAAAAATATTATTTTCTGTTATTATAATCTTTAAAGTGGCTGCAATTTGTTTCACCATAACTCATATGTTCCTAACCCCCAAATGAAGCAAAAAAGACATATTACAAGAGACCGCAGGACCTGCATTACCTTCTTAGCTCTGATGCACCATCCTAACCTTAACCTATTCACTTACATGTCTGTTGGTCCCATCATATTCACAGCGCTCAATCTTGTCCAGGGTGGCATCTGAGAAGTAGAGTTTCTCCGCCCTGTGGTCAATTGCAAGTCCATTGGGGGTGCGGATGTCACGGTCAATGATTATAAGCACATTGATACCTGAAAGTGTAGACCTCATAATACTGGGGTGTTGCTCATTCCAGTTGGTCCAGAACATAAAGCTGTAAAAGAAACGTAAAAACATGAAAATATATCCTGAAGGAATGAGGTGTCTTACTATGGACCGTCTAAACCTAACCAGTGTAAGACATTATTCTTATTGGGTATCTGCAGTGCGTGTCTGTAAGACAGTCCTAACATGGTACTGTTCTGTAAGTATGAAAAAGATCGCTCAAGTACATATAGGTCAAAAATAATATTTCATTAGTAATACACTAGCTCAAAACCATAGTATAAACCATAAAATATTAGCATATACCAGACAATATTTCATTAAATTTATCTGCAACATGTTTTAATGGAAGTTTGAAATAAAAGAAGTGATATTTTAACACAGGAGTGCTGGATGAAATCCCATGAGAACAATCATATTTGACATATTAATACCATGCCTATCTCACAGGCAAGTAAAACTAAACGTGGAATCCATAAACTAGTCAGACAGTGCCATTTTTAGCAGGTGAGTGGACGCATTAGTATAAAAAAACAAAAACAAGCCCCCCCCCCCCCAACAGACCGCCATGACCTCTACAGAAAAACCTCAGGTAATGTCACCTACTTTTGACATTCATCCAGGACAAAGGCACGAGGATGATCATCTCCAGACATGGTCACTACAGTCTCCCTCTCAAAAGCCCCAAAACGGTTTTGGTCAACAGTGTGACGGGTGATTGTAGAAGTGGTGTAACTGGTCCAGTACAGGGTGTCCCAGCCACGATGGTACGCCAGCCCCTCCACAGAGCCTACATCTGTCATAATAGAGAGATATTATACCACATACATACCACTGTACTATCTAACACAAAAAATATAACGCTTTTATCATTACTACTCATTCTAGTATTCAACGGACCGTACATTTACCATGAATATCCCTTTATTCTGTGTATGTAGTAGAAAACAAGGGCCATAAAGCTTGTAAACATACAATCAGGACATCAATATTTGATTTCACAGCTATAGAGTTTAGAGCATTTAGCCAAATCACTTACTCTCCACTACGGTCTTGCGTCCTGTGCCATCATTGTTGATCTGTTGAATGTTCCCAAAGTGAATGTCACTGTAGAAGATACGTGTTCCTCCTTTGTCACTCTCCCGATAATCAAATGCCAAGGCAATGACGTTCTTCATGTGATCATGGTCTTCAAAGGGCTTAACCGGGGCATTGAGGCTACTTTCATCAGATAGATGAATGCTTTTTAGAATGGTGCGTTCTGAATACAAGAGGTAACCATCATACTCTCTGCAATTTAGACCATTTTCTGCAAGCATGCCATGGGCACAAGCGCAAGTACGTTCACCTCCACCTCGGAACAAGCACAACTGTTGGCAGCCACCATTGTTTTCAGCACACACATTAGTTCCTGGAATGTGAAACATAAATTAGCGCTACGTAAAACCAGCATCAGTTCAGCGTTCTTCAACTTCGTTTTTTTGCACACAGAAGACTAGGTAAAAACAATCTACATTTGAATATAAATTTAAGGAAAAAATAGTTTTATGCTAAATTCATGTGCCCATTCTCAACCAATTAACTCTTTGCAGTTAGTCAGTGTAACATTTTAGTAGGTTTATTGTATGTCCTTGTATGGGGGAAGTAATCTGTACGATTTCACATTCGGTTTATAGCTGATAAATGATTTACCCTTCTGTCGGTTTTTGTTGAACACCTTGATGTCTTTAAGCTGTACTCCAATTCCAGTCCTCAAGGATATAGATTCTGTAGCATTGTCTTTTTGGCCTCTCTTAATGGAGCCATTAGCATGGGTTCTGTGAGACAGACCACAACATACATGTCAGAAATATCAAACTCTTAAAAAAAAATAACGTGTATTTAATAGACAACCTCATTTATTTTGCACACATTACGCTCTGTTCTCACCCTCGTCGTGGCTAATGTTTATATTGAAACCTATAATGCAGTGTCAGATTAGTTGCACAATGGACACCAGTGGAGCCCCCCAATGACATACATTGTGTTGTTTCTGCAGCATGTAGGACAGATTTTTTTCAGTTGCAGAAATGTCTGCAACAAATCTGCCGCATGTGAACATACCCTTACTCTCAAAGACTTTGTTAAAAAAGATGCACACACTCCTTACTACTCATCACAATCCTCCTCTTGCAGCAATACAGAATATTACCAGATAATGTGCTTGACGGGTAGGAAGAATGCATTAGAAGGGACCACTTTAAACCTCTGCACGAGACCTCACCTGTCACTCCAGTAGATGTAATCTTCAAAGACAGACACCGAGAACATGTCCATGTTGTTGTTGGACAGCACCACCTCTCTGTTCTTCCCCGTTTCCAGATCAATTCTCTCAATTTTATCAGTGCGAGCATCACACCAGTACAGCTTTCCTTCCTGCAAGACAAGCAATGCTGAGATTTGCCACTGAATACAAACATCATTAAATATTTACAACCTGAAAGAGTAAGCCCCTCCACTGCCCAAGGGGTGTCATATGAGAGCATTACCAAGAACCATTGCTTAAATAAGAGCAGCGAGCGCAACTATAGCTAAAAACTAGGACGATGTGAGCACTTTACACTTACATTTTACCCCCAATCAATCAATACTAACCTAAATTGGCGCTTGTACATGATCAATCGTACTAACTGAAATCCGTGTCATCTGTCCTGCTCGAAAATATTTTTTGTCTAGCAATCACAATCCCTTCAATTTTAGCAAGTACTTAGTGCTATGAGAGACAACTATTATGGGGAATTCTCAAATTATGGGAAGCATGGAGGGAAACTTCTGACAATATACAACTAAAGTCAACGACATTTCCCATCTGACACTATGTTGAACCGCTGATGTGTCCCAACCCCCAATCTGCCCCGCCACCACCACTTTGCAATTACTGGAACCCACTTCCTTTAGTGAGGGAACGTCGGCTGGCTTAATGAATGTATATATGAGACGCGATCTTTTCCATTTAAAGTTGGTCTAATCTACATTTGTGCTACAGATGTGTCCATCCTTACCTTTGCTTGAATTTTGTTAAGGACTCAAATCTCTCATGTAACAAATTCAATACAATATCGCGACATGCTAGTAAAACCCTTGACAGGCTGCAATCCACATCACAACCACTGGGTGGCCACACAGACACACATTGCACAGACATCTCATAACAGAGCATTAATAAATCATTGTTTCTTTCATAGCTGATCATCTTGTGCCCCACATCTCAGGATATGTTGAGATATGAGGAAAGGTAAAAAAGAAAACATCTGTATATGACATACTAGTAATGCATGATTATGACTAAAGTTGTATAAACTCTTATGCAAGACTGTGATCTTGTAGGATAGTCTATTTATTCTCTTATAGAAAATCAGCACCACAAAATATGTGACAGATCTCATACCTCATAATCTATTGAGACTCCATTGGGCCAACTGATGCTGACATCTACCAGGACAGTTCTTCCACTTCCATCTAGATAGGACCTTTCAATTCGAGGAAATTGACCCCATTCTGTCCAAAACAGATACCTAACAAAACAAAAAGTCAAGAAAGCAAAAGTGAGGAACAGGAGCTGAAACCATTGAAACGGATTTTACATTAAATATTAATGCACTTTACCCCTTCTCTGGATGCACAGTAATAGCCCGGGGCTTGTCTAGTCCTTTGGATATGACAACATAACGGAATGAACCATTTAGACGGGCCACCTCAATAACATCAAAGCCTTGATCTGTCCAGTAGATGTTGCCTGTGAAAGACAAATGTAGACAATGATATCCTAAGTAAGAGGAAAGAATAGGAGGACGGCCAAATGGAATTTCATATTGATACTGTCCGATTGGATCCAAATGGCTTAGAGAAATTATTTTGGAAAAATAACTGCAGTAATTGTTCTTCCAGTCTTTTTCCATGGCATGCTTATCAAGTATAATACTCATATTCTGAATTCCTGAGTCCATCACACGCAGAAAGAAAGAGAAGTTCCCAAAATATACCAGAAGTGCGTCTATAAGGAATCAACACTAAATGACTTTTATAATTCTTCTTTTATTGTCATGTAGTTTTAACGTTCAAACTTTTGTTCTCACTAATTTTTTAAAAATGGTCGGAGCTTTGTTTTTCCAAAATGGAGCTCTCAATCCACTGTAGTGTCACAGATTTAAAAAAAAAAGATAATATTCTGGCTTTCTGCAGCTGCCACAAGAGGGAACTTAGCAACAATGGGGGAGATTTATTAAGACTGGCAAAATAAAGTAAATTATATAGTATATAGTAAAAGGAAGCCCCCATTTTTGGGAAAAATACAGTGACGAAAATGGCAAAAAAGTTGCAATTTTAGCCGCAAATTCGTGACTTTTGTGCCATTTGAAACTTTTTTATGGGAGAACACTGGTGTACAAAACATAATAAATTCCCCACAATGAGTTCAATGTATAGACCGTATAACGTTAGCTTCTATTGCCCCCTCTATCGGCAGCGGCAGGTACCCAGCATGTTTATTTATAAATCTATGACTATGCAGAGGATTTGGAGCTCGGTTTTCGAAAAAAAAATCCAGATGCTATGCAGATATATTAAAGAAATAGCAACTTGTTAGGATGCTATAATAATACTATGCATCTTATAGCAAAACAGCCACAGGAAGGATCCACAGTTTTTCTACTCAATGAAATGGTTATCAATATCTGTATGTGAGAAGTTCAATGTACTATCAGTATCTAAAGCATCTAACACAATATAAGCGATAACATAAGTTTAAAACAGACAAGAATAGTGTTATGGTAGTAAAACGGTCATTAATCCCAACCTGCTATCCAATCCACGGCAATTCCCTCCACTCTGCCGATGCCATTAGTAACCACATCCTCTCGCCAGGTCTGGTCTCTTTTGGCTCTGCTGATGGTGCTGAGTCCCATGTCCACCCAGTAGATTGTGTCATTTTCTAAATAAACATAAATATAATTGCTATTTATATTACCTTGAAGGATTTTCATTTGTGTGAATTATACGAATACAAATGTACTTTTACGCATTTCATACCTGCAAATGCAGCTATCATACAAACATATTATAACATTATAGAATATAAGATAAAACTTATTTTAAACACATACTAAACACAAAGGACAAAAAGTGACAAATGTAAAAAAAAATACGCTATTCCTATGGGCTTTGGCAAGACCGTATGAGCAGAAGTGCAAGAGAGGAAAAAACAAATGGATGAATGTAGGCCAACCGCTATCTCCCCTGATCTCCTGCTGGAATTAATCATACGTGTACGGGCAGCCTTAAACCCATGTCGAGAAGACTGCTAGACAAGCAATACAAAACAAATTTTCCAGACACTAAAAATTGATCACCTATCCTCAGGTGTCGACTCCCGGGACCCCCGTCGACCGGCTGTTTAGAAGGGGGCGCAGCACTGCTTCCCGTTCATTTCTACTTGCTCAATGAGAATCTTCGTAACGCATTTAGCGGCGATTCACAGATATTGCAGCCTTCTTCTAAAATTCACTTCTATGGGAGAAAAGGCTGCAATACCTGTGAATCGCCGCTAAATGCATGTCGAAGATTCACAGTGAGCAAGAAGAAATGAAGGGGAAGCAGCGCTTGTACGAGCGCTGCACCCCCTTCAAAACAGCTGATCTGTGGGGGCAGACCATCAATTGGATAGACCACCAATTTTTACTGGTTTGAAAACCCCTTTAACATTTATCTAGGGTGAACAACTAGGCAGCAAGTTAAAACAAATGCTCAGAGTAGAAAGATATGCTAATCATATCAGTATAACAAAGAAATAGGCAATTCTAATTCCTGGTTAAAAACATCCAGGATAGTAGTGGATCTTACCAGCATGGAAGTCCATGCCAACAGCCAGGGATGTACCAGAGACCGGAACCAGAGCATCAGATTTATCTGTTGGGTCCAAAGGAATGCCCCTTATCCCTTCATGTACAGAGTACAGCAAGAAAGAGCCAACCCCTGCAGGAAAGAGTATATCACACATTATGATGTCCACTTATATAGTGCAACATTGGAAATCAAAAAGCGCTTAAAAAAACCTGAACAGACGAAGTAGCGATAGATATAAAGAATTCTGGGACCAACAACAATGCACATTCTCCTGGACACAGCAAGATTATTTCAAAGGGTGGTCCCAGAATTCTTCATGTAGATAACCAGTCTGCACGCGCAGACCAATATCAGTCATTGTCATGCAATTCAGACTATAGTAGGTTACCTAAAATGATATGTAGTTCACATCAATCACTATTGTAACTTACTTCAGGTAGGTAGGCAGTACTTACCCTCACATGTCTGCTTCCCAGTCTTCAGGCTATAGCCAGCAGTGCACATACATGATCTTGTTGTAGAGGAGGTAGGAAGGCACAGTTGGGAACAGTCTCCATTATTGACAGAGCAGTTATTGGCTCCTAAAGTAAAAGTAGTATAAAGAGCTCAGTGGACCAGAATGGAGGAAAGGAAGGAATTCTATTGTAATAGAACCGTTGAATAAATTGGAGGAGGTGATACCAGGGTCCTGCTCCTACCTTTCTGGATCTCTTCATCATAAACCTTCATGTGCATGACTTGATTAGTGTTCTGGCGTAAGATTCGGGGGTCTGATCCATCCTTCTTATTGCAAGTTCCCATTTTATCAGAAGCATGGTCTGCCCACCACAGCTTGTCACCTAAGAAAAAAAGTCAAGAAAAGGTCCTGATGATGATGAACTTCATGACACTATAAAATCTAAAGCAATACTACCTGCAACAGAAACAAGATCTAAGCACGATGGGGCTCAGGTAAACCCAGGCAAACAAAGTTTCGGGAGTTGTAGAACTATCCCTAACCTGGGCAAAAATCTGAAATTATATATTACTCTTCACCGATTAAAAATTAGATAAATATGTTCCCCCAGGACTGAACATCACCTTATTTTTCACTGAATAGTCACAATAAATAGGGATTTTGTTTTTTAAAACGTAACCTTAAGCGCTTTATTCTAAAAAAAAACAATTATGATACAAATATAATAATATATGTGTGAAAATCTTGTGCTTCCGCACATTGCATTGCAACGGTCATCTTCTCGGCTGTTTTGGACAGACCAGATGCGTATAATTATTTATATATTTATATGCAGTGGAGACCGGTAACCCCAATGCGCCTGATAGAGTTATTCCCCTCCTATGGCTCCAGTCCGGTATCTGCGGCCATCCCTCACAGCTGCTTGATGGTGATCGAGCTAGAGGACAACTGATGGGGCTGTATTTATTTGTTGAAGGAGAATACAAGGCTATTCCACTAAACATACTGTGTCGTCTAAACCCGGTTAGCCCTACGCGTTTCTTCACTTTTATTACTCTGCAGTGAATGGTCAGGGGCTTTGCAGAGCTGATGTAGTTATTCCTCTGACAATCCAGATTAGTGTACAATGCACTAAATATTGAATCCTGTGTGTCGTGGGTGCAAATGCCGAGCTGCCAACATTTGAGATACATTTATAATAAATAACCATAACACATAGTAAATAGAACAAAGCAATCTTCATTAACCACACAGAGTCTTATAAAAGGTGAGGTACTTCGTAAAACTCATTTACCCATGATGGCCAATGCGGTTGCCTTTCCAAAATTAGTTTTCATGGTGAGAAAAACTTCCAGTCCATTTCCATTGAGGTTACATCTATTAATTGTGCCAGCCCCAGAATTGATCCAGTAAAGCTTTTTCTCAGGAAAATCAATTGATAAGCCTGCAAAGCAGAGTATCGTGACATATATAAGATTTAATACATCACATAGTCACACATACATTATACGCCATATTGATCTTGATGTAAAAAAAAAAAAAAACAGATCTAAGAGTAAACAGTGTTTCTGTATGCTGGGAAACATTTATTTTAAAAAGGGAATGTCTGATGTACTTCATTTTAGTTTCATGAATTAGATGTAAGGATCGGGTAACACCTGTTTTGGGGGCTCTGTTTGCTCTATTTACATGGAACAATGATCGGGAGTATAAGTATCAATAATCCTTAATACAATCATTCGTCACCATACAGTTGTCATATGGTCTGCAGCACATCCCCTATTTACACAGGGATGTGCTGCCAACAAACGATAATTTTTTCTGCGGCATAGAGGATTGTTTGCTCGTTTGTCAGCTGATTACTGCCCTTGTTAAACAGGGCAATGAGCAGCGCTCGTTCAGCCAATCATCTGCCCGTATACAAGGGCCTTTACTATCGTGACTTATCTAGGCCTCCAGCAGAACAATAGAGCTTGCTCATTTATTAGTCCACTCTCTAAAGAGAACGACATGACTCTGCTCAAACTTTCCCAGTTATACAGCAAAACTGTCAAGTCATCTGCTGGAAAGAAAAAGTATCAGTTTATTGTGACTGCTTTAGTGGTCAGTAAAGAAATTTTGAATACTTCAAAATTTATTTCTTTTGTGGATAGTAACAAAAACAATGTAAAAAATAAATAACTACATTACTAACATTATTTTAAAAACAGGATTAAATAAATACAAAAATTATTTAAATATGTCATTTTCTGATAATTCATTCCCCTTAGGCCTCATGCACACGACCGTAGTGTTTTTCTGGTCCGCAAATTCCAGGACCGTGTTCCGTGAAATGTAATCCGCAGTTCATCCGTATGTAATCCGCAGTTCATCCGTATGTAATCCGCAGTTCATCCGTATGTAATCCGCAGTTCATCCGTATGTAATCCGCAAAATGCGGATGAAAAAAAAAAAGCCTAGGTAAAACAGGATGACGACAGAACTCATTCCCGGTCGTCGCCTAGCAACACTTCCGCAAAACTGCGGATGACACACGGAGGTGTATCCGCAATTTCCACGGGCCCATTGACTTCTATTGGCATGTCCGCATCGAATTTGCGGCCCGTAATAAGACATGTCCTGAGTTTCTGCGGCACGGATTTGCGGACATGCGGAGACCCGTGAAAACACGGATAGTGTGTATGGGCCCATAGAAATGAATGGGTCCGCAATTCTCCCGTGGATTTGCGGGGGAATTGCGGACGCAAAAACACGGTCGCGTGCATGAGGCCTTAATCATTTGCCAACTTGTAACTATTGTGCTTATTTTATTATTTTCATTATGTATGCTATAACATGACCTTGTACACAAAATATTGAAAAATAAAATCAGCTAAGTTGTAAGTTCTTGTGCTGTCCCTTACTTTCTAAACTTTAGTCTTTTCTGCTTACATTGCATATACATTAGGCTTTTCCATAGTTGCACCCTAATGCCACTGCTTTTGGTATATAAAATAGCACAGTGAAAAGGGGAGAAAGTTCTTCAAATACATCTAAGATAGAATCAGTAAATAACAGGTGTACTGTAGGTCAAAATGTAAGAAGTGTGTTAAAATCTCACCAACTGGTCCCTTCTGTCCGGTAAAGAGGACTTGTTGCTCTGTGCCATCCATATTCGCCATGCTGATGTTGTCGCCATCTGTCCAGTACATTTTCCTGAAAGAGATAAACCCATTATTTAGGTCCAGACTGGCAGTCACATGTGCCCAGAATAAGACGAGCTTTGCACATCACACTGAGGCAATTACCTAAATTGAACCCGGACACAACCACAGCCATTACTCAATATTCCAGACCCCGATTACTGCCCAGCTACCCACAGAGGAAACTATTTAGTGTATTCTAGAGCAGCACATATTGGATTATTGCAGGCTCCGATCATTCTACCTTTTACTCTAGCTGTATTATGCACCACAGGCAGAAAAACACTGAAATGATCATTAAGACCACACTGTAATACTGTGCTATTCAATGTATTTTTTCTTGTGTCGTTCACCCTAAATCAATGGATAACCATCAAGCAGATGACTATACTTCTTCGCATCAACAATCGAAACAGCAGTAGTCCGTCCAAATTGTGTTTCTTAATACCATCAGCAGCAAGTTACGTTACAGCCTCCTGACATTTTTCGAGGCCTTGTTTCCACTGATAACACCAATATGGCTAAACATGTCGGAAAAAACGGCAGCACTCGTTCTTAAAATTTGAAAGCTAAAGAGCTTTATTTCACCAAAACATTGCAACATTTTGAGATTCAAATGTTGCGTTAAAGAAAAATCAAGAACGAGTACTGTGTTTTTGATATAGTGGGGTTGGAATGGCTACAGCTCGCACCGGTCCTATATACCATTTGGAATCTAATCTCTCCATATTTTTGGGATGCATGATGTGCTGCTGATTTTTTTAATTTTTTTGGAAACCTACCAGGAAGGATATATACATAATTTTATACAATATATCATTTTAAAATACGGTGGTCAATAGCATTGCTGCTGATATTAAAACAAATTGTATGGGCTGCAGCCATCTCAATAGACTGTTGATAAGGAGAAGGAATTAGTAAATGTCTGGATTGTTATCCAGTGATTTAGGGTGAATAACCCAAGGATACATTGAGTAGCATACTAGAACACCAGGCACTTAAGCACCTTGTACATAAACTCATTTCACTGTAAAGACAATATTTAAACCGACTCAAATACAGAAAGTTTTCATCGTAGTCCAGGTAAAAAAAAAGATGTTTTTTTTTTTTTTTTGCCGAAAAGCAATTTGCTGAAATTTTTTTAACATTATAATCCCTACCTATATATAAGGCAACATTTGGGGAATTTTAATTATATTAGCAATGGTTGTCCAAGGAATAAAAGGTAAATCTACTGCATTAGCGGTAATAAATGTGCAGAAAAGAAACCAGTTATTGAAAGGGGTTGTCTGAACCCCTTCCCGACATCCGCCGTATATATACGGCGCTGTCGGGAGGTGCTTCCCGCAAAGCGCCGTATATGTACGGCGCAGTGATGGTGCGGGCTCAGAAGCAAAGCCGGCACCATCACCGCGGGGTGACAGCTGTATTATACAGTTGGCACCCTCCTGTAACTGCCAGGACCGGAGCTATTCTCCGATCCGGCAGATTAACCCCTCAGATGCTGCGCATCATCTGACCGGCAACCCAGTGATGCAATCGCTGGGTTGCTGTGGCATTGGGACGCCAGAAAATGGCGTCCGAGTCTGCCTTGTACGGGAGCCGATGAGGACCAGCCTGCGGCTTGCTTGAATAACTGACAGCGCTAATACACTGCACTACGTATGTAGGCCCTCATGTCCCCTAGTGGGACAAGTAAAAAAAGTTAATAAAAATGTGGTAAAACAATAAAAACACACACATTTCAAATAAAAATAAAGCTAAATTGACTTTTTTCCCATAGTAAGTCTTTTATTATGGGAAAAAATATAAAAATTAAAAAAAACTATACATAATTGGTATTGCCGCGTCCATAACGACCCAAACTACAAAACTATTATGTAATTTATCCCGCACGGTGAACGCGGTAAAAAAAAACATGAAAAACAGCGGCAGAATCTTTGTTTTTAGGTCACATCTCCTTCCAAAAAATGCGATAAAAAGTGATCAAAAAGTCACATTTACTCCAAAATATACTAATAAAAACGACAATCCGTCCCGCAAAAAATGATCCCTGACACCGTTTCGTGCACCCAAAAATAAAAAAGTTCTGGGTCTTAGAATATGGCGACACTGAAAACAAATGATTTTATAAAAAAAGTGATTTTATTGTGCAAAAGCCGCAATACATAAAAAAACTATACATAATTGGCATCGCCGCGTACGTAACGACCCAAACTACAAAACAATTATGTAATTTATCCCGCACGGTGAACGGCGTAAAAAAAAACCATGAAAGACAACGCCAGAATCTTTGTTTTTAGGTCACATCTCCTTCCAAAAAATGCTATAAAGTGATCAAAAAGTCACATTTACTCCAAAATAGTACTAATAAAAAACGACAATCCGTCCCGCAAAAAAGAATCCCTGACACCGCTTTGTGCACGCAAAAATAATAAAGTTATGGCTCTTAGAATATGTCGACACAGAAAACAAATGATTTTATAAAAAAAGTGATTTTATTGTGCAAAAGCTGCAATACATTAAAACTATATAAATTTGGTATCGCCGTAATCGTATCGACCCGCAGAATAAAGCTAACATGTAATTTAGGGCACACTGTGGATGCCGATAAAAAACCCAATAAAAAAACTATTCCAGAATTGCTTGTTTTTGGTAATTTCCTTTACCAAAAAATGAAATAAAAAGTGATCAAAAAGTCGTATGTGTTCTAAAATGGTACCAATAAAATCTACAGCCCGTCTCGCAAAAAACAAGCCCGCACACCGCTCAATCAACTGAAAAATAAAAAAGTTATGGCACTAGTAATGCGGTGATGAAAAAACATCTAAATGCGCAGGCCGGAGGGGAACATTCCTTCAGATTCAGGGCCCTAGTATTTAGGAACTAGGAAAGGGAATGGACATAGCACATCCGCTGGAAGCGAGGGCGCCATTATACCAGCGCAAAACTTTCCCTGTAATATTTCCCAAACTACGAAGGAGAAAAAGTCCCCAAAAGGTGCAGAGCGTTACAGAAGGGGGATAAGAAAGAAAACCGTTTATCAGTGTGACACCGGCCTGTGCATAACGGATCGCTTCACAGCGTAACACACATCTATGGATAATTGTATTATTTACCCCATTATTATACCCTCTTATTATGCCCTGATGTACTCCGCACAGATTACATATACGATGATGTACTCCGCACAGATTACATATGCCCCCACATTATAAACGGAAATACCAGCAAAACCCCAAACAGAACTACTACCAAGCAAAATCCATGCTCAAAATGGCGGTCTTTCCCTTCTTAGCCCTACAGTGTGCCCAAACAGCAATTTATGGCCACAAGTAAGGCATTACCATACCCGGGAGAACCCGCTTAACAATTTATGGGGTAAGATTCTCTAGGGTCACAACATCTTGTGCGGTGAATGGGCAGATCAGTGGAGAAATTTTCACTTTGCACCATCTACTGCGTATTCATTTCTGAAAAACACCTGTGGAGTCTAAATTCTCACTACACCCCTTGATAAATGCCTTTAGGGGTGTAGTTTCTAAAACGGGGTCACTTTTGTTTGGTACATCAGGGGTTTTGCAAATGCAACATGGCGTCCGCAAACTCCAGCAAAATCTACGCTCCAAAAGATAAAATACAGCTCCTTTTCTTCTGAATGCTCCCATATACGTAAACAGCTGATTATAACCACATATGGGGTGTTACCGTACTCGGGAGAAATTACTTTACAAATGTTGGGGTGCTTTTTCTTCTCTATTCCTTGTAAAAATGAAAAATGTGTATCTAAAACTACATCTTGTTGGAAAAAAAAATAATTTTTCATTTTCATGGCTTAATTCTAATTAATTCAGCAAAAAACCTTTGGGATCAAAATTTTCACTATACCCCTAGATGATTCCTTAGGGGGTGCAGTTTCCCAAATGGAGTCACTTTTGGGGTGTTTCCACTGTACTAGTACTACAGGGGCTCAGCAAATGTGACATGGCGCCCAGAAACCATTCCAAAATCCAAATGGTGCTAGTTCCATTCTGAGCCCTACTGTGTGTCCAAACAGATGTTTGTGACCACATGTGGGGTATTGTTTTACTCGGGAGAAGTTGCTTTACAAATGTTACGGTGCTTTTTCTCCTTTAGTCCTTGTGGAAATGAAAAAAAATTAGCTAAACCTACATTTTATTTGAAAAAAATGTAGATTTTCATTTTCATGGCCTAGTTCCAATAAGTTCTGTAAAACACCTGTGGGGTCAAACTGCTCACTGTACCCCTAGATAATTTCCTCATGGGGTGTAGTTTCCAAAATGGGGTCACTTGTTGGGGGTTTCCACTGTTTTGTCCCCTCAGGAGCTTTGCAAATGCGACATGGCCTCCGCAAACCATTCCTGCTAAATTTGAGTTCCAAAAGCCAAATAGCGCTCTTTCCCTTCTCAGCCCTGCCGTGTGTCCAAACAGCCGTTTATTACCACATGTGGGGTATTGTTTTACTCGGGAGAAGATGCTTTACAAATGTTACGGTGCTTTTTCTCCTTTAGTCCTTGTGGAAATGAAAAAAAATTAGCTAAACCTACATTTTATTTGAAAAAAAATTAGATTTTCATTTTTATGGCCTAGTTCCAAAAATTTTTGCAAAAAAACTGCCCGGTCAAAATGCTTGCTACACCCCTAGATAAATTCTTCGAGGGGTGTAGTTTCCCAAATGGGGTCACTTTTGCTGGGTTTCCACTGTTTTAGTTCCACTAGACCCGTTCAAAGCGGACATGGTGCCTAAAATATATTCTAATAAAAAGGAGGCCCAAAATCCACCAGGTGCTCCTTTGCTTCTGAGGCCGGTGCTTCAGTCCAGTAGCACACTAGAGCCACATGTGGGATATTTCCTAAAACTGCAGAACCTGGGCAATAAATATTGAGTTGCATTTCTTGGGTAAAACATTCTGTGGTGCAAAAAAAAAATTGATTCAAAATGAATTTCTGGAAAAAAATAATGAACTTTGTAAATTTCACCTCTACTTTGCCTTAATTCCTGCGCAATGTCTAAAGGGTTAAGAAACTTTCTAAATGCTGTCTTGAATACTTTCAGGGGTGCTGTTTTTAAAATGGGGTGACTTATTGGGGGTTTCTAATATCTAAGGACCTCAAAGCCACTTCACAACTGAACTGGCCCCTGTAAAAATAGCATTTTGAAATTTTCTTGAAAATGTGAGAAATTGCTGCTAAAGTTCTAAGCCTTGTAACGCTCTAGAAAAATAAAATGATGTTCAAAAACGATGCCAATCTAAAGTAGACATATGGGGATGTTAGTTAGCAACATTTTTGTGTGTTATAACTGCCTGTCTTACAAGCAGATACATTTAAATTGAGAAAAATGCTAATTTTTGCAATTTTTCCCTAAATTTTGGTGTTTTTCACAATTAAATACTGAATGTATCGGGCAAATTTTGCCAGTAACATAAAGAAAATAATCTCAGAATCGCTTGGATAGGTAAAAGCATTCCGGAGTTATTACCACATAAAGTGAAACATGTCAGATTTGAAAAATGAGGCTCTGTCAGGAAGGTCAAAAGTGGCCAAAGAGGGAAGGGGTTAAAGAGTACCTGTCACTAGGTCAAAGAAGTTAAACTGAACAGACCTGAATAGTGCAGTCTCCCTGATTTCAGCGTTGTTTTTTCTCCTGGAGATATGGTTCACCGATTTTTTGGCTCCCTATATGCCAATTTGCTGTAGTTAGCCAACAGGGTGTGAACAATTTTCAGGCTGCCTCACGCTGATTGGTCAGCATCAGGGGCAGGGAAGCAAGCTGAACACCACTGGTTAACTACAGCAAAAATTGCATTTAAGGAGCCAACACAACAGTGGGCCATATGTCTGGAACAGGGGCTGTACAGAACCACCCCACCCCCCCCCCCCCCAAAAAAAAAAAGAAACAGCGCTGGAATACAGGAGACAGCGCTATTCAGGTCAGTAAACCAGTTCAACTTATATGACAGGTCCTCTTTAAGAAAACCCATATTCAAATGCTCTATTAGAGTATTCTTAGTTATTTGGGGGGAATCCTTAGTGCAGCATCCCCAGAGTAAGGTGGCGCCATAGAGACCTCTCACTCTGAAGGACCTAGCATGTCTGGACAGCCTATTAATTTTTAATGTAAAAAGTGGGAATTCAATACTTGTTATCAGGTTCCCCCAAAGATTAGAGCAAAAGGATCGGGATCTTAGCAGTGGCACACAATGAGACCAGCCTAATGTTGAGGAAATCCCTTTGAGAAACATTTTACGCACTAGATTTCATCAAGCAAAAAATCCTAGTTGGTCCATGCATGCTTTATGAATAGAGCAAATAAAAAGGTAATATCCTCTTTTTCAACTAAATGTAGTAATAAAAAAAAATGCAAAACACCCTGAAATTTTCCTCCCTAAGGAACTGTTCAGAGTTTTCTTGTCACGGAAACCATACAGTCTCCCATTGATTTTAATGGGAGGTGGAGGCGTTTTTTACCCCGGATTTCAGCTAGGATTTGCCGACGGAGGCTCGCGGGAAAAACCAGCGACATGCCCTTTCTTTGGGCGTTTCCGTCTCTGACCTCCCATTGACATCAATGAGAGGCAGAGAAAGCGTTTTTCCTGGCATTTTTGCCTGCGGCCGTTGAGCGAAGAACGCCGCGGGAAACGGCGTGCAGGCAGGTCAAAATCTGCCTCAAAATTCCAGATGGAATTTTGAGACTGATTTTTCTGCCTGCAAAATACTCAGTTTGAACTAGGGGCCTAACACCTTATTCACGCAGGGCAGATTTGCTGCATTGACTGCATGTATTTTTTTAAGCCAAAACCAGGAATGAAACCTAAAGTAGAAAAAATAAAGGAAGGCCCTAAAGTGTCTACGATCCTAGATCCACTTCTAGTTCTGGCTTAAAAATTGCATGTAAAACCTGCATCAAGGCTGTGCTGTGTGAACAAGGTCCAATGTTCTTGAGAGCATATTTATTTATTGGTTATCATCCACTTAAAAAATAACAGCTCCTGTTATCAGTTAGAGAAGCCGCTGCCATTCACACAAGCATGGATAAGCCATTGGTAAAGAAATATGAAGTCCCCCCACAAAGTAACGTGTACGTATCCAGTCTACTTACAAGCGGAGCAGCTGAAATATATTAACAAATATCAGATTTCCATAGCATAACTTGTATAATATGTCCAGTATTTTATTTGGCTGCTGGAAGAATTTCAATGCATTATGCATTTCGATGCGATGGACGTATAAACCTCTAAACATAATCATTTTCTTAAACGCAGCCGGTAAATTCTTGGATCGGATTTGGGGTCTGCGTGACATTATCACCAAGTCTGATCCACCGTTTCCTCGCATTAATTTCCCGTAATGAACCCAGCTCTCCCACACAGTTGGCTCTGCTTATTTCCACATTACTGGAAACTACTTTAGTCCACCCCCACATGCAGGCCAGCCAGAGACAGGAAAGCAACCAGAAGTAGTCACATTCTCCAGTGTGCCACTAACAACTACCCACAAGAGCACCCGCCTGGAGGCAGAAACGCTGAATTACAACAAGTGTGTATGAAGAAATAACACTGGGCAACTTCCCGCTTACTACCTAAATTTCTAATGATAGTGGAAAAACTTCTATGCAAACAACATCCAAGTAAAACTGTAAAATCTCCAGTGGCCTGCCCTGGGAGCATTCTGTACAGTTCCTAATGTGTTAAGGATTTTTCTCCTTTACTTCATAAGAAAAAAAATATTTTCAAGCTCTAAACCTGGCCATCGACACTGAAATATTTGGTCATTCCAACTAAGGATCTGAAAAACAAATCCGATCATAGCACACTCATCTCCCACATATGAGGTTATCCATCCGGTTATCATTTATGAATTCACATAGAGAACATTTTCTCAGCATGTCTAGTAAATATTTCAGACTTTTGTATTTTTACTGGAAATCTGGTTTACTTGACGTACTTCTGGTACAATGGCGGGCTTCACGAAGGCTGTATCTGTGTCGATCCTTTCTGCATTACAAGTTGATTTAATTTCCAACATACAGATGTACTTAAAGGCTATTTCTGGAAAGCTGTGCTCTGATTAAAAAAAAAAACTATACAGGTACAGCTGCTAATGGGATTGTTGAGTTCTTTAGAATTTGTATTAATAGGGTTATCCCATTACAGACAGAAAACCCCTTTAATTTGAGATCTGTTTGGCGGCCTCGGAGACCCCCGCTAATAGTGGATTTTGTCAGAAGTGGTCGTCAGCTGCTTATTTCACTTGCAGAAGCTGCTCCAGGGGGAAATCTAGTATTGCATGTAGTCATTCAAATGACTAGATCTTTCTAGAAGAGACAATTTAGAGGTAATACTGGTTGTGACAGCCATAAATGTGCTGTTAAAATAGAGTAGAGTCACAATATTACGACCACCAGCTAATATCCAGAGTAACCGCCGTGTGCAGCACTGACAGAGGCTAGACGGACTGGGAGCGACTCAATAAGGTGCTGGTAGGTTGTCTCAGCTATCTGGAGCCATGTGGACTGCAGTGCATGCCACATTTGCTGGAGGGTGCGTGGGGGAGGATCCATAGAGCGAACAAGATGATCGAGGTGATCCCACAGATGCTCAATTGGGTTCAAGTCTGGCGAATTAGGGGGCCAGGGAAGTACTTGGAAGTATTGGTCGTGCTCTTCCAACCACTGTCCGACATTTCTAGCCGTGTGACATGTCGCAATGTGTTGTGGGAAGATTCCATCTGCCCCAGGGAAGACAAACAGCATGTATGGGTGGACGTGATCTGCAATGATGGATTTATACCCAAATCAGTTCAAAGTGCCTTCCACATGGATAAGTGGGCCCAGAGAATGCCATGAAAAAATTCCCCAGACCATAACGCTGCCGCCACCAGCTTGTCTTCCTCCAGCAATGGTTGCAGGGTGTTTGTTCTCTGATGTTTCTCGCCTGACACGCCAACTTCCATCCATTCGATGAAGCAAAAAATGTGACTCATGGGAGAAGGCAACCCTTTGCCAATCATTGGTGGTCCAATTCTGATACGGTCGTGCAAATTGAAGCCTTTTTTTCCCGATGCACCTTTGTTAGCATAGAAGCAGTGACCATCCGTCTTCTTTGGAGCCCCATACGTAGTAGGGTTCGCTGAACTGTTGTTTTAGACACACATCTGGTAGCCCCCTGTATGATTTTCAGGGTGAGCTGCTCCATTGTAGTGTGTCGTTTGACCCGAGCGCACCTTCATAGCAGACGTTCACCTCTCACATCAATGGCATGTGGTGCTCCGCAGTTTCCACATCGGTTATTCCCAATCGTGCCATTTGTCCACTGACTATACACTTTCACCACAGCAGCACACAAACGGTTCACAAACTGCGCTGTTTGAGAAATACGGACACCCTTAGTCCGAAATCCAATAATCATCCCTTGCAATTCTGCTAAATCGCCCCTTTTATCTATGGCAACGAGTGATTTGTTCAGACTGCCTATCGCCCACCATATATACCCACCAAGCCAGCCCACGACACATCACATCCTTCATGGGCTACACGCTGCAGACGTCGAAAGTAGGAGGTGGTCATAATATTGTGACTTGACTGTATATTATGAAGAGATTCATCTTACTTGATGGCCCAGAAATTCATCCAATAGGATATCAATTTCACCACACCATGCAAAAGGTTCCAAACAAGCTTGTGAAGAATGGTTTCCTGGAATGATGAACCTTACAGGTATGATAATAGGACATTAAAGGAGGCTCTGTCACCACATTATAAGTGCCCTACCCTCTACATAATGTGATCGGCGCTGTAATGTAGGGAACAGCAGTGTTTTTTTATTTAGAAAAACGATCAATTTTCACCAAGTTATGACCTATTTTAGATTTATGCTAATGACTTTCTTAATGCCCAACTGTGCGTTTCTTTAGCTTTTGAACAAGTCGGCGTTGTAGAGAGAAGTCTATAACGCTGACCAATCAGCGTCATACAATTCTCTCCATTCATGTACTCGGCACATAGTGATCTTACTACTCACACATTAACTTTACTGAAGTGTCTGGAGAGTGAATAGACATCCCGTCCAGCCAGGACGCGGTGTCTAATCACAATCCCAACACTTCGGTAACGTTTGTGTGGGACTTAATGACAGCACGCATGATCTTGTGAAATCACGCTGTAAATGACAGCACAGCGTGATCTCGATGTGCTGTGTTAGTAAGTGACACACAAACATTACCGAAGTGTCGGGATTGTGAATAGACATCGCGTCCTGGCTGGAAGCGATGTCTATTCACGCTCAAGACACTTCAGTAAACTTAATGTGTGAGTAAGTGACAGCACATCGTGATCTCGCTAGATCACTATGTGCCGAGTACATGAATGGAGAGAAGAGTATGACGCTGATGGGTCAGCGTCATACACTTCTCTTTACAACACCCACTTGGTCAAAAAGTAAAAACACGCCCAGTTGGGCATTAAGAAAAAGTCATAAATAAAAAAACCACTGCTGTTCTCTACATTACAGCGCCAATCACATTATGTAGGAGATAGGGCACTTCTAATGTGGTCACAGAGCCTCTTTAAAGCCAATGATTTTGCTTCAGGCATTTTCCATTGGGTTGCATAAAAAATAAGAAATAACTGAACCAATATTGATTTTAAGGGGGGGTGGGGAGTACGAATTCTTTTAATATATTAAATCCTTTACTTACAATTATCTATCTATTACTCAACAAAATAAAAAACAGAAACATACCCTTCCAGTGGATATACGACAAGGCAATGTGGTTTGTCCAAGCCCTGGATGACTGCATTCTTGAAAGACCCATCCAAGCGAGCCACATTGATTTGCTTTTTATTAGCATCATAACTGGTCCAATAGAGGTTTCGAGACACCCAGTCAACAGCCAATCCTTGAGCATTTGGTAAATCTGCAAATTTGAAAGAAAAATATATATATATATATATATATATAATTTAAAAATATATAACCAAAAACTTCTTTATAGACCTCCTAGGGTAGAGAGAACAAGCGTGTTGGTTATTACCAGCAGACACCACAGTCTCTACTCCAGTGCCATTGATGAAAGCTCTCTTGATGGTTTGTGTACGGACATCCGACCAGTAGATGCGCTGTTCTAGGGCATCATAATCTACTACAGTGACATTGTCGATATCAGGGACAGTGAAGGAGATGATGTAGTTGTAATATGGGTTATCAATGTCAACGCCACGGATTTCCATCTGGCGAGCATACAACAGGAACTTTCTGGATTCTGAAAGTGTCAAAGAGACAAAACTGAACTCGATAGACTGGACAATTAGACTAAACTCTACGAGGAAACCAATACATGTTTCGACTATATTTTACAACGTATTCCAAATGCATCGTATTTTTCAGCTGCAAACAGCTGGCACTATGTCTTAAAATGCCAAGATTAAAACATACAAACAATACTCTCAAGAACGAGTGATACACTTACCAAGACAAGTCTTTTTATCTGGAGACAACTTCATGAGATGAGGGCAAGCGCAGGAGAATGTCTGGTTGTAGTTAATAAGGCACAAATGACTGCAGGGTCCTTTTCCATCATTTGCTGCGCATGGATTTGGAGCTACAATGTATGAAACAAAGAAATCTAAAATAAGCATTTAAAAGAAATACAGAAAATAATCTACTTTCTTACAGTGGTACAATAATGCATCAGTCACGGAGAACCAACGCTTGAAGTACGAATGCACAAACATGAACAGAAACGGGATATTGCCCTTTATGAAAGTTTTATGCCTTACCTAGGGGTTGGCGTGAGGGGTGATAAACCTGCAGGTCAAAGGGTTGAGTGTTGGTACGCTGTACAATTGTCACATTGTGACCAGTCCATTTATTTGCCTTTGCCAAGGTGTTTGTTCTCCAGTCAGTCCAATATACTTCCCCACCATATAGCGTGACGGCAAAAGGATGAGATAAGTATTCATGGCCTTTCAGTACTTCAATGTGTCCAGAACCATCATACTTTGCCGAGTAAATTGCATCTGATCTAAGGAGTGAACACAGCTAAGTAACATAGTAACCAACTCAAACAGAACTCGAGTTTGATGGTTCAAAAGCCTATAAAACTCCTGTACATACAAGATGATAAACTAACAACAATAATACACATAATAGAAAATGATTTTACTATGAATGAATTGAATCGTATAGTGATGCACTGGAGAGCACATAGGTGATGCATTGGGAACCAGAAGATTAACCCCTTCCAGGCAGTTTTGCAACGTTTTTTCCACTTTTTTTTTATCCCCCACCTCTCAAGAGGCATAACTTTTTCTATTTTCATTGACATAGCTGTATAAGGGCTTGTTTTTTGCAGGTTAAGTTGTAGTTTTAAACTATACCATTTTATGTACCACATATTGTATTGAAAAACTGTGTGGTGTGGAATGGACAAAAAAAATAAATTGTGCCAGTGTTGTTTTTTGTTTTATTTTTACAACGTTCACCGTGCAGGATAGATAACATTATATTTTAATAAATGGTATTGTTACGGACACAGCTGTGCCCATTATGTTTATGGTTTATATTTTTTACGCAATAAATTGTAAAAGTTGTTGTTTTTGTTACTTTTAGACTTTAAAAAAAAAAAATTAATAATTTTTTTGTCCTGCTAGGGGACTTTAAAATGCGATTGCTTTTAGAATACACTACAATGATTCTGTATTAAAGTGTATTATGCTGTCAGCACTATCCTATTAGGCCCTGCAGATGTCAGACCTGGGAGTCTTCATTAGGGCCCCTGGATATCATGAAAATCCATCAGAACTCCACGATTGCTTTGCGTGGGCTTATTGGGTGAGAAAGGAAGCTCCCTCTCTGTCTAACCGCTCAGCTGCCGCGGTTGCTAAGGGGTTAAACAGCAGGGATCAGAGTTATCACTGATCCCAGCCGTTAGATTAGGCTGTCAGCTGTCGTACCAAGAGGAGTCCTGAGCTCGCTCCATACATTCACCTGCGACAGAAATACAGTGGATGTCAAAAAGGAAGTTAAAATACAAGTATCACCGCCTTGCTATTTCAAGTTACAGGATACAAGCTGTGGTCCTCTTCTAGGTCAAAAAATATTGTGTGTGTGTTCTGGTCTGTGGCCTTTACACGGCACTCATATCTGTATATGATTGTATGGTTAAGTTGTACCTGGCATCAATCCAAAGAATGCGCTCCTCCAGGTAGTCCACAGTAAGACCATTTGGCCATCCTCCTGATCCAGTCTCTTTATGAATTGTCCTGCGTCCCTCTCCGCTCATAGACGCTGCTTCGATGCGTGGCAAGCTAGAATCCCAGTCTGTCCAGAAGAGAATTCTAAAAAAAATAATAAAGAATTTTTCACATAAAGAATATATGACTTATGCTAGATAGGAAAAACGTGTCTTGCGCTCTTATATCTTACATTGGACATAAATACTATAATCAGTAGCTCCAATAAGCAGATTGCTAAATATATTCCAAGATGTTTTCTGACCTTGAGTTACGTTTTTTTTTATCCCAATTGAAATTATACTGCTTTTATCAGGATTTATTATTTGTGGAAGTACCATATAGACCTAAGTCGAAAAGCTACAAGGGTCATAAAGTAAATTATATGTTAGAGCAACCGACCTTTTTTTTTTTAAAATAAATAAATTACATTTTCAAAGATATTGTTATTTTTGTATCTCAATGCGACAGCCATTTTTACAAAGTGACAACAGGATCCATCACCATATTGATTGTAAATTTTAAATGATCTTCCGGAAATGAATAAAACTTTTAAATTCCTTGATAATGTTGAAATATCAAATTTGTTAATATTCTTAGCTTTTACAATTTGTAACCATCACCTCACGGCTGCTGTTCGGGTCACCACAGTCATTTTTGTTTACATGAATGCATGGCAGGGGCACAGAAGTGAGCTGGCCAATCACTTCAGGACATGTCACCAAAGAGATCTGTAAGCAAAGATGTGTCTGGGGACCCAAACCGTGAGGGATCGTAAAGTGAGGTATACTAACAGGTTTCTTATTTTAACGTTGGGTGAATTCCCGGAAAATCCATTTAAACTGTGTCTCTCTCAACTATTGGTCATCGATTGCTGAGAATTCACAATGCACTATGTATATACTTATTACTAAAAACCTGCCCATTCTTTACAGATCAGCTTCATTTCAGAAGGTACTATTTCTTCTTGCAGAGCTTTAGCTAATAGTTAAGGTAAAGCAATGATCTCTGGGAGAAAAAGTATGCAAAATAAATCTCCACCGGGAGAAAAAAAAGCCTCCCTAGTGCACCATTTGCTTCAAGGTTTTTTTATAGGGTCGATGTACCCCAAAAAGGAAATTGCTAGAAAATCCAAGCTTTTTTTTCCCATAGTAGGCTGTCAAACTACTACAAATTGCATATACAAATATGCTGAAAAAATAAGAAAAGTCTAAATTCACACATGCACTTCATATCAAGGACATATAGCATTTGACTAAACATCTGCCAAGTGCATTAGTGGATTTGCTATTTGCTTGTGAACTCTGTGTCGCTTTCACCATTACAGCCCATGTCTACTCTAGTTTATGTGTTTTCAGTAAAGCTTTGGCATTCCATTTGCATTCTGTTTCATAACACTTCCAAGAACCTCCCGCTGGACTGATCAAACACAACTATCAATTACAGTCCCACAAGCTTATCTTTGGACTCTGTCAATGGAAAAAAAAAAGTCAGAAGAGCCAGAATTATGCAGAAATTCTAACAGTTATACCACAAGTGTCTGTAGAGGGCTGCACCTTTCAGATAAAACCATCTACAATAGAAAAACATATTGCTTTTTTCTAATTTTCCATGAATGTGACTCGATCGCTTAAGGCCTTATTCACACGACAGTGATAAACTGCCACGTGACGGCCGTCCTTTTAACAGTCGTCACACGGCCGGTTTCAGAACACGGCCCCCATAGAAGTCAATGGATCTGTTTTTAACGGCTGTCAATACATGTAACAACCGTTAAAAACGGATCTGTGACATGGGGATTTGCAAGGGAACGAGTAGTTTCCCTGCTGGCTATTGGCGGCGCAACGACACATACTCACCGATGCAGCACCGACTTCTTCTGTTTTGGTCGATAGTTTTGTGCGGCATCGCCTACAGGGGGGGCTGTGCGGCATCGCCTACAGGGGGGGCCGTGCGGCATCGCCTACAGGGGGGGCCGTGCGGCATCGCCTACAGGGGGGGCCGTGCGGCATCGCCTACAGGGGGGGCCGTGCGGCATCGCCTACAGGGGGGGCCGTGCGGCATCGCCTACAGGGGGGGCCGTGCGGCATCGCCTACAGGGGGGGCCGTGCGGCATCGCCTACAGGGGGGGCCGTGCGGCATCGCCTACAGGGGGGGCCGTGCGGCATCGCCTACAGGGGGGGCCGTGCGGCATCGCCTACAGGGGGGGCCGTGCGGCATCGCCTACAGGGGGGGCCGTGCGGCATCGCCTACAGGGGGGGCCGTGCGGCATCGCCTACAGGGGGGGCCGTGCGGCATCGCCTACAGGGGGGGCCGGGCGGCATCGCCTAAAGGGGGGGCCGGGCGGCATCGCCTACAGGGGGGCCGGGCGGCATCGCCTACAGGGGGGCCGGGCGGCATCGCCTACAGGGGGGCCGGGCGGCATCGCCTACAGGGGGGCCGGGCGGCATCGTCTACAGGGGGGCCGTGCGGCATCGCCTACAGGGGGGCCGTGCGGCATCGTCTACAGGGGGGCCGTGCGGCATCGTCTACAGGGGGGCCGTGCGGCATCGTCTACAGGGGGGCCCTGCGGCATCGCCTACAGGGGGGCCGTGCGGCATCGTATACAGGGAGGCGTGCGGCATCGTATACAGGGAGGTGTGTGGCATCATATACAGGGAGGCTGTAAATAGTATCTAGGTGAACATGTGACCTTCTTTTGGGTGTTTTCAGGGGGTTGGGACAAAAAAAGCCTGACCAATGAAATTCATCAGTTTTTTTTTTTTTTGTTTGTTTTTTTTTAACTGCCATGAAAAACTGATGCAAAATGGATGTCAAACGGCCATTAAAAACGGACAAGAAATGGATGAAAATTTACAGACACACTGATGGAAAACGGCCATGAAAAACTGACAGATCGGTTTTTAATGGACATTTTTTTTCACTGTCGTGTGAATATAGCCTAAAACTGTACTTTGCAAACACTTCATAGAATAATTTAAGTACAGTTCAAGTACTTTCGAGCGACCAACGTGCTACTAGAAACCCCAATTTTTGGTCTTGTGCATGCTCGTGCTGGTCCTTCGATGACCATCTGAAATATTGGGATGTAGGATAAAATCTCTAAATTAAAAGGAGAAGAGAAGGAGGATGTAAGGGCAAGCTGCCCATAACTTACTGTATGTAAAGCTATTGCCTTGCTTAGTTTTAGTGCTGCTATTCGTCTGGAACATCGTTGCTCCTCCACACAACAAGGAAGGCCAAGCTAATGTATACAAGCCTTCAGGACCATTCCCATTACAGGAGCAGTTCGGTTTCAGCAAACGAATGTTTTTGTATAATTAAAAGCTCTACAATTTTCCAATATACTTTCTGTATTAATTCCTTAAGGTTTTCACTATAGCTGCTTGTTGTTATTCAGTAGGAACCTTCATTGGTTACTTCCAGTGAATAAAATCCTGTCCTGGCGATGTGATGGACACACAGGTGTACGGCTCGTTACAGTTACAGTATGTGTATCTTCTAATGACCCCAGGACCATGGACAGAATTTTATGCACTGGAAGTAAACAATGAAGATTCCTACTGAATAACAACAAGCAGAGATATTGAAAACCATGAGTTATTAATACAGAAAGTATATTGGAAAATTGCATAACTTTGTATTATACAACAAATAACATTAATTTGCTGGAACCGAACAACCCCTTTAAGTCCTTGATATGTCCTCATCTGTCAGGTTGCAAGTTTTATTTAGGCATTTCCCAATTATATCTGTATTTAAATAGGATCTGTCACTAGTTTAGTAATGCCCAATTTCCTAGCTAATCTAATAGACGCTGGCACACTGACAATGCTAGTGAAAATTGTGTCCCAAAACTTTATTTTATACTTTTTTTTTCTAAATATGCAAACGCGCTTATACTACACAAGTGGGCGTCAAAACGAACGATTCTCCTGAGGTGGAGCTACGTCACAGCCTATGACGCTGTCCTATCAGCATGAAGCCGTTTCACACACAGTGTATGAAACAGAGGTTGGAGGGAAGGGAGATCACTTAAAATAGCCAAATCTCGGGCTGCTGGTTCTGGTGGCATATGAAAGATGAGATTCTAATCTGTCATATGGCACCAGGATAGAAGATCTATCTGTGAAACAACCGGAGATATCACTAGTTGAAAACACAGTCGGGAATGGAAACTGTATACTTTATGCATATACAGTTCCCATTCCCAACTGTGTCTTTAACTGGTGATACCTCCGATTGTTTCACAGCTAGAACTGCGCTCCTGGCATATGATAGATTACAATCTCATCTTTCATATGCCACCAGAACCACTGTTCTAGGTGGTCCACAGCCCAAGATATGGCTATTTTAACAGATCCCCTTCCCTACAGCATTAGTCTCTCACAGTGAACCTCACTCTGAACTAGCACTGTGTGTAAAGAAGCTTCATGCTGATAGGACAGCATGACAGGCTGTGACATAGCTCCACCTCCGGAGCATCACTGGTGTTGATGCCCATTTGGCAAGTATAGCCTCATTTTTCATATTTAGAAAAAAAGCCCATAACTTTTCAAATAAATGTTTTTGGCCATAATTTACACTAGCATTATCAGTGTGACAGCGACTATTAGATTAGCTAGGAGATAAGCCATTACTAAACTAGTGACAGATCCTCTTTAAGAAAGTTGTGGGACAATCATTATAGCCACCTTTCCAACTTCCATATGGGTTGCCCTGAAGATCACATCTGGCTAGTCATGCACTAATACTGCCCCCTACTAATGTGTTGCTTTATAGACATTGATGTTCAGAGGTCTGCTTAAGCTGCTAAAGGTCTGCAATAATACTAAAAAAAAAAGTTATTTCCATCCAATACATTTATAGCATATCCACTGGATATGGATTCAATAAAGTAAAAAAAAACCTTATCTTCCCATTGGATTGGCCTCGGTGATCATTAATGAGTGCCTTACAAGATACTGTGCATTATTTCACAATAAATTTTGCTACTTGGCAGCATGTAACATTTTAGACAACATGCACTTTGCTACATTAAAAGAAAATTATTAATAATTGGCTTTGCTACAGCTTCATGTGCATTTAATGAAAAAAAAAATGTATATATACAGACCCATTTCGAGGATCTAGGGCAATGGCGCGAGGATGTTCAATATCTCCAGCCAGAAGCGTTGTCCTCATTGTACCATCTAGCTTGGCCACCTCAATCTGATCCAAGTTGCTCTCTACCCAGTAGATATTTCCAGCAATCCAATCTACAGCCAGGCCTTCCGGTGTTGCCAGGCCGTACTGAATAATAACCTCAAAGCTGGTAAGGGCTGAAGAAAAATAAATGACAGATGGCAAGAAGTACAAGATATGACAAGGTTTATCTTTACAATTCTTTTGACAAGTCACCGAAACACGTAAGGCTGGGTTTACATATATCAGCTGCTGCCGGCCAGTTGCTTTTAGCCTGAGCTGGATACAACCGATGTAATTTTGTGCACTGGTCCGGCGTTCATAGCCAGAACAGAAACGTTACACGCAACGTCTTTCTGTCCGGCAGAGGTAGACATCTGGCATTAAAATAGATGCAAGGGATGCCAGAACTGCTCCCATAGGAATTAATGGGAATAGTTATGCATAAGTTTTCCTGTACCAAAACGTAAAGAAACTATGTCAGATCGCCAGATAAACGGAAACGGGGCCTAAAATGATGTTATTGGTGAAGGTCTGTGCTCCATCAGTAGAACAAAGAGGCCGCAGTGCTCCTCCGAGCACAGTGCATCCTGTTTCTATTATAAATGCCTATTCACTGCATTGTTACCCCTTCATTCCAGCAATCGGTGGCATCACAGGATACAGAACACCACTGGTCATATTTTCTGACATGTCTCCAAGTAGAGCTCATCTTAACAATAAGTTGAAGGGGTTTTCCTGCTTTATATAATAGGAACTACACTTTTACCAAACTTTTGATATGTCAGAGACATGTCAAAAGTTAGGATCGGTGGGGGCGGGTGCTGAGATCTCCACCGTTGCTGAAACGAAGGTGCAAAAGCACTCACCTGAGCACTTTGCTCCTTCGGCTGTGATCAGCGCTCATGGTCAGGATAAAGATGGCTTACATAGGACCTGCATGAGCACCGTCTTCAGTTTGATCAGGAGCGCCGATCACAGCCGAAAGTGCAGGGCGCTCAGCTGAGCGCTTCTGCATCTTCGTTTCAGCAACAGTGGGGGTCTCCATACCCAGACCCCCACTGGATTCAAACTTTTAATATGTCTCTATGACATATGAAAAGATTGATGAAAGCGCAGTTACTATGTACTGTATTACAGTATTGCAGCTTTGTAACATACCACGTGTTTAAATTTCTCACAATTTTTAAGATGATATTTTTTCCGTCAGTGAATTAGAACATTCTTGTTTATATTCTTGAGGATACAAACCTGTACATAGCTAGGCCTGATCTCTGGCTGAAAAGTGGATACAATTGTATCTAGTCTAGGCAATTCTATGTGAAGTACTGTATATTAGAAAGCTGTAGAACTTCACTGTATAATAGAGAATAATGCCTCATGCACACGACAGTGTGCGCCGGCCGGGTCTAGTCCATGATCCATGGAATGATAGGACATGTTCTATTTTTCCACGGATCGGAAAGTTGGGTCCGTGAAAACTATCGGGTGCCACTCGGATGTCATGAAAAACAGCCCGAGTGGTACTCTGTCATGTGCAAAGGCCATAAGGGCCTGTTCACATCAGCGTTGGGGCTCTGTTCAACCATTCCATCACAGGAACCAATGAACGTAAAGCCGAATAGAAACGATAGCTTCTGTTTGCATTACCATCGACGGTAATGCTTCCATTTCAGTTTGAACCCTGAAACTTTACGAAACGGAAACAGACTGAAACTGAAGAATTACCATTGAAATCAATGGTAATGCAAACAGAAACTATAGTTTCCCTTCGGCTTTCCGTTCATCGGTTCCTCTGACAGTAAGGTTGAACAGAACCCAAACGCTGATGTGAACCGGCCCGAAGCGATTTATGGGGAAGAAAACAAAAAACTTCATTGATGACTACAACTGATATCACAAAGTATCAATGAAATAGGTTAATTAAAAAAAAATAACATAATAGAAGCTACCATATGTGTGTTTCTACACAACCTTGAACATTTCATGAGAATTTAGTACACACACACACACACACACACACACACACCAATTGCATTTTAGCAGCAACTTTGATTAATAATTGTAAGGGATAGACGTAAACAGTAGTTCGGAATCCAACAACATTTTACTCTAATCCTGAAATGTACACAGTTAACATCTACTGTGACCAAGGGTTTGGAAAAAATGGAATCTCTGAAGGTTTCTGGTTAGTGTCTTGCTGTGGTGCCTTCATATGCAGATATACGGAAGATTCCATCACAACTCTATTTTCAGCTTTGCCTTGCGTCCAATTGTTAAGCTGCTTTCATGAATGCTACATATATTGCAGGAAACTAATGGACCCAAATTTGATGTGTAAATAATCCAACATGGTAGAGATGGCCTCAAGCCCCTAGCTATACAAACCATTAACCTAATGAGTAAAGGGTCTATTAAACGAAGCGATTATCATACACATTTTTGTATAATCATTTGAATGTAAAACATGATCGCCACGTATAATAACGTGCAACGATTGAACAACGAACGATAAATCGTTGGGTTTCTGTGGATCGGCCACATCTACCCAAGCGAAAGAGGATTTCAATGATGAGGTGTGTGCGAACAAGCAACGATTGCAGTAACAGAAAAGTGAAAATCTTCTGAAATTATTGTCATGCGTAACAGACCGTCTTTCGAACGCAAACGGCTTGCTAAATCCTCATTCAGCCATGAAAAAATATAGTCTAATAGGACACGAAGGCCTCATGCACGCGACACTAGCCATGTGCACGGCCGTGATTTTCGGGTCGGCCGGCAGCGGTGTGTCAGCCGCGAGCCGTACGCAAATCGCGGGCCGTGCACATGGAAGCGTGCATTATTTCCTATGAGCCTGGACCGCAGAACACGGCCGTAATAAGACATGTCCATTTTTTCTGCGGTCCAGGCTCCTGGGCCATGCACGGACCGTGGAAACCACGGTCGTGTGCATGGGCCCATAGGAATGAATGGGGCCGAAATTCTCACGTGGATTTTCGTAGGAATTGCGGCCGCAAAAGCACGTTCGGAACAGTCTAGCTCGGATAAGGAAGCACCATAATAGTGAATGTCTATGCAGCAGACCTAGTTACATACAACTAAGAGGGAATTTGCATTTTGTTTTCTCATTCCCCTTCTCTTTGTAATTGCCATCAGACTATAATTAGCATTAACAGCAGCACAGAATGCTAATTATCTCTTGTATCATGATGAATGTTTTCCGGCTACAAAGGGTATCATTAAGATGTGCCACCCAGACCAGACAAATCTCTAGGCTGGGTGTTGAACTGTGGTAACAGACTCACATGCTTCACTGCTGAGAGCGGAGAGTATATATATAAAAATAAAAAAAAGTACTGTATGTAAAACCTCCCAACTGATCTATCATTTATATATATATATATACTGTCGATTATTCAGTCCTTTGAAAAATTACCGTTAAAACAAAATACGATGCCAATGTAGAAAGAATATAATCTCGATAAACCAGAAGCATGTTACTTAGTTCAGCCTATTATCCTGCAACATTGAAACATTGATCCGGAGGCAGGAAAGGTTTTTGTCAATTGTCCTCATCTTTAGGGGAATAAAATCAACCGTCACAACATCCTCTGGTAGAGGGTTCAAACTACATAAAGAATTTTGATAATCTTTCGGTAACATTCCTCTAAACCATTTCCTATACTACTAGGTCTTTATTAAAGACTTCGGACAGGTCTGTTATGATAAACATTTGTATTCCGCAGCAACTAACAGTTCAGGAGCATCTTTTCTTAAAACTCTACGTTGTACCTTTCCTCGGTTATTCCTTAACCCCTACGACTCAGTAACTATACGTCATCGCACAAGGTTAATTCCCGCACGAGGACGTATAGTTACTGAGTCGTTCCTGGTGCACACTGTCGGCGACAGCGGACACGCCACTCTTGCCGGCCAGCGGTCATTAGCTGCTGATTTAGGCATAACCCCTTAAATGCAGCGATCGGTTGTAATCGCCGAATTTTAGGGTTTTCTAGCACCTCGGCAGACCGCACGATGAAATTGCGGGGTTTGCCAATGGTTGGCATGGCAACCTAAGGCCAAACAATGGCCTCTGTGTCTGCCATGGACGGAAGCACATCAGGACTAGCCTCCAGCTGGTCCGGATAGCCTTCCTGTCAGAGTGACAGGAAGTCACTGAGTTGTTCCCGATGCGTCAGCGTGCATTGGGAACCGGGAGTGACACTTCACTGTTGCCAATCAGCGGCTCATGGCCACTGATTTAGGCAATTAACCAATTAAAGAGGCTCTGTCACCAGATTATCAAATCCCTATCTCCTATTGCATGTGATCGGCGCTGCAATGTAGATAACAGTAACACTTTTTTTTTTTTTTTTAAACAATCATTTTTGGCCAAGTTATGAGCAATTTTATATTTATGCAAATGAGCCTTTCTAATGGACAACTGGGAGTGTGTTTTCTCTTATTTCCAACTGGGCGAGTATTGTGTTTGTAACATCTGGGCGTGTTTACTTGTTTTACTAGCTGGGCGTTGTGAATAGAAGTGTATGATGCTGACAAACACTTCTATTCACAATGCCCAGCTAGTAAAACAAGTAAACACGCCCAGATGTTACAAACACAATACACGCCCAGTTGGAAATAAGAGAAAACACACTCCCAGTTGTCCATTAGAAAGGCTCATTTGCATAAATATAAAATTGCTCATAACTTGGCCAAAAATTATCGTTTAAAAAAAAAAAAAACGTTACTGTTATCTACATTGCAGCGCCGATCACATGCAATAGGAGATAGGGATTTGATAATCTGGTGACAGAGCCTCTTTAAATGCGGCGATCGATTGCGATCGCCGCATTTAAGGGGTTTGTAGCACATCGGCAGCCTCCATGCAATAGTGGGGGGCTGCCGATGGTTGTGATGGCATCCGGAGGCCAGACAACGGCATCCGGGTCTGCCGTGTATGGAAGCCTTTGAGGACCAGCCTCTGGCTGGTCCTCATAGGCTTGCTGTCAAAGTGACTGTGACATCACACTGACAGTTGGAATACATTACACTACTAGGTAGTGCAGTGGTGTAACTACCGCGGTAGCAGCCGTAGCTGCGGCTACGGGGCCCGCGGCTTGAGGTGGCTCGTGCCGCTAGCCGACACACCCCCCCATATGCCCATTATGGCTGCTACAGCTGTAGCGACACTACTACGGGGCCCACACTGCCGAGCCTCTAACATTTATGGGCCGGGTGACACAGAACCTCTCATGCCCGGGGGCGTCGCTAGCACCAAAGGGGGCCCCGGTGATAGTAACAGTCACCCCCTCTTGCAGTAATTGTACCTGTGTCTATAGCACGCAGGTACAAATACATGCATCAGCGCTGGATACCATTCAGTGCCTTACAATGACGCTGATTGGCGGGGAAAAATGACTTGCCCCATCAATCCGTGCCTTTCAACGACGCTAGCGACACGATGACATTATCACGCCGCTTCTGTGCTTGAAAGGTGCTGATTGACGGGGCAAGTCATTCTGCCCTGCCAATCAGCGCCTTTCAAAGACGCGCCGCTTGCATCGTTCAGCTCCAGCAGACCTGCTCAGAAGAGAGCAGATCTGCATTGCCACCGGACAGCGCGGGAACGGGATCAGGGTGAGTATATAATTTATTTTTTTTCTACTAAAACTGAGTGGCGTTATCTACAGTGGGGGCTCTATCTACAGGGGGGCACTATATACAGAGGGGTCTATATGTGGGTCACCAAATGGGGTTGTCTATATGTGGGGATGTGGGCCACTATATACAGGTGGAGCTATATGTGGGACACTATATACAGGGGTGGTCTATATGTAGAGCACTATCTATAGGGGAGGTATTTGCAGGGCACTATCTATAGGGGTGGGCTATATGTGGGACACTATATAAAAAGGGGTGGGTTACCAGTGGAGCACTAGCTACAGGGGGGCTATATGTAGTGCACTGTCTACAGGGGTGGGCTATATATGGGACACTATATACAGGGGGAGCTATATGTGAGGTACTATGTACAGAGGTGAGCTAGACGTGGAAAACTATCTATAGGGGAAGCTATATATAGGGCAGCACGGTGGCTCAGTGGTTAGCACTATTGCCTGGCAGCTCTGGAGTCCATATGTGGGCACTATCTACAGAAGGCTGTATGTGGGCACTATCTACAGGGGCTTCTATGTAGGGCACTATCTACAGAGGCTCTATGGGGGCACTATCTACAGGGGGCACGGTGTGTGTGTGGGACACAGTGTATGGTACTATTATAGTTAGAGGTGCAGTGTATGGCGCTTTATTATATTTAGAGGTGATGAGAATTTTAACTTAGTTTATAGGTGCAGAAATTTTTTAAAAGTGAGTAGCTGAAGACATCTGAGCATAAAACTGCAGAAATGGGTCGTGGACGGGAGAAGTCCATCATAGAGGTCTGGACCAGAGGGAGAATAAAAGAACTAGAATCTGAGACGTCACCACTGAATCACTTAATGTAAATGTGTATTCTGCCTCTAAACAGTACTGTAGTCACTGTATGATCTGCAGCGAGATGATGGGTGCTTTGATTTCTTTTTGTGAAACAGCATCTCCCAGCATATCCTTACTATTGTTCGGGCCATGCTGGGAGCTGTAGTTTTACGCCGTACAAACCTATACAGTAGGGGTTGCACTAAATTGAGCTGTATTTGATCTAGTGTTGTATATATGTATTGAGCTTGGTTCTGGGGCTGTATACATGTACTGATCTTGGTTCTGATGCTGTATTTAAGTACTGAGCTTTGTTCTGGTGCCGTATATATGTAAGAATTTTCTGGGGATGTATATATGTACTGAGCTTTGTTCTGGTGCTGTATTTATGTACTGAGCTTGGTTCTGGTGCTGTATTTATGTACTGATCTTTCTTCTGGTATTGTATACATGTATGAGCTTTGTTCTAGTGCTGCATTTATGTACGGAGGTTGGTTCTGGTGCTGTATGTATGTATGAGATTGGTTCTAGTGCTGTATTTTTGTACTGCGCTTGGTTCTGGTGCTGTATATATGTGTGAGCTTGGTTGTGGTACTGTATATATGTATGAGCTTGGTTCTGGAGCTATAATTATATAAGATATATTTATAACAAAATTGCAGGGCAGATAAAATTGTTCTCAATTCATTGTATATTTCATGGGAACCTGTCAGGTAGTTTTAATCCCTTTAACCTCCACCATGCGGTAATACATGACTGGACTATTTCCAAATGTATGTTGTTTTCAGATGCAGCAAAATCTTTAAAATCCACTTTTAAAACGCACACTATATGCTAATTACTCATTAAAGGCTCATGGGGCGGTGCCGCTATCCTGAAGAGTCACATAGTCCTGCCTCCAAACCCAACTTTCCATGTGTGATTGACATCCCCCTGGCTGATATGACTTTCTTGAATCGCCTTGTGGCACTGTATACAAGGGGGGGCTGTGAGGCACTATACACAAGGGTGGGCTGTGTGGCCCTATATAAAAGGGGGGGGCTGTGTGGCACTATACACAAGGGGGAGCTGTGTGGCACTATACACAAGGGGGAGCTGTGTGGCACTATACACAAGGGGGAGCTGTGTGGCACTATACACATGGGGGAGCTGTGTGGCACTATACACATGGGGGAGCTGTGTGGCACTATACACATGGGGGAGCTGTGTGGCACTATACACATGGGGGAGCTGTGTGGCACTATACACATGGGGGAGCTGTGTGGCACTATACACATGGGGGAGCTGTGTGGCACTATACACATGGGGGAGCTGTGTGGCACTATACACATGGGGGAGCTGTGTGGCACTATACACATGGGGGAGCTGTGTGGCACTATACACATGGGGGAGCTGTGTGGCACTATACACATGGGGGAGCTGTGTGGCACTATACACATGGGGGAGCTGTGTGGCACTATACACATGGGGGAGCTGTGTGGCACTATACACATGGGGGAGCTGTGTGGCACTATACACATGGGGGAGCTGTGTGGCACTATACACATGGGGGAGCTGTGTGGCACTATATACAAGGGGGAGGGCTGTGGCTCTATCTACAGGGGGCTGTGTGTGGCACTATCTACTAAGGGGGGGCTGTTTGGCACTATATACAAGGGAGGAGCAGGGCTGTGTGGCACTATATACAGTGGGAGCTGTATAGCGCTATATAAAGGGGGGCTGTATGGCACTATCTACAAGGGGGAGGTGGGGGTTGCTATCTACAAATGGGGAGTGACATTGTCTATAGGCGGGGCTGTATGGAACATTCTACATGGGGCACTATCTATAAGTGGGGCTGCTTGAGGGACCTGGGGGGCCCAGTCAAGAGTTTGCTATGGGGCCCAGTCTTTCCTAGTTATGCCCCTGAGGTAGTGTAATGTATTGTTGCAGCGATCAGGGCTGCAGGTAAAAAAAAGAAGTGTAAAAAAAAAAAGTAAAAAACAAACACTGCTTTATTTCCCTACAAAAGTCTTATTATAAAGAAAAAAAAAAGAAAGAAGTACACATATTTGGTATCACCGCGTTTATAACGACCCAATCTCTAAAAAAAACAAAAACTATAAATGTTTATTTTTCCCACATGGTGAACACCCCAAAAAAAATAAAAGGAAAACTAAATATTTTTTGGTCACCATCCCTCCCAAGATATAGAATAAAAATAAAAAAAAGTCATCAAAAAGTCGCATTTACCCCAAAATGGTACCAATAAAAACTACAACCCGTCCCGCAAAAAACAAGTCCTTACACAGCTTTTTTGTCTGTAAAATAAAAAAAGGCATGGCTCTCAGAATATGGCAACACAAAAAATTTATTTTATAAAAATGGGATTTTATTGTGCAAACGTTGCAAGACAAAACTATATACATATGGTATCGCTGTAATCGTACAGATTTGCAGAATAAAGTAAAACTTAATTTATTGCGCACGGTGAATGCCATAAGAAATAATTTAAACCGCCAAAATCGCAGGTCACCTTAGCTCTAAAAAAAAAATGTAATAAAAAGTGATTGAGAAGTTGTATGTACCATAAACTGGTACCAATAAAAGCTACAGCTCGTCCCGCCAAAAATATGCCCTCATACCGCTCAATCGACCAAAAATAAAAAAAAAGTTCTGGCTCTCAGAATGTGGGGATACAAAACAATTTTTTTTTTTTTTAACAAATAGTCTTTTCTTTGTAAAAGTAGTAAAATATAAAAATAAACTATATAAATTTGGTATCACCGTAATCGTACTGAGACGCAGAATAAAGTTAAGTTGTTGTTTTTACCGCATGGTCAAAGCTAGGTAAAAGCATTCCAGAGTTATTACCACATAAAGCAACACGTATAAATACATTGACAACTGGGTGTTACCAGTTGGGGGTGTGTCGCTACACGGACTGACACTGTCCAATCATGGCTGACAGAGTGAAACTGTACAGACCCGCCCCTTTGACAAGTGGAATGGTAACACCCATTTGTTAATGTATTCATAAATTTCTAGGAGGAATAACAGATGAACGGCACCACTAAAAAAAGATGTTCCAGATCTATTTCTTAGGGAATACAATTATTTATTAAAACAGACATGTCAAGAGAGCTCACAGGTCCTCTTTAAAGACAGGTACCCGGAAATATATATATAGTATTCCATGTGAAGTTGGACTAGTTACTTAGAGAAAGGTAAATCTATGTTCTCATCATGTACATGTAAGCCCTTTTGTTGCATCCCAGCAGTGTCATTTTCCCCATAGTTGTGAAATTTATTTTTGAAATTTGCCCTAACCGCAATAGCGAACATTTATTTTATCGACCAAGCACCACTTACCACCACTTTCGGACAACTTCCCACGATATATCTTGTCCTCTACCACATCAGTCCAGTAGAGGGTGCTCTGGTTCAGGTGGAAATCAAGGGCAATGGTGTTCCTTAATCCTGGCACAAGGACGCTGTAATCTCCCTTATGCAGATCTATCCGGCGGATTTCATGGCGGTTGGAAAATATGATGAATGGTTTAAAGGGATCTAAAGAAAATAAGAGCAAACAAAAAAGTTAATAGATTATTTCTAATGTCATTACCAAAAATGAGATGCCCGCAATATGACTATAAACGCAGCCACGTGTTTCATATCAGGTGTCCCGTTATTGGCCAGGTGCCATACATTAATGTGCTCAACTTCAGCAAAGTAGATGGAAAAGATGATTAAAAAAAACAAAAAATTTTTAAACATTAATATAAAGAACTTTGCACTAAGGACATGTGACCACTTCACGTAAGTGCAATATAATATTCTCTCATTCATCATTCGTTCTCACTACGTTTAACGGCACAACATATTTTGGGATAATGATATTTAATGATCAAGCGCTAAGAGTCCTGCCCATGAAAATAAACATGGCAGCCATCCCTTGTACGTAGGCAACGGGCAGCTGAGGTCCACCGAAAATATTTATGTTATGAGCGATCAGAGGTGGCAGAAGGTCATGATAGATATATATTGGCCAGCATAGCTTCCCGCAGTATTTTTAAAGCAGCTGAAAACATAACTGCACATTTCCAGCTCCTTGGACCATCTTCCAAAAGCAATAGTCTCAATACAATGCCTAGAGGCACCCTGGGAGAGGAACTTCAAATAATTCAAATGAGATTCCAACTCCTGAGCACAGGAAGAAGAAGCGCATTAAAATGTATATTAAGATCGACACAAATATTTGGATAGGGAATACAACGAACACATAGATTACAAAGTGGTAACCTAGAATAACTGAAAGTTACGCAGGCAGTGACAGAGTCAATGCAAAAGGAAAATGCTCTGCACATCTTCTGAGCAAACAGAAAAACCTTGGTCTTGGCACCCAGTTGCTCGCACAATGGTGCTATTATAAGGGTCTGTTAATATGCTGACTGCGCCTCTCTGAGGACGACAAGAGCTGGATGAATGGCTGGGTCACTGTTTCCTTTGGCACACGTCTGGAGCACACTGAACTCATTTGGATAGGACTAAGGCTCCCAGGTCATGGGATACACAAAGATGCCACATGTATAGAAAAAGCATTTTCCAGAGTAACGATGCTCCAGATTTTAATCTTAGGACTGTTTAATACAAACACAACAGGAAATGCTGCTAAATATTAATAGGAAGGATATGAATACAAATTCAATTTGCTCACCCTGCCTTTGGCAAAGGAAAACACCACAAAACCAGAAAGATTTTACTGTTGAAATGGGGTCAACGCCATGTAAAGCTAACCGCTGCCGTTAGGCATTTTTTTTTATCTTTCACATTAAAGGGGTTGTTACATTTCAGCAAATTAATGTTATTTTGTGTATAATTAGAATTTAGACATTTTCCAATATACTTTCTGTATGAATTCCTCATGGTTTACAAGATCTCTGCTTGTTGTGATTCAGTAGGAACATTCATTGTTTGCTTCCAGTGCATACAATTCTGTCCATGGTCATGTGATGGACACACAGGTGCGCGGCTCGTTACAGTATGTGTATCGGAGCAGTGTCAACTAACGATCCCAGCACCTGTGTGTCCATCACATGACCATGGACACAATTATATCGACTGGAAGCAAACACTGATTGTTCCCACTTTACAACAAGAAGCAGAAAGCTTGAAAACTGTGAGGAATTAATACAGAAATGAGATTGATAATTCTAATTATACCCAGAATAACATTCATTTGCTGAAACTGGACAACCCCTTTAAATAAAAAAATTCTCAGCCACAGTTATAGTATTATCTGCAGTTGTATTTTTTTAAAGAAACATTGTCATTTTTAGACACAATTTTACAAAATGTAATATTTACCAAGCAAGATAATATCTGTAATTTGTTGAATCGCCCCTATTAAATACGTGGATATTATTGTAGCAATATATACAGAAATCGACCTGTCCCCAGATCCCGCTATTTTCCAATGTGCCAGTTGTACAGAAAAAGTCTGTTTCTTAACTATTTTCTGAGAAATGAAAAGGATCTGGTCCATGCAAGAAGACTCCTAACATATTGGCCAAAAATCGATTTTTCCCTACAAAACTTGAGAACTGATCATTGCACCGGACCAAACATGCAGTATGGTATTACTAACATTGATAACCTGAAGTGTTTGTCATAGGAAAAATCTTGGAGGTAGGGGCTTTAAATGAATTCTTACTGGTAGAGGTAATATGGGTTTAACAAATATTATTTAGGGGATTTAAGACTGGCATTTCATATGCCAGTATTAAGAGGAAACACGCTGGAGTAAGATTCGAGAAATTCATTAAGAAGCGCACTCCTCCTAGTAAATTTGTCGCATCTTTGGCTGACCGGGCGGCCCTGCGACTTTTCTACACACAAAAGTTGTTAAACTCCTTCTAATATACTTTGTATTTCAATTCCTTAAGGTTTTCAAGATCTGTTTGCTATCATTGCCCTTCATTGTTTACCTCAAGCATAAAAATCGGTGAAAATGTAAGGATCCCAAAGCAGCCTGTTTTTTAACAATTCATATAAAGTTATCAGAGTTGTCTGTCTTTAAAGGGGCTCTGTCACCACATTATAAATGCCCTATCTCCTACATAATCTGATCGGCGCTGTAATGTAGAGAACAGCAGTGGTTTTTATTTTGAAACACGATAATTTTTGAGCAAGTTATGAGCAATTTTAGATTTGTGCTAATTTGTTTCTTAATGACCAACTGGGCGTGTTTTTACTTTTGGCCAAGTGAGCGTTGTACAGAGGAGTGTATGACGCTGACCAATCAGTGACCAATCAGCGTCATACACTTCTCATTGTTCCAGCCCATTGTTACAGTGTGATTGTGCAGTGAAAGAAGCTGGGCTGGAACAATGAGAAGTGTATGACGCTGATTGGTCACTGATTGGTCAGTGTCATACACTCCTCTGTACAACGCTCACTTGGCCAAAAGTAAAAACACGCCCAGTTGGTCATTAAGAAACTAATTAGCATAAATCTAAAATTGCTCATAACTTGCTAAAAAATGATTGTTTTTCAAAATAAAAACCACTTATCTACATTACAGCGCCGATCAGATTATGTAGGAGATAGGGCATTTATAATCTGGTGACAGAGCCTCTTTAACAAGCCGGGAGCCTATGTAATCACACCTGGGAGTAAACGATGAAGATTCATAATCAATTACAGCAAACGGAGATCCTGAAAACCATAAGGAATGGATTCAAAAAGATTATTAGAAAACAGCAGAAATTTTCATTATTTTATGAATAAACTGTATTAAGCTGAAACAAAAAAAACTTTAATATTGTGTCTTGTTCTTAAAAAGGTTTTCATTTCATTCTTTCTGATCACGTGAAACACCAATTTCTCTACTCCAAGAGAGAATTCACATATGACCGAAATGTGTGCAGACAACCTAACAAAAACAAAACAAATGCATTCATATAACTATTTGGAAATTGACTGACCCCTACCAATTTCCATGTATACATACCTAAACTCTTGCAGGTACCGTGGTCAGGGTCCAAGATCCAGTCATCATAACAAGAGCACTTGACAATAAACTTCTCCTGCTCACATCTCTGGCTGCATCCAAGATGCTTGGGACAGTTATTCTGGATTTGGCACGTCTTGTTATCTGGACCCGTTTCCATTCCCAATGGACAGGAGCACACAATACCCTCTCCAGGGGCCACAGTACAGTTGTGACTACATCCACCGTTGTTCAACGAGCACTGATCTGTTCAAGAGAGACATGTATGGGACAAAATCATTTCAGTTGTCCGACATGTCTTCAGCACAGACTCTGCATCTTCAGTACTAAAGACTAGCCCGTTTTAGGGATTATGTACAATGGAAATAAGCAGAATTTTTAAGAAATCAAATATTTCAAGTAATTAATAGTCATACCATTGTCAGTGTCAACCACAAGTAAGAGTCTTAAAACATCCCTGGTCTATTACACGACATGCACTTCCTTCACTGGCTAGTTGAAAGGAGGAGGTACATCGGGAAGGGCATCGATCACTTTCTATTACCCAATGATGCCTTGAAAATAACATGGATGTCCTCCTCATACAGTTTTCTGTTGCCATGATAAGCATCTTGCGGAGCTTAACAGTGGTACTGGTGACGTCCTTATGGTAGAGTAACACTGAAGCATCTCCAGTAAACACTTTGTACACTCCCGACACAAATAATGCTGTGGAAATTACCCCCCAGTATTCATGTTCAGTATGAGACATCTCTTGCTTCAATATAGGCATAACCTGCAAACTTTTTTGTTTTCTAGAAATGTTACAGAACACATACCATATTGTTCCACACATGCAGGGAATATTTACAGCTCGTAGAACTACTGCAGTATTTATACTACTTTTTAGCATATATAAGTGAATTGCTTAAGTAGATATTTCGAAACATTCTTCTTGGAACCATCTTGAACCATTGAAGAAGGGAAATTATAATTTCCTGCCGGTTCCTTCAAAATCCATCAGCAGACTACGGACTGCAGTATATAACAAGATCCAAAATACAGACGGTCATAGAAAAGGCTCTAGTCTGTTGACAGACAGGCAGGAAATGTTGCTGAAATGCAATTTCCCCAATAGCCCTGTAGTAGAACTGTGGCGAACAGAAGCCATTCCAATAAATATAAATATAATAATAATAATAATAAAACCAACAACAACGTATTCAGAAATCACTATTCTGGAAAGAAGAGCCAAAGTGGAGTTCAACTTTTAACTAAACCCCATAAGTTAATTAATTAAAAAAAATATATGCAAAGATGGGAAGACTAACTGGAGGAAATCCAACTTACCACAAAGTTCTCCTTCATCGGAGTCATCTCCACAATCGTTGATGCCATCACACAGCTTCTCAGGAGGTAGACAGATAGAGGTGTTATGTGCACATGTGTGAGATGGAGGTTTACACACAAGCATATCACAGTTCTCTTCATCAGAATGATCCTCACAGTCGGTATCACCATCACACACCCAGGCTTTACTAATGCACCTTGCTGTGGTAACAGAGGAAATATCAGTGCTAGAAACCGACTCAGAAAGGGATTGTTTACCAGTCAAATATAATTAAAGCCCAATGCTAAAGAAAACCAAACCCAATACACAGGTTACCTTACATAATAGAACAATAATAGTGTGTATGTGTGTATGTATGTATGTATGTATGTATGTATGTATGTGTGTGTGTGTGTGTGTGTGTGTGTGTGTGTGTGTGTGTGTGTGTGTGTGTGTGTGTGTGTGTGTGTGTGTGTGCGAAATCAATGGATGAAGTTTAAAGAGGCTCTGTCACCAGATTTTGCAGCCCCTATCTGCTTTCGCAGCAGATAGGCGCTGCAATGTAGATTACAGTAACGTTTTTATTTTTAAAAAACGAGCATTTTTGGCCAAGTTATGACCATTTTTGTAGTTATGCAAATGAGGCTTGCAAAAGTCCAAGTGGGCGTGTTTAAAAGTAAAAGTCCAAGTGGGCGTGTATTATGTGCGTACATCGGGGCGTTTTTAATACTTTTACTAGCTGGGCGCTCTGATGAGAAGTATCATCCACTTCTCTTCAGAACGCCCAGCTTCTGGCAGTGCAAACACAGTGTGTTCTCGAGAGATCACGCTGTGACGTCACTCACAGGTCCTGCATCGTGTCAGACGAGCAAGGACACCGGCACCAGAGGCTACAGTTGATTCTGCAGCAGCATCAGCAGGTAAGTAGCTACATCGACTTACCTGCAAACGCCGATGCTGCTGCAGAATCAACTGAAGCCTCTGGTGCCGGTGTCCTCGCTCGTCTGACACGATGCAGGACCTGTGAGTGACGTCACAGCGTGATCTCTCGAGAACACGCTGTGTCTGCACTGCCAGAAGCTGGGCGTTCTGAAGAGAAGTGGATGATACTTCTCATCAGAGCGCCCAGCTAGTAAAAGTATTAAAAACGCCCCGATGTACGCACATAATACACACCCACTTGGACTTTTACTTTAAACACGCCCACTTGGACTTTTGCAAGCCTCATTTGCATAACTTCAAAAATGGTCATAACTTGGCCAAAAATGCTCGTTTTTTTTAAAATAAAAACGTTACTGTAATCTACATTGCAGCGCCGATCTGCTGCAATAGCAGATAGGGGTTGCAAAATCTGGTGACAGAGCCTCTTTAAGAAGGACTAAAAGGTATACAGATGCCTAAATATTGGAGCGTATACTAAATTAGATTAAAATGTATTTATCTTTTGAAAAGTTGTAAAAACTGTTATTGAATGGTCTCTCATTATATCTAGTTTTTTAGAAAGCATGGTGGTAACTAATATAACCACAAGCCGTATGGCCGCAACTTTTCCAGGTTTAATGGCAAACTGGCTTAGATGAAACTGTGTTATTGCAGGATTTGCCAGATTTGATTTGGAGTTTAGAAAAGTTGGATGACAACCCGTGTTTCAAGACGTTAGGGTTATTTTCCAGTAGAGAGACATCTTTCTGTCCAGTAATTCCTTTAAAGGACACTACTTAAAGAGGAACTGTGGCCTCTCCTGACATGTCTGTTATGGTAAATACTTATATTCCTCCTGAAATAAACAAACATTCAGGAGCATCTTTTAACTCTATTTTGTGCCGTTCCTCTGTTATTCCTCCTAGAAACGTAAGAATAAATTTAGAACTGGGTGTTACCATTTGTGGGTGTGTCCCTACACAGCTTGATACTGTCCAATCAGTGCTGACAGAGCGAGGCTGTGTAGGGACACACCCCTTGAATAATTGGAATGGTAACACCCAGTTGTCAATTTATTAATATATTTCTAGTAGTAATAACAGAGGAACAGAACAACATAAATATCTAAGAAAAGATGCTCCAGAATTGTTGTTTCATGGGGAATACAATTACAGTATTTACTAAAAACAGACACGTCAGGAAAGGTGACAATTCCTTTTTAAAACCAGTAACTTGCACTGAAAACTCATTGTTGCTAACTGTTTACTTGCTATTTACTTGTCCTCACCAGAGTCCTTGCAGCCAAACTTAACATTGGGGTCACAAGCATGTGTCACGCCATCGCAGTTCTTCTCATCACTTGTATCCATGCAATCTGTGTCTCCATCACAGCGCCAGCGGCTAGGAATGCACAGGCCATCCAGCCGGCACTGGAACTCATCAGTATGGCAACCACCAGGGGGTCGAGTAGCTATTTGAAACAATAGTGAATTAGAAATCGTTAATAGAATATAACATTTTAATTTTCTTTTTAAAACATGATAAAATCCTTTTTTTCCACTGTGCTAGTTGCAAGTTGCACAAATTATTTGTGTGCAAAATGTCAAGTTTTTAGCAGTTTATCTATGGCTAAAGCTAAACAGATTAAAAACCCAACAAATTCACCAAAATACACCAAAAACCATTACAGGTAACACATCCTATTCAGGCCAGGATGATAATTCACAATACATCTAACTGCATGATGTATGTATGTATGTATGTACCTATGTATGTATGTACCTATCTATACATGTCATAGTACACATGTGCATATATAATATTTGTATTAAAAATTGTAAGCTTTTCACCTTGGTTAGTGCAGTTAGCATGCGTCTCATCGCTGTAGTCCCCACAGTCATTGTCCCCGTCACATGTCCAGTGCTCTGGGATGCAGCGGCCACTATTACATTTGAACTGGGTGCTAGAACAGGAGTGACTGCAGCCGTCCTCATCACTGTTGTCTCCGCAGTCATTGTCTGAATATAAAGAGCAAAATTATAAATGGGATGATCACTAACCAAAATTGATCACCAGAGACATGATATGCAGTCCTGCGCAGAATTCACTAAAACAGAGGTCATCTAAAAATGGCAGCAGTCGATAATATGTATTATTACAGTCATCTTTGGCATGGTAATCGTTAGACTAACAGATCAGGGGAAACAATGCAAGTTAAAGCTGTAGATAGCTCAAGATGTTCATTTAAAGATTACAGGAAGAAAAGAGTAAGCACAAATAACAGTCCAGTTCAAGACCAACACGGAGCTAAAAGCACTGCCCAAGTATTTTATCTTTAGAAGAATATACTGTATAGACCCTCCATTGACTTTTACTACAAAATACTTTACTGGCTCTGTCTACCTTCTTACTGTTGCTCAGACAGGTCATCAGACAATGGTATTTAATCCAGTTTCATAAGACTGCATTCTGCTTGTTCTATAGAACCCAAAAATGGCAAAAAAAAATGCAGAAAGTAGACAGAAACAAAGACCAATGTCTGTAGTGAAAGTTACATAGGAGTTGTGATCAGTTGAAGCATAGCGGACTCTCAAACACCATAGTCACTGACCGGATGACACACAGACACACAGGATCACTATTGGGAATCAGGATCAGGTAAAAAAAAAAGTTATTTAAATATGCAAAGCTGATCCCCCCCTTCTCTAACAAACAAAGAATAGGCAAAAAGCTCTAATATCTACATTTAGGAAAAAGAACACAGAAACTGCATAGATCATTACATGCACCATATCTGAAAGGGAGAATTATATTATATGCCTAAAACGGGCTACAAGTGAGATGGCTTTGCCAGATCTGTTTAACATTCAAATATTGCTCAGCCATCCTTAAGTTTATTTTTGTCCATATGGTTTAAACCATCCATGGCAGTTTCATTTAAAGGAGTTGTATAGGACTAGAAAAACATCTCAGAAACAGCGCCACACATGTCCATGGGTTGTGTCTGGTATTGCAGCTGAGCTCCATTTACGAGAATGGGTCCGAGCTGCAAAACCACACACAACCTATGGACATGCTGTTCTTAGAAGAAAGCAGCCATGTTTTTTCTAATACTGTAAAACCCCTTTAGTTGCTAAAGCAATATGCACCTAAGCTCATGACATGCAAAAGCACTTGTACTTTGGTAAATATAAAACCAAGCCCAGTAATAAAATGTGTTCCTAATCTCACTTTATCAAGTAAATGATACTGTACTCGCTCTCAACTGGAAGGACAATTTCAAAAGATGGCCTTTTACGAATAAAGATTTTGACTCTTAAGTAAAAAAAAAAAATTCCACAGAAACAGCACCACTCTTGTACCTGGGCGATGTCTGGTATTGCAGGTCAGCCCCGATTACTTGAAAGGGAATAAGCTGCAATACCAGACACAGCCCATAGACAAGAGTGACACTGCTTTTAGAAAGAAAAGCAGAGCAATATTTGTAACCATGAACAACCTCTTTAACAGGTAGTCGTCAGGATCGACACATGGATTCATAAAGTCTATTATAGATCTATGGAGGGCGGCTTATGCTGCATTTCAACAAGACCGCATCAGGTGGAAGACTGTAGTCGCCACGGCCATCAATGCACAAGGTTGACCTTTGTTCGATCAGATGAATTAATAACTGAATGAATGAATTGCAGGATGGACATTGCATTAATGATGATTAGAGCTGGATGTTAATTGGCTGCATCAAGCTGCATAGCTAATCCGTTAAATTAGGAACCAGCAGAACTGTGGGACCCGTGTTAAGGAAACTGTATTCAAAGCTACAATACAGAACTGAAAGCCACTTTCAAATAATACTATTACAATATACAAAAAGAACTAAGGATTTTCTCATCAGATGACCAAATCCAGCTAGAAGCCAGGATTCGGACTCTGCTGTTTCGTAGAGTACAGATTCTCTCAAAGTCTACAAGACACGGGTATATCCCTAACTGGCTGGATGGTGCATGTTGACCTATGCACTAACCGGCAGACTTTGTACAGTTCTTTTCGTCAGAGCCATCCCCACAATCTTTTTCTGAAACAAAGAAAAACCAACCAAAGACAAGACATTCGAGACATTAAAAGACACAGAATAGAAGGAATTACAGACAAACATAATTAGAAAAGACAAACACAAACTACACAAAAATGAACATACATCATTGATCGTGGACGTGTAGCCTTTAGTCTACTGATCAGGTTAATGCGCGGGACCAGCGGGCTTCATACAAAACACTCTTATAATCATAAAATATTCGTGGACCAAAGTATAGACTGCATATAATATATCATACCATAATAACCTATTATATTATTGTTGGATTTACTAACAGTTGACTATTTTTGCTACCAATTTCTTCATGAAGCACATAATACCTCCCAAGCTTCTTGAATTTAGAAGGACAGTGTCCTGTGACTGGACACTTCTGTCCCGGGAGAAGAGATAATATCATAGATTCCTTCACTTTATAGTGAAAATTTTTGGCATAGGAAGTTAAAGAGGCTCTGTCACCAGATTATAAGCGCCCTGTCTCCTACATAATGTGATCGGCGCTGTAATGTAGATAACAGCAGTGGTTATTATTTTGAAAAACAATCATTTTTGAGCAAATTATGAACAATTTTATAGATTTATGCAAATTCGTTTCTTAATAGACAACTGGGCGTATTTTTACTTTTTACCAACTGGGCGTTGTACTGAGGAGTGTATGACGCTGACCAATCAGTGACTAATCAGCGTCATACACTTCTCATTGTTCCAGCCCAGCTTCTTTCACTGCACAATCACGCTGGAACAATGAGAAGTGTATGACACTGATTAGTCACTGATTGGTCAGCGTCATACACTCCTCTGTACAACGCCCAGTTGGTAAAAAGTAAAAACACGCCCAGCTGTCTATCAAGAAACTAATTAGCATAAATCTAAAATTGTTCATAACTTGCTCAAAAATTATCGGTTTTCAAAATAAAAACCACTGCTGTTACCTACATTACAGCGCCGATCTCCTTATATAGGAGATAGGGCACTTATAATGTGGTGACAGAGCCTCTTTAACTTCCTTTGTTTCAGAAGAGGCAGGGGGGTGAAGGTAATTTACTAGGGGGCATGGTGACTGTTTCTGGGGGCTCTGTGACCAGTACTGACGACACCCTACATGGCCCTGTAATTGAATGGGACACACTGCTGTGCCCAGCTGCACCCATGGTTTGGCTAGTGAGGATCCAGAAGAAAAAGTGTGAGAAGCCCCGTCCTGGATTATTTCAAATAGATATGTTAATCGAATGATCTTCTAATTCATACCATAAAAAGAAGTGTAAAACTTTTCTGAATCCCAATCGTCTATACATGTACCTTTACAATGTTTGCAAAATCGGCATCATTTTGGTGTCCTTGTTAAACTAAGAAACAGAAGCCTCTATGTGGCGCTATTTGCTCGGAATATAGACTAGCGTCTAGAGTTCTTCCTAGCCATAAGTATATTCAGCATATATTTGTTGACAAAAACGTAACACTCGATTTATCAGCAGACAAAAAGCATCCATGCTCCGCACTTTGTTCATTACTGCATGTCTGTACTGAGCAGGGTCAAGGTTATGTACATTTATTCATTTATGGTTATGTACCAGTAACTGAACTATTCCACTATGTAGAACATGACAAGACTTATCAGAAAACCCTTGTGTCAGTAAAAAGTAATAAACTATATGTTCTCACATGTATTGCCATCATATAAATCCAGCATTAACTGCAATTTAGAGAAAATACCTATAAAAAATATTTAAATGTTTGAATTTAGCAAAGTACAGAATGCAAAGATCTTTGCTTCCCCTCCTACCTAGGAAAAACTATCCCCCTGCTGTAAAGAAAGGACTATATTGTAGTCAAGAAACTTCAGTACAAGTGACGAATAGTCCACAGTTTGCGTCCTATAATGGTGCAAGTCGTACAGATTTAAGGCCTAATTTCTGGTAGAAATGATCTTTCCTTTACCAAAACGAAAGAGTTCATAACACAGCTCATATGGTAGCGAGAACCAATTGTTTTATGCTAATTTGCATATGATTTATGTGGTATTTAATCTATACAGTTTTATGTAACTTAAGAACGACTTTGTAGCGCCTACATAGGGTTGGAAGTGAAAGAAATAAAAGTCCAGTTAATAACGATCCCATCACATGACATTCTATAATAGAGACATTTGTCAAGTCGGAAAACATACTGAATGCCTTCAACTTCAACATTTCCATGCTAGTTGCAGAGGACTCGTCAAACAGTAACACTTACCATTATCGCATCGCCAATTTATGTTGATACATCGACCATTGGTACAGGTGAACTGGGTAAGAGGGAAACAGGTCGGGTAGGCTGCCAAAGAAAAGTGAAAAAAGGTAAAATGACTTCTTTCCAACCAATGGCTGACCTATGCAGGTCCGATGGCCATCTCATTCTTACCACATTGGGATAATTATTACTAGTTACCCAGACATAACTTGGGTGGCAGGCCAAAGCCTGGCATGGTGCCCATCTGGGAGACTAATATGGCAGGTGACATGTCAAACAAAAGAGTAAAAACCAACACTGTGCCCATAGCAAGTCAATTATGTCCATCATCAGGCCCTTTAATGACGTTTAGACAGTGGTGTAACATAGATCTTATAAAGCTGCACTGTTCACGTCAAAGAAGAGCTAGAGAAATCTGGGATACCAAAGTAAAATGGAAATTTACAGGAGGTACAAAGCTTCTTCTGTATTCTATTAGACAAACTCACAAGTATTTAGTAGGTCGCAGAGAATGTACATAACTTATGTTTGCTGCAATAACAACCACAGCTCGATCATCCAAAGTCCAAAAGTTATACCCTGAGCCCCACATGTTGTTGAGCAATCTCCTATGAGTAACTATGACATTGCTAACTAATGATCATCTCCTACAGAAGAGTTTAGAGAGCAGGAACCCCAAGACCAGGTTCTTGAAAGCCCACTTTGTGCTCAAACTTTAGGACCTGAACTGATCTTTGGTCTGTGCAAATTTCTGAGAAAAGAAAACCTCATTGAATGTATTCTCTACTACCCAGTTTGCAGAACGCTCCAGTACAGTGTTATACTACGAGGAAGGTGTGGATACAGCGTGGAGAACACAACCATGAAAATAAACGGAACATTTTCACAAACACTCGGGAATACAAGATAAACCTCTCAATGTTTTCATTCCTGTTTAGCAGTTGAGATAAGATAACATATTGCACATCAACATTGATTTTCTATTGTAAATAATGAGAAGCTGCTTTGGTCAACTTCTAGGACATCCCGCTAATGAGTGAGTCACTAATTCTGGGAAGGGTTCAATGGGGCCAGTTTAAAGGGAAGGTGTCATGGAACTTTTAATTTTTTTTATCCAATTGCTTTTAGTATGATATTAAAATAAATTTTATTTATTTGTGTTCTTGAGTTCTACTTTTTTCTTACTTTTACTTCTCTATGGGGGCTGCCATTTTTTTTTCATCTCTGTATGTGTCGATTAACTAAACATACAGAGATGGAATACGGCACATACATCCCCATAGAGAATGCGAAAGGGAGCCGCTCCATTCACTACAGCGTATGCAGTCTGTGTGGGAACGGCGTATGCGCCGCTCCCACACAGACCAAAACGAAGTTCTTTGGCAGAGCGAAATCCGGCGCCATTTTCATGTGGACCGGAAGCCGCGGCCGGACAGTAAGATGACTACTTCCGGTCGCGGCTTCCGGCCATATGTTCAAGGGAGAGAAGGCGCAAGTAATAGGAGCAGAGGCGGCAGCGACGGCAGGAGCAGGTAAGTTATGTTCGTGTATGTGATGTGTGTTTTACGTTCGTGTATGTTTGTGTTATACTGTCTGTTGAGCACTGTATCTAATCCTCCTACACTGTGCAGTCACTCAGAAAATGGCGGCACACAGTGTAGGAGGTTTGACGATTCAAAGCCCCTCCTTCTCCTGCCACTAGCTAGAATAAGGGAGGGGGGATTGTGTGAGGACACTAGAGAGTGTGTCTACCCCAAATTTGCAGCATAAAGCAATGAGGTTGCTTTACCACATTGACCATGCTGCAATTTTGGGAACTGTTCCCTCTAGTGCCCAGCACATGGAAATGTTATAAATTAGAATCTAATTTATAATATTTCCTGACTTTTGAAAAAATTAAAACAATGTGTAATCATTCAAATAATTATTGTTTAACTAATAAAAAAATAAAAAAAAAAACAATTTCTAGCGACACATTCCCTTTAAGGGAATAAAAAAGTAACACAAAATCCTATACAATAACTAGATTAGCATGAGAAAACGTTCCTGAAGCACAAAGTCTCACAAAGAGATAGAAGCAGAGTTAGTTTCATAAAATCTAACTTCCCCTCTAAAAAGGAAAAGTCTTTATAAAAAATAGATGAAGAAAAAAAACAGGGATCACATGAATTGCACATTGGAGTGAGGCTTTTGTAAATTAAAGAAAGCACCTACTTTCCTACTAAAATGTGGGGGAAGGTTTTCATATTGTGATGCAAAGTTTAATATGAAACCACAGACTCCGTTTCCATAAGACCTTCTGTGGTTACCAATATGATTCTGAATCTGCTAAGTGGAAAATAAATTGAAACACTGTTCAAAAATAAAAATTCTATATTTGCTAGCTCAGGCTGTCTATTCACCTCCCCCTCCCTATCTTTAAATAAATAAAGTATGCAGCTCAGGGGTTGTCCTACCGTCCCTACAGTAAGACACCCTCGTTCGCATGAAGATGTGACATGTTTTATGCCATCATCCATCATTGGCTGACTTTCATGAAAATTAAATTTTCTGTTTTTACCACTTTTGGTTAATAGTGTTTTTTTCTTTTATGTTGGAGAAACAACAACTCACCGCACGTAGAGGATTCATCAGAACGGTCACCACAGTCATCATCCAAATCACAAGTCCAGGAAGTTGGGATACAACGGCCACTAGCACAGGAGAACTGATTAGGAGGACACGTGCGGGCTGTAAAGCAAAAGTAGGGCGATGAATGTCAAAGATAAGGGATTTCGACTTCTTAAGTACATCTTAGAAACCAGTAAGTGAACAAGAATGAAAGAATTCCTATAAAAACAATAAAAAAAAGTCTAGATATTGTTATTTTCACATGATGTATTCACCAGAGCATGTAGCATTAGATTCATCTTCTCCGTTGCCACAGTCATTGTCGCCATCACACAACCAGCGGTTGGGGATGCATCTGTTGTTCTCACATTTGAATCGATCAGATGGGCAGGTGTGTTGATCTTGATAAAAACAAGACAGTTTTTGAGAAAACACTTCTATTTTAGTTCTGTACAAACAACCGGGTATGGGACGGATTCACTAGAAATAATTATATCCTGTTTAGAAAGCAAAAGTAGGTGTACAGAAATTACTCACGAGCAAGAATGGGTGACCACTAGCGCAATCGTGCCCAGCAGAATACAGAAGTAATATCAATCATGCTTATTATACACAAATATTCCTTTCACTTATTGTTATCACCTAGTGGTATTCCCTGCTTGGTTGAGCCAGGGCAGCGCTCAGCATTGGAGGATTGCTAGCTTATACACTGTAACAAATGTCAGCAGAGTTATAGTTTTGTTAATTTCCCTGCAACTACTCCACTCTAAACAACTAAAATGAAGGTCGATCTAATGTTTATGAGATTCTCCCGACTCTCCCGACGGCAGATGTTGGGGGAAGGAATGAATGGGCATGTTAGATTTCAACTATTCCAGATCCTTTTTTTCCCATGGGAGATAAGCTGCTGATAGAAGGGTCTGGCAGCTTCTAAGTCCCCTCTCCCATTTGAAATAAAGCCAAACATATTTATGGTAGAGTTGGCCAGCAGTTATTAATGTATGTGGCCACCTTAAGTCTCATCCGCACACTGGCAAATACTTTTTGATCTCCACTACTTGTTTTAGTTTTTTTTATATTCATGACACAGAAAACAATTGTGATCTTCCTTAAGAACAGGATTTAATTGCTACAACGTGCACACTTTTTAGTGCACAACCTTTGTAGTGGCATCTATGTCTGCAATAGCAATAAGACCCTCACACGCTTGTAGAATGGCAGATCATTACACCCGGAGGGACGAGTGTCCTAATAAGCCAGGAAATTACAGATAACTGTTCTTATATTCAAGGTATTAACAACATTCCAGGTGTCAAAGCTCAAACGTCCTAAAGCTGTATACTATGGAGAGTTACTGAACAGAATTACAACAGACAAGCTGTATAGTAAGAAATTCTAGAGTAAACTACGGTGTTCAATATAAAAAAGGGTCTGAACTCCTAATTGTTTGTATAGTTTTAGTTATTTGTCTACCATAACTCACTCCATAGCAGAGACTATAATTGTAGAGACCAAGTTAAAGAGAGATCAACTTTCCCCATCAGCCACATCACCCAAAACCTATTGAAAGCACTTGGGGCACATATATTAACAGCAGCAGAGAAACACTCATCGGGACAGGATTCTTGATCTGCCAGTGTTCATTAGAGACCTCAAGTAGACTAAAAACTGGGAGGTGACAGTGTTGCCTGCCTGAGAAACATTCTAGTACAGAGAGCGAGTTGCTTTTCATAGGTAACAACACAGGGAACTTCCGTAGAGCCAGGGAGACAAAAATTTATATTACAAAAACAGAACTTTTTCTTTTTCCATTGGATACAGGGTACCCATTAAGGCATGTACCCGTGAGCATCTTCCTAAGGAAAATGCCCCTTTAAGATGGTGATTATAGGTATTTTTATTGAATGCATGGGGAAGCTGAAGACATGCTACCACAAGAAATAGCTACTTACGGCACAAATCAGGAGCCTCATCGCTGTTATCTAGGCAATCATTATCTCCATCACACTTCCAGCGTTCCTGAATGCAGCGGCTGTTTTTACAGGCAAATTCCCCGGGCTGACATTGGGGAGGAGGGATGTATGATGGGTTGGCTTGAAACAGAATAAAGTAAAGGTATGTGAACGCACAGCTTGCTACTGAAAGAGGAAACCAATTAAGTAGAACCTAATTAAAATCTGGAGAAGCGATCAAACTTTATTGTCTATCTTGTTTAGGGAATACATTAAAATGCTGATCGTACATGTTCAGGTTCACGGCTCAGGTCTAAGGCTCCTCATAACGAATTGTACTGTACAATCCTGGCATACAGCTTGAACATTTCCTGGTTATAAATCAGGCATCCGATTATCCATATGGGTGAACGACATTTCGTATTAAACTTCTGGACAAATATGTTTATTTACGGAACCAAAACTGTTTAAAAGCTAAAAGTTTTATACTATAAGGAAAGTATAAAAAAAATTACAATGAAAGCGTTTTAAAATAAAAACAATTGTTATTTATTCCATGTACTGAAAACCTAAGGATTCTCTAAGTAAGAAAATAAGTGTTAACCTTCTGTAGAAAGCACTGAAGTGGAACAGCATCTCCATTGACTATTATTTCAGCAAAATAAGGAAGGCGTCTCTTTTCAATCAAGAAATAACTAATGCACAATATAGCACTCAAAATGGATCATCTCCCAAATCAATAATAGGCAGCAAAGCCTGGTGTTCACAAGCTTTTATTTATGCATCTGGGTCAGTGCAAAATGAAAGGCTTCACTTGAATTGGTGGCAAGAACAGTCAGAAGCTTTCAAAATATTCCAAACCAACAACATGGACAGCTATTTCTGCATTCTCAAGTATTGTTGTCTGGTGGATTCAATTATAGGGCTTTGTGAGGCAAGCCAGGCTTTACAAATAACAGAACTTTAAGAAAAAGTCAAGAGTTAAATTACATTGACATATATGGGAATGGACTCAATATACATTTTTAGACTATATTAAGATAAAGCGAACATCTCGTGAAGACAAGCCCTACTCTAATAATTGCCAAACCCTTGTCTGTCAACTGCTGCGAAAATGTAGTATTACATGACAACCATTTAAATGAATGGCAGACCATGTAAAACATGGATGGGCCAGGTATGTCAGAGTAGTGGCCGCTCTTACTAAGGGTCTCACTGCTCTAGCTCATGAAGAGCGTCCCGATCAGCGGTCATACCCCTAGGACGTCCATATGCCCTGACTTGGTGAGACAAGCTCTGTAAATTATATCTGTGAGGAGTAACGAATAAGGGTATGTGCACACACACTAATTACGTCCGTAATTGACGGACGTATTTCGGCCGCAATTACCGGACCGAACACAGTGCAGGGAGCCGGGCTCCTAGCATCATACTTATGTACGATGCTAGGAGTCCCTGCCTCGCTGCAGGACAACTGTCCCGTACTGTAATCATGTTTTCATTACGGGACAGTTGTCCTGCAGCGTGGCAGGGACTCCTAGCATCATACATAAGTATGATGCTAGGAGCCCGGCTCCCTGCACTGTGTTCGGTCCGGTACTTGCGGCCGAAATACGTCCGTCAATTACGGATGTAATTAGTGTGTGTGCACATACCCTAACAGTGAAGCCTTACCTTTGCAGGTGACATTATCATCATCAAGAATCTGGTCTTCAGCACATGCACATTGTCGGCCGCCAGGCACTGCCAAGCAGAGGCTACTACACCCACCATTATTTACACGGCAAGCATTGGAGCCCACTTTAAAAACAATAAAGAGAAAACTTTTATCAATGAGATGAAAACAAATAATATTAAATCATTTGGGATAAATCAAAATGAGCACCACTAATTTCTGTGGTAAAAGCCATAGTAAGGGATGCAAGAGAAGTTTAGAACTTGAATAATTAAAATTTGTGTTTGAGAATCCAAAATGATGGTTCTTAATGACTTCTGTTCATTGAATTCATACCTTACAAAATAAAAAGCCCTCGACTACATTATCAGATATCCAGATATAAACAACAACAATTGGTTTAGTTAATGCTCAAAACTTACACAAACTTTGTCAACAAATGTGGTAGGGGGAAATACAATTCTGTAACTGAGAAGCTATGATAACGTACACCATTCACTTTACTCTACAAAGCCCTATCATTGTAAGCAGGGCCCTGTTTGACAACTCCTCCATAATTGGGGCAATGCCAAGTAGCACTATCAGTTTATCATTATCTTAATATGAAGGCTACTCCCATCCAGGACTACTTAGGCTGTATTCACATAACTGTTCCTTTCCGCTGAGGGGTTCCGTCTGAGGCTTCCGTCGGGTTAACCCAGGGGTGGGCAAACTTTTTGACTCGCGGGCCACAATGGGTTCTAAAATTTGACAGAGGGGCCGGGCCAGGAGCATTTGGAGGGAGTGTTTGGGCCGGATATACTAAAGCATTAAATGTAGTGTGTGCAAACCTCATAGCACAGTAAGAACACTACAACCCAATTTATTAACTGTCTTTCAAATGTGAAAAATAGCCCTTATCAGTTAATAAATTTGTCTCAAGCAATATGCAAGATATGGCATTTACATACTATTTCGCAGATACTGGGAGGAGGAAATGTAAATAGATTAAAATAACATACGCACTGTGATTTATCAAGAAAAAAGTTCTGTTGACTCTGTAAATTAGCTGCCAACCTCTGAGCAGTAGCCGCCCGTTCTTGTGTTGACTGCTTGCTAGCATAGTTTGCATGCTTCGTGGCAAAGTGACGGCTGATATTGTACTCTTTGAAAACCGAAGGGCTTAATGGTGACGTGAAACGAAGTGAAAATTAAAGTGAAATAAAGAGAAATACGCGCCACATTAACCCCTTAATGACCGGGCCATTTTGCACGTTAATGACCAAGGATTATTTTTTGTTTTTCCACGGTCGCATTCCAAGAGTCGTAACTCTTTTTTTATTCCGTCGACATAGCCGTATAAGGGCTTGTTTTTTCCGGGACGAGTTGTATTTTGTAATTGTACCATTTTTAGATGCTTATAACATATTGATTAACTTTTATTAACTTTATTTTAGGAGAGAATTGAAAATAAGCAGCTATTCCAGCATTAATTTTCACGTTATAAATTTACGCCGTTTACTATGCAGCGTAAATAACATGTTAACTTTATTCTATGGGTCGGCACGATTACAGGGATACCAAATGTGTAAAGGTTTTATATGTTTTTTCTACGTTTGCACAATAAAAACCCTTTTAGAAAAAAATTACTTGTTTTTGCATCGCCGCGTTCCAAGAGGCGTAATTTTTTTATTTTTCCGTCGATGTGGCCGTACGTGGGATTGATTTTTGCGGGACAATGTGTAGTTTTCATTAGTACTATTTTGGGGTACATAGGACTTATAGATGAACTTTTATTTTATTTTTTATGGGGGGAATGGGAGAAAAGAGAGAATTTTGCCGTTGTTTTTTGCGTTTTCTTTGGACGCCGTTCATCCGGCGGTTTAATTAATGTGTTCATTTTATTGGTCAAGTTGTTACGATCGCGGGGATACCATATATGTGTGTGTGTGATTTGTTTTGTTTTGACCGTTTTATTAAATAAAACCACTTTTTGGGGCAAAAAAGTAGTTTTATTTGACTTTGACTGTAATTTTTTTTATTTTTTTTTTCACAAACTTTATTTAACGGTTTTACTTTTTTTTTTTTAGTCCTACCAGGGGACTTCACTATGCGATGTGCCGATCGCATATATAATGCTTTGGTATACTTCGTATACCAAATCATTATTGCCTGTCAGTGTAAAACTGACAGGCAACCTGTTAGGTCATGCCTCTGGCATCGCCTAACAGGCAGATGCTGAAGACAGACCTGGGGGTCTTTGTTAGACCCCCGGCTGTCATGGAAACCCGACGGCGACCCGCGATTTGTTTGCGGGGGCGCCGATCGGGAGACAGAGGGAGTTCCCCCTCTGTCAAACACATTAAATGCCGCTGTCACTGTTGACAGCGGCATTTAATGGGTTAAACTGCCGGAATCGGCGCGTGCTTCGATTCCGGCAGTTGCAGCAGGAGCCAGGCTGTGTATAACAGCCGTGCTCCTGCCGCTGATCGCGTGGGTAAACTGTCAGTACCCGCGCGATCACAGGACGGATATATCCGTCCTCCTGCGCGAACTAGCAGCTGCTGAGGACGGATATATCTTGGACAAGTTCGGCGGGCCGGATTAAAAAGCCTAACGGGCCGTATGTGGCCCGCGGGCCGTAGTTTGCCCATGTCTGGGTTAACCTCTCAACAGAAAGGCAAACTGAAACCTTAGCTTCCGCTTCCCTCACCAATGAACTCAATGGTAACGGAAACCTAGCGAAGTCAACTGTGCCATTGATTCCATCAAAACGACGGAACCCTGTCACAAACAGAAACCATTAGCTAGGTTTTTGTCACCATTGAGTTCAATGGTGAGGGAAACGGAAGCTAAGATTTCAGTTTGCCTTTCTGTTGAGGGGTTAACCCCATGGAAACCTCTGACGGAACCACTCAACAGAAGGGCAACGCTGATGTGAAGCATCATTTGCTAGTAAACATAGGAATGTTAGTTTGTCTTTGCTCGCCTAAATTAAGGATATACCCACCTTGCTGCTGCTGAGCATCATACATTCGGATTTCAAAGATTGGTGGCCTCTCGTTCCTGAGAAGAGTCACTGTTTTTGTTACTTGATCTAATCGGTAAATGCTACCACTCCTGTATTCTGTCCAGAAGAGGAAGTTACCATAGTGGCAAAGACCAAAAGCATGATTCAACTCAGGACCTTCATATACAGCCTAAATGGAGGGGAAAACAAAACATTTCCATCACTCTAAGACCAAAGACTAGATGAAAACTGACAAATTGATCAAATAAATAAAGATGGCCACTCCGACATAACTTAAGAGACTCTAGGCCCAATTCTGCTAAAGTGAAATAGGCACAGAAAGAGCCACAGTCCAAATGTTTTTGTAAGAGATCCCACTTGCCATCAGTACTGGAATGGATGGTAAATGGCGTAAAGGCTGCGAGAATAGATATCTCTACATGCATGCACATCACACAGGGAAGGCTGAATTCTTAACAGTATTAGTTCCAGATTGTACATCTTGAGGGAACAAGGGGTAGTTCGCAATATTTCATCAAAAACAAAATTCCTTTTTAAATAAGATGGCATTTTACTTCCCACAGTATCTTTCATCTATTAGGCAGTTTTGAAAGTTTTTCTGATAGAATTACTGATGTTGTAACAGAAAAATTAAATTAAAATCCTCAGAACAATTTGCAGATGATCAGTTGTATGTCAAGGTTTTATCCCTGGTGTGTGTTGATAATAGCACCACGATTTATACAGTACTGGCTGAATGTTCAAGTAACTCCGCTACATCAGGGATGAAAAAAACAATCATGCTAATAAGACAATAATTCCTACCTTGCGGCCAGTGCCATTAAGATATACCATTTCAATACGGTCATAAAAGGCATCTACCCAGTACAACATTTTTTGTGGAATGTCTATGCTCAGTCCATTAGGCCAGAGAACAGCCTTAGATGTAACAAATACATTCCGGTTAGAGCCATCCATCCATGCTCTTTCAATCTTTCCCCGTTTGCTATCTTTAGGATCTTCTTCCCAATCAGTCCAGTACATCCACCTTAAAACACAGATTCAATGGAAATTAGATCCAAACATCATCCAATGAAAGCCAGTGTAGAAACCGGTGTATATAATGCATTAATTTCTTACCCGTTCAATGGATCAACCACAATGGCTCTAGGATGAGTCATTTTGCCCTCTACTAAAGTTTTCCTGGTTTGAGACGCCTTCTCTAAGCGAGCCACACTGATGGTCTTCTTCGGGCCATCATCGGTCCAGTACAGATTGTTTCCCATCCAGTCCACAGCAACACCTTCTACATTATGGATACCTATAAGATATCCAAAATATTATTTACAAATGTATTCCATCTACTAAAGCGAATTCAAATAACGGCTCAAATAAAGAATTAGTGTCACTTATCATATTGTCATACATGAGCAGAGGAAGCCACATACTTATAGTCTAGTATATGTGCCAATATGTGGAGCCAATTTAATAAACACTAAAATTTGAAATCTAAGTTCCAGTTTCACAAAGTACACAAAATAACAAAAATAACAAGAGCAATTCCCCAAAAATGTAGCATAATCAATGTTACAGTAAAAACAGTTTTACAACCATAAACGGACTTTGTAATATTCACCAAGACGACTTCTAGAAAGCACCATTACAACTTGCTGCCATGTCATCAAAGGGCAGGATCACATACCGGAGAAGTATATCTCATGCTTCAGTATGGCACTGTAGTCCAGCAGTGGCTGCCTACAATATAACTGACCAGATGACCCCTAACCGTAGTCTAGCACCAGGAGCAGAACTGCAATGTATCATATCCAATGGGCAAATACAGAAGCAATCACATTGAAAAAATTCATAGCACCAGATGGAAAGCTACAGAGTAAACAAGCAAAAGCAGATGATATAGCACAATATGGATGTCTGATGTGTAAATCGTACACCACATGCTTTCGAAATAGACTTCAATACAGTTATGAAGAGATTTGGAGTGAGAGAGTATAAGATATTTAAAGAGGCTCTGTCACCAGATTGTGCAACCCCTATCTCCTATTGCAGCAGATCGGCGCTGCAATGTAGATTACAGTAACGTTTTTATTTTTAAAAAACGAGCATTTTTGGCCAAGTTATGACCATTTTCGTATTTATGCAAATGAGGCTTGCAAAAGTACAACTGGGCGTGTTGAAAAGTAAAAGTACAACTGGGCGTGTATTATGTGTATACATCGGGGCGTGTTTACTTCTTTTACTAGCTGGGCGTTGTGTATAGAAGTGTCATCCACTTCTCTTCACAACGCCCAGCTTCTGGCAGTGCAGACACAGCCGTGTTCTCCAGAGATCACACTGTGTCGTCACTCACAGGTCCTGCATCGTGTCAGACGAGCGAGGACACATCGGCACCAGAGGCTACAGATGATTCTGCAGCAGCATCGGCGTTTGCAGGTAAGTCGATGTAGCTACTTACCTGCAAATGCTGATGCTGCAGAATCAACTGTAGCCTCTGGTGCCGACACGATGCAGGACCTGTGAGTGACGTCACAGATCTGCACTGCCAGAAGCTGGGCGTTCTGAAGAGAAGTGGATGATACTTCTCATCAGAACGCCCAGCTAGTAAAAGTAATAAACACGCCCCGATGTACGCACATAATACACGCCCAGTTGTACTTTTACTTTTCAACACGCCCAGTTGTACTTTTGCAAGCCTCATTTGCATAAATACGAAAATGATCATAACTTGGCCAAAAATGCTCGTTTTTTTAAAATAAAAACGTTACTGTAATCTACATTGCAGAACCGATCTGCTGCAATAGCAGATAGGGGTTGCAAAATCTGGTGACAGAGCCTCTTTAAAGGCTATGTACAAAAGGCTTCGTAAGTGATTTTTTTTTTTTATATAAAAAATGTCAGAATGTCAGTCCATGTGTTTGGTGCAATTTTCAAATTAGTTTTTATTAAAAAATATTTTAACTTTTTGAGATAAAGCTGCTCTGTATTCTGTATACAGAGCAGATGTATCGTTCGCTAAGACCTGAATCTGTCAGGTCCTCGGGACTGGCTGATTCAGTGACAGCGGGTCCTGCGTGATCCACCTGCTATCCATCACATCTAAGAACTAAGAAGTGATGGATAACCGGTGGATTCGGCGTGTCGGAGGCACACAGGACCCGCTGTCACTGAATCGGTCAGTCTTGTGGACCTGATGAGTCAGTGAACGATACATCTGCTCTGTATACAGAATACGGAGCAGCTTTATCTCAAAAAGTAAAACAATTTTTTTCATAAAAACGATATTGAAAGTTGCACCAAACACATGGACTGACATTTTTATATAGAAGGAATGGAAGACATTGGATTATAGAATACATACATATACACCGCCGGACTTTTATTCACTATTATACATAGATAGAGCATAGGGGATGTTGTATAGGAGTTTTCTATTCAAGTAATTGACAGTGTAAATACTGTGCTGTTCTATTCATAAAGGTGAAATATAATTTACTTCGTCCAATCTCCAGGAAATGCTCCAAAAAATAAATAAAAGGAAAACATTTTTTCTTTTCTACAAAAACAACGCATTGAAAATAATCTATAGAAAGATCAAAGCTGGTAAATGTTACTTCCAAACACAAAATTTTATTTACTCAATTTGGTAAATTCTGCAATAACTCTGGTGACTGAAGGAACGGACAACATAGATAAAGTAGCAATATACGTTCTTTTCAGCCTTTCCCTTCTAAAAAAAAACAGCCGCAATGTCAGACAGGCATCTATGAGCCATCACAGCTAGCTAATTATTTGGATTGTACCAGGCTGGACAGTTCATGTCACACACAGGAAAGAATGCATACGCCTCCAGGATTTTTTTTTTGTTGCAGGAATTTGACTCGAAATACAATACTGTCTAATCAGACTAGTAATATGGATAGTCCAGATCCTAATTTATATTTATTTTTTAAAATTATGATCACTAGAAATATTTGGGATTTGCATTGATATTCCTGCCCTCACCTTCTTGAAGAATGTTTTCACGACCTGTTCCATCAATTTTCTGTCTTCCAATCAAAAAGCTTGTGGTGTCTGCAAAGTACATGAACCCATACTCTGCATGAAAGTCCAGGGCTCGAGGGTTCATTAAGTTCTCAATCGGTATCATATGTTCATCTGGAATATTGGCTCCCATATCCATCCCTCTGATGATACCCGGGCGCCCTCGACCATAAACCAGGAAGAGTTCGTGTTCTGGCTCTGAAATAAGAGAACACGTCTTAATAGTGGGATAATAATACTGTGCAAAGCAACATCTTTTGTACTAAGTGTCTTCCTGAAAAGTCTTCAGGAGAGTTGTGAATACACAGAGAAGATCCAGCATAGCAGTAGACATCAATTTATTAATACATTTTATATAGGATTTCTTAACGATGATTGCAATGAATGAAAATATTATTTTCCTCAAGAAAAATTGATTGGTGTGAGTCATTCTATGGTCAGAAGTATTCTTTATTTCTCAGCATATAATAAGAAGAGATTGAGAGATTAAAACCAGTAAATATTTGAATAGCAGGGAACAAAAATGAACATGTTTAGGAAATTAAAACGAATGCCAATCTCGATGAAACACCAACAACTTAAAATATATTTCATGTGTCTGAATGGAGCTTACTTTTGCATGACTTGCCATCACTGCCAAGACTGAACCCTGATCGGCAGCGACATGTTCTGGTTTTGTGATTGCTGCCAAGGAGACAAATATCTGAGCATCCTCCGGGCTTCTTATATTGATCCAGCTCACAGGCATGGCTCCGCACTGGACATAAAGGCAAGAGATAAGGATGAATACACTATGAAGGACATAGTGATAACACTTACATTTTAAGGTCTATTAAAATGAAGTAATCGCCAAGTAGCGATGTTGAGGACTACCCCTAACAACTGGGATGATAAACTGGTTATAAACCGGACAATTATTGTAACAGTCCGGAGGAGAACAGTAAGCGATTTGTGTAAACAGGTCATAAATGAGCTTATCATAACATGAATGAACTTTTCGGGCATAGCGCAACACTGATACTGTAAGATAGAGAGATAAGACTAGAGGAACATTAAATAGAACTATGTAAAGTGGGGTTTACACTGGGCGATTATCAGGCAGACAAAAGTTCATAGAACGCTTGTTGCAGATAAATGCACTGTGTAACTAGGGCAGCGATCAGCAGATGAACAAGCAAATGATCGTTCATCTGCTGATCGTATAGTTTTAAAAAAGTTAAATATTATCGTGGTCGGCAGCACATCCCGTGTGAAAAGGGAGACGCGCTGCCGACATGATAATGTATGGGGACGAGCGATCGCAGTAACGACCGCTCATCCCCATACATAGCTCCTTGATCGGCGCTCGCTGCACCGGCCAGTGTAATAGGGCCCTAACCCTTCCTGTTCGTCAGAGATCACTTCTCAACAGTTATCTCCTTATAATCAAAGGCAGGATTACAATGCAAAGTAAAACCTATATATAGATAATACACGATACACCATTTACCCTATTTGATGGACGCAGCCCCCCTCCCATCTCTTCCTGCACAATGACCACTACACAGGTCACATGCCTAGAAAAATCTCCTATAGAGGTCAATGGGTCAGTTCGAGAGGTCAATGGTTCAGCTCTAGACTATCCTGTGGTCCATATGGCTGTTGTAACGCATATATCTCTAAATACCTTTAACAGCCACTCAGACAAGATGGCTGCCTGTATAATCATATGCAGAAGATAGAATTTAAAAAAAAAAAAAAAAAAAAAGCTACAATCCAAAAATAAAGACAGATTATAAAAAAGGATAGGTATTAGTACCTGGTTTTAAATAGTAAAAAGATAAGTAAAGGTAAAACATTTCCTTTAAGACGTTCGTAGTGTAGGGTCACAATTAGAGTTCACCCTATACGTTTTCAGTTACATTAAAATTTACTGAATGTCTCACCATATAATGAATAGTGTTTATGAACTCATAAAAAAATTAAAGCAGACGGCATAATGAAGTGCTATGAAAGTGACGATCATAGAAGTGCTAGAATACACTCTTTGATCCTGGGGGGGGGGGGGGGGGGGCAATAAACTGCATGCTTTAGGAGTCAGCGACACCAAACTCAGAGAGTCAATTTGACTATTTTAGGAGCCAACCAATAACAATAGAAAACATACACAAATAAATAATGCTACACCTGCTGTGCCAGTATTATTGTATCTTTACCTTCCCTCAGGGTGGATAACTGAAAAAGGAGTATACCTTCAGGATTATCGGATACAGTTTGTGGACTCATTGGGTCATCAGGGCGGCTAAGTATTTATTTATTTCCATATGTTTTGTAAAAAAAAAAAAAAGTTTTTTTGGACAACTCTTTACTTAGCCAGCTCCGACCGAAATCCCACAGAACTCCGATGTAGCAAGAAAAGTGGTTTATCCATACCAGTGCTCTGTTGCCTCATGTTCTCCCACTGGGAAACCACAACTCCTGACATGGGAGTTTGGAGCAGTCATTTCACAACAGATAAAAAGCGAATGAATTTAAAACTTCTGTACTATATACCATATGAATAAGATACATATAAAAGACTTTGGATGAGAGTTTAATAAATAACAGTAGATTCAGGAAATGTTATTAAAAAAACCAAAAACCATACTCATCCTAAAACCCTTGCAGCTCCAGCTCCGATGCTCCAGTGGCCCCTGCCGGTCTTTGTTTATTTTCCTGGAGCCAAGACATGTTGTACACACACGTGATGGCAGCAGCCAATCATTGGCCTCAACTTGACAATGGAGGCCAGTGATTGGCTGCAGCTGTCACATTGATGTATAGCACGTTATCACTCCAGGAAAAAAAACAAAGACCGGAAGGGACCTCCAGAGGATCGGGGGATTTAGCAGGTGAATATTGTTTTGATTTTTTTTTTCAAGACATTTCCTGCATCTCCTGGATTTTATTAAACTCTCAGACAACCCCTTTAAGCTCAATTTAGTACTAGCTCTACACAAGAGTTTTATTTTGAAGTCTTCTCAATGTTCAATATAAAAAATCAAGTACATCCACATAGACATCAGGTTCCAATCCTACCAGTTGGCTGTCTGCGTTGGTGATAAATGTGAAGAGCTCCACCTTTGTCCACCCTGGTCACTACCTGGTGCTCTGAACTGTTAAATCGGTTAACACGAATCACACTGGTTTTTTGCTGAGCATTGGCATGGTCTGTGTTTGTAGCATACAAATAGTTCTCAAAAACAGTAAGGCCATATAAATGTTCAATCTGAGAAAAACAAAAACAGCAGCATAAGAACAAAAAGAAAAAGAGAAAAACCGGGACAATGCCTATTAGAGAAAAATACGTAAATCATACAAGTCAAATCTGTTCTTAAACGTGATACAGAAGAACCTGACAGAAATAAAACAGCAATGTTATGAAAGTCCAATAGATGGAAGATGTTGAACATCATGAAATTAGGACGACCCTGTTTGAATGCGGCAACATATTATAGATTAACATTTTTTTCCCCTTTTGTGTATGATTAGATGTTAAGCGGGTCAAAAAGTCATAGTTGAAAAAATGGTTAACACATGGTCTTATCTCAGAGCATGAGATGAAACGAAAAGATAAAAATCTGACTTAATAAAACAATCACAATGAAAATGGGAATTTTGGTCATTTGGCACGGCTTGCTTTAGGGCTGAATTAATGAAGATGCCATCACAGCAGGCCTGAGTTGCCGTAAGATAACACAGAGGATGACATGACCCGACAGGGGTCTTCGTCTTGACACATTTTCTCCATTCTCTCCAATAATGATTATTAGCATTTGGGAAAATATCACCATACAATCAGAGATACCGAGCCAGTCACCAATGTTGATACAATATTACACCATGTGTAGGCACCCATAGGGACCTGTTCATGAGTGGGCATCTGGTGATTTATGGTTTCATTAAGAGTATCTGATGAGGTACCGACTCCAGATGAAAGGTACAAAAACAAAGCTACAGAAGGAGTGTCTCACAAGATGGAACAGATGGAAAGCAGACTGTTACAGAAAAAAATAAAAACATACCAGTCACGCGAAGGATTCATCTTTATACATGGCAATACAAACGCTAAAATTAAACCCGTGAAATACGTGAAGGTTACTAGGCAAGAACAACATTTCTTTTCTAGTTTTAGGGGGGAAAAGAATATATCATACGGTCTATGAAAAAAATAAAGAACAAAATACTTACCAGCAGTCCCTGAATAATTGTGTGCCTGTTCTTGCCTTCATAATCCACCACTTCAATATAATCCAGGTATGCATCTGCCCAGTACACCAAACGATTCACCAGATCTAAAGTGATGCCATGTGGGAAGACAATCTTGCTGTCCACCAGCTTTGTTCTGTTGTGGCCGTCCATATCACACCTCTCCACTTTGGGGATCTGCCCGTAATCCGTGAAAAATACCTTCCTTTAAAAAGAAAATTCTTATAAGTCTCGTCCACATACATCAAACCATGAAGTGAAGTGTACATAACTCTTACATTCATGGGAACAGCCAATTCTAGGTAGAGTAAAGCTATAGATTGAATTGGTTCAATCCATAAAACGGCTACCTAAACCATGCAAAAGGGCAATACATAATAATTTCCAATAAATATATATCTGAATATATGATGTGTTTGGTGGCTTTACCGAGACCCTTTATCAAATGGTGTCCATTACATGCCCATTAATCTAACTACAATTCATCAGTCACTAATATACTATGGGAGAACTTCAATACACAATCTCAATGAAGGGGTAAATAAATCACGCTCTGCACATCATGCACTCCTCTCCATTAATTTACTCAGCGCATAGGGATCCTGCTAGATCCTTATGTGCTGTCTTATACTAACACATTAACAATACTGAAGTGTTTAGACAGTGAATAGACATTCCTCCGGATGTCTATTCACAATCTCTGCACTTCGTTACTGTTTATATGGTAGTTACAGCAGAGGAAGCGTGATCTCGTTGTAACCTGTCATTTACCGCATAATCTTGCGAGATTACACGTCCTCTGCTGTAACTACCACAGAGTAACAAAGTGAAGAGATTGTGAATAGACATCACGTGGAATGTCTATTCAGTGTCTAAACACTTTTGTTAATGTGTTCGTATAAGACAGCACATAAGGATCTAGCAGGATCCCTATGCGCTGAGTAAATGAATGGAGAGGAGTGCATGATGCCGATTGGTCAGCGTCATACACTCCTCTGTACAACGACCACTTGGTCTAAAGTAAAAAAACGCCAACTTGGGCATTAAGCAACTCATTAGCATAAATCTAAAATCGCTAATAAAGTGGTAAAAATAGATCGTTTTTTTTAAATAAAAAGCACTGCTGTCACCTACATTATAGCGCCAATCTCCTTATGTAGGAGATAGGGCACTTATAATGTGGTGACAGAGCCTCTTTAATCTCATCCACTTTGCTGCTACTGTAATATGCTGTTAAATTTCAGCACAGAAATTCCGGCCAGAATTTACGCAACGTGTGAACATGGCCGAAGGCCTTGGTCACACTGCAGATTTATTCCAGATTTTGGATGTATTTTTTAAGCCAAAACCAAGAACGGAACCTACATAAAGAGATATATTAAACAAACAACTAATGGATTTATTTTTGGTTTTGGCTTACAAATCTGCACTGTGTGATTAGAGTGGACTCAAATGCGACAAATTTTGCTGCAAACATTTCTGCTATTGAAAATCAGTTTCATTCACATAAATGGAACTTACAGAAATCCATGAGCATGCTGCAAAAATAACCTCATTCAGATGAATGGAATAGAATTTCAGTAGCAGAAATTTATGGAACAAAATCTGCTGAGTGTAAATCATCCTTAGAGGCTGGGTCACACACGGGATGGAAATGCTGCAGATTTTCCGTAGGAATTCTGCAGCAAATTCTGCAAGTGCGTGTTTTGCTGCGGATTTCACCCTTTCTACATGAAAAAGCGTGATATCCGCAGTTAACATCCAGAACAGAATAAGTATGCTGTGAATTGGAAAATCCCCAGCATGCTCTGATTTCCGCCTGGGAAATGTTCCGCAGCATGTGGATGAGATTTGTTTAAATCTCATCCACATGGCTATGACTGTAATCCGCTGTGAATTTTCCACATGGAAAACCTGCAGCATTATTGTCCTGTGTGAATTCAGCCTAATAGTCCACTTATTACAACACTGCCAACATTTCTGGCCGGTGTCTTTTGGACTCCTTAAGAAACCCTTTTTTTTTTTCAGGGTTTTTGAGACGATGATTATAGTCTATAATGGTATCTGTTTGATATATACGCCATGACAAGGTTTTAAAAAGCGTATGTCGTATGCGTTAAACATAAGATAATAAAAAGACCATGACGTATATGTTAAAAACGTATACCTTCAGTGTTCGCTTAATTTTTTTACTTGATTGGGTTGAAAGGAATAGCTTCGTGTACTACGCTGTTCCAAACCTAAAAAAAAAGTTTTTGAATTATGCTGGCGCATACTAACAGAGGCCAAAAGGACACTATTTTGGCCTCTGTTGGGCTAATGGAGCCCTATGTACAGGTTTAGCGTGTAAGCCAACTGCTTTCCCGACACACACTAAGCTTAGTGCAATAACAACGTGTGAAGGCGGCCTAAGGGAGAAAGTATCTAGCGTCTTCTACTTGTTTTTCAATAGAAAGCAACATCGCTGCATTTTGGGACATAACAGTCTTTGTACGAACAGAGTATTGTAAAATAAAGATAAACGTAAAATATTTTTGCCCTCACTTTTAGTAGGAGAGAGACACGGGGAAGTGCCACATTTTGTGAACCTAAGGATCTTTAAAGTAAATAAGCCAAAGCAAAATTGGAGCTATTAACCTATGGCCCAAATAAACCTCAATAATAAAGTATTTCTCTGTCCAGATTCCTCATATATTTATCAGTCCATTTCCAAACTTAAACTCTCCAATTATAAAGCAGTGACAGGTTGGACACATTTAAGATAAAATTCCAAAAAGGCGTCTTATACAACCAGTATAAAAAAGCCTAAGAGTTCATCTTTAAGGGTTAATGCACACAATAAGTTGAATGGTCCAATTACATTATTCCATGTATAAACACATTCTCCATCTGCGACTACAGTGTCAATGAATATAAAATAGCCTCTAATAATTGGGAATAAGCCGGAAAGTAAGGTCACAACCTAAGCTCAGCCAAGTGTAAAATACATCAGAGTGACATGCGGCACTAGTCTACGAGATTGTATGGAAACCCACTTCAACAAAATTAATCATGGTTTTCCTAAGCGATAAAAAAAAAAAAAAAAAGGACTTGAGGAAAACAAGAACCAGGCTTTATCTATGTTAATTCTTCAACTGAATCACAACAATTTCATAGAACAGATTTCCCTTACATATTTAAATGTAATCAAAAAAAAATTAACAAAATTTAACTGCAAAATATAGCTAGCTATAAAGACAAAATCACAGCAAAAATAAGTAGAAACACGGCAACCACTGCTACAACACAAGATTTTACTTCCCAAAACTGCAGTGCAGTTAATCAAGAAGAAAATGACCCTCAGCACTCAGATATTTATGGGCAGTGCCCCCATCGGATGCCCTCCTAATCAGTTGTTGAAGACTTCTGAACCGTGAAGCTGTACAGAGGGAGCGTGAAGCATAGCAGCACATGAAGTGTACGATATGATGGCTCTAATGGAGCGGAAGTTTTCATTTTTCCTGTACTGACGGCTATTGCCATCGTGTCACATAGGTGGACCCTTATATTAGAAAATATGAGAAACACGTCTTATGAAACTCAAATGGGACTTTCAGAATTACTTTGATAGATAAGGAAGCTGAACTCTGTAAGCAACTTTCTATTTTATGGCCACTAGCTTTAATACTCCCTTTAGGACTGTTTCACACGAGCATGTTCAGTTCGTTATATACAGACCGTATGTCGACAGTATTTCCCAGACCGAACACAGTTCAGGGACCTGGACTCCTAGCATCACAGTCATACATGACGCTGCGAGTCACTGCCTACCCGCGGGAATACTGACCCATACTGAAAACATGATTACAGTACAGTACTCCCGCAGGAATACTGACCCATACTGAAAACATGATTACAATACAGTACAGTACTCCCGCGGGAATACTGACCCATACTGAAAACATGATTACAATACAGTACAGTACTCCCGCGGGAATACGGACCGATACTGAAAACATGATTACAATACAGTACAGTACTCCCGCGGGGAGGCAGGGACTCCTAGCGTGATATAGAACTATGAAGCTAGAAGTCCAGCTCCCTTAACTGTGTCCAGTCCTTGAAATACTGCGACATAAGGTCCGTATATAACATACTGCACACGGCCCTGTGAAACAGGCCTTACAAGCAGATAGGATTTGGGAAATAAAAAGGAATAGCTCTAGGGAATTTACATTTGGTGTGGTTGTTCTCAAGGGGTCATCGTCAGGATACATTTTACATATTCTAAAACCCCATTCACTTGCATTGTTCTATACTTCGTCTCCGTTTTTTTTAGGGAATAATCTTCACTGAAAAATACACTACAAATTCACAATATTTGAGAACGGCCATAAAGTTGATATTATTTGGTGAGTACACAAAAGATTCCTTGGAATAAACACTAAGAGTTTATGAAACAAGAGGCATATTGTAGCACCAGAGAATCAAAGTGGTTCCTCATTTTGCAAATCATTCTAAAAGGAACAAGATCACCAGTTGTTTTTCTATTAAGCAATATAGTGGAAGATCTTTATCCAGTTTCAAGAAGTTCAGCAGAATACTTCCCCTATCACTAAGCTGATAAAGTACGAAGGTATGACTAATGGTAAGTAAAGCTTTTGTGTAACTTATATTTTTAGAAACGCCACATTTTTGGTGTATACTTCCAAATGTAAGTTTCAAGTAAGGTTAATAGGAAAGGAAGAAATAGAGAAAGGGGCAGTTTGTGTCCTGCCAAGAGTCATTGTTAAGTAGCTCATCTAGCAACCCACTACTCTCCCAGCAGTTTAGGTGAGAGCTGTTTTGGCACTATGTTAACAGCAGAAAAGGTGGGAAAAGAGCAATTTGGCAGCAGCCAAGCCATGTCATTTCCCATATAAACCGTTTCTATAACGAATATTTACCCAAAAATAACTTTGGTTGGTATACATATTATAGCTTTTTTACATTTCTATTGTCAAAACTCTCAGTTTACATTAGTGGTGATGCACTGGTGTACAAATCTAGAGGCAATAGCCTTAAATACTAACCACGATCTAGGATAAAGGGCTGGACTGGCCCACCAGTATACCAGGGGATTCTCCAGTGGGCCCTGGCTGTGACACAAAAATGGCCACCAACAGACGACCACTCCACATGAAGCGAATTTAAAGCCAATCACTTATTGCTAGGGACAATTCACGAATGACACATTAGAACGGCGTCCTATAGTTAATGATGCAGTTAAAAGGGGCTGCATAGATTGGTGGTGGGACTTCAGAACTATTTCCTTTTGCTGGGTACAAGGTGCCTTAATCCGACACGGCCAGGAATGGAGTATGGATTTAATTTTTGCAAAACAATGCTGGACTCCATGTTAATTATGTGGCTCTTTCAAAATTACGAATTTACAATTGTTGTGCTTATTAACACCAATTCATTTTCTATTTCAGTAAAACCGTTATTTTTTACATAATGGGTCAATGGAGCAGCCGCTCCGGAAACCCAAGGTCCTATTACACGGGCCAATGATCAGGCAAACTAACATTCATACGAAGGGTCATTCTAGATCACTGCCCTGTGTTTTTATGATATGGGCCATGTAATGGGACCCTTAGGCTGGGTTCACACGAGCACATTAACGTCCGTAATGGACGGACGTATTTCGGGCGGAAGTCCCGGACCGAACTCAGTGCAGGGAGCCGGGCTCCTAGCATCATAGTTATGTACGATGCTAGGAGTCCCTGCCTCTCCGTGGAACTACTGTCCCGTACTGAAAACATGATTACAGTACGGGACAGTTGTCCTGCAGAGAGGCAGGGACTCCTAGCATCGTACAGAACTATGATGCTAGGAGCCCAGCTCCCTGCACCGAGTTCGGTCCGGGACTTCCGCCCGAAATACGTCCGTCCATTACGGACGTTAATGTGCTCGTGTGAACCCAGCCTAAGGGTCCCATTACATGGCCCATATCATAAAAACACAGGGCAGTGACGTTAATGTGCTCGTGTGAACCCAGCCTTACGGTTTCTAATACTGACCATGACTTACAATTAAGACATGATCCAGATGGGAAGCCTAGGATTGAGGGAGGGGACTATAACAAGGATAAGTTGTCTTTATGTCACACAAGTAGTTAAAATATATAGAATGCACACTTGGCCTATATGACCTATAGTCTGAAGCAAAAGAATAAATTTATATACACATACATATATACACTACCGTTCAAAAGGTCGTGGTCACCCAGACAATTTTGTGTTTTCCATGAAAACTCACACTTATATTTATCAAGAATGCTCCATTTGCAGCAATTACAGCATTGCAGACCTTTGGCATTCTAGATGTTAATTTGCTGAGGTAAATCGGGAGAAATTTCACCCCATGCTTCCAGGAGGGCCTCCCACAAGTTGGATTGGCTTGATGGGCACTTCTTGCGTACCATACGGTCAAGCTGCTCCCACAACAGCTCTATGGGGTTGAGATCTGGTGACTGCGCTGGCCACTCCATTACAGATAGAATACCAGCTGCCTGCTTCTTCCCTAAATAGCTCTTGCATAATTTGGAGGTGTGCTTTGGGTCATTGTCCTGTTGTAGGATGAAATTGGCTCCAATCAAGCGCTGTCCACAGGGTATGGCATGGCGTTGCAAAATGGAGTGATAGCCTTCCTTATTCAAAATCCCTTTTACCTTGTACAAATCTCCCACTTTACCAGCACCAAAGCAAGCCCAGACCATCACATTAACTCCACCATGCTTGACAGATGGCGTCAGGCACTCGTCCAGCATCTTTTCAGTTGTTCTGCATCTCACAAATGTTCTTCTGTGTGATCCAAACACCTCAAACTTCGATTCGTCTGTCCATAACACTTTTTTCCAATCTTCCTCTGTCCAATGTCTGTGTGCTTTTGCCCATATTAATCTTTTCCTTTTATTAGCCAGTCTCAGATATGGCTTTTTCTTTGCCACTCTGCCTTGAAGGCCAGCATCCCGGAGTCGCCACTTCACTGTAGACGTTGACACTGGCGTTTTGCGGGTACTATTTAATTAAGCTGCCAGTTGAGGACCTGTGAGGTGTCTATTTCTCAAACTAGAGACTCTAATGTACTTGTCTTGTTGCTCAGTTGTGCAGCGGGGCCTCCCACTTCTCTTTCTACTCTGGTTAGAGCCTGTTTGTGCTGTCCTCTGAAGGGAGTAGTACACACCGTTGTAGGAAATCTTCAGTTTCTTGGCAATTTCTCACATGGAATAGCCTTCATTTCGAAGAACAAGAATAGACTGTCGAGTTTCACATGAAAGCTCTTTTTCTAGCCATTTTGAGAGTTTAATCGAACCCACAAATGTAATGCTCCAGATTCTCAACTAGCTCAAAGGATGGTCAGTTTTATAGCTTCTCTAAATAGCAAAACTGTTTACAGCGGTGCTAACATAATTGCACAAGGGTTTTCAAGTGTTTTCTAATCATCCATTAGCCTTCTAACACAGTTAGCAAACACAATGTACCATTAGAACACTGGAGTGATGGTTGCAGGAAATGGGCCTCTATACACCTATGTAGATATTGCATTAAACACCAGACGTTTGCAGCTAGAATAGTAATTTAGTACATTAACAATGTATAGAGTGTGTTTCTGATTAATTTAATGTTATCTTCATTGAAAAAAACCTGTGCTTTACTTTCAAAAATAAGGAAATTTCTAAGTGACCCTAAACTTTTGAACGGTAGTATATATATATTTATTTTAGCATTAAAAAAAAACACTTCAATCAGATCTTCTTTTTTTTTTGCTTAAATACAATGACAAAAAAATATATGATCGCAATAATAGAAAAGAAAAACCAACAAAAAAAGTTGCTGCATACATAAACCTGTTTTGTGGTTTGGTAGAATTATGAAATTCCTGTTTATATTATGTATTGTACACCCTGCTTAAACAGTAATGTAGGGTATATAATACCATTTGAAGTACATCTGTGTGAGATAGCTAGGTATACTATATACAAGGGCTTCCAATCAAGGGTTTTGTAGCCCTGTTTTGGAGAGTTCCTACTACATCATATGGATTAGGAGAACAAACATCTAAACAGCTCCTTTAAATAGACATCCTTATAATCAAGTCCGAAAGAGCGGACGATCTATAAGCGGAAGCGCCTTCCAATCCTTCACATAATTACAATGAGCAGTGAAAAGATTTAGGTATTTCTCAGGTCCAATTTGCCACAGAGCCTTACCCCACGGTTGGATCAAGAGCGATACCCTTGGGATTATACAATTCTCGATCAAGAAGGGTGACGCAGGTGTCACCATTTTTATTGCAGACAAAGATTCGGTCATCGATATCATCAACAAAGTAGAAGTTGCCCGTTAGCCAGTCTATGGCCATCTGTTCTACATCTGAAAGATAAAAGAAGAAATAACAGGTTGTCAAATGTAGAACGCTGCTTCATGTCATGTCACGCGCTGACAAGCTGTAGAGTTTATGTGCCCTTGGTACTTCTACAAAGAACATACAAAGAAACATGAATGTTTTCCATAGTATATTAGCAAGCTAAAAATAAGAACGCAGACTAGGACTTGACAAATCTACTGGAAAAAATTAAAGCATGCATTATTTTCTACTGTAGCAAAACAGATAGACAAAAGTTTGTTTTACGATGACATTTTTTGGAACAAACATTTCAAAGTGTCAAACTCTTAAAACAATGGTAGAAAGTGAATGGGATAGTGGTGCAATACCTTGCATGGCAGCTACAAATGTAATGGTGCGTGCAAGTAACGAGAAGAAAAAACATGTAAACAATAAAGAGGCTTCGGTACTTGTACAATCGCCGTGGCTTCTACAAACAGCTGATCAGCATGGGTGCCAAGAGTCGGCCCCCCACCCATCTAATATTGATGGCCTATCCTAAGGTTAGGCTATCAATTTTAAAAACCTGGATAACCCCTTTAAAGGCTCTTGGTTAATAAAGATTCAGATAGAAAATGTAATGTACAGATTTAGCAAGACAAGGAATAGAAAAAAAGAAATATGAAGTAAACTTTTTGCCAAAATACCACTGCAGGCGCTACTCCACTGACACAGCCAAAGATCAAACCAACAGGAACACGCTATATTATTTGCATAAAAATGGCTGCCAAATTGCACTGGCCTTATTTGCCTTGGACTGAATAGTCATTCTGCAGAGCTGTAATCTCCTGAAGTTCATAAGGGTCTTGTGCTAAGTGACTGGGAAGGTTATTTTCTCTCAACCAACTTGCTTTTTCTTCCCCCTCATCCTCCCTCTATCTTCATTAAACTCCTCTGGGTCTTGTCCTCCTTTTTCTGTTCAACACATTTCCAGGTACACGGCCCATACACTTACAATAGCTTTTCCTCTCCGCTCCCCCATATACATGTTTGGCTCTGATAACCTTTTTACACAGAAGAATACAGTTTATTTAAACAAAACAACAACAAAAACACACACACTTCGGTATAGCTTTTTTTTTTACATTGTGCAACATATGACACTGTATGACTATACAGTGGTATGCATTGCAGTTTTTCATTAGAGATGTAAGTCAGAGAATCCACTCGACCTTTATCTCCGACAGAAAGCTCAAACATAATGTGAAAAAACGTAGAAGATGTTGATTGGAAGCACTCGTTCCATTATACTATACACTGACCTGCGAATCTCAAAAAAAAATTTACAATGAAAAAAATCTTCACTTGTGATGCCGTGATTTTTTCCCAAAGATGGAAAAGCATGAGAAAAAAATAAATAAATACTGAGCAACCAAAGCAATTGAAACAAAAGCAGATGTGAAAAAAAAACATAAGAGGAAATAAGGCTGGAGTAAGATTCGGAACAGAGCAGCTTGTCTGTTCCACCCATGCTGACTCAGATGCACAAGAATTGCCAAAAAAAAAAAAAAAGAAGAAGAATACATTAGGAGAAAACAAATTCACTAAGAAATAGATTTCTATTGCCTACGCGAAGCACACGTAACAAGCTTCAACAGTACAGATACTTTGCTACACAGATGCTCATTCATAGTACACTATAATTTCCTAAATTACAAATCACTTGAATCATACAGTAACCGCTCAATATAATCTATGTATGGTCGCATCCATCATTCATTAGAAAGCATACTACTAGGCTCCGCCCCTATAAACACCCGTGTAACGTTGTCGGAATGCACCTCTGAAACCGCATAAAGTACCTCTAGAAAATAGCAGACACGTTTGAATGCAAGGAAATGCTGAAAGCACCATTTCAACTAAAGGTGGTCAAACACTTAGCTATCCGTGGGCAGACAGCGATTCTTCCCGATTCTCCCATAAAGTTGCATGCTCGGGGAGTGTGCATGCATATTGAATAGACAGAAGGGAATAAGCCACTGCAAGACACCTGTCTGTGGCTTATCTCCTGCGGGAACAAAGTATCGACTATGTCGAAATCCTACAAGCCCGATCCTTCTTTCCTCCAAGATCTGCCGAAATCAGCATCTAATGTGCATGAACACCTTTCATGCTGACTATCTAATGTGTATGGAGGTGTACGGACACTCCTCTGTCGGCAGATGTTTGGGGGGGGGGCGGGGGGGGAATCAGGCATGTTGGATTTCAACATAAAAACACATTGCTTGAGAACCTGGCACTAGTCTAAATGCCAAACTATGAGACCTGAAAAGATTATTTTAAAAAATGTAAAAAAAAATAACTTTTTTTTTAAAAATAGACACCTGCTCTCGGAGCAACCTATATATTAATAATGATAACCTCACAATGGAATCATATATACATGAAAAACGAGGAGCAAAAAGTACACTTTTACCATGATTCTCCAGAGTATTAAAGAGGCTCTGTCACCAGATTTTCAAACCCCTATCTCGTATTGCAGCAGATCGGCGCTGCAATGTAGATAACAGTAAAGTTTTTTGTTTTTTTTTAAACGAGCATTTTTGGCCAAGTTATGACCATTTTTATATTTATGCAAATTAGCCTTTCTTAAGTACAACTGGGCGTGTTTAAAGTTATGTACAAGTGGGCGTGTATTGTGTTTGTTACATCTGGGCGTTTTTACTTGTTTTACTAGCTGGGCGTTGTGAATAGAAGTGTATGATGCTGACGAATAAGCATCATCCACTTCTCTTCGTTACCACCCAGCTTCTGGCAGTTCAGACACACAGCGTGTCCTCGCTCATCCGACGCGATGAAGTTCCTGTGGGAGGAAGTGAGTGACGTCACAGCGTGATCTCGCGAGGACACGCTGTGCACTGCCAGAAGCTGGGCGTTGTGAATAGAAGTGGATGACGCTGATTCGTCAGCATCATGCACTTCCATTCACAACGCCCAGCTAGTAAAACAAGTAAAAACGCCCAGATGTACACACAATACACGCCCACTTGTACATAACTTTAAACACGCCCAGTTGTACTTAAGAAAGGCTCATTTGCATAAATATAAAAATGGTCATAACTTGGCCAAAAATGCTCGTTTTTGAAAAAAACAAAACGTTACTGTTATCTACATTGCAGCGCCGATCTGCTGCAATAGGAGATAGGGGTTGCAAAATCTGGTGACAGAGCCTCTTTAATTCTTCTCTACACCTGGGAAAATCAATTAAATTCCCATATATTAAAAGCATTGTCCTACTGGGAAATAGGTCGCAAAGGATGACAAAGCTTCCAATCTATACAGCTAGGACATCACTGGCCTCATCTCATAGCAAGAATCAACCAATCCAGAATATTCCAGCAGAGCAAGCCGGACTCCCACCGTGCTGTGGATCCATAAGAAGCAATTAGAACAGAGGCGACAAACAGCATGTACGACCGGTACAGCAAATCACAAATATTCCATTTATTTCCCCTAACATTTCATATATCCAGTATTTCTGTCAACTACATTTCAGGGGAAAAGAGGTTTTCACCAAAGAGTACACAGGCTCAATTCCACAGTTTTAAAAACACAGAAACTGCCACCTTCTACACATAACCATTAACCATTTCAGATGAGTTCTTAAAGCAGTTTCAGCGAGTCCGTGAACAAGAAGAACTTAGCCTTGGCAATAACCAGTTTTGTAATGCCAGTATCAAGTACAATGTTTAATCTAAGCTCCAATTTACCACTCGCACAATTATAAGCATAGCTTTAGTCCGGTCAATGGAAAGTGTAAAGTTCAAATATAGATCACACTGTTTAAGAACATTATATATACACCTATCCAAAATAACTATTGGGAGAGAAGGGGGGGTACAAGATCGAACTCCTTTCACCCTCTTTAGCATTGGCAGTCCTAAACACTTAGGGATGGAGCCTAAAATAATGACTAAAAGTCCAGGAACGTAGAGAGTAGTGGGAAAGACGGCCAGATTCCAGATAACGTCTCACAGTACACTCGGTGTTTGGGCTTTACACGCTTCAACATTAGATACAATGCAGTTTCAACCACTTGTTCAACTATAGCTCCTGATCCTGAAGGAAACATAAGATGCGTCTTCATGTAACAGTTATTCAATATGGTGATTAAGGCAAAAGCACAGTCCCAATCATTGTGCATGGCAACACCCTTTTAAAATTTGCATTGACACATAGCGATTTACTGATCTTACCTGCAAAAATTGCAGAATTATACGCATTATCGAGTTGTATAAGGGCCCTTTTACATGGATCAATAATTGGGCAACCGAGCGTTCACAGAACACTCATTCCCGATAACTGCTCCGTGTAAACAGGGAAACGATCAGCAGATGAATGACCAAACACTCGTTCATCGGCTGATTGTATAGGTTTAAATGCCGAAAATATTATCGTAGTCGGCAGCACATCCCCCTATGTAAACAGGGAGACGTGCTGCCGACATGACATAACAAGCGCTCATCCCCGTACATAGCTCCTTGTGACTGGGCCAAACCCAGTGCCTATCAACGATCTGTCTCATTGACCGGCGCTCGTTGCATTGGCCAAAATTGGCTAGTATTAAAAGAACCTTAAAGAGTGCTTATGTGTGTCAACTCCACCCCAATAAGTGTATTGTCCTCCAAATCACTGATAACTCACTACGATAGAACAGATCATGGAAATTAGATCAGAATTTTAACATTTCCCTATAGATCAGTGTTTTCCAGCCAGTTTTCCCTGTAGTTCCTTGGAGCCTGGTCAGGGGTTCCCCAGAACACAGCAGCAAGACCTGTCACTTTTATAGTAGAAACAGCAAACTGACTTCAAGAGGTTTGAATAAAGAAAACACATCTCAGCCAGAATATAGCTTTACCTCCCCTTATACCAAGCTTCTATGAGGTAGGAATGGGAGTTAGAGTTCCCATAAGACGGATACATTGTTCAGGGATTCCCCCATGGTTATATGGTCGGGAAACTGCTGTAGATGACGGATTCCAACGGACCCGATTATTTGACCAATTGCACAATGATTATCAACATATTCCATCATCCTATCTGTTCGCCCAGCCTTGGTCCATATCCATGTCCCAGCCTTAGTCTACCGGCTTGTTCCTGCAGCCCTCTATGGTACTACAGCAGAAGGGAAAATAAATATGCAAAGTCTGACAACGCAGGATTAACTTCAGAATAACTTACTGCATTTGTTTTGGTAAAACCTTCATAGTGTTTACACATTAGCGGATATCTGGGTGTGGGTTCAGGAATGCGTGAGGTATGAGAAATCTTTCCAAATTTAAGGCATATCAAATTTTTCTGTGTGAGAGATCCGATCAGCAGGCCAAAATCTGTCAAGATTTTCTTTTGCACTGAGCACACGTGTAAAGAGGATGTGTGCATGGCCGCTTAAACATGCTAAGCCGGAGAAATCAAAACACAAGGTGGAATTTATTCCCCTAAGGGTAAAAGTACTGCCTATATAAAACCATCATATATCAAACTTCTAATTATTACAAGCGTTAATCTCCAGAAGTCAGCACACAGCTTCCTTTCTCTAATCGGGTATACTAAGCAAGAACAATATGGAAGCGGTAAAGGGCATAGCATCATGTCCACACGATACCACCGGATATGACCAGTGAAACTTGTCTAAAATCACCCACACCTAGAATGAGATCTGGAAGACATTTATAAGGCAGTTGTCTACACTTTACCCACAGTTCAGTAGCAAGTGCTGTACACAAATGCGGAAGCCAAGTGAATGGATGCGATAGTGTTGAAAATGTAATTTGTTGGGAGAACCAAACTAAAAGGCGATATTTAGCATGGATACCTCAACAACTGAATATTGATATTACACAAATGTTATATCAGTTTAAAGAGGGAGTAGATGGTCTCCAGCCATCTTATAACATTTACAGCAGCACAACCATAGAACCGGAAATTGAGTGCCCTGAGCAAGACCAGTACAGCGGGGTTCTCAGACTATTACATGCATCCCTTTAAGGCCCTGCTCATGCGAAGGAATTTACAGGTAGAAAAAAACCTGCCTCAAAATTCCTTCAGGAATTTTGAGGCAGATTTTGACCTGCCTGCACTTTCTTGCCACGCCTTTCACTGCGGTTTTCGCCCACGGTCATTGAGGGACACAGGCAAAAAACACTTTCTCTGCCTCCTATTGACTTCAACGGGAGGTCAGAGGCGAAACCGCGGCAAGAAAGAAGCTGCCTTTTTTCCCCACGAGCGGCTAAAAGCCGTCGACTAAAAAAAAAAGGCCTCCATCTCCCATTGAAGTCAATGGGAGGCGTTATAGGTCGTTTTTTGGCGCCGATTCGGATGCAGTTTCCACGTCAATATCGGTCCAAACTCTGTGAATTGGTCCTAAAAGACAAAGTGACATCAGAAAATAAACTATTGTTTTAATTGGTTTTATGTTAAAGAGTAACTGCGATGGAAGAAGGTAAATATAATAAGGGACAATCCGTTATTACTAGACTGCTGCATTTACGGCCAGGGTACTTATTGCCAGGAAATGAGGCGCTGCCTCACCCCCCCCCCCCCCCACAGTTGAGGAGTGAAGAAACCTCATGGAAAAAAAATATGAGAAGCTTTTGTTTAGTAAAACCGGTCAAATCGGGAGATGGGAGGAGATCTTGTGTACCGAGTGAGGTGGGCGAGGTTGTTTTTGATTTTCTCTCTCTGTCGATCATTGCGATCCCGATGCTGGTCTGTAGGAGAAGTTTTTTTAGGTGGTCAATGGGGATAAACAGTTGAGTAGAGATGTATTTTGCAGACCACATGTTGTAGAGGGGTTGTGAAAAATATGTTTATTACTATAAACTTTATTTTGATTCTACAGTAGGTTGGTGAAAATGGGATCAAACATTTGTTTTGAATAGGGAGATATTGGGATTGTGTTGAGGACCCTAGTTTTGTCATTTCTCCTATACAATACCATTTAGAATGGTAATTATAACAAAGATGTACTAGTGTGAGGAGCCAACTAATCCCTTTGCTAGAAACGGGTGGATGAGGAGGGGAGAAGAGTGGGAAGACTGAGGGAAGGGAAAACAGGGTGTTTATTGGGTTTTAGGGCGGGGATGTGGGGGTATAAATGATGTATTCATGCAATATCTTTGTGGATGTTGACTATTAATTTGTTCAACTGAAACAAAAGGAAAATTAAATCTTAAAAAAAAAAAAAAAAAAAGAGTAACTGCACTAAGGCAAAACTTTTGATATGTCATAGCGACACATCAGAATTATTTAAAAATCAGTGGAGGTCCAGGTGCGGAGACCCCATAGTTGCTGAAACGAAGGTGCAGAAGCACTCCGCACCTTCGGTTGTGAACAGCTCTCCTCAATAGACATTTTATGTGAGCCTGTCTTCATACTGACGAGGTGCAACGATGAAGGTAACAGCACCCGTACCCTCGCCGATCAGAACTTTTGGTGTGTCTTTATAACATATCAAGAACGTTGTCAAAGTGCAGTTGCTCTTAAACATAGTTTAAAATATTTTTTAGTGGTCGTCGTCGTCGTCCCCGTGTCATTATATATATATACCTAATATAAATCCTGTAATCTTGCAGTTTTCACTGTGGCCACTGATTCTCACAATAGACGGACACTTCCTGTGTATAGAGATCACATATCCATATGGCTGCTGTAAAGCATCTCCCTAAGGGCTCCTCCACACGCTCTGAAATGGACGCGTTTTTTCTGGCCGAAATTTCGAATGAAAAAAAAAACACAGCAGTATACAGTAGCAGCATAGTGGATGAGATTTAACAAATCTCATCCACATGGTGCGTAAAAACTCTGAGCAGACGTTGACCTGCGGTGCGTATTTTTCGAGCCGCAGCATGTAAATTCCTGCTGCAGAAAGTGTGCAGAATTGCTACATTTTTCAGAGGAGATGTCACCATCTTCCAACATTGTGAAAAACGCCGCAAAATGCACACCATTTTCTGCCGTAAAAAACGCAGGATATGGTGCGTTTTTGCCGCAGCAGAATGTTTGTGTTTTTCAATGGAATCGCTGCAGAAATTTTCTTCAGCAATTCCATTGTGTGTGGACAAACCCTAAATGCGGTTTACAGCAGCTCAGGCAGGAGGGATGCCCCCATAATCATGTACAGGAAATAGAATAAAAAAAATATGCAATAAAAAATAGACTAGAAAAAAAATATGTAGCCCTATTTTTAAATTAGTAAAAAGAAAAACGTTAAACATTCCCTTTAATACAGTTCAGAAGTGTGCGTGTGTGCATATGTATGTATGTATGTGCGTGTATGTGTGTGCGTGTGCGTGTATGTGTGTATGTGCACGTGTATGTGTGTATGTGCGCGTGTATGTGTGTATGTGCGCGTGTATGTGTGTATGTGCGCGTGTATGTGTGTGCGCATTCAATGGATGAAGTTTAAGAAGAAAGCCTAAAGGGATACAGATGCCTAAATATTGGAGCGCATACTAAAAACTTACGTTAAAATGTATTTATTTTTGAAAAGTTGTAAAAACTGCTATTGATCTGTCTCTTCATTATATCTATTTTTTTTAGAAAGCATGGTGGTAACTAATATAACCACAAGCCGTATGGCCGCAACTTATCCAGGTTTAATGGCAAACTGGCCTGGATTAAACTTTATTAACAGGATTTTCCAGATTTCATTTTGAGTCTAGAAAAGCTGGATGACAACCCGTGTTTTGATGGTCATGATGTTTGGCACCCAGCTTTCCTAAAAAGAGATCGAACTAAGAAACTATTGAATAATTCAAATACTTACCGGTACATGTATTAGTGCTGTTTGTTAGTTTTTATAAATAATAATACTTTTTTATGCTTTGCTCTGCCTATCACAAACACATATAGAAGCTGGAAAAAAACATCATCTCACAAACGCCTGTCATTTTCAGCGACCTTCCTCTTAAAGTAAGATACTATGAGCGATGTTTAAGAGTCCAGCTCGCATGTAATCTGCAAAAAAACACTCCCGAGAGAAAGAATAGGGAGAGAAAATGACCAGTAGGAAATGAAGCCAAGAACAAGTTGTTCAAAAGCTGCGGTTCGAGCAGTATGATCCACGCAGTCACATGTACTTTACGGAACATGCTCTAATCTCTCCCTGGCCATCTGGGGTCAGACTTTCACATGGATATCCCGGCTATATGTACTAGAAACTGAAAAACAGACTACATATTCATCATGGAGGTACCAGGCTTTATTAAAAGACTTGAAAAAATGGGTCACCTAAAATAACCCTCCCTGTAGTCTACAAAGATTTTGAAGAAATGAATTGCTACCAGCCCAGCAACATGCCATAACCTTCAGGGCTGCATTCCCCCTTCCCTGGGCCGAGTGATCACCGGCTTAATAGACGGCGCTCGCCTTAAGGTTTTCAGTTTCAATGTTAAGCTGCTTTTCTGTTAAAGACAGATTATAGGGTCTAAAAGGTAGAAAACAAGAGCGCCGTTTTATAGAGAGATTTCAGCCGTGTGGACAGATTCCAAGACGTTTGTAATTACATCCATAATTAGGCGTCTGCCCGGACAGGAATATTATAGATAACATACTCAATATATGCAAACAAACAAGGTCTAGGAAGGAAATGAGGGCATTAAATATAATCTACGGATACTGGGCTGCTTTTATATTAGATGCAAGCAAAAGGCCACCTCTGAGAATGACCCGACTATCAACTCGTCAGGAGAACTCTCTGCTAACTCTCTTGGACGGCGTCTTTTTGAACGTTATCATCCTGTCCCACTAGTCTGTTGTGTTACGAGTCTCCAGTATTTGAAAACATATGGATGGAATAACGTGAAGTTCCCACAAAAGTAAGAATGAATTTCTTTGTGACTTGGGTATTGGGGTAATTTGTGGAGAAGGCCAGCTCCTACATTGATGTGAAGAGCATTTTGAATAATGCGGTGAAGAACAGAATGGTTTAAGAAAAGCATTATGCCCGATCCTTCACAATTCTCAGTTTTGAAGTAGAATTGACCATTGAATAAAAAAACTGCATTATAAACAGATCATGATTTTTACATGTGGTAACACAATGCTGTTTTCCACTGAAGCAGTTTTAGACTATGTTCACACGGGGTCTTTTGCCGAGTTTTTTGACGCGAAAACCGCGTCGCAAAACTCGGCAGAAACGGCCCGAGAACGCCTCCCATTGATTTCAATGGGAGGCGTCGGCGTCTTTTTCCCGCGAGCAGTAAAACTGCCTCGCGGGAAAAAGAAGCGACATGCCCTATCTTCGGGCGCTTCCGCCTCCGACCTCCCATTGACTTCAATGGGAGGCAGGAGAAAGCGTGTTTTATGCCCGCGGCGCTCAATGGCCGCGGGCGAAAAACGGCGCGATAATTGCTGTTCACACGGAGTATTTTGGGGGAGGAATATCTGCCTCAAAATTCCGTTTGGAACTTTGAGGCAGATATTCCTCCCCCAAAATACTCCGTGTGAACATAGCCTTAGAGACATTTCCTAGATTTGCTTCTTTAAGAAGACACCACAGTAATACGACATATTTCTAATACTGTAGAAGTATGGCTTCTTGCTGCATTACTACTGTTGAATGAACATACCCTTAAAGCTTTACTTACTGGGGGCTTCCCACAGCTGTTAGCCACTTATGGGTCCAGGCAAGTCCTGAAGACATTCGGTATATTTTTTTTTTTTAACAATGCTTTCAATGACGCTAATTATTGAGTTTTTTAATTACACCCAATGTAAACAGGTGCATAAATCTAGCACACAGCCATGCAATCTCCATAGAAGCAACATTAAACATGGCACTTTCATCTAGAAGTAACAACAACTCAGCCACAAAGCAGTAGACTACGCAAACTCACAGAGCGGGGCCGCCAAGTGCAGAAAGCATCCTATCCTATCTTCTGTTGCATCACTCATTACAGCACAAGAAAATGGGCTTCCATGTCAGGCAGCTGCACACAAGCCTAAGATCACCAAGTACAAATGCTAAACGTCAGCTGGAGTGGTGTGAAGCATTGCGCCATTGAACTCTGAAGTAGTGGAAACATGTTCACTGGAGTGATGAATCACATTTCACCATCTGGCAGTCTGATTAACACATCTGGCTTTGGTGGATGACAGGAAAACGCTACCTAATGCATAGTGCCTACTGTAAAATTTGGTTGAGGGGTAATGGTCTGGGGCTGTTAAATGAGGGTTTGAGCTAGGCACATCCAGTGAAGGGTAATGTTAATGCTACAGCATGCAAAGACATTTTTGTAAATTGAATGCTTGCAATTTTTTGTCAACAGCTTGGGGAGGGCCCTTTCCTGCTCTAGAATGACTGTTCCCCAATGCACAAAGCAAGGTCCACAAAGTCCAGGTGTGATGAGTTTGGTGTGGTGGACCTCAAGTGGCCTGCGCAGAGCTCTGACCAGTCACATCAGACACCTTTGGGATTAATTAGAATGCCAATTGCGAGCAACATCAGCGTCTGACCTCACGAATGTTCTTTTAGAACAAATTTCCAGACAAACCTCAAAATCTTGTGGGAGAGCCCTACCAGAAGAGTGGAGCCTGTTGTAGGCACAAAAGGGGGCCCAACTCCATATTAACTCCCATAGTATATAAATGGAACGTCCAACAAGCTCATTTAAAAGTGTTGGCCATATACTTTTGGCATTATAGTGTATTTCTAATTTCCAATAACGCAATATTTATACACAATAGCCCTGGACAATCCGTGATACTCATGTCTGCTATACTATAACTCGTTCTACAGTATTTAGTTGACGGAATAAGTGAACTTCCACTTTCAGGCAACTCCCGAGAATAAACAAAAACAAGGTAACTGAATAGCGCCTCTTCTGTTCAAGCCGTGACTATAACTATTCCAAACACACAATGCATCATGTAGTGGAAATGCAATGCAGGTATATAGTTATACAAAATATTGTGCAAGTTTGTCTTATACACTTCAACACAAAACCGTGCACTTTCCTACTACAACAACACGACAAAAAAATAAAAAATAATAATCCGGTTGGACTTCCAGGAGAAGGAGTCAAGTAATTAGCATCCCTCGAACTTTTAAGCTGTCCTGTAACAGTGCTGGCTTCAGTAAGCATATTTATTGTACAGAGCGTGCCTGCTTTACAAAGCAAACCCTTTATGCCCCAGAGGGTTAGAGAATGTTATCCCGGAAAGAATCTGATTTGGAAATTATGACTAAATTCCTGAAGTTTAGCACCATGATGGGCTAGGGGTAATTATCTAAATACTTATGCAGATCTAAAGAAATTAACCTTATTGTATTTTAAAGAGTGGAACAGCTGGTAATGCAGATTTTTTTTTTAATCAAACTTGTGAAAAAAAATTATCAGTATAGATATAAATAAACAACCTCTTTCCATGTGCACTTTCAGATTATTCTATCAATGGCCATCAATGATCATATAGATCAGTTTTAAAACCAAGCCATCTGCATAAAACTACATATTACTACTTTGTCATAATTTTTCAACACAGATTTTTGTTTACTTAGAATTTTTTTCTGATACAAAATGGCACTGATCAATAAATGTAACAATTATATGTTTCTTAATAGCCTAAGGTTTAGACGAAGCCCTCACGGACGTACTATGTCTCCGTATTGTACAGTGCCAAAATAGGGGTGCATGGATCCTTACGGAGTTATTGGGTTTTTTTCGGAATCAGTACCAATCTAACAGAAAAAAAAGTCTTTGCATGCACCATTGAATGCTGTATTTTTTAGCTATTCTCCCCTAGAAGAACTGCTTTTAGGAGAGAATATATGTCACATATGGCATCAAACAGCGCATTATACAGCAGCATACAGAGTCCCTGTTGGACACGGTAGACCATACGTGAGCCTATACAACTCTGCAATGTGTGAGGTGTATTAGTTACCCATAGAAGACAACCATGAACCTAAGGCTAGATTCACACGGGCGTTACGCATCTTGGAAGTGGAAAAACTGCAGTTTTTCACGTCCGAGGTGCATCCGTGCTCTGCGCTGCGGGATGCGATATCACGCATACCCCATAGACTATAGAGTCTATGGAGGGATGCGTGAAAAAATAGGACATGTCCTATTTTCTCACGGACCCTTCACACGATCCGTTGAAACAACGGGCGTGTGAACGGCTACTTTGAATTATATAGGTCCGTGTGACGGCCGTTGTTTCAACTGCTGTCACACGGACGTTAAACACTTTCGTCTGAATAAGGCCTAAAGCAAATGCTTTAAGCATGAAGTTTACTTGTAAATACTAAGGTCTCTTGCACACGACTGTTGGACGTTTTTGACGGCATCCGAGTGACACCCAATAGTCTTCACCGACCCATTCACTTTAGCGGGTGAATCGGGTCCGAGAAAAATGGTCCGAGTCTAAGATCCGAGGAAAGATAGAACATGTCCTATCTTTCCTCGGATCACTGACGGGACTCGGGTGGCACACACGGTCGTATGCATGAGGCGTTAATACAAGTGTTCATACACGTTCCACGTGCAATGTTTTCTGTAGAGGATAATGCTTAATCTTTTAATTAAAAACAAACAATAATTAAAAATAAAATTACATTTTAAGGACTAGGTTACAGCTGACTGCTCCTTGTTCCAAATGATTTAAGCATTTTTGCTTTTATATAAAGCGAGAGATATCTTTTTTTTTTATTTATTTTTTTGCTATATGCACAAAAAGTAGTCTGTTTTTAAAAATATAAAAGTGCATGCTATAGTAATGCCCCAGGCACACGAACGTGCTTTTGCGGCCGCAATTGCCCCAAAAATCCATGGGAGAATGGCAGCCCCATTCATTCCTATGGGGCCATGCACACGACCGTGGTTTGCACGGTCTGTGCATGGCCCCGGTGCCCGGACCGCAGAAAGAACGGGCAAGCCTTATTACGGCCGTGTTCTGCAGTCCGGGATCATTGAAAATAATGCCCGTGGCCATGTACACAGCCCGCGATTTGCAAACGGCTCGCGGCTGACAGTACGCTGCCTGGCCGACCCGAAAATCACGGCCGTGCACATGGCTATGGTCGTGTGCATGAGGCCTTACACAAATGACACAGATAGGATGTGCTGTGGTTTCAACAAAAACTGCAGCAAGCCCTAAATATACAAGCACAGCTAGAGGGAGATTTTTTTGTGGTTTGTTTTTTTTCTACTGAGCAAGAAATGCAGCGGGAAATTGCAAAGAACCGCAAAGTAGAAACTTGACCTTACACAATGAAAAGATAGACGACTGGCCAGAAACCACAAGTATGAACAGGGCCTCAATTTAGCTGAAAGGACCAGACAGTGGCTACCATATAGCAACACAACAGAGAAGAGTCCAGTGTGTTCTAGTATTAATAAGTGTTCATTGTAACAGTATAGTAAGGCTTCGTTCACATCTCCGTCAGGGCTCCATTCCGTCGGAGCATTCAGCTGACTACGGTATTCATCCGGTCAAAACGACGGAACCCTTGCACAACGGAGACCAACGGAAACCATTGGCACTGGATCCGTCACCATTTAAATCAATGGTGATGGAAACGGAAACCTATGGTTTCAGTTTGTCAGTCAGGGCTCTGTTCCAACGGAAAGCTCAGACGGAACGGAGCCCTGACGCAGAAGTGAACATAGCCTTAGCTGTAATAGCAAATTTTCCAGGCATAGCAGCTGTAATATGTAAGTTACTTGTACTTATGCGTCACCCCCCGACTCAGACAGACATAACCATCTAATGTTCCCTGTTATCAACCATTTAAGGCTGGGGAAAGGCTGACTGTTCTTCAATGGGATTAGTTAGGAAGGCCAGAAAACTGTCTGTTCTCATGACCAGTACCTTATCCTACATATACAGTTCCAAGATCCTACATAGACATTTACATAGAAGATCTGTGTCTTAGGGGTCCTTTAGACGTCCAGTCATTTGGAAATCTAAAGCCACAACAGAAGAAAAAACAATACAAAAACCTTCTAATTTTTTTTTAGCATATAGCAGTCAGGCTGCCAGCTGTAGGATAGAGTTAACTTTGTTAGCCGGTTACAGTATTAAGACCGGATTAAAGTACATAACTCCCTAATGCTTGTACAGAGTATAAACATGGGTGCTGATCTGAGACAAAATAAACAATTATAGTAAGAAGAATGTTAGAAAGTAAGTTAGGAGCCAAACAACAAGACCAAAGTGCATGCGAATTTCAATATGAAGTGCCCCAAAGGGAGAACATGTCAGATCCAGGCCGCTCATATCTGCCGCTATACTTCCAGAGAGCTCTTAGTACAAACAGCGATGAGATGGCTCACTTCTAAAAGTCCTGCCATAGTCTGTTTTGGCTGGGTTCACGTGTAAAGCGCTGAAATGTACTCTAAATGACTAAGCTTCAGTTTAAATCATCGCCTAAGTCTTCGGCTGCTCTCTGTACAGCTTGTCTCTTTACTCTGCCAGTAGCACGCAGGCCAATGACACATCCAAACTGGCATTTATACCCGCTCACTGGAGGCCCATCTGGGGAGACCTACAGCCCACTGCATTTAGCTCTCTAATTCAACGTCTTTGTAACCTTGGCCCTTAGAAATAACTTAAGCACTAAAATAGTCATACATTTTTCCATCTCACAAGTGCTAACCATATTTATCATACATAATATAAATGTAACAGAAAATCTTATGCATCAACATAATAGAATACTAAAAATATCATAAAACCTCCAAATAGGTCACTATTAGGCTATGTTCACACGGGTATTTTGCAGAGTTTTTTGACGCGGAAACCGCGTCGCAAAACTCGGCAGAAACGGCCCAAGAACGCCTCCCATTGATTTCAATGGGAGGCGTCGGCGTCTTTTTCCCGCGAGCAGTAAAACTGCCTCGCGGGAAAAAGAAGCGACATGCCCTATCTTCGGGCGCTTCCGCCTCCGACCTCCCATTGACTTCAATGGGAGGCAGGAGAAAGCGTATATCTCACTGTTTTATGCCCGCGGCGCTCAATGGCCGCGGGCGAAAAACGGCGCGATAATTGCCGCGAAAATCAGCGTGCAGGGAGAGGAATATCTGCCTCAAAGTTCCAAACGGAATATTGAGGCAGATATTCCTCCCCCAAAATACTCCGTGTGAACATAGCCTTAGGCCCTGTTCACCTTGCATATGGGAGAAAGAAGGAAAAAAATCCACGGCACTATCATCCAGTTGAAATATTCTTTGTTTATTCAGCAAGGCAAGGCAATAAGAATGTGGAGCACAAGACAACGGCAGTTTTGCGTGTACCTATTCTTTGTCAAGGCCTCCCTGTTCACTTTACGCTTTTGGTTTACGTTTCGTGTGTACGTCAGGAAAGCTCCTGATGTACACGCTAAACACGTACATAGGACTCGATTGAGTGTCCTTTTGTCTCCGTCTGTCCAGTATACGCCAGTTTATAGCCAAAAAGAAGTGATTGAATAGCGTAGTAGACTAAGCGATTCCATCCCGCGGAGTCCAGTAAAATAAAAGTATACATTTTTTGACATGGTAGCCTAAGGGCACTGGATGTTACTGTATGGCATCTGTCCCAGGCATCTGTTAAACAGATGCTTAATTCGTTTTACAGGAGGTATCCGTTAATCTGATACCATTATAGCCTATGGGGGACGGGTGCGTTATAATGATACCTAATGGCGCCATCCATAGGCTATAATAAAATCATTAAAGGATCATGAGAGTTCAAAGGCGTAGACATTAAACAAATTCCATAATAGCCTACGGATGACTGATGCCACTGTTAGACATTAGTTACAACCTACGTTTACCGTATGCGTCGGGAGCTTTAACCAGCGTATACCTCAAATGGAGGCCAAAAAAACTGTCATGTGAATATAGACCTAATAGTGTAATTAGTAGTAAGTCTTCTAGTGCTGCTTTTCATGAGCCATACGTATAGAAAATATTAAATGATTTATCCCGAGTCAACAACGCTTGTACATTTGCCCTAGTAGGGCAATTGGATGTCATTATGCTAGCCCTAGTAGGGCAATTGGATGTCATTGTGCTAGCCCTAGTAGGGCAATTGGATGTCATTGTGCTAGCCCTAGTAGGGCAATTGGATGTCATTGTGCTAGCCCTAGTAGGGCAATTGGATGTCAAGGTGCTAGCCCTAGTAGGGCAATTGGATGTCAAGGTGCTATCCCTAGTAGGGCAATTGGATGTCAAGGTGCTAGCCCTAGTAGAGCATTTAGACTGCCACTCAAGAAAGCATGAACAGAGAACTGCTCTGTAAGAGTGCCTCCCTCTCTGACCAATCCAGTCCATACATGGCCATTTATTACATGGATGGACAATTATTTTTCAATTCACTATTCATTGTGCACTACTTATCTTGTACCGAGCCTGCGTTAAAGCCTATATGTACCCAGATTTGCATTCACAATTCTGCTGTATTAAACAATAATTTGGAGTGTGCCGATGGACAAACTCTCTGTACTTTAGAATAGTTACATTCTGCTGTAGATTCCTGTATAGGTGTCTGGTGAAGAGACTACACTTCACAATTTAAAACTTCTAGACACTGAATCAGCAGGTAATGCTGATAGCCTTGAGCTCAATAACCATCAAGAATGTAAATGCAGTTTTGATTAGAACAGACTATGGTAAGAAAAAAAAAAAAGAAAAAAAGAGAAAAAAAACACACAGAATGCAACTCTTTCATTCCTTCTCTCTTCATATAAATTCACATAGACTATACAAACAAACCTTTTACAGGCACCTATAAAACATTTCAGTAGTATATAAACAATGGGAAATACCATACTTGAAGGAAGGTGGCATTGTCAGAAAAACAGAATACCTTCCAAAGTCCTCCTATAGGAAAGGAATGAATGCTCAATATATCGAGAGACAGAAGCTTTATGCCATGTTGTCAGTAGAATAAAATCTTCCAGTATTTTCTAGACGTTGCTTCAGTGTGAAACCGGAATCAAATTTGACCAAACTCACACACAACTCCCTCATAGGGTAAAGACAATATGAAACAAATTACATTTCCACTGCTCACGGTGCCAAGAAGACTACTGTACATGGACTTATTCTGAAGCCCGATCCAGGCAGGAGAAAAAATAAATAAATAGAATTACGGCGGGACTACTTTGAGGAGGTCTAGGTTTGATGTTACCAAGTGTCTTCTCAATTCTACAGTAATTGGTCCACCAAAACCGGAGGCCTCTAGACAGATTGTTGAGAACATTGCTTCTCAAACTGTGAGGCAGGCATCACACGTGAGGTGTCCCCCAGTAGTTGGCGAGGCACAGCAAAGGGCGGCAGTTTTTACAAGGGTCACTCTATGCTGATCTCTCCTTGTGCACTGGTCTGTCTCTGACTTTAACAATTTCTTATTTACCAACATAATTTAGTCCTTTTGTGCTTATTTTAATATTATATTGGGTTTAGAAAACTAACAAAAGATCAATCGAACACTGGCATGAACTCAGACTACTGGTGGCGATGCCCAGGTGTCACCATGTTCTGGAAGGTGAGGCCCCATTAGAAAAAGCCCTAATTTAGAATTGGGGTCTAAAATGGCAAATGGTTATACGGTTGAGGACTATAGTCAACTTTTACTTCACCTCTAAGCGAAGAAAGAACCTAGAGCTCGGTAGAAAAAACAATATACAACATAACACAAGAAAGGAATCATTTGTATTGTATTAGATCTGCCATTTTACATTTGTATGAACTTACGATGAAGACTTAGTGAGATGTTGATGGTGCGTTCTTCTGTAAATCCTTTCAGGTTTGGAATCTTGGCGCAGTTTAATGTGGTTAGGCTCGGGCTGTCCCCCATGTTGATCCAGCACACAGTCTCCTCAGCATAGTTAAAATCCATCGCTGTTGTTTGCTTAGTGCTGGTTGGGTTAATACCTTGTACTGGTGCCCCATTTAAGTATGTGGCCAAGATGTTCTGCGTGCTGGCAATAAGCAGAACTGTGGGTCTTTCTACAGGCTCTAAAAAAAAAAAGTGTTGCATGTTAACAATTTATGACCCCCAACATCCTGAATTTATTAAAAAATTGTAAACATTCACAAAAAAAACATCCCAATATGTTACATGTAACTCTAAAAACGACATATATTGTGCCAGCTTGGAACTTGAAATAAGAAACGTAGGATGCCATGATTAGGTTATGGTGGTACTGCTTCAGCTTACATTAGGGGGAACGAGATAAAGATAACAATCCATCATACAGCAATTCACTATTACTAGGCTCATGACGGCAGCAGTATTATTTGGTCAATCTTAAAAGGGTTAACCCTAAACCACACAATAGGTGATAAGATGCTGATCGGTGGGGGTCTGACTGCTAGGACCCTCACAAAAATGGGGGTCCTCTTCTTCTGAATGAAGAGAGCACACGCACTGCCGCTCCATTCACGGTCTATGGGACTGCCGGAAATAGCCAAGTACAACGCTCGGCTATATCCGGCAGTACCATAGAGAATGAATGGAGAAGCAGGTCGCGTGGTCAACCTGCCACTCCATTTATTCGGAGGAACAGGACCCACGTTCTTGTGATCGGTGGGGGTCCCAGGGGTCGGACCCAACCAATCAGCATTTTATCACCTATACTGTGGTGAGGGAATAATATTTAATATTGGGACAACCTCTTTAAGCTGGCCACAAATATTTTATAATTGTTGCCTGAAAGATCAAACTGATAAAATACAACATTTTGGGCAAACCCTCCTCTGATATGAGATCTTGATCTATCAACATTAAACCATTGTTGTCTGAACGTGGCCAGTTATTTTACAGTTACACTAGCGAGGCGAGTTTTAGTACTAGAAACGGACTGACTGAGTCCAATTGGAATGAATCTAACACATTTTATAAAGAACTTCTCCTCTAAATAGAGCTTTCAGACGTAGGGAGAAATTGGAATCTAGGTCAACCTCGGTCAATGATAATATTAAGGTCAATAAGTCCCAAAGGCTATAAAGCACCTCCCAAAAGTCAAGTATATCAGATGTGACAAAGACAGTGCTCTTTTTAAGAAGGTATAAATCAACAGAAAGATTGGGTGCATACATCCAGGAAACCTATGTATATATTTGTTTCACATATTCAACCCACCAAATATTGAAGAATTAGGCAAATAGGTTAAAAGTTGGTGCTTCTGAATGTCCCCTATTAAAATCGGATAAAACAGAAAAAGCTGAGAGCCCCTGTGACTTCAGGTAAAATTATGTATTATGAGGCATAAATTAAAATAAATAGATATCTATTATTTTAGTGGAAACCTGGGGTTACCCATGGCCTATAAGCCTGTTGGAAACAGCTCTCTGCATTAGACAACATAGGGAAGTCCCTAGGGCCAGCCCAATGCCGAAGGGGGACCTAGCATGGCCACATGAATCCTAATATTTATGGCATAGTAGAATTTTGATATTAGAACTATTATTAAAGAAGCACTCCCATGAAACTTTGTATTGCTTTGCCCGTTTGTAATGGGCATCTTGTACATGTATATGCTATTTATTTGCTTTCTAATGCAAACCACTCATCTCAATTAAAATGAACACAGATCTTTTTCTCAACATAAATTGGTCTAGTAAAAATGTTCACGTCTCTACCCATGCCTAGTGGGCTCAATATTTCATTTTCTATATTTGAGCCACACATGGTATGGAAACTTTAGCGGACGCCAACTAACCTAAGCAGGTTCTCATTTACAATAGTTTAAGAGTTTTAAAATGAGATGTAAACTAAATTCCTATTTACATCAAAACACAAAAATAATAAAAAAAGACAATGCAATGCTTACGGTTTTTTGCTTTGCAGGACTTATTGTCAGGTTGGAGCAGATAGCCCTCTACGCATCCACAAGTGTAAGACCCTTCAGTGTTCTGGCAAGTCTGACTGCAAGTTCCATAGAGTGTGCACTCATCAAAGTCTGCCGAGAGAGCAAAGAGTCAAGTATAAGAAGTTAAAAGAGAGATTTTCATTACAAGTGTATTTTTAGGTTGATTTAGATGAGTAAATAAACAGTTCAACGATGGTAAATGTATCATCATGTTATAAGAGGAGGTCTACGTGTTGCAATTTACATTGGTAAGATTAACAAGGGAAATTACTGCATGCTCGACATTTAGGCTCCGTTCACATTGCCGCTGTGTTCCACTCCACTGGGTTTAGTTTATTTTTTATTTTTTTTAAGGCAACAGTAGCATAGCCACACATTGGAAGGAAATCGAACAGACCCCATTACAAGTCAATGGGAGAAGTCAGGATCGGTTTCACAATGGATCCGTTAAAGTGGTCATGGCTCCAGTAATAACGTAAGCCATGGTGTGAACAGAGCCTTAGACTGCTCCACATTTTTTAATACATTATGTGAATGAATCCTCTTTTTGGTATCACCAAATTGACAAAGAAAACGGCAATAGATAAATACAAAGAACGCTGCTCTCCTGTCTAAGGTTTAGGATAATCAGCAGTGTGGCAGACGTTTTTTTAATGGCCATCACACGGCAGTATTAAAATCAGTGCATGTCTATTTGGCTATTCAGACCGCCGTTTTTTAAACGGACCATGTGAACGGCCTGTGAAAAAACAGGACATGTCCTATTTTTGCCCGTTTTCCAGAATCCCTCAATAGGCTCCAGTCTATGAGGTATCTGTGAAAATGGGTCCCGCACAGGTGCAAATTGGCCGTGAAAAACTGCAGTTTATTCAAATAAATAATATACAAAGAAAAGCTGAAAATATTTCTAAAAAACAAGCTTTTCTAGAAATTACATTTCTTCATATATTAATCAAAAAATGCATTTATTTATTTTTAATTCTTATTTTTTTTAATAAAAGGCGGCCAAAAAAAAAACTAATAATTCGAACATTAAACTGAAGCCTTCCTTCTATATGTTACAGACTTTAACTAAAGAAATCCAAAGTCTTGCAAGGTGTATTTTCAATTCCTTTTATTTTAGCTTCTTACTGGCATGTATCCCACATATGACGAACTGATTTTCTCACATTTTTAAAGGGAAATCTTTACAATGTGTTTTCCATATTAAAGTTTTTCCTCTCTGAAACAGTTGCTATCGGCAAAATGTTATTTTTTCTAGCAGTATGCCGTTTTTGCAGTTGTCTTACTCATGCAATTAAAAGTTTGAGCTGCATCACCCGCCTGTTCTGACCATTGTGCAAGCAAGTGATCTACTGACCTTTACAAGTCTTGCCATCTTCAGCAAGCTGGAAAGAGGCTTTACAGTAACATACGGGTCCATGCACAGTTCGTGCGCAGTGATGCTGACATCCTGATATGGTGCAGTTGTGAGCATACTCTAGAGAGGGGCGAACATAAGGAAAAAAATATCAGCAAAATTTGTAGATGGTTTATACATTTCCAGAAGATGACTATAATGGAGTAATATAATGTTAAATGTCCATCAAACCATAAAATAAAAAGGTGTAACATCAGAGTAAAGGGGTTCACAAATACATAAATAAACCAAATTATGTAATAGGGCACTAGACACGTTCCTACCTCTGTCTCTGATAAAAAAGTTCCTTAGTTTTAATCTCCGATTTAATCTCCACATCTATAAGGCTGCTCTAAGGACAGTATGTATGTGCCCTTATGCAATCCTCTGCCACTCACTGGTTTGTGTGAGAGAGCATTGTATGCCACCACCTCCTGGAGACTGTATTAGTCTACAGACATTTTTATGTCCATTAACCCCCATTCATTGCAACTACCATAAAATGCACACAACCTACAGCACTGCAATGCAGGAAGGATGCGTGCCTCCAGTATGGCAGCCCCCAGGGAAGCTTTTCAAAATAAAAAATAAACTACTGCGACATTTAAAAAAATAATACACACACATTATCGCTCTACTACATAAAATGTAATAAATTAAACTAAAATGCAATATTGTACATGGTACATAAACACTGGGGAGATTTATGGATTGGAAGTCAGAGCTGCAGAAAACCAGACTCCTCAAAATCCTCAATTTTTTACTTATAGTTGTATTAGGCCTATAGTTTATTAAACGGGATCTGCCAATAAGGTTATATTCACACGTGGCAGATTTGTTGCAGAAAAATGGTATGAACATCTATGCAGTCAATTTATTAAAAACCTCTAAAGTATCTAGAATTAACCCATATGTTTACATACACAGCTAGATGCAAATAGGAATTGATGCAGCTTTCTATGGCTTCGTTCACATCTGCGTCAGGGTTCTGTTCATGGGTTTTGTCGGACCTTTCTGCCATGGGGACCCATGAACGAAAACCAAACTGAAACAAATAGAAACCATAGCTTTCCTTTTGCATTACCATTGAATTCAATGGTGACTGATCCGCTGCAAATGGTTTCCGTTTATCACCGTTCTGTAAGGATTCCGTTGTTTTGACTGAATCAATAGCGCAGTCGACTACGCTATTGATTTAGTCAAAACAACGGAAACCTCACAGAACGAGGACAAACGGAAACCATTTGCAACGGATGCTATGGGTCACGCAAAGGTCTGACGGAACCCATGAGCGGAGCCCTGACGCAGATGCGAACGAAGCTTTAAAGGGTGATAAATTAAGGATCCTTTATTCACCCATACGTGCAACATTTCAGCCCAGCTCAATGGGGCCTTTCTCAAGCTTATATAGCTAAATGTATATATTATCTGTCTAGAATAATGGTGAATTCACCCTTGTTTTCTTCTCTTTTGCAGTATGTTTTCTGATCATGACAGATTACAATACAACTCAGGCCTGTTCACATCATGATAATGGCTTCCTTGTGACGTATATCCCAGGAAAAGATCCAGACGTATACCTTTGACAGTGGCCTGTGATGTATTCCATTGTATAGGCATACAGTGGGATGTCGACCATAGGCTACCAATGTAAAAAACTTATACTGCAATATATACTTTTTTATTGTATACAGTTGTATGGAATAGCGTAATCTACTACGCTATTCCATACCTTTTTCTGTTTTCTTTTTGTCAGTATACCAACATATATAGGACCAACTCAGGCCAAAAAAACACTCCTTTAGGGTATGTTCACACGAGGGCGTCCGTAACGGCTGAAATTACGGGGGTGTTTCAGCCTGAAAACATCCCCGTAATTTCAGCCGTCACGGCATGTGCAGGCGCTTGAACGCCGCGTCAATTACGGACGTAATTGGCGCTGCTATTCATTGGAGTCAATGAATAACGGCTCCAATTACGGCCAAAGAAGTGACAGGTCACTTCTTTGACGCGGGCGTCTATTTACGCGCCGTCATTTGACAGCGGCGCGTAAATATACGCCTCGTGTGAACAGACAAACGTCTGCCCATTGCTTTCAATGGGCAGATGTTTGTCAACGCTAATGAGGCGCTATTTTCGGACGTAATTCGGGGCAAAAACGCCCGAATTACGTCCGTAAATAGGCCGTGTGAACATACCCTTAGTCTCCGTCGGGCTAATACAGCCCTATGGATATGCCTCCCGTGTACGCCGGGAGCTTTTCCCAGGCGTACACGCTAATCGTACATCGCAAAGGTAATGCAATGGAAGCGGATACTAAAATTGCCATCAGATTAGTTGCAGAGCAAAAAATATCCTGTAAAAGTATGCAAGTGCAAACTCAAAGGGGTTCTCTGGAATTTTAACATTGATGGCCTATCCCTAAAGGCTATGTATGCCTTTGAAAACAAATGGATTACAAATTAGTAAAAATAAGTGTATCAGTGTGTTTGGTGTAACTTTGTAATTACTTTTTATTAAAAATAATTTTTACTTTTTCAGATACAACTGCTTTGTATCCTGGATACACAGCAGCTGTATCTTGCGCGGAGACCTGAATCTGTCAGGTCAGCGGCACTGACTGGTTCAGTGACAGCGGGTCCTGTGTGTCTCTGACACCCAGGATCAGACTATTATCGATCACATCTAACTTCTTAATGGACATGAAGGACCCGCTGTGACTGAACCAGTCAGTCCAGCTGACCTGACATATTCAGGTCTCAGCGCAAGATACAGCTGCTGTGTATCCAGGATACAAAACAGCTGTATCTGAAAAAGTAAAAATTATTTTTAATAAAAAGTAATTACAAAGTTACACCAAACACACGGATATTCTTTTTTTCTTTACAAAATAGTTTTCAGAGTGTGTACATAATATTTTGTGTAAATGGGAATTTCCTAAAAGGGGTTATCCCAACGTGATAAATGTCTGATTATTAGGGGCCCCACGAATCATTAGACTGGAGGTCCCAAGCCCCTTGTTCCTCTTCAGTGGGCAAAAGCTTGAAAGGAGCGGTGGCCAAGCAAGCGCACTGCTGCTCCATTCAACGTCTTTGAAGCTGACCGAAAAAGCTGTGCGCTGTACTGCACCGTGCCCGTGAGTCCCATAAACTTTCAACTCCATTCAAAGTTCTCCTCTATCTAATTATGCAGTGAGGAAAAAACAGGTGGGCTCAAGACCCCTATACTAGTGATCATGGGGTCCCAGTGGTGGGCCCCCAGTGATCAGACATTTATCACCAATCTTGTGGTTAGGTGATACATTTTGATCTCGGGATAACCCACACTGCAAAGACGAATGGGCGTTTTCTTAAGTCACAGATACTGCACGCCAGGACATTGTGAAGACATACAGCAATACAAAAAACCTAGGCTGCAAGACATCTTCGGCATGATTGATTCAATTATTTTATTTTTTGCTTTATTTTATTTCCAAAACATTTACGTAGTTCGTTAGCAGTATGGTTGATGCTTGTCACTAACAAACACAAACTTTAGAATTTAATGGTTATGCCTGAGGGTTTATTTATCTTGTCCTTGGCAGGTAACTAGTCATAAATGAAGCAGTCACCAGCAGCAAAGGAGGAAACGGCTTCATCATGTCTAGCTTTAGTGTGCACAGAAAATAAATCTCCCTAGGGTTTGTATGCCGAACATTCCACATGCAGAGAAGTTAATTGGACAGATTAATTATTATGTGCAATGATCCCATAAAGTGTGACTGTTCCGCAGCTAAAAGTAATTGCCACACGCAACAGCATTTCTGACTACCACCTTTAACAATGCCCTGCACAGTACATAACTGGCAAGGGATTCTGGAAAAAAAAATATGTGGTTGTATCCAAAGTAAACTACAATTCTTTATCTGAAATTATTGACAGATTTCCAATTTTTCCAGACAGCAGCGCCCTGATAAGCATCGCCAGGCTGTGCTGTTGGCGTCACAATTTATCTAGGTTCGGTTAAGTTTACAAAACAACCATTCCTTAAAAAATTCAGCAAACTCTCCAGACCAAAAAGTTTATAAAAATAAAAAACCTGCAACGTAAGAGCTTTAACTTGCTCCGACGTGCTAGGTTGTGCATGACCAGTATACAGATGACTTATGTCTTACTGGTCACTTCCTCTGGACTACCACAAGTATGTTTTCGTACATGAATGTTTATGAGGAGATGACCTTCTCAGCACCAGAACTATAAAATAACCGCATCAGCATATTCCAGCTTTCCATGCACGTTAACCTTTTACCACAAACAGCAGGATTGACACACGAATCATTTTTTTTTTCTTTCACAGTGTATTTTAGTTCTTCCTGTTTAAATACCTTTGAAATATATGTACAAATTTAAAGGAACACTAAACATACAAAACACGCAAAAAAATAAAAATATTCCAGAAATGCCTCACTTAAGGCCGCTTTACATAGAAAAATGATCAGGCAAACAGGGTAGTGGTCAACCGATGAACGAGCAAACGCTTATTCAGCACCCGATCAGACCCTTTATGCAGCCAATTAAATGTGCTGCCAACATGCTGCAAATGCATGGGTACGAACAGTCGTAAAAACGATCATTCAGTCCCATATATTACTGATCATTGCTCCTTGGGACTGAAGCAACAAGCGCCAATCGACGTGCTGCAACGTTGATCGGCGCTCGTTTTCACGGCTACTATTGGGGCGTCTCACAGAAACCTTAATATCTTCCTCTGCTTTAAACCTATTTGGTCTCCTATTACAAATTAAGAGTAAGAAATATATAAAGAACTCTTCTCTGTGTGTTCAAGGAGATCAGCCACTATCCTGTGTCTGGCTGTACGTCAATTAGCTGGACTTCAAACCCCTAACCCGTCTGCAGTATGAAAAATAATTAAGCCCCGTCCACTTCGCCATTCCCCAACTTAAAATGGAACAGATCAGCAGTAGACTAAGGACCCTTTTACATGGGCGAATTATCAGACAAACGAGCGTTCACAGAAAGCTCATTCCCGATCATTGTCCTATGTAAAGAGGGCAATGATTAGCCGATAAATGAGCAAATGCTCGTTCATCGGCTGATAGTATCTTTACTGCAGCCTAAAATATTATCGTTATCGGCAGTGTAAACAGGGAGACGTGCTGCCGACATGATAGAAATGTATGGGGACAAGTGATCATAGTAATCAGCACTCGTCCCCATACATAGCTCCATATGAAAGGAGCAAACGAGCGCCGATCAACCAGCTCTTTGATCGGTGCTCGTGGACACGGTCAAAATGGGCCAGTGTAAAAGGACCCTAACCCCTGTGTCCTCTACAGCTTTGCCACAGGACGGTTTCAGGAAAACGGCTGAAGAAGTGACATGCAATTTGACAGCGTCCCCCATAGACGCCTAATGGGTAAATTAAGGACTATAGGTTTAGAAAATATAGTTTGTAATTGGATTGAGAATTGGCTCAAGGACCGTATCCAGAGAGTTGTGGTCAATGATTCCTTCTCTGAATGGTCACCGGTTATAAGTGGTGTACCCCAGGGTTCAGTGCTGGGACCACTATTATTCAACTTATTTATTAATGATATAGAGGATGGGATTAATAGCACGATTTCTATTTTTGCAGAGGACACCAAGCTATGTAATATAGTTCAGACTATGGAAGATGTTCATGAATTACAGGCGGATTTAAACAAACTAAGTGTTTGGGCGTCCACTTGGCAGATGAAGTTTAATGTAGATAAATGTAAAGTTATGCATCTGGGTACCAACAACCTGCATGCATCATATGTCCTAGGGGGAGCTACACTGGCGTATTCACTTGTTGAGAAGGATCTGGGTGTACTTGTAAATCATAAACTCAATAACAGCATGCAGTGTCAATCAGCTGCTTCAAAGGCCAGCAGGATATTGTCGTGTATTAAAAGAGGCATGGACTCGCGGGACAGGGATGTAATATTACCACTTTACAAAGCATTAGTGAGGCCTCATCTAGAATATGCAGTCCAGTTCTGGGCTCCAGTTCATAGAAAGGATGCCCTGGAGTTGGAAAAAATACAAAGAAGAGCAACGAAGCTAATAAGGGGCATGGAGAATTTAAGTTATGAGGAAAGATTGAAAGAATTAAACCTATTTAGCCTTGAAAAAAGACGACTAAGGGGGGACATGATTAACTTATATAAATATATTAATGGCACATACAAAAAATATGGTGAAATCCTGTTCCTTGTAAAACCCCCTCAAAAAACAAGGGGGCACTCCCTCCGTCTGGAGAAAAAAAGGTTCAAGCTGCAGAGGCGACAAGGCTTCTTTACAGTAAGAACGGTGAATTTATGGAATAGTCTACCGCAGGAGCTGGTCACAGCAGGGACAGTAGATGGCTTTAAAAAAGGGTTAGATAATTTCCTAGAACAAAAAAATATTAGCTCCTATGTGTAGAAATTTTTCCTTCCCTTTTCCCTTCCCTTGGTTGAACTTGATGGACATGTGTCTTTTTTCAGCCGTACTAACTATGTAACTATGTATGTAACTATGTAACAGAACACCGTTTTTCCCATTGAAATCAAAGGGCAGATGTTTGTAGGCGTTCTGCTTCCGATTTTTCAGCCGTTTTTCGGCACGTTACCGTCCGAAAAACGGCTGAAACCACTCCGTGTGAACATACCCTTATAGGAACCCTTATTGTTTACTTCCTATCCTGGATACATTGAAGCTATATCTTGCGCTCAGAGCTGAATTTGTCAGGTCAGCAGGACCGACTGCTTCGGTGATCGCGGGTCTTGCGTGTCTCTGACGCACAGGATCCCCCTGTTATCGATCATATATTAGATGTGATCGATAAACAGGTGGATCCCGAGTGTCACCAGCACTCACTGAAGCCATCAGTCCAGCTGACCTAACTGATACGGCTCTGAGCGCATCATACAGCTTCTATGTATCCAGGTTACATAGAAGCTGTATCTAAAAAAAAGTAAAAATAAAAATTTGAATAAAACGCAATTACAAAATTTGACTTAAGCACCTTAATACTTATTTTTTTAATAAAACAAAAGTGTATAAAAGGTTTACATAGCCTATGAAGTCAGCATCATTTCAGAATTAAAAATAATTTTATTCCCCATGAAATAACACTTCTGGATCATTTTTCCGTAGAACACTGCCGTTTCTCTGTCATTTCCTACTAGAAATGCGTGAATAAATGGTCAACTGGGATGTAACAAGTTGAGGGTGTTTCCATAACCAGACTAAAAATGTCCAATTCGTGCTGACAGTGACTTAGTAGGGACACAGCCCTTTGTCAAGGGAAATGGTAGCTCCCAGTTGCCAATGTATTCATACATTTCTAGGAAGAATAACAGAGGAATGGAACAATGCAGAGTTCTAAGAAAATATGATCCAGGATTGCTATTTCATGGGAAATACAAGTATTTACTAAAATAGAGTTAACATATTTTTTTTGTCCTGTCCACAGTTCCCAATTTGTAAGCCATAGAAAAGAATGAGAATTGACTTGCCCGTTATTCTCTTAAAATTACTAAAACTGAAATTCAAATGTGTACATTTTGCTCGGAAAGTGACGTGTGTCAATTGGATTTGCGTAAACGCTGCTTATTTGTCGAGGGTTTTCCCCATTGAATCAAATGGGAGGTAAAACCCGCAACAAATAGCAGATACTGCCGCGAAAAAACGCATATCTTAAAAATAATAATAATCTTATACTTACCCAGAATTCTGCATTTCTTTGGCCAGGCCGTCCTCCTGGGATGAAGTTTCATCCCAGGTGACCGCTGCAGCCAATCACAGGCTGCAGCGGTCACATGGGATGAAACGTCATCCCAGGAGGCCAGGCTGCAGGACGGCCAGGGGACGCGTCGTCATGTCTACGTAAGTATGAAGTTTTGTTTTTTTGTTTTTTTTTTCAGGTGCAGTTTTCCGCAGCTAACATTCTGGTCAAAAACCTGCACCACAATTTGGTGCGTTTTTTTGGCTGGATTCCCCTGTGGCGCACAGGGCGGATATGCAATTTGCTTTTATGCAGTGCAGCGGCCCTGTTTGAACATACCCTAATAACTGATATAGCCCATGCACAAAACGGACATGGTTTTCTAGGAAACAAGAAAAAACAAAAACCCTTTTTTAATTCAGGACAACCTTTTTAAGACCTTCTTAAAATTGCAAATATAAACACCACGTCTAGAGATAAAACTTCCTAAAATAAAATCTCTCTTCCCTCTGCCAATACATACTACTCCATATCTATATTTCATCCATATAGATTTATATGCATGGATGAGCTCATGTAAATAAGTAATGCACGCACACATACTTCTTGTTTAAAAGGAAAGAGGGGGGATTAAGATTTTACTAATAAATGAGCCCTTAGTTGGTGACTGCCCCTAACTTTAGAGGAATGGCGAAAAGGTTTATTAAAGGGTAACTAAACGTTCAACAAACTTCTGACATGTCAGTGACGTGTCAGAAGTTTGTTGAACGTTTAGTTACCCTTTAATTGCCCCTTAAAGAGGCTCTGTCACCAGATTATAAGTGCCCCATCTCCTTCAAAATGTTATCTACATTACAGCTCCGATCACAACAGCGGTTTTTATTTTGAAAAACGATAATTTTTGAGCAAGTTATGAGCAATTTTAGATTTATGCTAATTAGTTTCTTAATGACCAACTGGGCGTGTTTTTACTTTTTACCAACTGGACGTTGTATAGAGAAGTGTATGACGCTGACCAATCGGTGACCAATCAGCGTCATACACTTCCCATTGTTCCAGCCCAGCTTCTTTCACTGCACAATCACACTGTAACAATGGGCTGGAACAATGAGAAGTGTATGACAATGATTGGTCAGCGTCATACACTTCTCTGTACAACGTCCAGTTGGTAAAAAGTAAAAACACGCCCAGTTGGTCATTAAGAAACTAATTAGCATGAATCTAAAATTGTTCATAACTTGCTCAAAAACGATCGTTTTTCAAAATAAAAACCACTGTTATCTACATTACAGCGTCGATCACATTATGTAGGAGATAGGGCACTTATAATCTGGTGACAGAGCTTCTTTAAAGAGGCTCTGTCACCAGATTTTCAAACCCCTATCTCCTATTGCAGCAGATCGGTGCTGCAATGTAGATAACAGTAACGTGTTTAAAGTTATGTCCAACTGGGCGTGTATTGTGTGTGTACATCTAGGCGTTTTTACTTGCTTTACTAGCTGGGCGTTGTGAATAGAAGTGTATGATGCTGACGAATCAGCATCATCCACTTCTCTTCGTTACCACCCAGCTTCTGGAAGTTCACAGACACACAGCGTGTCTTCGCGAGATCACGCTGTGACGTCACTCATTTACTCCCACAGGAACTTCATCGTGTCGGATGAGCGAGGACACGCTGTGTGTCTGTGCACTGCCAGAAGCTGGGTGGTAACGAAGAGAAGTGGATGATGCTGATTCGTCAGCATCATACACTTCTAATTCACAACGCCCAGCTAGTAAAACAAGTAAAAACGCCCAGATGTACACACACACAATACACGCCCTGTTGGACATAACTTTAAACACGCCCAGTTGTACATAAGGCTAATTTGCATAAATATAAAAACGGTCATAACTTGGCCAAAAATGCTTGTTTTTGAAAAAAACAAACGTTACTGTTATTTACAGTGCAGCGCCGATATATGTACATTGAACATGTCACAATGAGAACTGTAGTTAATAAATATCTGTCTAAACTGTATTTGGATACACCAGCCTAGCAGCAAAGTGTCCATAGACATTATATTGAAATGCTGGAGCCGATGCAGAGGAGCGGGCCCTGTGGAATATTGTACAGTACATCAGTCTCTCCATGTACTGAGTTTTACATTTGAAATAATGGATGAAATAAATGCTTACCTTGTAAGTGAAAGAGTAGTGTGCAGGGGAATTAGGAGAACTATCTCCAGCTCTATGGGACATCATTAAAAAAAAAAAGGACGATGTTCTCAGAGAACACAAAGCGCCCATTGTGGCAGACCCAGCAGCTGAGTGCCTCTTGCACTTGTACTGTGCCAAAGAAATTTAACAGGAGAGGCCTGATATATCCTGATGTGTGCACGGCCAGGAATTATTTGCAATTCTTTGATTTTTGCTTCCTCCATGCTCACTCCACCACAAAAAGAAAAGCATGATCTTGTGCAGGAAGACCTGTCGGCAGTGACCAATAGCAATTAAAATAACTAATAGTATTAAGGCGTGCAGAAAACTCAGGGCACGTTATATCGGCTCTGTCATTGGTTCTTAGGGTGTACACATTAAAAGCCATGGAAACCTTTGTGCATGAAAAAAAGTCCCTGCAAAAAAAAAAAGTTGCACTTATCTGGTTTATGAATTGAGCTTTACTTTTTATGGCTTCAGCAGATGTTATAACTAGTTTGGAACCATTTCGCAAACTTCCCCTCTAGGGGCGTTCCCCAGCACTGGTCACACGTTCCCTTCTCTAGGAGTGTTCCCCAGCACTGGTCACACGTTCCCTTTTCTAGAGGTGTTCCCCAGCACTGGTCACACGTTCCCTTTTCTAGGGGTGTTCCCCAGCACTGGTCACATGTTCTCTTCTGTGGGGGCGTACTCCAGCACTGGTCACACGTTCCCTCCTCTAGGGGCATTCCCCAGCACTGGTCACATGTTCGCTGCTCTAGGGGCATTCCTTAGCACTGGTCACATGTTCTCTTATCTAGGGGCGTTCCCCAGCACTGGTCACATGTACTCTTCCCTAGGGGTGTTCCCCAGCACTGGTCACAAGTTCCCTTTTCTAGGGGCGTTCCCCAGCACTGGTCACACGTTCCCTCCTCTAGGGGCATTCCCCAGCACTGGTCACATGTTCGCTGCTCTAGGGGCATTCCTTAGCACTGGTAATACGTTCTCTTCTCTAGGGGCGTTCCCCAGCACTGGTCACATGTACTCTTCCCTAGGGGCGTTCCCCAGCACTGGTCACATGTTCTCTTGTGTGGATTTCTCATGCACAAGCAGAGCCTTCTTTCTGCTCTCCTCTCAGCTCTCCCGTCTGCTGTTTCTGAGGCTGTTTTGCATAACCACTCCCATACAGTTACACAGCGTGTCCATGTATTTGCCATCTAAGGCCCTGTTCACACTGAGGTTTTTTTACGACTTTTTTGGCGTGGAAACCGCACCGCAAAACTCGTCAAAAAACGCCCGAAAATGGCTCCCATTGATTTCAATGGGAGCTGGACGAGTTTTTTTACCGCGAGTAAAAAAACTGTGTCGCGGTAAAAAGAAGCGACATGACCCATCTTGAGGTGGTTTCCGCCTACAAAACCCCATTTCAATCAGTCAGAAAGGGTAAAAAAAAACACCTTGACAAGTGTTTTGACGAGTTTTTGTCAAACCACTGTGCAAAAAACGTCTGGAGCAGTGTGAACACAGCCTTACCCCCTCTCCCTCTGAGCTTTTGCTCAGGATGTTCTCACTGACACAGGGGTCACATTGCACGGTGCATGCCCAGCTATCTGTAGTTGGGAGAGAATCGATGGGCATGCACTGTAGTCCTCAGTGAAGAGGAGAAAGTGGCTGCTGAATAACTGAAGGGGAACAGTTCTAATCTGCACAGCACACACCACTGAGTAGGACCTGGCACACGCGCAGATGTCACAGTAAATGCTCGTACATGAGTTTACAAAAGAGGGGCTGCTGAGATTGCAGTCAGGGAGCAGACTGACGGACCAGAGAGAAATACAGCAGCTGACCCTGTACTGAAATACGCTGCAGATACAGAAGACAAACGGTAGACAATATTTAATTAAGACCAATTAGAAATGTGTTTTATTTTGCAAAAAACAACATACAATGCGATTTAAAAAAAAATAAAATAAACTGCACAAAAGGTGTACATAGCCTTTAATTCTTTGCAGCACTGACCATTGACAAAACAATTGTCCTGTGCTAAAGCTATAGAACACAAAAACGTCTACACTGAAACAGGATAGACAACAAAAATCTGTCAGTAATAATATTGTAAAATAATTAAAGATGTATTCCCATCTTAGACATTTATGGCATATCCATGGGACATGCCAAAAATGTCTGAAAGGTGTGGGTCCCAGTGGAGGGAACAACATTTATCTCCAGAACCGAGGGCCCCCGTTCCCGTACCGCCTGGTGAAGTGGCTGCACCATCCAGGTGAGAATCAATGGAGAGGTGGCTGGAAATTACAGAAACAGCTGAGTCGCTGGATCACCGGGGGATTGAAGAGAGAAGTACTGATGGTTTCGTATTTTAGAAGATTTTAAACTCTCGGACAACCCCTTTAATTAATTTAATGCCAATCAATGCCCATGAAGGATTCATTTTTGCTTTCAGCTAGGATCAGTTACTCCAGTTTAGATGCATTGCCTAAAATGTCTCATTGTATTAAGTTGCTGCTTGGCACATGAAATGCTTTACACTGCAGCTCTTCTCGTTTTGATTGTGTGCTTATACAAGGTGGCCAAACCCAGTAAGAGATCACAGAGGACTTGCCAACCATGTAATGTCTAACCTTTTGTACGTTATTGGATAAGTTGCTGTCAGACTCGTCTAGTAGCGGCTTTCTCCCGAAGTACACAAGCGTGCTTGCTGTACAAGAGGGAGTCTGGAGGAATAGCTGTCGGCCACACGAACGTTAAGGCGACATGTTTCTAAAGTGTATGGCCAGCCTAAGATCCAACCTGTTCAATCCAATTGGGAACGCTCGCTTGCCAGATAATTGGCCATTGTAAAAGGGCCCTTCGTTCAACTGATCTGCAGCCCCTCTAATTTACTACTAAACAAAGTTTTTGTAGGTTATTACCCGTCAAGCAGAATAATGATTTGTTTATTAACAGACTATCGCAGTCTTGCTTAATCTATGAAGTGAGGTTTAAGAGATGATAAGAATCCCTGACAGTACGCTAGGAGGCAATCCGAAAAAAGATTTATGCCTTTTTTACTGTACCTACATCATTAATCACTCCCTAATAGCATCTTTATGCCAAGTCATTTTGCATTCAAACATGTGGATCTAGTGCCAAACAAGAGGCATAACAACCTGCTGTAACAAAGAAGAGGGCCGTCCAAAACCACAAAATTACAGATAAAACAAGTCAGTGAGAACAAAGGATCTTCTTATGGTGCGTTCTCTAGGAATAAGCCCACAGGCCGTGCATGCACTTCTAACTAGAAGCCCAACCAGAACGAAGTCCGTTTAAATAGAAATCATATCGATCATATTGTACATTTTATGAAAAAATGTACAAGAAAAACCCAATGCCAGGAAAACCTTCCTTCATCTGCTTTTCGCATTTTACATAGGCAAAGGTCGATGAAGAAGGAAAACAATTCTAGGTTCCCCGCAGATTTCTTAGCAAATCTATATCAAACTATTTAACAAAATAAATACAAATGGTATATCTATCTCAAATCATGTTGAGGAAATGTTTACTATAAATCCGTTATCAGCGTCTAGTGTTTCACTTTACTGCTGCTCTGTTAACCAGTGATAATCCAGAATTACAGGTAGACCAGCAGTTGTAAATGACTCCGTATCATAACCGTCCCGATAAGGTCAATGACACTTTAAATCTGCAACTTTTAGAGACTATAGAAAAAATTACAAAAAGTTAAGAAAATATCCTAAAGGGGCTGCAATGCTCCCAAAAAAAAAAAAAACTATTGACATTTTTGGAGGCTTTATGTACTTTCAATAACCACGCTGGTCATATTGAGCCTTATTTATTAACCCCTTGTGGGTGAAACCTATTCAGCCCTGCGTTTTCCAAGAGCCATAACTTTTCCCATCAACTTAGCCGTATGTGGTCTTGTTTTTTGTGATATGACTTGTATTTTTTAGTGGAACAATTCTAGTGTACATATAATTAGCTTAACCCTTTCCCACCGCAACCATTTTTTTTTCCCCTTTCGCTTTTCCCTCCCCACCTTTCAAATGCCATAACTTTTTTCTTTTTCCATCAATATTGCAGTATAAGGTCTTGTTTTTTTGCAGGACATGTTGTAGCTTTTCATGACACCATTTATTGTACTTATTACATTAAATTGTAATATTTGGGGGGTGGAATAGGAAAAACAACAGCAATTCCTCAATTTATTGTTGGGGGGGTTTTGTTTTTATGGCGATCACCGTGCAGTAAAAACGGCATGTTAACTTTATTCTGCGGGCCAATACGATTACGGTGTTACCAAATTTACATCGTTTTTTTTTTACGTTTCACAAGGGAAAAACTGATTGTTAAAAATAAAATTTGAGTGTTGTCGCCATATTCTGAGAGCCATAATTTTTTTATTTTTCCGTCGATTTAGCGGTATGTGGGCTTTTTTTTTTTTTTGCAGGGCGAGCTGCCGTTTCTATTGGTACCATTTTATGGAACACGAGAAGTTTTGATCACAATTTTTTTGTGGGAGATGAAGTGACCAAAAAACAGCGATTCTGGCGTTTATTTAGTACAGACTAAATAATGATATATTGTATAGTTCAGACGTTTCCGGACACAGATACCAGTTATGTTAATTTTTTCTTTGTTTTACATTGTGCTTGGGAGAGAATGCGAAAAGGTTTTTTTTTGTAGCTTAATTTTATTTATTAAAAACTTTATATTACTGTTTTTTACTCGTCCCCTTAAGGGACTTAAACCAGTGATCGCTTACATGATGTACTGTAAGGCCGGATTCACAGGAGCGTGTGCGTTTTGCGCGCGCAAAAGGTCGGCATGTCATCACCATATGATGCGTGTCTGCGTGATTTTCGCGCAGCCGCCATCATTAGGACACTCTGATTTTATGTTTGTTAACAGAAAAGCACGTGGTGCTTTTCTGTTTTCATTCATAGTTTTGACTACTATAGCACGCATCACGCGCGGCACACGGAAGTGCTTCCGTGTGCGGTTTTCACACACCCATTGACTTCAATGGGTGTGTGATGCGCGAAAACTGGGCAAATATAGGACATGTCGTGAGTTTTACGCAGCGGACATACGCTGCGTGAAAAATCACTGACAGTCTGAACGGCCCCATTGATTAACATAGGTCTGTGCGACGCACGTGAAAATCACGCGCGTGGCACGGACGTATTATACGTTCGTCTGAATAAGCCCTAACTTTCACTCTGGTGAATTGCTCGAGATTAGGATGGATAGATAGATAGATAGATAGATAGATAGATAGATAGATAGATAGATAGATAGATAGATAGATAGATAGATAGATAGATAGATAGATAGATAGATAGATAGATAGATAGATAGATAGATAGGATAGATAGGATAGATAGATAGGATAGATAGATAGGATAGATAGATAGGATAGATAGATAGGATAGATAGATAGGATAGATAGATAGGATAGATAGATGGGATAGATAGATGGGATAGATAGATGGGATAGATAGATGGGATAGATAGATGGGATAGATAGATGGGATAGATAGATGGGATAGATAGATGGGATAGATAGATGGGATAGATAGATGGGATAGATAGATGGGATAGATAGATGGGATAGATAGATGGGATAGATAGATGGGATAGATAGATGGGATAGATAGATAGATGGGATAGATAGATGGGATAGATAGATGTTTAGTGCAACTTTCTAAATACTTATTAAAAATTATTTTTACTTTTTGAGATACAGCTGCTTTTTATCCTGTATATAGAGCAGTTGTATCTTGCACTGAGACCTGAAACCACCAGGTCCACGGGACTGACGGGTTCAGTGTCAGCGGGTCCTGCGTGTCTCCGACACGCAGGACCCGCAGACACTGAACCAGTCAGTGCTGCTGACCTGACAGATACAGGCTTCCGCGCTAGATACAACTGCTCTATAGACAGGATAAAAAAAGCAGCTGTATCTCAAAAAGTAAAAATAATTTTTAATACGTGTTTAGAAAGTTGCACCAAACACACTAATAGACATCAAGGAATCGGTACTTGAGCAATTCCCCAGAGTGAGCGTTTATGGAATTGCTATACGAGCAATTCCCCAAAGGCAGCTAGAGACTGTCTGGATCAAGCGTGCTAGTAAATCCGCTACCTCAATTCCGTCACCCCTCTGGTCAGCAGAATCGAAGGCTACTCTATAGTCTTAACCAGAGCCCGCCACAAGGCAGGTTGGGTTTGGCCACATAGAATCGAGGTTGCTTTTACAGAATAAGGTGTTGGACAGGAGGTGCACTTGCAGGCAACATAAGAACGGATAACCGGAAAGCCAGAGGGGGTAAACAGCAAGCAGAGTTCGCAACCAGGAGCTGATAAAAGTCCAAATTGCAAAACAGAAGAACCAGCTGTGAACAGAATATCCAAATCAGTGAGCAGAGGGTAAATCCAAAGACAAAGCTGTTCAAAGAGTCCAAGTAGTCAAGGGGATTCAGGGTGTAGCCAGGCGCTTGATCAGGCACATGCATTCACAAGAAAATCACAAGCAGCAATGAAAATACTGAACAGACTCAAATACTCCAACCTTGGCCCTGATAGGTTGCAGGCAGAGGAAAAAGATTGGCTCTGCATCACAACCCAGGGCCATCCAGAAGCTTGGCTAGTAGTCATGACAAACTAAAAGTGACAAACTTTTCTTTTCCTAACAGTTTACCTTTTTTCTGATAAAATAATTTTTTTATGTGAAAAAAAAAAAAGTTATTCTTATTACATTTTAACTTTTTTTTTTTTATATAGCGCCCCACTAGGGGACTTGAAAAAGTGATTGTTTAATCGCTTGTATAGTGCTTTGGAATGCTTAGTAATCCAAGGCATTAGCCCCATTCAGTGACACATTGCCTCTGGCATAGCCTAATATAGGTCTACCAACGGCAGAATTCAGGGCCTTTGTTAACTTAAACGCACCAATCGATCAGTTCAATGGGGCACCGATGGACTGACTCCATCCAAGTGGTTAAACAGCCAGTATCCGAGTAATTTAAAATACAGGCCAATAGAGCTCATGTACCCAGATCAACATTCCACCATAATAGTATAGTAGTTTGTGGGAACGACCCAGATTTTCTGCTAGACATGCTGATAAATAATACCCGTTGTCTGTGGCATGGTCAATCACTCACTTTTCATTTTTACCATTCAATGGACATTGCTGTAAAAGGTCTATTGTTAATCCTATGAAGGTGTCAAATTTGTATAACAAAACCTCAGGAGGTAAGAGCAATAGCTCCCATGACTACGTTTAAGGCGTTGTCTGGTTTAGAAAAACCATTTTCAAGTACCGATCAGGAAATTCTGAGGAAGTCCCCCATACCAGGAACCTAATCTAATAGCCGGAGAACCAGCAAAGTGTCTCTTAAGCTACATTCACACGAACGTAGCCCACCTCGGACATGGAAAAACTGCAGTTTTCCACATCAGAGGTGGACCCGTGCAGGACGCGTGGTCACGGATCCCCCACAGACTAGAGTCTATGGAGGGACGCGTGACACGCAGTAAAATAGGACATGTCCTATTTTTCAACAGACCGTTCACACGCTCCGTTGAAGCGGTTGTGTGAACGGCCCCATTGAAATGCATGGGTCCGTATGACGGGCGTTGTTTTAACAGCCGTCACGTGGACGAGATTCACGTTCGTGTGAATGAGCCCTTACTCTGCAGGATCCAAAATATCCATACATTAGACAGACAGCCCATTGATTTAAATAAGAACGGAGCAATGCCGAAATGGATACTAACTTTTCTAACAACTTCTAGTAATCTATAGTATACGTGATATATATAACCTTCTTAATTTACTTAGTTAAAATGTTTGTTTTATCCCTGAAAATTTTTTGTGAAATGAATGCCATTAGGTGTCTCTTTTCCTGTAATCTGCTGTCCATCCCGTGTTGTCGAGTAAAATACATCCCTAGTTACAGAGCAGAGGAGACTGACTGTAGAAAGTGTGTGTGGGGGGGGTGACTCTTCACTGCCTGCCAATACAAGTCTATGGAGAGGGAAGGAGGAGCAGGAGGAGGGAAGGGGAGTAGAGACAGACACAGACGTTGTACAAACAAGTCTATGGTGGGGAGGAGGGATCATGTGCAAAGTGAGTCAGACATAGGCACACTGCCCATACAAGTCTATGGCAATTGTGGGGGAGCAGGAGCAGAGTGAAAAAGACACAGACAGAAGTACTGCAGATTCCCGGTGTTTTATCTGACCACAGCGATGGATTCTCATCCACACTGCTCATTACTGCTGTATAATTCCCCCCATGCGGCTGCAACTTCCATAAATATCTGTTAGAGATAGGAGAACAGGATTCTCCTCTTCTATGTGTGTAGTGTATAGAAGACATGATAGCCATTAGGCTCCTCCCACTAGCTCATGCCATACGCAAGTCATATATTATAGTCAGATATAGTGTTATTCCTCATGTACACACATTACAGGTTATTATGAAAGGTCACACTGGCATCATGGCTTCCATTTTTACAGGAGATATGACAGATATATATATATTTTTTACACTTGACAGAATAGGATGTTATGCCCTTAAGGGCAATGGAAACCTAACAGAAAATAACCATTACACCAGTTTGAACAAAGCCTTAGACTCTGATAACACTTAAGTTACTTCTTTTCCGTAAGGTTCTTTGACAGTTAGTATGCGTAGAAGTGCAGTATTCTACTCCGAATATATAAAAAATAAAAAAAAACATTCGAAACAAAAACCTGAGACCCATTATAAGTCAATGAGAAAAAAAAAAAAGAAGCAATAACAATCCTTTCATCCACATTTACACGGTTATCTGGTTCTGCAAGAGAGCCAAGCAAAAGCTTTTTGTTCCTATTCTTATAATATAGATAATAACGTGCAAATAAATGCTGCCATTTGATGTGCTTTAAAATCAGACATACGGTATTGGTTGCAATTCAACATTCGGCACGGTTTATGGACATATAAAGAGAATGTTTTCAGTACAACAAATGACATCTGGTAATTCTTTATTGATGTAGATGAATAGCGTTCAGTGAAAAAAAGTACTTTACATATAACGTTTCAAGTTAAAGTTTTTATTCTCTTCCATAAAGCCAGTTACAGTGTTTTTCAGTGAGATAGATTTTTATCTTCACAAACACAGCCCAAGTGGAGAGAAATAAATGGAATCTGAAGTAATGGAGAAGATATTGGACAACTGGACCAATTCTGCAACTAAAGTAACCTTATTAATTTATACTGATCACAACAAAAGCAAGAAGGAGGCAAGAAAAACAGGTCAGAAAAAGACATTACTAGCCTGGGTACACAGTTCGAATTGTAATTAGACACTAAAGGTGGTTTTACACTGGAAAATATTGCCGGTTATTACCATCTTTAAAACGAGCACCGATCGTTCATCCCCATACATTTCCACCATGGCGTTTACACAGGAAGATGTGCTGCCGATAAGCGACCATTGTGTTAGCAGCATAAAAGGTCTGATCAGATCACGCACTTTATATTGTCAATTTTGTTAGTCTGTCAGTAGGGGATGACTTGTCATAAATATGTATATGCCACTGTATGTGATACCTTACTTTTCTCTCAATAAAAATTTAATGTTGAAAAAAAAAAGTCAGATCAGCCGATGAACGAACGTTTGCTCACTCATCGGTTGATTTTTGCCCTGTTTACACAGGGCAATGATGAGGAACCAATGTTCGCATGAACACTCGTTCAACCAATCATTGGCTCGTGTAAAAGGGACTTAGGGCACTTATAATGTGGAGACAGAGCCTCTATCTCCTGCAAAATGTGATCGGCACTGTAATGCAGATCACAGCAGTGGTTTTTATTTTGAAAAACGATCAATTTTGACAGAGTTATGACCTATTTTAGATTTATGCTAATGACTGAATAGACAACTGGGCGTCTTTTTACTTTTTGACCAAGTGGGCGTTGTGGAGAGAAGTGTATGACACTGACCAATCAGCATCACACACTTCTCTCCATTCATTTACTCAGCACATAGGGATCTTGCTAGATCATGATGTGCAGTCACATACTCACACATTAACGTTACTGAAGTGTCTTGAGAGTGAATAGACATCACCTCTAGCCAGGACGCGATGTCTATTCACAATCCCGACACTTCGGTAACGTTTGTGTGGGATTTACAGCACAGCACATCGAGATCAAGTTGTGCTGTCATTTACAGCGTGATCTCGCGAGATCACGCTTCTGGTCATTAAGTCCCACACAAACGTTACCGAAGTGTCGGGATTGTGAATAGACATCGCGTCCTGGCTGGAGGTGATGTCTATTCACTCTCAAGGCACTTCAGGAACGTTAATGTTTGAGTAAGTGACAGATCACTATGTGCGGATTACATGAATGGGGAGAAGTGTATGACGCTGATTGGTCAATGAATGGTCAGCGTCATACACTTCTCTTTACAACGCCCACTTGGTCAAAAAGTAAAAACACGCCCAGTTGTCTATTAAGAAAGTCATTAGCATAAATCTAAAATAGGTCATAACTCCGTCAAAATCTATCGTTTTTCGAAATAAAAAACACTGCTGTGATCGACATTACAGACACATTATGTAAGAGATAGGGCACTCATAATGTGGTGACAGAGTCTCTTTAAGGCCACATGCATATGTTGCAGATTTCCAGTGCCAAGTGGAAAACAATACATTTAAAAGGGTGCGCGGAATCCACACCAAAAACCTGTTTCAAACCGGTCACGTCTAAATGTAGCCATATAACTAAGTCCATCAGCCTGTGTATTGCCATTAGCTAGTATAATGATTTAAAAAAAAACACTTTATAATTGAGTGTGGCTAGATGCATTAACAGTGGAGTAGGGTTTAAAAGGGTTGTCTAGTTTAGAAAACAAGATTTTTGCACTCACCGTAAAAACTATTTCTCGTTGAATATATTGGGGGACACAGCACCATGGGTATATGCTCCTGTCACTGAGAAGCCACAATAGGTAGGAAAGAATCTTAACTCAAGACAGGTTATACCCTTCCTACAGAGACTGGTTGATTCATTTTGTACAAAAACAGTAGTAACAAAGAAACCCAATCATGTCCATGGTCTAGGAAGAAAACCAAACAGTGAGAGCGACATGTCTTGGGCCTGAATTAACAACAAAAAGTAGCAGGGTGGAATCTGTGTCTCCCAAAAGATTCAACGACAAATAGATTTTACGTGGAGTACAAATAACTTGTTATCTTGTTCATTATTGGGGGAAACGGCACCATGGGATGTCCTAAAGAAGTCCCAGAGGGAACGAAAAACAAATTAACAGCTTTCCGACCAGCCTAACATGTAGCTGCCTGCAACACTCTGTGACCCAGACTGGCATGAGCAGAAACCAAATAATTAATTTGGTAGAAATTAGTGAAAGTGTGCACAGAAGCCAAAGTAATTTGAAGGGGAGAAAACTTACCCTTCGAAAGATAAATTTCCAAAATCACAGACAGGACCCAACACACAACAGTGGCCTTCGATGCTGCCAACACCTTGCATGGTCTCACAGGATTAAATGTTAAGCCTATTCCCTCAGATGAGATGGGGAAGGGCAAAAAGAATGAAGAACAATCTCTTCACAAATATGGAAGGCAGAGACGTTGCAACACTACCTTCCCCTTATGGATGACCAAAAAGATAACTTGAAGGACAAGGCAACAAGTTCTGAAACCCACCTGATAGAGGAGATAGCCACCAGAAAAAAATACCTTCCAGAAAAGGAGATGCAGCAAAATGTTTCTCAAAAAGGTACGAAAGAAGTCACCTGAAGAGATCAAATAACGAAATTAAGATCCCAAGGATTAATGGGATTTCTTAAAGGAGTAACTGCATGAGCCACCCCCTGCAAAACAGATATCACCTGAAAATAAAAAGCTAAACTTCTCTAAAAAAGAATATACAGTGCAGAAACCTGAATAATCAGGGAAGATTAAGTCCCTGTTCAAGACCTGTTTGCAGGAAAGACAGGACTCCAAGTGTGGAACGTTTCATAGGATGGAAATTGTGTTCACACCAGCAGAAATAAGACTTCTGCGTATGGTGACATACCCTGGCTGATTTTCTGGGCTTAAACATAGTCTAAATGACTGGCTCAGAGAGACTCCGAGTCCTCAGAACCACAGCCACGCCGTTAAATGTATCTAAGGTAAGGTGACGTGGAATAGCAGACCCTGGAAAAGGAGGTCAGGAAAAACCGGTAGACGCTATTCGAGAAGGTAGATTAGATCTGCATACTAGGACTGGCAAGGCAGTCTGGAGCCTCTAGAATCATAAGAACACCCTTCTTTTTGAGACTCCTGCGCACTCTGTGCAAGAGTGGAAGTAGATGAGAGATACAGGAGAGAGACCACTCTCCATGGAGTAACCAGTGCATTGACTGCGAGGGCCTTAGGATACTGTACCCTGGTCATGTAGGTAAGAAACTTTGTGGTTGAAACGCAAAGAGATCCACATCCGGATAGTCCCACCTCTGGTACAGTTGTTGAGAACCCTCTCTAGACCTTATTGGCTGAGAAAATCTTCCCACTTCTGGTGTGTGGACCGCTGACAGTGCTTGAATATGTTGCTCCACCCACAGCAGGATCCGAAAGGATTCCAAATGAGTCAACCTACTAGTGGTGCCGCCCTGGTGGTTCAGATAAGCAACCGCCGTGGAGTTGTCAGTCTGGATCCTAAACAAGCCGACCCTGAAAAAGAAGAGCTCAGTGGGAGAGGGCTAGGAAGATTGGCCTTAATCCCAACGAGTTGATGTGCAAGGACTTTTCTTACTGCAACCAGGTTCCATGAACTGTGTGAATACTGCACCCCACTGACAGACTGACATCCATTAAGATGACCCGCAACTTGAAGAGAGAAAAAGACCGACATTGAGATGGTCGGTGAGGTCAGCCACAATCTCGCAACTCCTGACAGACCCGAGCGGGCAGGAGAATAGGTTTGTCTAGCGAGTCCTGAGACTTGTCCCAGCGTGAAAGGATTGAACAGTGAAGGGACCTGTAGTGGAACTGTGCATATGGAACCGCACATATGGAACCACCTCAAAAAGTCGACACCATTCTGCCCAGCTCGCGCATGCAAAATACAGATAGATAAAGTAGTGTTCTGGCAAAGAAAAACAACCTGGATTGAAACAAGAGCTACCTTGTCCACCGGAAGAAAGACCTTAGCTGTCCTGTTGTGGAGTATCATTTCCAAAAACTCCATGCTATGAGCTGGGACCAATGAGGACTTTTCGATGTTGATCATCGAGAATGTCGATGGAAGAGAGGAATTCTCCCTATTCCAATGATGCGATGACCAACCTTAAGGATTCCATGCAAAACTTTCAAATGTGAACGAAGTGATTTAACATCCCCAAATCCAGACTTGGAAGAGGAGATCTGTCCTTCTTGGGAAATGTCAAAAGATTTGAGTAGAACCCTTGAAATCATTCAAGCTGAGAAATTGGGAAAATAACTTACTGCAGATGAAGGGAACAAACAGCCTGAGAAAAAACAAAGTTAGATCAGGAGAAGGAAAAGGGGAAAAGTATGTGGTCTGTGAGAAAATTAATAAATAACTTGTATTGTTTTTACATTAAAAGGAACAATTGATTAAAAGGTCCAGTGGTGCAATTTGGTATGTGTGAGTGACCCCTCAGTTCACATACCCTTGGCCATGAATTATATGATGAGGTAATATATAATATTGCTGTCAGTATGATCCGTTAACAGTACTTGGTGATTAGACTGTAACTGCCACAGATTGCATTGCGAATGGATGAAGCTGGTGAGCTATAAGTTATGCCGAGCTGTCTTGAATTGAGACTGGCTGTGTAACTTTGATTGGGGTTATGTCTGTTACACTATGCAGCAATGAGCGCAGCTGGGCCAGTATTGGTATGCCCTGCTGCGTATTGAGAGTAACGGTGTGAACAGTCACTTAACCGCACCCTCATGCTGGTGCTCCTGTGATCAGAGCAGCAGCGTGGGGAACGGCCGTGTGTATGGTAGGAGAACTCTCAGCTAAGAGGCAATGTGAGAGAGTCATTCACAGGAGTGACTCTGCTGTTATGACGGCCGTGAGCAATAGTGGCCGTGCTCAGCTGTAAGCCGAGAGGCAATGTCACATTAACCGCCTGCAGCTTGCCTGATAGCAAACGACAGCAAGCTTTACTTGGTGGTGTACACCATTGTGGTCTCTTTGACACGATACAATATTGTGTAACAGGTGATCTTCACCAATCTGAGAAAAAACAAAGCCTTAATCTGCAGTGCGAGACCAAGTTGAGAAAAAGCATCAAATCTATCTATCTTGTATCCCATAGACTCTACCAAACCCAGGTGCATCCACATGAGCGAGCAATGTTTCATAAAATTAAAGGAGTCGTATATAATGCCACAATGTAGCGGTTTCCCCCACACTGAGCAGGCCTTGCTCACCCAGGCAGATGCAAAATATCGGACGCAGAGCAGGACCTCCTGCCACAAAAACAGATTAAGCTTGAAAATCCAAGATCTTGTCCAGAGAGTTGCAGAGAGAAGCCATCTCGGCCAGTTCAATAGTAGTGGTTCTTGATAGCCTAGCACTAGGCGGACACAGAGAAGGCGAGATATACCACAATGACATCAAATGCTCCTGAAACAGTAACAAAGTATCTACCCGTTTAGAAAGAGCAAGACGTCTATTCGGATGTTTCCTCTCCTTGGTTATTAAAGAGGCACTGTCACCAGATTATAAGTGCCCTATCTCCTACATAATCTGATCGGCGCTGTAATGTAGATAACAGTGGTTTTTATTTTGAAAAACGATCATTTTTGACCAAGTTATGAGCAATTTTAGATTTATGCTAATTAGTTTCTTAATGACCAACTGGTCAGTGTCATACGCTCCTCTTCACAAAGCCCAATCAGTGACCAATCAGCGTCATACACTTCTCATTGTGCCAGCCCAGCTTCTTTCACTGCACAAGCACTCTAACAATGGGCTGGAACAATGAGAAGTGTATGACGCTGATTGGTCAGCGTCATACACTTCTCTCCTCAACGCCCACGTTGGTAAAAAGTAAAAACACACCCAGTTGTCTATTAAGAAACTAATTAGCATAAATCTAAAATTGCTCATAACTTGCTAAAAAATGATCGTTTTTCTAAATAAAAACCACTGCTGTTATCTGCATTACAGCGCCGATCAGATTATGTAGGAGATAGGGCACTTATAATGTGGTGACAGAGAGTCTCTAACTTTTAAAATGCAAAATAGTTTGGAAAACATAGCTGGTGTTTCCTCACGAGAAGGGGAGATGAGATCATCCCCTACTAGGGATGCACGATGCATCGAAACTTCGATACTGTTTCGATACGGTGTATCCCTAAACGGTTCGATACCATTATTTCGTAATAACGGCCGCACAGCTAAGTATAGTAACATATGAATGTATGAGAGTGGAGCTGCGGCTGTGTAATACGGTCATTGCCCCGCTCCTGAATCCTGACAAGTGCGCGCCGTCAGGATGATGCGATGCGGCCAGTGCTGCAATAATGAGCGGCGGCACGGAAGACAGAACATGGCGGGCGCACTGCAAAACACCCCCATGTTCTGTCTTCAGTGCCTGAACCGCCGCTCATAAGTGCAGCGCCGGCCGCATCACCTCATGCTGACCGCGCACTTATGTCAGGAGCGGGGCAATCGCAGTATTACACAGCCGCAGTCCCGCTCTGTAACGGCGGAGATCAGGGAAACCTCATCTCCGCCGCTTTTCCCCTGAATGCTGTGATCAAAGCTGACCGCAGCTTTCAAGGAGAAAATGAGAAGGGAGGATGCCCGTGAATCCCGTCACAGGAAATTCCTGTGACGCGATCGAGGGCCATACCATATAAGGCCAGACAGCCCAGGGACTATTGAAGGACCCCAGGGCTGTCTTACCATATTTCCTGTTAGGGCATACTTAGGTATGTCCTAACAACTGCGTGTGTACTATACGTACACAGGCTAATGTACTGGCATAAATCTGATATATGCCAGTACATTAAAGTTTAAAAATAAAGTAAAAACAAAGTAATATTAAATTAAAAAAAATACACATACACCTTTTTCTACAATAAACATTAAAATAAGTTTAAATACATAAAATATACACATTTGGTATTGGCGCGGCCGTAATAACCTGCACACCAATTTTTTTGCATCATTTATGATGTGTACGCTGTAAAAAAATAAAATAAAAACTGCTTTCACTTATTAATGTAAGGCACGAGGTGTGATGAATTTAACCTCCATGTGCCTCACATTAATAGTAATTAACCTTATGTACCTCACACATTGACCCATTTTGATGGACAAACATAATGGGGTTAATTACTATTAATGTGAGGCACATGGAAGTTAAATTCATCAAACCACACGCCTCACATCAGAAAATGGAAGAACTTTTTTTTTTTTTATTACTGTTGGCAAAGTATCGTTTTGGTATCGAAATCGCAATACTACACACAGTATCAGTATCGAAGTCCAAAGTCTGGTATCGTGACATCCCTATTCCCTACATGCAAAGTGTCTCTTACAACACGTTTTAAATTGGGTTTTCCAGGCCTCAGAAATTGATGGCCTATCCACCGATCCTATCCAACATTTTTTTTATACAACTTCCAGTTGGGGAAAGCATTTTTACACAAGAGACAACTTAATTAACACTTTGTTTTGTGGTACAACCCTTTTAAAAGGTAAGATTGATGTTTAATATCTGCTTTCCCTCTGAACAAATAATTTAAAAAAAACTGCATGCATGAACCAATCCTTATGCAAGCCTCTTACATGAAATATTGCAAAAACTTTCCAACACGATTTCAAAAAATGAACATGCTTACTGGCATCTTTTCATCTATGCACCATCAATGGCAATGGACATAGTGTGTGCTAGTAAAATCACTTTACACTGAGCACTTTAGTGCTGTAAATTGAATGGATCCTTTTTACCCATAACACATCCTTTTACTGAATAGGTCTAGTTAGGATTTAAAAAAAATAAAAAATAAAAACACTGCATTCCTTACCCCTACAAAAAGGTCCTTCATCTGAGCGATCTGGACAGTCTGGATGACCATTACATAGCTTACTCATAGGCATACACATTTCTGTGCCCAAACAGTTATGCTCATTGGGTTGGCATTTCGAAATCTTGCTTTGTGGACCTAGTGGGAAAAAAATATAAACAAAAATAAATAAAGAAGGTATAACATATTGAAGCCAATAACATTCATCTATTATTAAACAGTTTTGAACATTAAAAGTGTTTATTTAGGAAAGCATCTAATGTGCGAGACATAAAAAGCAGCATAGACATAGGAGGTGCCTAGAGGATTTTCACCTATACCCCCGAAATTTCAGCGGTATCCAGGGCTCCTTACTCTGGTGTGATGGATAGCAAAATGGTGATGGCATAATTGTAAGAACTTTTTTCTATACAGAGAAGAGTATATTTGAGGTACTGTTGACATAAGTTAGCAATTAAGTTTTCATAATGATTCTGTATATAGCAATAAATTTGAACAACTTAGGCTCCATCAATGCTACAATTGACCCATAGAGTTGAGGTATACATTTTAGTCTTTTGGAAAGCTATATTGAAAACAAAATTTGTATGCCGTACAGTTGGACATGTTTGCCCAATGTAAAAAAATAAATAAAAAAAAAATAAAGTTTTGTGTTACTGAATATCCTTGTAGGCTACTATTTTCTTGAACAGCAGAAAAACACAAAAACAGAACAAAAAGAAAACCGTATCACGATGAAAACCTGTCAATTGTATGATAAAGGGATATTCTTTTTCCCTAGATTTGTCCTTTTGAAGACTACTGTACTGATGTATTTTTTAATTTTGCCTGCAAAACGTATATATTTTTTGTAAAGGGGGAGGGTCAGATTGTTGAAAATAATTATAATTGAAGCAGTAATCTAATAATGGACACTTCCAGTTTATTTACTAGTGAGAAATCATAGGGCCTGTTCATATCAGCGTTCGGTTGTGTTGATGGTTTCCGTCAGACCTTCCAAAAGGAAACCATAGCCATCGTTTGTTTTCAATGGTAACGCTTCCGTTGCTAATGCTTTCCGTTTGTCTCGGTTCCGTAAGGTTTCAGTTTCTTTTTTTGCGGAAACAATAGTGCAGTTGACTGCGCTATGGATTCCGTCACAAAAACGTAAACCTCTTGAAGATAGTACTACTTCCTCAGATTCCATACGTTCTCAAATACAGAGAACACAATTTTTTTAAAGAAAAATGAAAAGTGTTTTTAATGATTGTATTTTGAAAAATTATAAAGTAAGGATTTCACAAAAAAAAGTACTTCAAGACAGACCAAAAGAGGGCGGGTGGGCGGTTCTGAATGTTAGATATTATTTAGCTGTACAAAAATATTAAAGATTTGGGTGAAATGTATAAAAAAAAATGGAAAATGGCGATTGGTAGGGAGTTTCCAATCGATTTATAGGCAGTAGCACGGTGCACAAATTATCACTAATTTCAGCGCAATTAAACAAAACATGGATATAGGTAAATCTAGACATGTATGGCCAGGTCACTGATCATTACTACCCTGTGGGGCATCTATTGTAAAAGGGGAAATAGGTTTTATGGAGGGCTGAACATTTTGGATTAATAAATGAGTAACACGATTTTTATTGATGGAAACTTATTACCATTTGAAGCATTTGTAATGAAATAAAATTTGACACAGAGATATTTTGGAATGTTCAGCTAAAATGTGCCATCCCAAAGACCAGAAATAAAGAAACATTGCACATTGATCAACGGGAAGAGTTAAAACATATAATAAATATAAAAGGGTATTAAAGGATTAACCACAAAAAAGGTTTATACTCGCTGCTCTCTGCCGGGAATAAGGGTTTAACTATTAAATAACATGTCAAATATGATAATGATTTGAGTAGGAGTTTGCACTGGAACAAGTTAACCTCTTCATCTAAAAAATTACGTAGATAGAGTTACGCAGTTTATCTCACACATCATACTATTCCACCGCCTTCCTATTCTAAATTGATAAAAAGGTACACACCAGACTGTCCAAAACGTTTGGGCTCTGAAGCTAACTGGATAGATTTGACATGGAGGTGCCCAAATTTGTTCCAATATTGGGAGAATGTGTTATAATATGTTAACCAAGTGTTCTAAAACCGACATTGGAAAGGTGTATCCTGGGTTTCCCCAGTCAGCTAGATGTACCATTGGAGTTTTCGGCAGGACTTAGAGCTCGGTTTATAGTATGATATTAAAGTTGATAGTAAAGCACTGGCTGTCTAGTTCAGTCCTCATTATATGAGAGTGGATTATGCAAACTTCAAGACATGCGAGTTTAATACGTGCGAGCTTTGGGTCCCTGGGAAAATATCAAACATTTGATAAGATGTAGGGACAATGGTCGTCTTTTCGGTATACTTTAATAAATCTAATCTTTGATAATGGTAAAACCCTTGTGTTGGATATTTAGTTCAAGACCTTTTATAGAAAATTATTATTATTATTGATCACTTTTTTTTTTTCCTTACTCAGGGGATGGCGGGAGTAAAAATTGTAATGGTGTTGTTTTCATTAAATTTTGTATGCGAAAAAACAAATAAGAATACTGACCAAAATGTTGCTTTGTAAAAGATGCCTAGACAGAAGCAGGATGAGGAGGTTCTACAAGGGGGGATGGATACTGCATTTATTACAGGTCAGAGACGTCTGCAGAAGGAACTGCCCTATCTCCTGCCCTGTACAATCAACAACCACCTTTATAACAAAAACAAAAGTCAATAGAGGGCATTTAAAAGAGGTTCTGTTACCACATTATAAGTGCCCTATCTCCTATTTAAGGAGATTGGCGCTATAATGTATGTGACCGTACTGCTTTTTATTTTGAAAAACTATTTTAAACCACTTTATGAGCGATTTTTAGCTGTATGCTAATGAGTTTCTTAATGCCCTACTGGGCGTGTTTTACTTTAGACCAAGTGGGCGTTGTACAGAGGAGTGTATGACGCTGACCAATCAGCGTCATGCACTTCTCTCCATTCATTTACACTGCACTAGCGATATAGTTATATCACTATGTGCAGCCACATACACAAACACTAACATTACTGCAGTGTCCTGATAATGAATATACATCACTACCAGCCAGGACGTGATGTTTATTCAGAATCCTGACACTTCTGAATCTTTTCTGTGAGATTCCAGCAAGGCAAGCGTAATCTCGTTTGAAATGACAGGTTACATCGTAATCTCGCGAGATTACGCTTGCCTTGCTGGAATCTCACAGAGACGCTACAGACATGTCAGGATTCTGAATAAACATCACGTCCAGGCTGGTAGTGATGTATATTCATTATCAGGACACTACAGTAATGTTAGTGTTTGTGTATGTGGCTGCACATAGCGATATAACTATATCGCTAGTGCAGTGTAAATGAATGGAGAGACGTGCATGACGCTGATTGGTCACCGATTGGTCAGCGTCATACACTCCTCTGTACAACACCAACTTGGTCTAACGTAAAAACACGCCCACTTGGGCATTAAGAAACTCATTAGCATAAAGCTAAAATCGCTCATAAAAGTGGTTTAAAATGGATCGTTTTTTTAAATAAAAAGCATTACTGTCACCTACATTACAGTGCCGATCTCCTTATATAGGAGACAGGACACTTATAATGTGGTGACAGAACCTATTTAAAGAGGATTTTCAGTCGGACGATAGAAACGTTTAGGTCAAACATTTTGATATTTTCTTCTATTATGCCCTACTGGCCAAAAGTGAGAACCAAAATCTCTCCACAACGCTCACTTGGTCAAAAAGTAAAACCCGTCCAGTTGTCCTTGAGAAAGTCATTAGCATAAAGCTAAAATAGGTCATAACTGTAAAAAATGATCGTTTTTCTAAATAAAAAACACTGCTGTAATCTACATTACAGCGCCGATCACATCATGTACAAGATAGGGCACTTCTAATGTGGTGACAGAGCCTCTTTAAGAAGCTATAAGGTGGCTGTAGGGTGGCTATAGCTTTTTATGCCTTGAAATGCAGCAGGAACTAAATGGGTTAAAAAGCCGTGCGGGAGAACGGAACTCCATATAAAACAATCTCTGGACTCACAGTATTAGGCTGGGTTCACACGAGCACATTAACGTCCGTAATGGACGGACGTATTTCGGGCGGAAGTCCCGGACCGAACTCAGTGCAGGTAGCCGGGCTCCTAGCATCATAGATATGTACGATGCTAGGAGTCCCTGTCTCTCCGTGGAACTACTGTTCCGTACTGAAAACATGATTACAGTACGGGACAGTTGTCCTGCAGAGAGGCAGGGACTCCTAGCATCGTACATAACTATGATGCTAGGAGCCCGGCTCCCTGCACTGAGTTCGGTCCGGGACTTCTCCGGGACTTCCGCCTGAAATACGTCCGTCCATTACGGATGTTAATGTGCTCGTGTGAACCCAGCCTAAGGCCTCATGCACACGACCGTAGCCATGTGCATGGCCGTGATTTTCGGGTCGGACGGAGTGTCACCCGCGAGCCGCCCGCAAATCGCGGGCCGTGCACATGGCCGCGACCATTATTTGCTATGAGTCTGGACCACAGAAGACGGCCGTAATAAGGCTTGCCCGTACTTTGCGGTCCGGGCTACGGGGCCATGCACGGACCGTGGAAACCACGGTCATGTGCATGGCCCCATAGGGATGAATGGGGCTGCAATTCTACAGTGGATTTTCGGGGGAATTGCGCCCGCAAAAGCACGTTCGTGTGCATGGGGCCGAAGGCCTCATGCATATGACCGTAAAAAATATGTTCCGCAATTACGGACCTATTCAGTTCTATTGGCCGTGGACACCTTTCCGTATCGCTACGGATAGGTGTCCGTGCCGTAGAACCGTGCCGGGAATTATGGAGCATGTCCTATTTTTTTGTATTTTACGGGCAGTGCTCCCATACTTTGTGTGTGAGAACGGCCCGAAACTGTGGCCCGCTGCCGGCTGTGCCAAAATCGCGGGCCGCGATACGGAAGCGCGTACGCAGCCAATAGATCCAGGCGGGTCCGTAATTGCGGACCGTATTGCGGTCCGCAATTACAGAGATTTTTTTTATGGTCGTCGTGTGCATGGGGCCCTACACAGAGTTAGCAAACCCCAGTCCTCCTCACTGCTGCTTCTGTTCATTGTCGGCATTCATTAAAGTAGATGCGCTGTGCAGCGTGTCTGCTTGTTAATAAAGCTTTTTGTTTTTTCTCCTGCTATGGGGGCGGGCATGTAAAGATTTCACAATTCTGGGCAAATCCAGAATCGTGCCAACTTGAAATGGCAAATTAATTTGATTAATCGCCCAGCCCTAACGTAAAGATAAATATGAGGAAGAAACGAGCACGATTTAGCAAGTTTTTAACATTCAAAAGACATGAATATATATGCCATATTAATTGTATGTTCTTAGTAACTTCGATCACTTTTGAGATCGCTTTTTTTTTTCCTCCTTTCCTCTGCTAATGAATAGCGGAAGCCTGTTTACATGAGGATCATTTTCATGCCATCATAAAAGATTTAACCAACGACAAATTAGCAAATTCTCGCTGATCGTGCAATCGCTCAACATAATCGTCCCATATAAAAGGCTATGTTCACACGCCACAGATTTGCCATAGGCAGCGGACGCTTTGATTTCAGCTGTACGTGTGTTAGCCCCATTGCAATTCTATGGAGCTATTCCGCAGCATTTCAACGAGGAATCCAAGCCGAGATCTTTAGTGGTCATAAACAAAAACAAAAGTAGATTGGAAAGCTGTATAACGGAGGCCGCCTGCACACGGGTGTAGTGCAGGGGGCCGCATTTGTAGGCCGTGCTCCCATTATAAAGCAAGAGAGTACAGTCCGTAAAATAAAATAATAGGACATATCCTATTTTTTTTACAGAAGCTTTCTATGGCCCGGACACCTTCCCGTAAACTTACGGGAATGTGTCAGTCCGCCAAGGAAACGAATGGGTCCGTAATTACGGATCAGATCTATGGTCGTGTGCATGGGGCTTTAGGAAGTGCTGATGTCAAATTAATTTCCAAAAAATCTTAATGTTGTTAATCTACAAACATGCAAACATTCATGTGACTAAAGAGCTCCTATTTATACTGCTACGACAAAGCCATAATACAGCCGCATTTTTAATGACTGCAACACTCAAGACACCCCGCGGTTCTACTGGGCAAAACTTAGGGTTCAATTGGGTACTAAAATGTGGCCATAATGCTTTCTGGTACAAGGAAACATGCAAGATTTTTGGATAGAAAATAAATAATCAAATAACTAAATAGCCATATATAATAAATAAAGCAAGTGTTTACAAAATGTAATGTGTAGGAAGAAGGTTATATATTATTTCTAGTATGGTACAATCCAGAAAGCATGAAGCACCCCATAGAAACGTACTTTCTGCACTATCAATTTAATATACAAGTATTCCTTGAAAACATCTATATTAAAAAATCAGCTCTAGAGACCTATAGACATTATTGGAAGCTTGACAGGTTTCTAAACTGTGGGGAGACCAAAGCTGGTATTGAACCGCTCACTGGCCATTTCAAAGCTAGCTTAAAGAGGCTCTGTCACCACATTATAAGTGCCCTATATTGTACATGATGTGATCGGCGCTGTAATGTAGATTACAGCAGTGTTTTTTATTTAGAAAAACGAGTCATGACCTATATTAGCTTTTCTCAATGGACAATTGGGCGTGTTTTACTTTTTGGCCAAGTGGGCGTTGTGGAGAGAAGTGTATGACCCTGACCAATCAGTGACCAATCAGCGTCATACACTTCTCCCCATTCATTTACACAGTAGATAGCGATATAGCTATATCGCTATGTGCAGCCACATAAACACACTATAACGTTACTGCAGTGTCCTGACAATTTACATTACCTCCAGCCAGGACATGAGGTCTATTCAGAATCCTGACCACTTCTCTGCACGTCTCTATGATTTACCGCACAGCAAGCGTAATCTCGTTTGAAATGACAGGTTACTGGGTAATCTCGCAAGATTACGCTTGCTGTGCTGTAGTGTCTGGATTGTGTTAGCGAAGTGTCAGGATTCTGAATAGACGTTACATCCTGGCTGGAGGTAATGTATATTCATTGTCAGGACACTGCAGTAACGTTATAGTGTGTTTATGTGGCTGCACATAGTGATATAGCTATATCGCTATGTGCTGTGTAAATGAATGGAGAGAAGTGTATGATGCTGATTGGTCACTGATTGGTCAGGGTCATACACTTCTCTCCACAACGCCCACTTGGCCATATAGTAAAACACGCCCAGTTGTCCATTGAGAAACTCATTAGCATAAAGCGAATATAGGTCATAACTCCGTCAAAAATGATTGTTTTTTTAAATCAAAAACACTGCTGTAATCTACATTACAGCGCCGATCACATCATGTACAATATAGGGCACTTATAATGTGGTGACAGAGCCTCTTTAACCCCTTCCCTCTTTAGCCACTTTTGACCTTCCTGACCAAGCCTCATTTTTCAAATCTGACATGTTTCACTTTATGTGGTAATAACGTCGGAATGCTTGTACCTATCCAAGCGATTCTGAGATTGTTTTCTCGTGACACATTGGACTTTATGTTACTGGCAAAATTTGCCCGATACATTCAGTATTTAATTGTGAAAAACACCAAAATATAGTGAAAAATTGCAAAAAATAGCATTTTTATCAATTTAAATGTATCTGCTTGTAAGACAGGCAGTTATAACACACAAAATTGTTGCTAATTAACATCCCCCATGTGTCTACTTTAGTTTGGCATCGTTTTTTGAACATCCTTTTATTTTTCTAGGACGTTACAAGGCTTAGAACTTTAGCAGCAATTTCTCACATTTTCAAGAAAATTTCAAAAGGCTATTTTTACAGGGGCCAGTTCAGTTCTGAAGTGGCTTTGAGGGCCTTATATATTAGAAACCCCCAAAAAGTCACCCCATTTTAAAAACTGCACCCCTCAAAGTATTCAAAACAGCATTCAGAAAGTGTTTTAACCCTTTAGACGTTTCACAGGAATGAAAGCAATATAGAGGGGAAATTTATAAATTTCGTTTTTTTTTGCAGAAATTCATTTTGAATCCATTTTTTGTGTAACACAGAAAGTTTCACCAGAAAAATGCAACTCAATATTTATTGCCCAGATTCTGCAGTTTTTAGAAATATCCCACATGTCACCCTAGCGTGCTTATGGACTGAAACACAGGCCTCCGAAGCAAAGGAGCACCTTGAGGATTTTGGGGCCTTGTTTTTATTACAATATATTTTAGGCACCATATCCGGTTTGAAGGACTCTTGCGGTGCCAAAACAGTGGAAACCGCCCACAAGTGACCCCATTTTGGAAACTACACCCCTTGAGGAAATTATCTAGGGGTATAGTGAGCATTTTGACCCCACAGGTTTTTTGCAGAAATTATTGGAAGTAGGATGTGAAAATGAAAATCTACATTTTTCACAATAAAACGTAGGTTTAGCTCATTTTTTTTTCATTTCCACAAGGACTAAAAGAGAAAAAGCACCACAACATTTGTAGAGCAGTTTGTCCCGAGTAAAACAGTACCCCACATTTGATCATAGACTGCTGTTTGGACACATGGCAGGGCTTAGAAGGGAAGGAACCCCATTTGGCTTTTGGAGCTCAAATTTAGCAGGAATGGTTTGCGGAGGCCATGTCACATTTGCAAAGCCCCTGAGGGCACAAAACAGTGGAAACCCCCCACAAGTGACCCCATTTTGGAAACTACACCCCTTGAGGAAATTATCTAGGGGTATAGTGAGCATTTTGACCCCACAGATTTTTTGCAGAAATTATTGGAAGTAGGATGTGAAAAATGAAAATCTACATTTTTCCCAATAAAACGTAGGTTTAGCTAATTTTTTTTCATTTTCACAAGGTCTAAAAGAGAAAAAGCACCACAACATTTGTAGAGCAGTTTGTCCCGAGTAAAACAGTACCCCACATTTGATCATAGACTGCTGTTTGGACACACGGCAGGGCTTAGAAGTGAAGGAACCCCATTTGGCTTTTGGAGCTCAAATTTAGCAGGAATGGTTTGCGGATGCCATGTCGCATTTGCAAAGCCCCTGAGGGCACAAAACAGTGGAAACCCCCAACAAGTGACCCCATTTTGGAAACTACACCCCTTGAGGAAATTATCTAGGGGTATAGTGAGCATTTTGACCCCACAAATTTTTTGCAGAAATTATTGGAAGTAGGATGTGAAAATGAAAATCTACATTTTTCCCAATAAAACGTAGGTTTAGCTCATTTTTTTTCATTTCCACAAGGACTAAAAGAGAAAAAGCACCACAACATTTGTAGAGCAGTTTGTCCCGAGTAAAACAGTACCCCACATTTGATCATAGACTGCTGTTTGGACACACGGCAGGGCTTAGAAGGGAAGGAACCCCATTTGGCTTTTGGAGCTCAAATTTAGCAGGAATGGTTTGCGGATGCCATGTCGCATTTGCAAAGCCCCTGAGGGCACAAAACAGTGGAAACCCCCCACAAGTGACCCCATTTTGGAAACTACACCCCTTGAGGAAATTATCTAGGGGTATAGTGAGCATTTTGACCCCACAAATTTTTTGCAGAAATTATTGGAAGTAGGATGTGAAAATGAAAATCTACATTTTTCCCAATAAAACGTAGGTTTAGCTCATTTTTTTTCATTTCCACAAGGACTAAAAGAGAAAAAGCACCACAACATTTGTAGAGCAGTTTGTCCCGAGTAAAACAGTACCCCACATTTGATCATAGACTGCTGTTTGGACACACGGCAGGGCTTAGAAGGGAAGGAACCCCATTTGGCTTTTGGAGCTCAAATTTAGCAGGAATGGTTTGCGGATGCCATGTCGCATTTGCAAAGCCCCTGAGGGCACAAAACAGTGGAAACCCCCCACAAGTGACCCCATTTTGGAAACTACACCCCTTGAGGAAATTATCTAGGGGTATAGTGAGCATTTTGACCCCACAAATTTTTTGCAGAAATTATTGGAAGTAGGATGTGAAAATGAAAATCTACATTTTTCCCAATAAAACGTAGGTTTAGCTCATTTTTTTTCATTTCCACAAGGACTAAAAGAGAAAAAGCACCACAACATTTGTAGAGCAGTTTGTCCCGAGTAAAACAGTACCCCACATTTGATCATAGACTGCTGTTTGGACACACGGCAGGGCTTAGAAGGGAAGGAACCCCATTTGGCTTTTGGAGCTCAAATTTAGCAGGAATGGTTTGCGGATGCCATGTCGCATTTGCAAAGCCCCTGAGGGCACAAAACAGTGGAAACCCCCCACAAGTGACCCCATTTTGGAAACTACACCCCTTGAGGAAATTATCTAGGGGTATAGTGAGCATTTTGACCCCACAAATTTTTTGCAGAAATTATTGGAAGTAGGATGTGAAAATGAAAATCTACATTTTTCCCAATAAAACGTAGGTTTAGCTCATTTTTTTTCATTTCCACAAGGACTAAAAGAGAAAAAGCACCACAACATTTGTAGAGCAGTTTGTCCCGAGTAAAACAGTACCCCACATTTGATCATAGACTGCTGTTTGGACACACGGCAGGGCTTAGAAGGGAAGGAACCCCATTTGGCTTTTGGAGCTCAAATTTAGCAGGAATGGTTTGCGGAGGCCATGTCGCATTTGCAAAGCCCCTGAGGGCACAAAACAGTGGAAACCCCCCACAAGTGACCCCATTTTGGAAACTACACCCCTTGAGGAAATTATCTAGGGGTATAGTGAGCATTTTGACCCCACAGGCTTTTTGCAGAATTTATTGGAAGTAGGCCGTGAAAATGAAAATGTAAATTTTAACCAATAAAACGTAGGTTTAGCAAAATTTTTTTTCATTCCCACAAGGACTAAAGGAGAAAAAGCACCACAACATTTGTAGAGCAGTTTATCCTGAGTAAAACAGTACCCCACATGTGGTCATAAACGGCTGTTTGGACACACGGCAGGGCTCAGAAGGGAAAGAACACCATTTGGAGTTCAAATGTAACTGGAATGGTTTGCGGTGGCCATGTCGCATTTGCAAAGCCCCTGAGGGGTCAAAACAGTAGAACCCCCCCACAAGTGACCCCATTTTGGAAACTACACCCCTTGAGTAAATTATCTAGGGGTATAGTGAGCATTTTGACCCCACAGGCTTTTTGCAGAATTTATTGGAAGTAGGCCGTGAAAATGAAAATGTAAATTTTAACCAATAAAACGTAGGTTTAGCAAAATTTTTTTTCATTCCCACAAGGACTAAAGGAGAAAAAGCACCACAACATTTGTAGAGCAGTTTATCCTGAGTAAAACAGTACCCCACATGTGGTCATAAACGGCTGTTTGGACACACGGCAGGGCTCAGAAGGGAAAGAACACCATTTGGAGTTCAAATGTAACTGGAATGGTTTGCGGTGGCCATGGCGCATTTGCAAAGCCCCTGAGGGGTCAAAACAGTGGAAACCCCCCACAAGTGACCCCATTTTGGAAACTACACCCCTTGAGTAAATTATCTAGGGGTATAGTGAGCATTTAAAAAAATGTTTCAATTAAAATCCATGGATGTGTGATAAACTTTGAAGCACTCTTTTATGCACAGGCCAGGTTTGTCGGGACAGGTTTCACAATGATAAGTTGTGTCTCGTCTTCTCCCTCTGTTGTAACACACTTTACACCTTTTTTGGCTCCTTCCCTTTTTACCAGTGGGGGGGATTTCGCCAGGAAAGTGTTGCCCTGGTACAATACGTGGACCATCGCTTCTAGAAGTACTGGGGCTCTCCCCTTCCTGGTCCCCAAATACAAGGGCCTTGATAACCGCTTCTTGAAACTGAAGGAATGTCCCTGTCCGGCCTGCACATCGGTATAGCACGTAAGCGTTATACAATGCCATCTGTACCACGTGCACGGCCAGCTTTTTGTACCACGTCTTTGTTTTACGCATGGCACTGTACGGCTTCAGTACTTGATCAGAGAGATCAACACCTCCCATGTACTTATTGTAGCCGAGGATGCAGTCTGGCTTGGGGGTCATTGTGGTGCTACCTCGGACAGGGGTGATGCCACTACCGTGTATTGTGGTCAACATAAGGACGTCCCTCTTGTCCTTATACTTGACCAGCAACAAGTTATCGCTGTGTAGTGCCCTGCTTTCTCCTTTTCTTAGGGGTTGCCCAATCAGATTTTTAGAGAGGCCTCTCTGATTTTTGCGCACGGTGCCGCATGCTACAGTACTTCTGGTGGAGAGGCATTTAAATAGTGGGATGCTGGTATAGAAGTTATCCACGTAAAGGTGATAACCCTGGTCCAGCAGTGGGTGCATCAAGTCCCACACTATTTTTCCACTAACTCCCAGGACAGGGGGGCATTCTGGAGGTTCTATCCTGGTGTCCTTCCCTTCATAAACCCGAAACCTGTAGGTGTACCCTGAGCTGCTCTCGCACAGCTTGTACATTTTAATTCCATACCTCGCCCTCTTGCTTGGCAGGTATTGGCGGAATTTTAGTCTCCCCTTAAAATGTACAAGGGACTCGTCTATTGCTATGTTCTTTTCGGGGGTGTACACTTCCTGAAATTTGGTGCAGAAATAATCAATCATTGGCCTGATTTTGAATAGGCGGTCGTATGTGGGGTCATCACGGGGCGGGCACTGTGCATTATCATTATAATGCAAAAATTTCAGAATAATTTCAAATCGTGCCCGGGTCATTGCCATGTGGTATAATGGGGTGCTGTATAAAATGTCCGCACTCCAGTATTGCCTAATCTCTGGTTTTTTTACTAGGCCCATATGTAGGACAAGGCCCCAAAATTTCATCATCTCCGCTGCCTCTATGGGGGTCCACCTAGCAAATGATGACGTGGGGTTTTGGGCTAAAAATTGTTGGGCATATAAATTTGTTTGGGCCGCCATTACATTAACAAAATCCTCAGTGAAAAACAGATTGAAATAGTGAATTTCTGCGAGGCCTACAGTCTCAAATAGAATTCCAGAGCTCCCTGTGAAATCTGGAATGTGAGGCTCATAATTATCAGGGGGTGGGTTCCACAGGGTATCGCTCATTTGGGGGGTTGCCTCAGCTGATGTCCTGGGGCGTCTTTGCGGGGGTTCCTCATCACTGGATGAGGATGATGAGGTCAAGATGAATGGGGCAATTTCCTCTTCTCCCTCGCTGGCCGATTCAGTGTCAGAGGCCAGGATGGCGTATGCCTCCTCAGCGGAGTAGAGCCTTTGAGATGATTGGGCCATTTTTATTAGGGGGGTATGTAGTGCTTCAACACGTGTAATACTCTTTATAGAGGTGGTTTTGTATGTTGTGCTTTTACACGTGTAATATGAAATTTATAGGAAAAAAAACAGAAAAAGAAGAGAAGAATAAGAAAAATTTAGGAGAAAGAAATTTATTGAACGTTCAATATAGAACTGTAAAAAAAACTGAGCTACAACTGTGTCGCTACGCTATCAGAAATTTAGTGAACAAATTTCAGTTAAAAAAAACTGAATGTATGTCACTAAATGGACGCTGACTATAAGATGTAAATTTATACTAAAACTGTCGCTACGCTATCAAAAATTTAGTGAACAAACTTCAGTTAAAAAAAACTGAATGTCCGTCACTAAACGGACGCGGACTATAACGCTATAAATTTATACTAACTGTCGCTACGCTATCAAAAATTTAGTGAACGAACTTCAGTTAAAAAAAAACTGAATGTCCGTCACTAAATGGACGCTGACTATAAGATGTAAATTTATACTAAAACTGTCGCTACGCTATCAAAAATTTAGTGAACAAACTTCAGTTAAAAAAAACTGAATGTCCGTCACTAAACGGACACTGACTATAACGCTATAAATTTATACTAACTGTCGCTACGCTATCAAAAATTTAGTGAACGAACTTCAGTTAAAAAAAAACTGAATGTCCGTCACTAAACGGATGCTGACTATAAGATGTAAATTTATACTAACTGTCGCTACGCTATCAAAAATTTAGTGAACGAACTTCAGTTAAAAAAAACTGAATGTCCGTCACTAAACGGACGCTGACTATAACGCTATAAATTTATACTAACTGTCGCTACGCTATCAAAAATTTAGTGAACGAACTAAATGTCCGTCACTAAATGGACGCTAACTATAAGAAGTCAATTTATTCAAACTGTATAAAAAAATATATAGCTAGAACTTCTGCTATATATCTTTTTTTACAAAACGGACGTCAGTAAACGTCCGCTACTCTAATGCTAGTCTTTTTTTTTTACAGTTTTATAAAATGAAGAAAAAAAGGCCAAAAAAAAACCTGCGTAAACAAATTACCACTGAGGCTGATTATTAGACTCAGCACTCAGTAGCCGCAGGGCGCACGCAAAAAAAAGGTGCAGTAATAAAAAAAGGCCAAAAAATAAAAAAAATTACCACGGATGCTGATCAGTGATGGCGGTCACTGATCAGCACTCAGTGGCCGCAGGGCGCACACAGGGAGGTGCAAAATACAAAAAAAAAGGAAGTCCTGTGCCAAAAATTGGCGGTCAGTGATGGCGGTCACTGATCCGCACTCGGCGGCCGCAGGACGTAAAAAGGGAAAGATGGGGAGGGTGGGATGGGGGGGGAGGGTACAGGGATAAGAAGTTTAGGAAAAAAAACAAGTGCTGCTGCTAAAAAAAAAAAAATCAGCAGCAGCACAGTTGATGATGATGACGGTTCACTCTTCTGCAGGAAGCAGTCGGATGAAGACGTCACAGCAGGATCGCAGCACAGAAGGCCTCAGATTCGGTAAGTTGGCTTCACAGACGGTCACACCAGCTCTGCTCACCGTTCCTAACCGGAATGAGGTGGGCAGGGCTGGTGTAGGGTGTTTCAAACACCCGCCATGGCTGCGATTGGTCGGTCGGTGCTGACCGACCAACCATAGCGATCTGGGGGCTGGCATCACCGCCATTTTTTACATGGAACATGGTAGTCATTGGTGCTGTCCTAGACAGCACCAATCACCACCATATCACTGTGCCCTGTGGCACAGTGATTGGCAAAAGCCGCAAACAGCCGCAATTGGCCGGTCTGAATTGAACGGCCAATGGCGGCGATCGCCGATGCGGGGGGGAGGCGACACGCCCCTGGGCATCGTGTACAGATGTCCTGCTGTTATGAACAGCAGCCATCTTTACTTTAAAACTTTTATTTTTGATACGGTAACCCCTTCTGCATTTGACGTACATGTACGGCAAGATGCGGGAAGTCAATGCTTTCCATGACGTACATGTACGGCAAATGTCGGGAAGGGGTTAAGACCACGTTCACATGCTGAGAATAAGAGCGGCTTAATAAACGCACTGCAGATTTTAAAACCGGAAAAAAACTGCGGATTGAATTACAATGGGGATAATTCACAGGCCAATCCGTGGCAAAAATACGAATTTAAGCTACGAATTTCTGCCACGGATTATCTAAAACATTCATAGTGGTTTGTGTAAGGGAAATTCGTGCCATAGAGAATGGCCTAAAAAAGGCACACAATCGACAATGTGTTACTTGTGAATGAAATTTCTCAATTCAATTTTTTTTCTTCTTGTTATTCTAATTTCTTTTACTTTAGATTATATTTTGTTTACATTCTGGAGGCAGTGTCCACAAGTCTTCACAGCACGATGCTTTACAGTTAAGTCAAGGGAGTCTGGAATTCAGAGGGGCAGAGACATCCCCAATCCGCCCCGGAACACATCACCCCTTTTTCTTTTCTCTGTCTGATGTCTACATTCTTCCTTTTGTATCTTACGGGAGGTAGAACAATAGACCTGTCACTGTCAAATTTTCTGCCTTCAAACTGTGTCACCTGTTTGGCCACTAGATGTCAGCGCATAAAAACTGCTATATGTCATTTTATTTTAACATGGATAGATATGACATATAAATAAAAAAATGTATATAGATCTGATTTAAATAAGCCAAACTAGAGAAAATACAGAAATCGGAAATAAAAAATATTATGTACATTTACTGGGTAATTTATGAGGAACGCTGGAAAATGTTGCAGAAGGCCTGCGAGTGCAGTAACCTCAAAGAGTTAACGCCCTATATCATTTAAAAGGCCACAACCTGAAGTCAAAAACTCGCACAAAGAACTGCTGGTCGGCCTCTCCTCAGGATAAAGTAGCTGCTGAAATAACCGGGTCTAATACTTGACTTAAATGGGTTGTCCCAAATTAAAAAGATTTATGAGCGGAGACAAAAGTACGGAATTCATAAAGTGATCAGACTTACCTATATATATATATATATATATATATATATATATATATATATATATATATATATATATATACACACACACACACACACACACACACACACAAAATTACAAATTTAGGACAGTTCAACCTTATCACAACTGCGGAATCCCGTAAACTGGCCAGTGAATTTACCATTGAATGTACCGACTCTGCATATAAGGAGTGAGCCCTTGACGCAGACATTTGAGACTGACCCGAAGGAGGAATGGCACTGAACTAGCTATTTATATTGGCTTTTTTTTTTTTTTTTAAATGGCAGTAACATTTTCTAGGCTTTGCCCAAAGGATGCATGGCATCGTGTCAAAAACGGCAAAAAACAACCTAATGCTCGGTTTACATCTGCATCAGAACGGACCCTGAGCAGACACAAACTGACAGGAACGGAAACCAGAGGTTTCCGTTTCCATCACCATTGATTTCAATGGTAACGGATCCGCTGCCCGTGGTTTCCGTTTGGGTCTGTTGTGCACCGAACCCGTCGTTTTGCCGGAAGCAATAGCATAGTCAACTACGCTATTGCTTCCGGAAAAATGACGGTTCCGGTGAACAACAGAGACAAACGGAAACCTCGGGCACCGGATCCGTTACCATTGAAATCAATATTGATGGAAACGGAAACCTCTGGTTTCCGTTCCTGTCAGTTTGTGTCTGCTCAGGGTCCGTTCTGACGGAAAGCTCCGACGGAACCCCAATGCAGATGTGAACGAAGCCTAAGTAAGGCAGGTCAGACCAGGTGTATAATGTAGAAGGAGCAAAATGTTGCAGATGCAATTTTTTGTTTTGAAACATTTATGTAACATTTTGGGTTTATTGCTCCAACATTTACTTGTATAAAATTCTCAATTTTGTGCATTTGGCTGTAAGGGGGTGGTGGGAGGCAGGTATAGACATACTATAGGCCTTGGTTCTTTTTGTTACGTCACAGGATAGGGAGAGCAGAAATAAGAAACGTATAGAAGAGAACGCATTATTACCACGGCTATATTCAGCTTTTCATTTCCCAATACTGGACTTGTCCTATCCCGTCTACTAATGTTTACATAGATAATGGTTTTCTATTTAAACTCTTAGCAGAGAACAGAAACTTTTAAATAAGTAATATAAAGGATTGGTACACGCTGACATAATGTCCTGCCAAACACTTTCTTTACACAGAGGGGGTGTCATTGTTGACACAGAAATCTCATGTGCAGAAGGTCAAAAGGTAACCGTCCCCTCTCTCCCAATAATGGCTGACCACAGGCAGAGTGAAGGGCACCTGGGGCATTATGAATTTCACAGCCATGGTTTTCTGTATTATACTCCAGGTCATACCAGCGCACACAAATCTCTATACGAAACAAATATGGCTGACATGCAACATTTTCCGTGAAAACCAGAAGTCATATTTTGTGGAAAAGCTATCCTGTAAGATCCATTAAGTAATCCATTGGTCCTCGTAGTGTGTTCCCTACACTATTGGTGGACAAATGGTTAACGTATCTGTACAAAAGTGGTTTACTAGATGACAGAAGCTGGCTAGACAGGCTTTTTACAGGTTATGTCACCTTTGATGTTTTTATGCATTCTATACCCTCATTCATGACAGAAAAGGTAGATAAAAAACAGAACAATAAAAAAACACTAACCAGACAATTTTTTGGTGTATTCTTATCTGAACAGCAAAACTATCTACACAATTGTTCTATAGTATAAAGCAGATAAATGCCCTTTTAGGACACATGGACGTCACAGAGACCAGCAACAGCTCTGGCAGACTCGGGCCTGCAACTACCCCCGGCAAAATAAGAAGCCGATCAATCACCAAGGCAGCGCTGTCGGTGATAAGATAACCCTTTTAAAACGCAGACATTTCTGCATTGTAAATTCTAAAACATGACTATTTTCAAACTGGCTGCTAGATAATACACAATAGGCGGCCACTTTCTGCTTTGTACAATATCTTTTTCTACCTGTTCTGTGTAGACAATGTTATTAGAAGGGTGGGTTATAATGGCTAAATGACAGGACTGTTCTGCTGCTGGAGACTAGATAAGCAGGACTCTGCCACTAAAAATAAAAGTATACACACATTTTGCTCTGTTCTGTAGAGGTATGCAGCTCCCCCTGACTCTTTTCTTATAGCAAGAGGATTGAAGCGGAGTCTTTATACCCGATTCCTAAAGCACCCAACTGGCTGCATGGTCTATATATAAACTATAGAAGGCTCTCAGCCAAAACAGATATATAGCTAACACATATAAATCAATATTAAGCACATTAATGCTCTTGCACTATTAGGCCTTGTTTTCACACACATTTTTTTTGCAAGCAAAAAGATCTGCCTCAAAATTCCTTCAGCAATTTTGAGGCAGATTTTGACCTGCCTGCACGCTGTTTGCCGTGTTTTTCGGCCACGGCCATTGAGCACCGTGGGCAAGAAGACACTGCGAAAAACACTTTCTGCCTCTCATTGATGTCAGACATTTTTGTGGCGCTTTTTTGGTGCCGTTTCCCATGCGGTTTCCGCGTCAAAAACAGCGCCAAAATACTCTGTGTGAACTACCCAATAGGCTCCCTTAAAATATAACCAACACATAAGCCCCTATTTCCAGTGCATATTACTAACAGTTAGAGCTGCAGCAGCTAGATCAGATTTGTCCGCACCTTCGTGTTTATTGAGAACACCCCTCATTCGACCTTTTGTTAAATAATTTTTGAACATGTTGGAAAATCTCTTTGACATCTGAGGTTTTGCTTGGTTAAATATAATTTGTACTTCACTAATGAAATGATACGGGTATCATTCATATTGAAAAAAATTGTATGGCACTGGATATTGAATAAGATGTGAAGTAAGATAGAGACAACTCTATGGAGGCCTATGTTTATGTTGTGTGTTAGTCCATGATCCATGAAGTAACATAAATGCAGTGTTTTATGTGAGAAATTCTGGTTATTAGGTCATTTGATTGTTATCTTAATATTTCTGTATTAACCTGCAACATATTGAGATTTGCCTGCCTACAATACAATACTTCTCTGTTGTAAAAGACCTTCATGTGATGTAGGAAACACTTCCTGAAGCAGATTAGACGTGTAGCGTCAGCTGAGTCCTCAAGCTCGAAGATTTGCCACCATAAAGCCTGCCATAAATGAAATGTTTACGGCTAACACTAGAGAACTGACCTTTGTTCCAATTACCTCAAGACAGATGAATGTAAAGCTCGGCCTTTTCTTAAACCAGACCATACAGATTTCTTCATATAGTTTGGATTAAACATTCCTGTTTTTACAAAGCAGTGGTCATTCAGGGAAACCCATTTCCTTGACGTGCTCCAACATGCATCTCGAACCAGCGAATACGTTTCCAATTGAGACAGCAACATACTTAATATGTTGTTAGGGTGCACGTACGCCCACGGGATGGCCTCCACTCCCAAAAGTCTAAAAGTAGTAGTTGGGAAAACAGCATCCTTTTTCAATGAATTTCTTTCATTGTGCCCATAATCGTACAAAAAAGTAAAAGCAATGTTTCGACCCGTTACAGGGGTTTGGGTCTCTTTCAAGCTCCAAACACTAACGGGTCGAAACGGTGCTTCTATATTTTGTAGGATGATGGGCACAATAAAATAAATTCATTGAAAAAAGGATGCCGTTTTTCTCAACTACTACTTCCAACATGCATCTCTATCACATTACAAAGACTATAACAGCTTGGTGTAGATCAACAGCTTTTCTTTTTCACCTTCACTTATTTCACAATTGTCTCTCTAGAAGACGAGGGAGTCAAAGTTTGTGCTTATTTTGACAAGCATATCGACTTTTGACACCGTAACGAAGAATCCATAGCAAACATACATTTACTATTAATCACTTATCTCAATGAACCTTAAAAGAGTACAAATTTCCTTGTTGTGCCTACAAATACATAGCACGTTGGTCAGAGGAAAGCAGGTACCTGCTAAAACTGGGAAGCCACTCTCCTATGTCACCAGCCTTGCTTTCTCCACACGAAGGCTAGATTCACACGAGCGTATGAAACCTCGGAGGTGAAAAAATACAGTTTTTCACTTCCGAGGTGCATCTTCGCACTAAAGTCTATGGAGGGATGCGTGATGCGCAAAAAAATAGGATATGTCCTATTTTTTAACGGATCCTTCACACGGTCCGTTGAAACAACGGCCTCGTGAACAGCCCCACTGAATTACATAGGTCCGTGTGACGGTCGATGTTTTAACGGCTGTCAAACGGACGTGTGAATAAGGCCGAATGGTGAGGGTTGACAACGTACCTGTGGAAGACATTTATATAGGGAAGGCTTTTCAAGCCACTTTTATCTGCATTGAAGGTATGTGCGAGCAGTTTCCATTCAGATATACCTTCCTGCGATTAGTAGTGGACGAGAGCAGAGTGGGGGGTATGGCGGAGGTAAATCTGTTAGTGACTGGCACCCTTATGGGCACTGCTGCTGAGAGTGTTTCAAGAATACTGAAAAAGAGCATGCCTATACTCTTCCCCCCCCCCCCCCATTTCAAGAACCAATTTGATCCAATAATACAAACGACATCATTTAAGTGAATAAAATAAATGTATAGATGGCTGGGTAGGTAGCTAGACATAATCTGGTACATTTATCAAAAAACTGTCCAACAGTAAAATTGTCCTTGTTGGCCATATCAGAGCAGGTTGCTTATGTGTAAGGCTATGTTCGCACGCTTAACAAAATACGTTTTCAAGGGAAAACAGCTCCTGATTTTCAGCCATTTTTTAATCAAACTCGTGTTTTTGCTGCGTTTTTTACAGCCGTTTTTGGAGCTGTTCTTCTATTGAGTCAATGAAAAACGGCTCCAAAATCGGCTCAAGAAGTGACATGCATTTCTTCTTACGCGCCGTTATTTGAAAATGAGGCGTAAAACAACGCCCTGCTTTGAATTTTTAAGCCGTTTTATTTATTTGTCCTACAAATCGGTCTGCGATCCTTTACAATGGGGCAGGAAGATTGAATATTTCTTTGTTTCAAAGCATACATTCACACAAATAGATAAAAATCAGTCGGAGAAAGTTTGTTTACACAGAAATTTCCAAAGTACAGACGAACAAATAACCTGGTTTGAGAAATCATTCCAAGTATTTGATGGGGATTTCCACCACAGCAATGATCGGGAAGGATTTTCTTCTCCCATCTACACATTTGTATTTACGATCGACATTCCCACAACCGCAAATGTATTGTAAAACCTCACTACAAGTGACAATTCCTGATATAGCCAGCGGCGGTTGATATTAGACAGTTCTAGAAAATTATCGATCTTTTTGTGCTTTTACGCTCAGCAAATATAGGTATGTGTTTTGGAGAAAACAAATATCTAACATTTTTAATTGCCCAGTGTAAGCGAATATTAATCCCTTATGGATGCAGCCTATTGGGGCCTTTAGGACGTAACAATATTTTTTATTCTTTTCATTGCTGCAATCCTCTAGATGCAGGAGGGCTTGTTTTTCAGTCGCACCAATTTGGGGTGCATATAACAGGAGATCAGAAAAGTTCACTGCTCTTAAATGACATTTTACAATATTGCACAATTTCAGTCTACATGAAAACTTGAGTAAAGGCCCTGTTACACCGGCTGATAATCGGCAGGTGCAGTGAGCGCCGATCAACGAGACATCGTTGATCGGCCCTCATTTGCTCCTGTCACACAGAGCTATGGATGGGGACGAGTGGTCGTTACTCCGATCGCTCGTTATCATGTCGGCAACGTGCCTCCCTGTTTACACAGGGAGACGCGGGGAGCACCGGAGCGGCAGGGGATTTAACAGGCAAGTTATGCTTCTTTTCTTATTTAGTAGCATTTCCCCCTCCTTGGCCTGTTTCTTTTGACAAAGGGCTCTAACGCTATGTGAACACAGTCTTATACGTTCTTTAGTGTGCCAGGCACAGGCATTACATAACACTTTATGACAGGCTGCAGAAAAGTTTAATAGACTCCGATTTTCCCACTGCTTTATTGTTATCGGATCATTACCATCCAAAAAGAAGTCTAATATATTATATTTGCGGAAATTGCATGTATAGAAGTTCCCTCATATAGTTCTGAGTGTTGATTTTTCTTTGGCTTACCATCGGTAAACCTACACTTTTTATCTCGTCTCATGTAACTATTAAAGTAACAATACAAAAATTTGAGTAACACTGCCATTAAAAATCTTCATGTAACGTTTTTTAATTCTTCAAAACCGCTCTATTTGGAACGCAGCAAACTGAAAATCTACTTCCGCAGGTTGTACATCCTGTATTAACCCCTTAGTGACTAAGCCGGTTTTGGCCTTAAACCAGGCCATTTCTTTTAAATCTGACATGTGTCACTTCAGGGTGTAATAACATTGGAATGCTTTTATTTTTTCAAGCGATTCGGAGATTGTTTTCTCGTGACACATTGGAGTTTATGTTAGTGGTAAAATTTGGTCGACACATTCAGTGTTTATTTGTGAAAAACACCAAAATTGAGAAAATGTGCAAAAATTTGAATTTTTTTTTTTTTTACATTTAAATATATCTGCTTGTAAGACAGAGGGTTATACCACACAAAATAGCTACTATTTCACATTGCCCATATGTCTACTTTATGTTTGCATTGTTTTTTAAACGTCGTTTTATTTTTCTAGGACGTTACAAGGCTTAGAACTCTAGCAGCAATTTCTCACATTTTCAAAAGTCTTATTTTAGGGACCGGTTCAGTTCTGAACTGGTTTTGAGGGCCTTATATACTAGATAGACCCCATAAATCACCCCATTTTAAAAACTGAACCCCTCAAAGTATTCAAAACAAAATTTAGAAAGTTTCTTAACCCTTTAGGCGTTTCACAAGAACTAAAGCAGATGAATTTTTTTTGAAGAAAATCAGTTTAAGGCCTCATGCACACGACCGTAGTGATGTGCGCGGGCCGTGACTTGTGGCTTGGACGGCCGCAAGTGTCACCCACGGTTGCCCGCAAATCGCGGGTCGTGCACATGGCCGCGTGCATTCATTTCTATGAGCCTGGGCAATGCATGGACCGTGGAAACCACGGTCGCGTGCATGGGCCCATTGAAATGAATGGGGCCGCAATTCACCCGCAGATTTGCGGGTGAATTGCGGCCACAAAAATACGTTTTTGTGCATGGGGCCTTAATCCATTTTTTTCTGTAACACAGAAGGTTTTACCAGAGAAAGGTAACTCAATATTTATTGCCCAGATTCTGCAGTTTTTAGATATATCACACATGTGGCCCTAGTGTGCTACTGGACTGAAACTCAGGCCTCAGAAAAACCTAGTGGATTTGGGGGCCTTCTTTTTATTAGAATATATTTTATGCACCAAGTCCGTTTTGAAGAGGACTTGTGATGCCAAAACAAAAAGGAAACAACCCCAAAAAATACACCATTTAGAAAACGACACCCCTAAAGGAATTTTATTGAGGGGTATAGTGAGCATTTTGACCCCACAGTTTTGTTTTGCTGAATTTAGTGTAGTTAGGCTGTGAAAACGAAAATCTAAGTTTTTTCTAATAAAATTTCGTTTTAGCTCAGATTTTTCTATTTTCACAGTAGATAAAGGAGAAAAAGAACCCAACTTTTGTAAAGCAAACTCTTCTGAGTACGGGAATACCCCATATGTGGTAATAAACTGCTGTTTGGACCCACGGCAGGGCCCAGAATGGAAGGAGCGGCATTTGGCATTTGAAGCTCAAATTTTGCATGATTGTTTTTTGGGTGCAATGTTTCATTTGCAAAGCCCATGAGAGGCCAAAACATTGGAAAACCCCCAAAAGTTACCCCATTTGGGAAACTACACCAGTCAAGGAATCTATCTAGGGGTATAGCGAGCATTTAGACCCCACAGGTCTTTTGCAGAATTTATTGGAATTAGGCCGTGAAAATGAAAATCTACATTTTATTCCATTAAATTGTAGAATGTCTTCATTTTCACAAAGGATACTGGAGGAAAAAGCACCCCAACATTTGTAAAACAATTTCTCCAGAGTACGGAAATACCCCACGTGGTCAAACTGCTGTTTAGACACACGGCAGGACACAGAAAGGCAGGAGCCCTATTTGGCATGCAGACTTTGCTGGATTGGTTTTTGGGCGCCATGTTGCATTTGCAAAACCCTAAAAAGGTACTAGAGTACAGTAGTAGCACCCAAGAAGCGACCCCATTTTGGAAACAACACCCCTCAAGGCATTTATCATTTACCTGAACATATGACAGGGCTCAGAAGTGAAGACCAACATGCACATTTGAGATCTATTTTGGTAATTTTCACAGCATTGGCCCACAATTGCAGGGCTCTGAGGTCAAATAGTAAAACAAACCCCCAAGTAGTGACCCCTATATTGGAAACTACATGCCTTAGGACATTTTAAAAAGGTGTAGTGAAAATTTTGACCACACAGGTGATTCTACATTAGAAATTAGCGCCCAGCGGATGGTGCAAAGTGAAAATTGCAATTTTCCACTGATATGCCAATTTAGTGCACAATAGGTTGTGCCCAGTTTGTGCCGCTGAAGACAAATATCTCAAACGGTTAAGCCAGTTCTCCCGGGTATGGCTATGCCATATATGTGGACGTAAACTGCTGTTTGGGCACACTGTAGGGTTCAGAGGGGAGGGAGCACCATTTGGAGCGCAGATTTTGCTTGGCAGTTGTTACATTTGGGGTTTTACTGGAATTTCAGTTTATAATGTGAGGGCATATGTAATCTGTGCGGAGTACATTAGAGTATAATAAGGGGGTAAATAAATAATTCATAGATGTGTGGCCAGTGTCGCACTGATAAATGGTGCCCAATCTTATCCACTTTTGGAACGCTTTGCACGTTTTTCGTCGCCATATTCTGAGAGCCAGAACTTTTTTATTTGTTCTCCACCGTATCTTATTTGTCGCGGGACAATCTGTAGTTTTCATTGGTACCATTTTGGGGTACCGCAATTTTTTGATTTGACTTTATATTAAATTTTTTGGGCAAGCAAGGTGACCAAAAAGCATCAGTTCGGACAATGTTTTTTTTTTTTTTTTTTTTTTTTTTTACAGTGTTCATCCTGGGGTAATAAAATACAATTTACTTTATTCTGCGGGACGTTACAATTACGGCGATAACATATGTATATAGGTTTTTTTTTATGTTTTGCAGCGTTTGCACAAAAAAAATAACTTCTTAAAAAAATATATTTTTTGTGTCACCATATTCTGAGAGCCATAACTTTTTTATTTTTGCATTGACAAGGCTGTGTAAGGGCTAGTTCTTTGCGGGACGGGGTGTAGTTTTTATTGGTACTATTTTTGGGTACGTGCGGCTTTTTGATCACTTTTTATTCCATACTTTAGAAGGGATGGTGACCAAAAAGAGAGACTGGCATTGTTTTTTATTTAATTTTTTTGCTGTGTTCACCGTGCGGGAAAAAGAACACTATAGTTTTATATTTTGGGTTGTTGCGGATACGGTGATACCAAATATGTATACTCTTTTTAAAGTTTTCATTTTTTTCCTATAATAAAATACTTATACGGAAAAAGGCAGTTTTACTTTTTTTTAACTTTTACACTTTTGTTGAACATTGTTATAACTTTTTTTTTTGTCCCATTAGGGAACTTTAAGACCTGCACCTCTCATATTTATTCTAATACATTGCACTACCCACGTAATGCAATGCATTAGAGCGGTCAGCTATTGACTGACAGCAAGCCTATTAGGCTCCGCCTCCGGGCGGGGCCCAATAGGCTTCCGTACGTGGCGGACCAGGAGGCCACAGTTGGCCTCCGGTTGCCATAGCAACGATCGGTATCCATACGACCACATCGCAGCGATGGCGATCTCTTAGAAGCCACTAAGATGCTGCAATCGCGGCATCTGAGGGGTTAAAGGCAGGGAACAGAGCTAGCTGCATTCCCTGCCGTTATTGCAGGATGTCAGCTGTAACATACAGCGGACACCCTTTGGCTGATGGCGCAGGCTCAGCTTGTGAGCCCGCCGCCATCTTTCATCTGCGGCCGGAAGCCTTTTAAGCCCCAAATCTGGGCGGGGCCTAACAGGCTGCCATACTTGGCAGACAGGAGGCCATTGTTAGGCCTCTTGTTGCCAACAGCCGATCGGTTAGCATGGCTACCCGACTCTTTTAGCCGGGTAACCATGCTGCAATTGGTCAGTCAGTAGTAACTGACGAATTAGAGCGATCGCAGGCGGCGCCGCGATTGTTCTCCCGATGAGTCCCAGTGACTATCGGCTGTCTGTGACAGCCGATGTCACTGTTCCGTCACCATGTCTTTTGACATGGTGACAGAAAAGAACTATGACATAACAGTACTTCATGGTGCCTTAATGCAGGGCAAACCGTAACGTACAGTTGTGTCATGGTGCGTTGAGGGGTTAAGGGGTATTGTGGTTTCTGAAATTTCGTGTATTGAAAAGTTATCCAATTCTCCAAATTTACTTTGGGTTTCAATTCCTCACGGTTTAAGAACTCTGCTTGCAGTCATTCAATAGGAACCCGGATTATTTACTTCTAGTGGGTAAAAATCTGCCCATGGTCATGTGATGGACACACAGGTGCACGGCTCGTTAAAAGACACAGCTCTGATACATAGTTCTGAAACGGTGTCCATCATGACCAGAAAAGATCTTTATCCCCTGCAAATAACCAATGGAGGTTCCTATTATTTCACAGAAAGCAGACCTATTGTAAACCACAAGAAATTGATACAGGAAATATATTGGAAAAAAAATATTATACAATGTTTCATTACCCAATGCATACGAGTTCTTTGCTGAAGCCATAATACCCCTTTAACTCCCACCATATCTACTGGCGAAAACAGAAGGATAGGCACAATTTAAGAGAAAATGTCCAGTACAATGAGGAATAAAAGTGCAGTGTAGCAGCAGAACACAAGTAGTGTATAGCCAGGGCTGCCACGTGTTTGTTTGTTGTCTCACATTTATTTTTTACATGATCTGCATGCCAGGCTACACGTAGCACACTGTGGCTTTGTGCTCAGCGCTGCGTCACAGGCTATGGCCCTCTTACCAAACACCAGAAACATGAATGGGACACTGTGAAATGGGGCTTGTAAGGACTGAGGTCTTTGCAAACGCTGCCAGTCTCTAAGGTGGGTATAGCCACCAATTACCCAAGACACAGGCAGTCTTAATGATGTACGTTCTTCTCAGGGATGGGTGGGACTGAAGGGTATCTTATAATGAATGACCCCATACACTTGCAGCTTCTTATGTACCTCACAACACCTTCTATTATAAACTACAGGCCTCGAAAGTTCCAACCCGAAATCTTGTCCCAGGATATAAATAATGGCAGTAATTCTATTTTATGACATTAGGGTTTACTGAAAATTTTGCTCTCATAATGAACTAAAAGATGTGACTGAATTTATAGTGGTCAGCCCTTTATTGAGAACTTAGCACATGTGGAGGGAATGGGGGTGGTGGGAAATAGGGAATATGTATTTTAAATACGAATACTAGGGGTAGTAAGGGAAGGGGGCAACATGGACAACTATTCAATTGTCTATTAGGCAGCTATCATGCTGAACTACAGGGACTAAGTTGTGGTAAAACCCAGGCCTAGTCATCAGCAGAGCTCTGGTGTTTTGAAGAGGATTGGACACCGCTTTAGTACATACTTGTATTGCCCCTATGATAACAATGAATAAATTGACAACTGGGTGTTACCTTTCTGCCTTTCAATGGGGCGTGTCCCTAAACACTTAACACTGTCCAATCAGTGCTGACAGTGTCAAGCTGTGTAGGGACGCACCCTATTGACAAGAAGAAACACCCAGTTGTAAATTTATTCATACACTTCCAAGCGGAATAACAGAGTTAAACAATACAATGCAGAACACTAAGAAAAGACGCTCCTGAATTGTTATTTTATGCAAAACAAGAGGAATACCAAGTACTTACTAAGGTCCTCAGGGTAACGCCAACCAAAATGTAAAATCATACTATTTTGGTGCCTTGGTCAGCAATTTACCATACGGCTATTTTGACACTTTTGTGATCACGGCCTTCAATGCCTAAATGACCACAACAAAATGTCATCTTTTGGAATTATTTTTTTCGCTTTGCGGCACAGATGGATTTTTGTAGAATACCAAAACTGTACCCGTAATGTAAGCTTCATTTAGGGCATTTTTGTAGCTTTATATATGGGGGAAAAAGGGTAGAAAAAAACTAAAAATAATCCACTCAGTCTCCTGTACATAATGATATTAAACATATATACTTGGCTTAACCTTAATTGGTGCTCTAATACCCAAGAACAAAGGTCCCCATTTTAATTCTAGCGCGTTTCCCACAACCGGCTGGTATATTGGCTCAGTTTGAGCTGATCATTTTCAGCTCCCTGTCCCTTCTGTAGTATCAGGCTATAAAGGGTTAGTCAGATCTCTATAGCAAAGTGCTATTAATGTCTATTGTCAGATGAGTTTTGTCCTCCTTGGACCTAAGCACTGCTGGCATATGGCCAGACAGGACATTGATCACCTGTGAATAACAGCATCTGTGAATAACGGACAGAACATCCACTTACATATTTCAGGAGCCTCATCGGATCCATCAGGACAATCCTTCTCGCCATCACACCTCCAACCTTTTGATATGCACGTTACCTGGTCCTTGCAGGCAAAATGTTTAGGACTACAGGTTTTTGGAGCTGAAAGACAAATAAATACAAAATTTTACTATCTATGAGAAGGAAGGTAAAATGAGAACAAAAAAAGTATAAACAGAGAGATTACAAAACGTCTTATATTAGCACAAATAGCGCTGGCCATACACTAGTGATTAAAGACAGAGACGTGTAAACAACTTGATAAGAATTGGTCTGAAAAGGCTTTAGTTTAGAAAGACAAAGCGATCACATGGGAAAATGACCACCGACTGTGCCCATCAATAACTGAAAAATGACACGTCAGATCAACTTTTTCCACAGACACCTGCATTTAATTGGCGTCACGTTCATTCAGGTTACCAAATGGCGCGAAAAGTCTGGACAAGGCCATCTTATATTACTAGTCGATCATAGTTCGTAAATATTCAGTAGAAAAGTAGCATTAGGAAGTAATAAAAAATATTTTTTAAAGTTTCCGGAATCTGATTTGAACATATATCTTATGTCCTTCCGTGAATCAAAAATCATGTATACTGCGACACATTTACGCTTTTGCCATATTTTACAATATATCTAAGTTATAGAGACTTGACAGTTTGCAAGACGGGAATACAATTTCTACATAGTGAATACTACAACTTTACAAGCCTGAGCAAGGCTGAATATAGAATGCAATGTTGTAACACAGCAATGCATTGTAGCACTGCTTCCAGGCATGTCAGCATACAGCGCATGATACTGGGTCTACCACATCAATGCCCTGTCACTGCATCCGTGCCCAACGTTATCAGGTAACATGGTACATACATTGTGCATTAGGAGAGTCCATCCATCTACGGGCAGCACAAAAAGGCACTGCACGTTGCGTATGTCTGCTCGATATGTGCCACACCAGAACGTCTGTTCTTAATAGATCTTGTGCTGGACTGCAGCTGAGCGATGACGGATACTATAGTTAATATGATTTTCAGGCTTACTGGTGAAAAAAAAAATCTTCAAAAAACAATGGAATTCTTTCAAAAAATTCAACTCCGATGTGGCCATGGACATTTTGAGTATGACCAAAGTCTTCACTATAGTTGGTGAAAGAAGTTCCCATTGTACAAAATGGCTCAAAACCTCAGGCTATTTAATGGCACAGCAACTAGAAGATGAAAAGTAGTTACCAAAAAACGTAATGTTCTGGAAAATCCATTGGAAGCCCATGACGCTGCATAAGCTCAAGGGTCTTTAACTTTTCCCCTTTGCTTTCAACACCCCATTTATGTGGTCATTAAAGGTTTAGTAAATCAGGAGCTCTGTATGATGACATAGAACTTTTTTGAGCATTCAGAACAAAGCTGTTTTTTTTACACGTACCATTTGTTTTTGCTAAAATTTAGAATTTTGTGCCATTGGGCATATGACGTTCCATGGGTCACGGGTGTAAATTCTCTTATATACAAATTTTCTTGTGGCAAAATAAACCCTTTTTCCCAACTATCCCTAGAAAGTAATTTGAAATTTTTATTGTGCTATTATAGCAAATCAAACGAACCACATATAGATTTATAATATAACGTGCATGCAGCTGCAAAGTAACACCGTTGGACAATGTCCACACAATATATGGTGTACAATGTCAAAGATGGCCGGCGACTGCAGAACGCCAAGACTAATCAAAATGTATAATGGAGGAGAGCTAGCAGCAAAGCACGAAATTAAAAATGTATTGAAAGCCCCCCACCCCCGACATGTTTCGCCACACAAGCGGCGTCTTCAGGGGTACTGGGGCTATCCTATATGTGATTCGTCTGATTTGCTATAATAGAACAATAAAAGTTTCAAATTACTTTCTAGGGATAGTTGGAAAAAAGGGTTTATTTTGCCACAAGCAAATTTGTATATATGATGTTCCAGTGCCCGCCAACTATCAGGGTCTCCTTTACTTTTTTTGCACGGGTGTAAAATCTGGCACACGGTGTTAGACAGCATTGGCTAGAAATGAGTGAATGGGTTAAACATTTTTAAAATGAAAGGCTTCTATCATCACAGGGAGGAGAAAATAAATCCTAAACCAAATCCAAATTGACCTTGGAATGGTTATTATGAAGAGTCCCCATTGTAACAGCAGACTGCTTCCCCACTATACCTATAAGATGAATGCGTAGAGTCAGGCAGGATCTCTCAGCTATTGTCTAGTGACTACATGTTCTACAACCCAGGGGTTGCTTGTGCTGATCTGACAAGCCGACATACACATTTTGATCAAAACGAGAAGTACAATTTAAATCATTTTAAAACCAGAAGAAATCCTGCATGCGGTGAAGAGTCAAATAGATACCTACAGTACGGAGCTTTGCAGAAGAACAAAGTTAAGGAAAAACTATTTACATACCGGAAACCAGAAGCTTGCATGTACCAGACCTGTTATATACCTTAAGTGTTTTTCTATCATCTATGCTGGTAAAGAAATTCCAGCCTTATTAATAACGTACTATACAACATTCAATGCCCAATGATAAAATGACGGACACTGAACAATGTGGTATACAATACATGACCCTTCTGCCACTGGGTTGTTTTTATACATTATCGATGGCTGATTGGAATTTTACAAATGGGGCTATTGTTTGAAATCTGGAAATATAGAGGCTTATTCGATAGCAATGGTATCAAATGTATTAGGGGTGTATACTATCCGGATGTATAATAACGTGTGTCAAAACATGCTGAACCAAACAGGAGAGGACTATGAACAATGCTGTGATACAGTGCATGATGCAGGTTTAATAATCTCAGTTACTTCCCTAAGGGAAAACTAAATAACACCTACAAAACTTGACCGCAGAGGAATCACACCAAACCCGAAAGATATAAAATGATAATGCAATTTTTTTAATTACCCTTGTCCTGGACTGACCCCAGTAACCTAAAAAAAACAGGGGTTTACATGTTTATTCAGGTTTACTAATGGAATGCTTTTCGGGATGTTTGACGGGGTTGACTTTGCGCAACCTCTGTATAGAACATTGCTTCTTAAACTCACTTTTTTCATTAGAGAAATTAATAAAATAGCAAAAACTCAAGCGAGATCACCACATCTCATCACAGCTGTCTATACATATCATTATACCCATGTCAGCTTTAATGGGGGCGCCCTTTCTGCCGTCATCCTCATTCCCGACAGCACAAATGCTGTGGTGGACAGTTTTATACTTACAAAACTGGGCCTAGCAAAGTATCTCCAGTATTAATGCCAGTTAGGACATACCTAATTTTACATGCTTAGGCAATAATGCACAAATATGACAAAAGATTAAAGGTTTGTTGTTTTTTTAAAATAATGAAATAAAGTTTGTTTTAAAAAAATGATTATGCAAAATCAACAAAATACAATAAACAGGTTCTCTTTTTTTATAAATATTTTTTCTTAAAAGAAAGTCAATAAACGGTATAAAACATGTACATAATTAGGATCTTCGTACTCCTAATCATCTGTACAATAAAGTTATGCCATCTGTTAAGGTGAACGCCAGAATGTTTTTTGTTTTTTTTGCATTCCGTCATAAAAAATGCAATTGATATTGATTGCTACCATGTATATGTTTGCTATGCCTATAAACTGTACATCTTGTCTCACAAAAAACAAGTCTGACAAACGACAAGGAAGCAAAAACAAAAGAATTTCAATAGTCCTTGCAAGGGTTGTCCCACAAAGAACACTTTTCACCTATCCACAGGACAGGTGAACAACGATCGCTGGGGACCCCACCACCCAGACACCCATGATCAGTAAAAGGAGGGCATGATCGTAGTGAGCAGTTTAAATGGAGCCGTGGTCCACCATGCGCCTTGCTGCTCCATTGAATCTTTATGGCACCAAAAAAAGTCAATTGCTGTACTCGGCTGTTACCGTCAGCCCCATTGAATAAAATAGCAATGATCAGTGGGGTTCCCAGTGGTGAGGCCCCCAGCAAAAAAACGATAATTACCTTTTCTGTGTGTAGGTAATAGACGTCCTTCATGGAACAACCCCTTTAATGCCAAAATTGGCTTAGAACTTAGGGGTTTACCTGGATTGGAAAAATAAAAATACCACTAAAGCTTTTGCGTGTTTTGACACAAGGCAGGGAGCCCTAATAATGCACTGTGATGGAAAACAATGTGATAAACATAGCTTTCCTATGGATATGACTAAGGACCCATGCACACGAACGTAAAAACGCCCATAATCACGGGCCATAATTACGGCAAGTAATTACGGGCCTATAGACTTCTATTAGCCACGGGTACCTCCCCGTATGCTTACAGGAAGGTGCCCGGGCCGTTGAAAAATATAGAACATGTCCTATTTTAGGCCGTAATTACGGCACGGGCAGGCCCACAGAAGTCTATGGGGCTCCTGTAATTACGGGAACGTTGCTAGGCGATGTCAGTGGATAGTCACTGTCCAGGGTGCTGAAAGAGTTAAACGATCGGCAGTAACTCTTTCAGCACCCTGGACAGTGACTTCCGATCACAATATACATCAACATGTAAAAAAAATAAAAGTTCATACTTACCCAGAACTCTCTGCTTCTTCCTCCTGTCCGGCCTCCCGGGATGACGTTTCAGCCCATGTGACTGCTGCAGCCAATCACAGGCTGCAGCGGTCACATGGACTGCCGCGTTATCCAGAGAGGTCGGGCTGGATGACGAAAGAGGGACGCGTCACCAAGACAATGGCTGGGTAAGTATGAATTTCTTTTACTTTTACTACGGAAAGGGCTGCCCCTTCTCTTTATCCTGCACTGATAGAGAGAAGGGGCTGCCGATTAGTGCAGTGCAATTTTGCAGCGAAAACGTGCCGGTAAATACAGGTGGAATACTGGTGACACCGGACCCGTATTTACGGACCCGGGTCGAATACGGGTCGAATACGTGTGACCATGGACCCGTATTTACGCCAGTATTTCCGGGAGGAAAAAAATATGTTCGTGTGCATGAGGCCTTAGTCAATGTAGCCAATTACATTCCAATATCAGTGAATGGAGATGGCTGCTCAGATGATACTTTTCCCTATAGGAGTGCAACTCATCACAGTGGTTTTCATAGACTCCTATTTTAATATTTTGGAATCACCAAAAACATGGTGGAATAAGAACTGCAAACTCGCTCCTGGTTCTGACAGGACTACTGCATTTTCCCAGTACTGGGATTTTATTTATGTCTGTTTTCCTTCTCCTGCAGTTTTAAACCTTCTACACTTCAAAAGTTATGATCTAAATGGCTTGTGTATTAACAAACACCAGCTTTCCTAAGATAATTTTACACAATACGTTTTGTGGCCTGTCTAAATATTATTGCAGTTTTCATAAAATTAAATGTCTTCATATAAACGTTGGCAGAACTATTTTCTCAGCTTCCTTTCCAAATCCTCTTGGACTTGTTTAGACTGTACTTGAGGCAAGCAGAAGCAGCGCTACGAGCACCATAAATTTGGACGGTAAGATGACGACCGTTTAGACTGTAATGATTCCGCACTGCAGTAATGATGTGGGTCAAGAAGGTGAGAAATAGAAACGCTACAGCAAGATATAGAGATAGTCAAGAAAATGCAAAGGAGATCAGATGAAGAGCAAAAGGTCAAGACCAGCTTCAAGTGGCAGGAAAACAAAAAATAAAACGAAGTTGCTCATTGGAAGTGCATTAAAATATGTTAGTGACCTGTCCCATCGTGATTGAGGTGGCCGACATGTCAAGCGCCACTTAAGATAACCATCTCATCAGTCCACAGATGAAGCCCTGGATGACTATACTTTACAGTGTCAGCATAGGCGTAGCTATAGAGGGTGCAGAAGTAGCAGTCGCACCCACACCCTGGTGCCGGAGGGGGCTTAAAGGCCCCTCTACCACATAAAAGACGACACCAGTATGAAAAATGGCACATGGTAGTTGGGGGCCCTGTTCAGATTATGTATTGGGGCCCAGGAACTTGTGTCATTGTACTCCGTAAATTACCACACAAACCAGCCATGAGTCAACGGAGAGGTCTTCCATTTAATATCCATAAATCTAAAATTTATATCATAAGTTCAACTGGATAATCAGGAATAAAGGTACTTTACAGTTTCTCAACTTCAGACCTCTAGTGCCCGCAGTATGTCATGTGTTGAGGAGTTCCGTAGTATTGCACGGAATTGCTACAGGTTAGAACATCCCATCATATGACTTGTTAGCGGTACTGGAGGATTGGCGCAGAAAAACACTGCACTATAGTATCCAGTCAATAGATGATCAGCACTACAATGCAAGCATCGCCATATACATAGATTTTTCCAGTATAATTTATATGCACAATCATTGCATCCCCTGATATCCACCATTCACATTTGATTGGTGAAGCTGGCAGGATCCGAAAACATTGAACTAATGTGCAGCTTTAGTTCCAGTTGTGCGATCTATTTATCAAATCTGCATCAAACAAAATGTAAAGGATATACAAACCAATAAGAAATAATTCTTTAATGTGAGCACCTTGAACTGTTCACACTTCTCAATATACTTGGTAAAAACCTGTCAAGTTCCGTGTCTATGGAGAAGAGGAGTTTGTTTTCTATTGTATTGGTGTTGCTGGACCCCCACTCTTTAGATTGATATGTCATAAAAAGGTGACACTCTTGTCCAGGGGCTGTATCAAGCATTGTAGCTGAACTCATACCAATACTCGACACAGCCCAGGAACAACAGACTGCGGTCCTGCTTCTTCTGCTTGTTTTTTAATCTCATAAAACTTCTCTAAATTGTGGGAAAACCCATTGAAGAATGAGGACAAGTGTCACTGCCTCTCTGTCCTTACAGCCAGGAGTATGGACAGAGACTGTATTCTTCGCTGATTTCCCCCCCCCCCCCCCCAAACCCCACGTTATTAGTCGGTGACTTTACTACAGTTGTCCTTTTATTTTAGTACGCCATAAGACAACATTGGTCATATATGCCCCTCATAGACAACAACTTTATTATACTGTATATGGCACACAAACTAGCTTTAGTACTACATCATCTACACCTGGCAAAGTGTTTAATGTTAATATTTGTACAGAATAACTATGTCACAGGTTAATCTGTCCTTTGGCCCTGTTCTTCCTGGAACTGACGAGTCCACATGAAATGTTTGGAAGGATCTAAAGCCAGCGGTAACTCTTTATACATAATATTTAGCAATGTAGAAGAATATTAAACATTATAAAACTGCATAACCATACACGTATCCATGTACTTTGTCCATTAATGTGCATGTTAGGCCGTATTCATATGTTCATGTATGGCCATTGATGGATCAGTCAATAGATTGTATTCAATTTCTATGGGGCTGATGCCACTGTATTAGTCTTCATTGGTTCTGCCATGATCAGTTTATGGTTTAATTTACATCAATGGTAGATGGGTTAAACGAATGTTAGTTTGTTATCAATTTGTAACCATTTTACAAAGGTTTCAGATAAAAAAGAAAAAAGATAAGTGCCACGTAACCTAGCATAAATCATTTGTATAATCAATACAATGTGACAATTGTACAGAGATGAGCGGCACATGCTATGCACATGGGCATAGGTCCACATTGTTTTGTATTTAGGGCATTGTGTGAGCTGGATAACTGGGTTACCATCTCTTTTCACATCGATACAGAACATAAATGATTGACAGTTGAAGTACAAGACCTCCAATCTAGCCATGGAACAGTAGAGAGCAGACCTCTTGCAACCCTTGAACATTATTATCCTCTCTACTTGCTGGCAGGAGCTGCAGAGCAGACGTGACCAAAATGATAGACCTTTGTTTAACATTTTGGTCACACGCTCCGTGCTTCAAGCCCATTTGTGATGGCTGGGGAGAAATAGGAGATGTTTAACAAAGCACAACGGAGCAATGAGTCTCTCTTCTTCAGGAAGAACAAAATAACAAATACGAAAAGGGCGAGTTTGGAGAAGAAAACGAGATCTTGGCAGATCCTCAGAAATCGCTTCACCCTCCCCTGCCTTGCTAGAAATGGTTTGTTTTCATCTACTAAATTATATACAGAACTGGGGTAAATCTGCTTTCATCTCCCTCGTGACTAAAATAGGTCTGTCTTGGATAATGTATGGAGAAGAGCTGCCTATCTATAATGGGCTGGACTTGTCTCTTTAGAAATCCCAGTTCAATGACATGGAGGTCTATTATTCTGTAATCACCCATGAAATGCTATTGTTATAAGAGCGGAGTACATGTCTAAGAGTTATACGACATAATGGTTTCTTGGAATTTTAGGAAAGAACAGTGATTACGTAGCGGACAAGCTCTTATACTTGTCATAGACGCCTCTACTAGCCGTGTAAATGACAGAGCAGTTCCAATTATTTTTCATTGAGCATGTACAATGTAAGCATCGTAAATTCCAAGCCGACTGCAAGGCCTGCTGTCATTTAGAGAAAGCTATGTTACAACATGTAGCACTGTTTTAATGACACGAAGGGCGACAATTATGAACAAATCCTTTGTGATGGGAACCTGAAGAGGTGCGTGTTCTCATTGATTTTAAGAAAGCATCTTAGCCCTAACGGGAAAGACAAGGTTCTGGTTGCTGAAAAGCCATAATGTTCTAACAAACAAGTGTCCGGTACCCCAAAGCTTGTAACAGATTTAGAGCAGTCGTATCGGCTGAGGTTAATGGGTTAGTATGGTTTCTAAGTGAGGTCTGATAAGATTTTATCTACTCAAGTCTTAAGTGTTAATTCACCTTTGATCATCATTTTATGGTTCATATAGAGCAGAAATGGAAGAATTTAAGACCTTAGAAGCCGGTTATATCACTACAGGAGAGAGTGTTGTCCTATGTTGTATTCAAACATTTATAGGTTATCTACATACAAAATTGAGTAACTGCAAAAAAAAAAAAAAAAAATAAGACTACCTATCTTGCATTGATTCGTAGTTACAGACTGTATTGGGTCACGTTCGGACATGGCGGATGTATTGCAGATAGTCAGTGCGGATGTCGCACCGAATGCTCGCAACTAAGTATAGAACAATGCTAGTGAATACAATTTTACAAAAAAACAATAAAACGTTGCAGTCGTTTTGCTGTAACACGTGGATTTGCTGAACCCAAGGGTCAAGAGCTGCATTACCAATTCTACATGCTTCAGAATGTAAATCTTCCAGTATCCCTCACGGGTTCATTGTCTATACAGAACATGTTCGGGTGATACACGCACACTGTACAGTAATATGATGGATAATGGAAAATTAAATGTCTCACTGCATTATAGAAGCTTGGCTAAAGTGTTAGGGAAGGATCGGTCAACAATCTTGTTGACGGTTTCCAAGGACAACCAGCAGATTGTAGATGCAAATGTGGGCCATAATACAGTCTAACTCCTAATCAGTGCAATGTATTTACAAAGTTATTTAACTATACACTACCGTTCAAAAGTTTAGGGTCACTTAGAAATTTCCTTATTTTTGCAAGAAAAGCAGTTTTTTTCAATGACGATAACATTAAATTAATCAGAAATACACTCTATACATTGTTAATGTGCTAAATGACTATTCTAGCTGCAAACGTCTGGTTTTTAATGCAATATCTACATAGGTGTATAGAGGCCCATTTCCAGCAACCATCACTCCAGTGTTCTAATGGTACATTGTGTTTGCTAACTGTGTTAGAAGGCTAATGGATGATTAGAAAACACTTGAAAACCCTTGTGCAATTATGTTAGCACCGCTGTAAACAGTTTTGCTATTTAGAGGAGCTATAAAACTGACCTTTCTTTGAGCTAGTTGAGAATCTGGAGCATTACATTTGTGGGTTTGATTAAACTCTCAAAATGGCTAGAAAAAGAGAGCTTTCATGTGAAACTCGACAGTCTATTATTGTTCTTAGAAATGAAGGCTATTCCATGCGAGAAATTGCCAAGAAACTGAAGATTTCCTACAACGGTGTGTACTACTCCCTTCAGAGGACAGCACAAACAGGCTCTAACCAGAGTAGAAAGAGAAGTGGGAGGCCCCGCTGCACAACTGAGCAACAAGACAAGTACATTAGAGTCTCTAGTTTGAGAAACAGACGCCTCACAGGTCCTCAACTGGCAGCTTCATTAAATAGTACCCGCAAAACGCCAGTGTCAACGTCTACAGTGAAGAGGCGACTCCGGGATGCTTCAGGGCAGAATGCCAAAGAAAAAGCCATATCTAAAACTGGCTAATAAAAGGAAAAGATTAATATGGGCAAAAGCACACAGACATTGGACAGTGGAAGATTGGAAAAAAGTGTTATGGACAGACGAAGTTTGAGGTGTTTGGATCCCACAGAAGAACATTTGTAAGACGCAGAACAACTGAAAAGATGCTGGAAGAGTGCCTGACGCCATCTGTCAAGCATGGTGGATGTAATGTGATGGTCTGGGGTTGCTTTGGTGCTGGTAAAGTGGGAGATTTGTACAAGGTAAAAGGGATTTTGAATAAGGAAGGTGATCACTCCATTTTGCAACGCCATGCCATACCCTGTGGACAGCGCTTGATTGGAGCCAATTTCATCCTACAACAGGACAATGACCCAAAGCACACCACCAAATGATGCAAGAACTATTTAGGGAAGAAGCAGGTAGCTGGTATTCTATCTGTAATGGAGTGGCCAGCGCAGTCACCAGATCTCAACCCCATAGAGCTGTTGTGGGAGCAGCTTGACCGTATGGTACGCAAGAAGTGCCCATCAAGCCAATCCAACTTGTGGGAGGGGCTTCTGGAAGCATGGGGTGAAATTTCTCCCGATTACCTCAGCAAATTAACAGTTAGAATGCCAAAGGTCTGCAATGCTGTAATTGCTGCAAATGGAGCATTCTTTGACGAAAGCAAAGTTTGAAGGAGAAAATTATTATTTGAAATAAAAAATCATTATTTCTAACCTTGTCAATGTCTTGACTATATTTTCTAGTCATTTTGCAACTCATTTAATAAATAGAAGTGTGAGTTTTCATGGAAAACACAAAGTTGTCTGGGTGACCCCAAACTTTTGAACGGTAGTGCGTATATATATATATATACATATATATATATATACATACATACACACACACACACAAACACACACATACATACAGTGGAGGAAATAAGTATTTGATCCCTTGCTGATTTTGTAAGTTTGCCCACTGTCAAAGACATGAACAGTCTAGAATTTTTAGGGTAGGTTAATTTTACCAGTGAGAGATAGATTATATAAAAAAAAAAAAAAAGAAAATCACATTGTCAAAATTATATATATTTATTTGCATTGTGCACAGAGAAATAAGTATTTGATCCCCTGCCAACCATTAAGAGTTCAGCCTCCTCCAGACCAGTTACACGCTCCAAATCAACTTGGTGCCTGCATTAAAGACAGCTGTCTTACATGGTCACCTGTATAAAAGACTCCTGTCCACAGACTCAATTAATCAGTCTGACTCTAACCTCTACAACATGGGCAAGACCAAAGAGCTTTCTAAGGATGTCAGGGACAAGATCATTGACCTGCACAAGGCTGGAATGGGCTACAAAACCATAAGTAAGACGCTGGGTGAGAAGGAGACAACTGTTCGTGCAATAGGAAGAAAATGGAAGACATACAAAATGACTGTCAATCGACATCGATCTGGGGCTCCATGCAAAATCTCACCTCGTGGGGTATCCTTCATCCTGAGGAAGGTGAGAGCTCAGCCGAAAACTACACGGGGGGGACTTGTTAATGATCTCAAGGCAGCTGGGACCACAGTCACCAAGAAAACCATTGGTAACACATAACGCCGTAATGGATTAAAATCCTGCAGTGCCCGCAAGGTCCCCCTGCTCAAGAAGGCACATGTACAGGCCCGTCTGAAGTTTGCAAATGAACATCTGGATGATTCTGAGAGTGATTGGGAGAAGGTGCTGTGGTCAGATGAGACTAAAATTGAGCTCTTTGGCATTAACTCAACTCGCCGTTTTTGGAGGAAGAGAAATGCTGCCTCTGACCCAAAGAACACCGTCCCCACTGTCAAGCATGGAGGTGGAAACATTATGTTTTGGGGGTGTTTCTCTGCTAAGGGCACAGGACTACTTCACCGTATCAATGGGAGAATGGATGGAGCCATGTACCGTCAAATCCTGAGTTACAACCTCCTTCCCTCCACCAGGACATTAAAAATGGCTCGTGGCTGGGTCTTCCAGCACGACAAATGACCCAAAACATACAGCCAAGGCAACAAAGGAGTGGCTCAAAAAGAAGCACATTAAGGTCATGGAGTGGCCTAGCCAGTCTCCAGACCTTAATCCCATCGAAAACTTATGGAGGGAGCTGAAGATCCGAGTTGCCAAGCGACAGCCTCGAAATCTTAATGATTTACAGATGATCTGCAAAGAGGAGTGGGCCAAAATTCCATCTAACATGTGTGCAAACCTCATCATCAACTACAAAAAACATCCGACTGCTGTGCTTGCCAACAAGGGTTTTGCCACCAAGTATTAAGTCTTGTTTGCCAAAGGGATCAAATACTTATTTCTCTGTGCACAATGCAAATAAATATATATAATTTTGACAATGTGAATTATTTTTTATTTTTTTAATATAATCTATCTCTCACTGGTAAAATTAACCTAGCCTAAAAATTCTAGACTGTTCATGACTTTGACAGTGGGCAAACTTACAAAATCAGCAAGGGATCAAATACTTATTTCCTCCACTGTATACACACATGGGAAGAAAAAAAAATGTGTTAAAGAGATGAGTATCCACTTGAACAATTGTAGACTTACTGACAAGACAGTATTTCATATTGTACTGCAGTAGCAATACACCATGAAAATAGATGGGCAGTTCATATAGTAATTATTACACATGAAAGGGGTTGTCCCGTTTAGAAAAACTATTTTCATATACCCCTACTAGAGAATACTAAAAAAGTTTATATAGGGGGTACTCATTTTTTGGCCAGAGTGGAGAGTGGTTACCAAGAGCATCTCTTTCTCTGGAGGAGCTGTCCTGTTCTGCACAGACAGCCCACTGATTTGAATAGGCACTGTGTAATGCCCAATTTCCCCTGCGGTGGCGCTGTAGGAAAATGAAACACTTATTGCCAGTTTCCCCCACAGATTACATCTGATCCCAGAGGTTCCTAGCAGGGGGCACTTGCATGTGATCAGCTTATCGTCAAGGGACCCTTCTAACAAGTATGTAGAGATTGTCCAAAGAGGAAAACACCTTTAACTTGCTTGATAACACATTCAGCCTGAAATCTGCCAATAGGTCTGATCTTGACGTTTGCTGAGCAGTCTTACATACATGGACGGTATTAAGGTGATGAAATGTTGCAGTTGTTTTTTCTCTCCATAAACAGGTCACAAAGAAAGAAGTCAGGGTAGACTATAAACAGGTTCTGGAAGAAGCCTTATTTCAAAAACAGATGTTTTATGGAAAAGAAAGGCAACAAAAAAACAAAAAAAATGAAACCACATTCCATCTCTGAAGCTGCTTCTACAAGGTTTCGTTTCCAAATATGAATAACAGGAATAGAATGAGAAAAACAAGCTTGTTTTCATGAAGATCCTGCACTGAGAAAGCAGCTGGAATATCACAGCCTCGGACACGGACAAATGGTTTTCTTTACAGGGAAACAACACCATCTTATGTCCTATTATGATACTGTGCACCCGAAACACGAGAGACTGGTCAGCCCCACAGCTGTTAATGGTGTTCTTCTATTGGGAAACTGGGAAGGGCCGCCATCAGGTTCCCATCAATGACGCTGTAGATTAAAGCACATCTGCAATATGTGCTCTGTAAAATAAGCTCACATTCTCTGTTGACACATGTGGGAGTTCAATATTGACATATACAGCCATTATAAACATGCGTTCCTTGTGCACATTCCATCTTCCATTCCGCTTCCTTCAAAAAAATAAATATTTTTTGAAAGAGAAAAAAAAAAAAAAAAAATACCTTAGGCTGGGTTCACACTGAGTTTTTTGCAGGCAGAAAATCTGCCTCAAAATTCAGTTTGGAATGTTTAGGCAGATTTTGCTCGGCCCGCACGGCGCAAAAAATTTTGCGCCGTTTTTCGCTCGGGGCCATTGTGCGCCACGGGCAAAAAACTCTGCAAAATATGCTTTCTCTCCCTTCCATTGTCAACGGGAGGTCAGAAACGTAAACGCCCGAAGACAGGGCATGCCCCTTCTTTTTCCCACGAGCCGTTTTTTCAGCTCGTGGGGAAAAAACGCCTCCACCTCCCATTGAAATCAATTGGGGGTGAAAAGCAGATTAGGCCGTTTTTTTGGCGTGTTTTTCGACACTGTTTCCACGTCAAAAAAACTCTGTGTGAACTGACCATTAAACTACTAAAATCTGGAGATTTTCAACTTGTAAGAACAAACCGTACGTAACCAACTTTTAAATCAATCAAAAAGTCACATTGATATAACGTACAACAAAGTTTGGAAAAGATAAGAGTGGTCGCTGATAGACATAATATACAATGCATTATATGGAACAACATGTGAACATAATGAAGTCAACTGGATTTGGAAAAGGGATCACTCCTTCTCGGGGCGCTCCTGTATTCTAAATGATTAACTCGGTGGCTCGTATCAAGGGGGTCTCCACAGTTTTTTGGATAAAAAATCATTTATTCTTTTAAAATAGATTACATATGTGTATAGACCACCATGCAACGCGTTTCGACCTAGCACTTAGGTCCTCATAAGGCATAAAAACTTTTTTTATTTAGTGTTATTTGAGGAACCCATCTAGACCCTTTGGTAATATTTGCTTAGAATTATGCCATCATTTCGGAAACATTTTTTGCTACATGAATGATCAAGTATTGATATAGTTCAGATTATGTATTCTGGAAATGGATTGTAGATTGGCATGAAAAAGGGTAAATCAGTTGGGGGTGTAGAATGACAAGTATAATCTGCATTTCACCCCCAATGATCCAGCAGAAGGCAATGCCATGGAATAAACTGGCCCATGCTGCAACCTATAATCTAATTGTTGCGACCACCGCCCATGGTGTATACCGTGTTATCGGCTGATAGTTGCCTGTTCTTAACTGCCTTTACTCATGTTTTGTATAGGACTGAAAATATTTCAGTAAACATTGATTTACTAAAAAATTAGAGTAAGTAGGACACAACATTTCACTAAGAAGTAACGTCGTCCGACATGCCACAATGATGGACACAGCTCTGTGGGGCATTCACATAGCTGTCACTGTGCGTAAGAAACTGCTGTGAATAAGTCAGCCAGCAGGGAAGAAACACTTGCGCAAGTCAGGATCACAGAATAAGGCAGCCGCAGGAGTTTAAGTTTATTAAAATTATTGTGTTTAGATTGAGAGATTTACGAATTTAAGCCATGTAAGCCCCCACAGGGAAGCTTTAATTTCGTAACTAGACTTTATTACAGATATGATTATATTTGGCTTACATTCCTTGGGTAACATTAGAATTGTCAATAGGTAACAGGACTGTGTGCAGTATTTCCACCCAAAAACAATTATATAAAAAAACAATAAGATTACAATTCATTTCAGGATCCAGTATTGAAGTGTAGCTGCGCTCAATGTTTGTAGGCCAAGTACACCCTACTCAAAAAAATGACATAATAAAACCCCTAATTCTAGGATCATACAATGTTCTACATATTAAAAGGTATTGCATAATTACTGTGCAATTACCCCCTAGAGCAGGGGCCTCAAACACGCCAACGGAGCTGCCTAAAGGGTGAAGGGCACCGTGGCAGCGCCTACGGGGTGGGGGTGGCAGCGCCTACGGGGTGGGGGGCACTGTGGCATTAGCTACGGGTGGGGGGCACCGTGGCATTCGCTACGGGTGGGGGGGGGCACCGTGGCAGTATCTACAGAAGGCACTGTGGCAGTATCTACAGAGGGCACTGTGGCAGTATCTACAGAGGGCACTGCACTCAAAAGGTGTCCATAGCCTTTAACTCTCCTGACGTGTCTCTTTTTAGTAAATATTTGCATAAAACACCATTCTTAAGCACCTTTTCTTAGAGCTCTGCATTGCGTACTTCATCTGTTATTCCTCCTGGAAATGTACGAAAAAAACTTGACAATTGGATTTTCTCATTCCCCTTGTCAATAGGGTGAGTCCATATACAGTCCGACACTGTTCAATCAATGCTAAGGATGTCAGACTTTGTAGGGACAACATCATGTGGATAATCGTCAACACCCAATTTATTCACGCATTTTCAGGAGGAACAACATTAGATGTATGACTGGTAACCCACACATCATCTGCTTTCTATCTATTGAGTATAAGCAGCTTCATGCAGGTCATAAACCTTGACATCCCTCGGACATATTGTAAACAGAGTTGTCAATGCTGGTGTATATGCTGTGATTCAAGCCTGATCATTTCTGTAGTAAGTGCTTTTTATGGCCTTTTTAATTTAATGTCATTTTGTACATGCTTTTTTCTAAAAAATTTAAAGAGAAACCTATGGGGGGGGGGGGGGACGCCATACACAGAGCATTCTGGATTATGAAAAAAGAACTGCAACTGACCACTAAATTGCCTCAAATATGCCACAAACCAAAAGGCAGTTGTATGTGCATTTTCTATTTCCCCAGACTTTAATGTATAATCTGGCCGCATCAAAAAACGCAGTTTAAAATGCCACAAAAAAAGCAACAAACCTAACATGGAGGTGCTTGCAACATATTCCCCAAAAAATGACAACTTATTAGTGTTCCTCCAGGTTTTAAATACTTACACATAGATAGGCAACAAAATCAAAAAGAATTATAATCAAGGTGGACGGAGAATTCAAAACCAAAATCATTGCTGGGAAAATGGATTTTGGACATGTGTCTTGACTTGTGATGATATTTAATATACACTGTAGCAAAGTACATGGAAACGACTGAAGAAGGGCTGGGATTTGCATCAGAAACACAGTAACCAGACCTGGAAGGAAGTGAAAAGGTCTTTATCCATATCCAAAATACCTCATTACAGTAAAGTATCAAGTTTGCAGCCACAAGAATAACAGGCGAAGATGTTGGCAGTTTTCTCAATCGCTGCTCCATGTATGCTAAACATTAGAAAAAAAACTAAAAAATTCTGTGTGACCATTTTCATTATTAATAAGAAACATGATCACATTAGAATTAATTTTTTTAAGCCAAGTAGCAAAAAACACCATTTAGTCAATGCCTCAAAAGAGTAAAATGAGTGTCTCAAACAGCTGTAACGCAGTCGCAATACCCAGACCTCCCGCAGTCCTACTGCACCGGACTTAGGCCCTGTTCACATCACGTATACTTGTTTGCGTTTAGCGTGAACACGTGTTTCCATGGAGCTCTATTGTACGACAACGGCCAAAAGATTGTACATCATGAGATTTTCAATAGCTTTTCATGGTTTAGCCATTTAACGGATACTATTATAGCTTATTGGCGACAGATGCATTAAACGGATGCCTATCAGTGGCATCCAACACCCACAGACTATAACCGATGTCATGAAAAGGGTTGTGAGAGTTTATGGCATATCCGTTAAATGGATACCATTATAGCCTATGAGTGACGGATGTCAGGCATCCATCCTAGCCGAAGTTTAATGCTGCTTTGATTTTTCACTTTGTATTTGGAAATCCTCTAAACATTAAGGGGCAGATTTATCAAAATTGTCTAACAGAAATGGCCATGTTGACTGTAGTACATTTAAAAAATACTAATTATTTTTCTGGGGCAGAGTAAATGGAATGGTTTAAATCAAGTTTTTAGGTTAAACTTATATTTTCCAATTTCACGATTTATAAATTCTAAAATCTTGGGAGTTTTCACACGGAACATTGAACCTCACAGTAAACTAACCCTTCCTGTTCTGTAGAGATCACTTCTCAGCAGTCATGTCATTATCACAAGCAGGATTACAATGAAAAGGTAACAACTATTTTAGGCTTCGTTCACATCCGCGCTAGGGCTCCGTTCGGACGTTCCACCGGAGCTTCACCGTCGAAACAGAGCTCTGACAGAAACGAACGAAAACCATAGGTTTCCGTTTCCATCACCATTGATTTAAATGGCGACTGATCCAATGCAAATGGTTTCAATAGACAACGCTATTGATTCCATCAAAACGACAGAACCCTTGCACAACTGACACAAACTGAGACCATTTGCACCAGATCCGTCTCCATTGAAATCAATGGTTATGGAAACGGAAACCTATGGTTTCCGTTCGTGTCTGTCAGGGCTCCGTTCCGACAGGAAGCTCTGACGGAACGTCGGAACAGAGCCCTAGCGCAGATGTGAACGAAGCCTTATACAGCTGGAGGCAAATAACACAGGATCCTCCATAGACAATAGGTGATTGGGACAGTTCACATCCTCTCCCTCCCTGAACAGGTCACAAAGCATGCCCACAACACTCCCCCATGAGTGAATGAGTGGTCTTCAGACTGCAGTTTCCTATAATGTGGCTGTTGTAATGCAAATCTCCAAAATGCTATTCACAGAACAGAGCAGCACGCTCAGGCGAGATGGCTACCTACATAATCATGTAAAGAAAATAGAAAAAAACAAAAACATTATATATATTATATACATGTACATACACACATACTAATATAATTATATGCTGAAAAAGAAGAATGCTTTCAAAAATAGAAGTTAATTGTATTATGTTAATTGACAAAAACTAAGTGAATAGTCAGAAGAGAAATCTAAATCAAATCAATATTTGGTGTGATCACCCTTTGCCTTCAAAACAGCATTAATTCTTTTAGGTATACCTAGCACATGGATTTTGTAAGATTAGGGTCAGTTCACATGTTGCACAAATACTGCGGATTTTCCGCAATGGAAAATCCACAGCATAATACAGCAGCAGAAAAGTGGGTGAGATAGAACAAATCTCATCCACACGCTGCGCTACGTAAACGCATTTTTTTGCAATAATTGTTAGGGGGAGCAGATTTTTTTTTACCTCCAAAACTTTTTTATTTTTCTGGATTTTTTTTTTTAATCCCAGAAGGGGACACCAACATGCGATCCTCAGATTGCTCAAATATTACACTGCAAAACGTCCATATTGCAGTGTATTATGCCTTTCAGTGTTCGCGTTTATGCACACGTAGAGGAAATGCTGTAGATTCTCCATGTAGATTTGCACAATACCAGCAAAGTGGATGTGATTTAAACAAGTCTCAGAATTTTTTAGGTTAATTTCGGTTGATGATTTTTATCGCACATTTCACCCTTTTTAATGTACAGGAGTGAAAAGGGAATTTGTGGCATATTTTATCCACCACCTGTGCACCTACCCTGAAAATAAGGCAGCCTAGCAGGCCTTGTGTTTGGCATACTACAGTGAAACCCCTCCAAAACTCCACCCCTTAAGAAAAGAGGGCCCTCAACCCATCCAGATAAAATCCCCCCCTTCCGTTATAGTCTATGGAATTTGCCGCTCTATAAGCAGACCACACCCTAAACCAACCAATATTTACTTATTAGAGTAAATTTTTCGGTGGGAACCAAGTGCCATACCGCATCACCGGACAAGATAGAGCATGAGCAGGACACTTGCTTGGCACATCAGGGGAGAGAATCTGGCAGCATCGCACCACAGTATTGTGACAGAGATAACAGGATGAGGAGCATTTCCAGCACCACGGAGCGTCATAGGATAGGAGGGGGGCTTTTAGAGAAGGGAAGGGAGCAGAACGTGTTATGCTGCACTAAACAGCCGAGAAAGGGAGTCTGCAAACTGCCAATGGGGTGTCAAGGTTAGCAGTGAGGGGGAATATGGAGAGCGGAACCTGACTGGGGTCTAAGAATGTGGGGAGCCATGTTGGTCTACGATACTGTATAAGAATAAAAACTGAGCCCTAATTGAGACCAGAAATTAAATAAGGGCCATGCTGGGGACCAAGATTGAGAGCGGGAGCTACGCTGGGGACAAAGATTGAGAGCGGGAGCCACGCTGGGGACTAAGAATGGGAGCGCAAGCCACGCTGGGGACTAAGAATGGGAGCGCGAACCACGCTGGGGACTAAGAATGGGAGCGCGAACCACGCTGGGGACTAAGAATGGGAGCGCGAACCACGCTGGGGACTAAGAATGGGAGCGCGAACCACGCTGGGGACTAAGAATGGGAGCGCGAGCCACGCTGGGGACTAAGAATGGGAGCGCGAGCCACGCTGGGGACTAAGAATGGGAGCGCGAGCCACGCTGGGGACGAAGAATGGGAGCGCGAGCCACGCTGGGGACTAAGAATGGGAGCGCGAGCCGCGCTGGGGACGAAGATTGAGAGCAGGAGCCACGCTGGGGACAAAGATTGAGAACGGGAGCCATGCTGAGGGCCAAGATTGAGAGCGCAAGCCATGCTGGGGACTAAGAATGGGAGAGCAAGCCACGCTGGGGACTAAGAATTGGAGCGCGAGCCACGCTGGGGACTAAGAATGGGAGCGCGAACCACGCTGGGGACTAAGAATGGGAGCGCGAGCCACGCTGGGGACTAAGAATGGGAGCGCGAGCCACGCTGGGGACTAAGAATGGGAGCGCGAGCCACGCTGGGGACGAAGAATGGGAGCGCGAGCCACGCTGGGGACTAAGAATGGGAGCGCGAGCCGCGCTGGGGACGAAGATTGAGAGCAGGAGCCACGCTGGGGACAAAGATTGAGAACGGGAGCCATGCTGAGGGCCAAGATTGAGAGCGCAAGCCATGCTGGGGACTAAGAATGGGAGAGCAAGCCACGCTGGGGACTAAGAATTGGAGCGCGAGCCACGCTGGGGACTAAGAAAGGGAGCTACGCTGGGGACTAAGAATGGGAGCGGGAGCCACGCTGGGGACTAAGAATGGGAGCGGGCGCCATTCTGATGACAAAGAATGAGAGTTTATTTGTGTGCTGTATGCGGTTTGCTGACTAGATTACACACATTAACCTATATACTTTTTTCTTTGAGAGGACCACCCCCATAAAATACCATTTTGTGTTGTTGGCTCAGACGTGTCACTGTATATTATTTGCAAATCAATTTTGTTGCAGTTCTGGTCACTTCACTGTCATGACAAGGATGAACAATCATCTAACAACCGCAGTTTATTAAACAGCTGAGACAGGAGAGAAATGGGCGGCAGGGGGCTTCACATATCTGCCATTTTCTGAGGACACTGGTTCAGAGCGGACTTGTGAAGTAGAACGTATAGAAGTCCTTTCCTTTCAGCAAACTGTGACTGCACATATTGACACTGACCTACCAGACAAGCTACTGTCACATTTCGCTGTAAGGCTTCATCTTTCTCAGTGCATTAGCAGCTCATATTGGAAACCAGATGCTTTAACTCAGAAGAGCAGACAGAAGGCAGCGTTACAGTGTCAGTAGACAGACATGACAGGAAAGGCTCCGGACAAGCCAGGGATCTGAACAACCAGCCAAATATCAGATGGCATGGTTAACCACAAAGCTCCACTTCACCGGAAGGCACGTATGAGCGGCCCACTTTCCTTCATGCTGAGGAGTGTTGACTGTCAGCCCAATCAGAAGCGGGGACTGGGGCCCTCCACCTTCTCCCCCAGGGGAACCATCATTTAAAAAAAAATTGCAGCTATCTGCCTGCAGTCTCCATTTAATTATGGTTCTCTCCCTCCCTGGCTTATCAATTAGCTGAGAATGGAGATGCCTGTAAGCATGCTGGATGCCTTACTTCACTATACGCTCTTAGTAATAACCGACCTGAGACATAAAAATGAGGATAAGGAGGGGGTGGGGATCATTTTCACCTGTCAGGAGCGGGCACTAATGTCTAAATATAGCTCCGAACCAGTGCTCGGTCATGCCTGCAGATGCCATTCCTGTGCCCTTTGCAATCAGAGATAATCACAGCCATATGGACTAATGAAACCTTTTTAAGCCTCACCAGACAGTCAAATTACAGTTTTAGATAAACATCTCCACACACGTAAAACCCCAGATATATTTTGCTCTGCTATGTTGTTAGAACGTCTCCAGTTCTGGTAATTTTTCCATTCTACCCTTTTTTTGCGTCTAGCTGGAAATGCAGCCTCCATTTATCCAATGCCATCCCCACCTACGGAAAAAACTAAAAGCATCAAAGCCGATACTGCAGGCCAACACCATAAACATAAAAAGCATATTACAGACAGAAGTCAGCCAGTGAAATCTGAACGCAGGATATCTAGAACAAGGGACCTGAACATGAAATGAAAAGACCTAAAGGGTATATTAGTACATACTTCTATACAGAAAGGGAAGGATCCATGGAATAATCTTCCGGTAGAGGTTCATAGATCAAAAGACATGCATGGGACAATCATATAGGTACTGTAGGAGTCAAAATGAAAGAAGGGGGGGCTCTGGCCCCACCCGAGCTCAAGTCTTCACAAAATGGTAAAGGGCACATATACGCAATACAGGGGGGCAAACTAGATGAACCTGCTGACTTTTGTGACATCAAAGTCCATGTTTCAGTCGGACAGGCATAGCCCTGCATCATGTGGGTGCAGCCGGTCTATTCTCTCACACGGACAGAATTCCTGTAAGTACTTTAGTCCATTCGTAATCCACGGGGCAGCTCTAGGCTATTACCTCCGCCATTTGTGATCAGTCAGAAAGCAGTGACATCATTAGAGCCCTCAGCACCTTCAGTAGAAGACTGGCTTCTTTAGGCAAAAAAAAAAAAACTTAAAACATAGTTTCTAACATGGTGTTCAGACGGCAAGAAGTATAAATCAACATTCACAGATGTTTTGAAGGGATCACAGTAGCCTAGGAGAGATTATCATACTGAACCAGATGTATTCATTTACATAATGCATAGGGAGATATCCAGTTCTGGCAGTGGCACCACTTATCTCCTGAGGACAAAGGATCGGACAAGATAGAACTTGGGGGGAAAAGTTGGGCTCTCCCCATGCATATTGATTGATGGCGGATAACAGGATCTTCTGACAAATATTTATGTCAAACTTTAGAATCTGTGAAAAGACTGAGCAGATCAAGAACAACCTGTTCCATCTATTATAGTTAGTGGTGGCAGCCATTTTGACCAGAAAGCGACAAGAAATGTAGCTCTATGGGTTGTCACTTTGATAGAGCGGCACAGAAAGAAATAGAATTTTGTAATGTTGTCGGCATGTTCAATCTATTTGTAAGTGACAACCAATATGTTGTCACGTATACAAAAATGGCCGCCGCAACTGAATAGAATGACAATCTCTGTAAAAAAATTAAACCTAATTACCAAACATTGGCTACCGCTGTCACTTCTCATTTACTAACTAAGGGCAATTTTTACGTTTTTGATGGAAATCCTCTTTAAGTTTAAAGTATTCATAATGAAGCCACAATCATCTTTTCTGCACAGACGCAATGGATGCCAATCAGTTGGAGAGGAATACATTTCCTCCATTACCATTTACTTGGTGAATAAATGGTACGATACTACAGTAGAACGGTTTGTCTTCGAAGCAGTATGAGCAGCTTATTTGAACGGACTACATATCTACCTGTTCACTGAAATATATATTCACATCTAACGTTGTAAAGTGCTCTCTGAGGGCAGCTATCTGAATACGCATAATTTCAATGGTCGAGATCGAGTGTTGAGACGCTAAGTTCAAGGAGTTGTTTTTTTCTTTTCAAAGTAAGCGGGGAGATCTGACCGGTCCACTTATAGAAGTACCAGATTCTCCATAATACCATCCGGACGTCGATGAATATTATCAAAAACGGATATTACCAATACCTAAGTTCCTGCACGTTGCAATTTTATAGTATCAGAGCTATTATATGACGCGCGCGCACACACACACACACACACACACACACACACACACACACACTATATACAACAGGTATTTGTTGAACTTTCTTTTCACATGTTGACTACCAGACGACAATCTTTGGAGTGGATTTTTTCACGTGAAACCATACGATACATACCTTCCGAACGATCTTAACCCGAACGTCATCCAAACTCTTAAACCACTAAATTTGCGTCCATGAACTGTCTGTAATGCATTGTTACAGACCACCATGTTCCCTCAATGTTGGCAAAGTAGACTTTGAGAGTGCGTTAAAGCGGGTGTCTCACAAAGACAACCGCTGTCTACAGGAATCATTAGTCCATATAGAAAGGATAGAGATGACGGAGAGCCGCGCCTGCCAACCATGTAATGTCCATCTATGCATTACACGGTCAGCTATTCAATTGGTCAACATGAAATGCTACATTTGCCTTGCCGGAAACGCGGTAAGAGAAGTCGGACGCACAGCGGCTTTTTTTCATGACAGAACCCCTTGAAAGATACTCTTCAGTGTCAGAACCCTACAAAACAGAACTATAAATGATTCCTGTACCCTTCAGAGAGTACTTAAGAGTTAAATGCAGTCCTCCTTAAATGATCAATTTTGGGTGGGGTTAGAATTTAACATCTTCCTTAAAAAGTAACGCTAGACGCTAGACAGTCCTTTAGCCATACATAAATAACATTCCAGACATGACAGTAACGGTTCTAAAAGGTCAACTCTGCTTTTATAGGATAAAAAGCACTACACGGTCACAGGAAATTTTACATATAGCCATATCAGTTGTCTACATATTTACATTGTGATCCATATAATTAAACAGATCAGGTAATCGGACCAGACAGCCGCTTGCCATATGTAACCACAAGCCAGACACGGCATGAATGGTTATATAATCTAAGCTGAATATCAGTACTGTAGCAGGAAAAAAAAAAACACTACCAGCAGGCCAAGACACGCACAAAATATTGAATACACACAATGTGATTTTCATCACAAAATAGATCCAGTTTCAGAAACATATTAATGTCACAAAACATGAAACCCCACAAGTTTAACCGGGCCCCACTGCAATATAGCGGTCACCCCGAGTAACAATCGCCGGCTTTGTGGCAGATTCTAAAATAATGTATCCTAAGTTAACACTGCTCGACAGAGCTCACTACTGGGCCTGACTTCATTTATCGCTACATCCTCTCCCCGCTGCTTCCATCTCCCTATGGAATATCATTTAGTATGATGGAATTTCCTCTGCATTCCTTTCACAATGTTTCCACCCATTTCATATGCAGAACAGTGCGGGCTGGCAGAAAGATCTGGGTATAATGTGCTCATAGTCTGCAAGGGCCAAGTATTAACCCCATGGCTGTTCAACAAGCATGTTCAGGGCAAAATCCATTGTTCAGTTTAAGAAACGACATACAGTACAAATGCAGTGGCGGAAAAATGATGAAAGACACTTCCATACAGACTTGATCGCTCAAACTGGGACCATATTACCAGAGATAAAGGTTTTAAAAAAGAAACCGTGAACTGCACCCCACATGCAAGGCAATTTCTCTGTGCTGCTGAAATGGTCCTAAAAAGGTGTGAGGGTGCCAAAAATACACTTTGCAAAAGAAAACCTATTGGCACATCGGGTGCTAAAGGGGTTATTCAGTGGCAGAGAATAATACGGTTATCATGTAGTCACATAAAATTAGGTAACTAACTAAATATTATTGATGTGCACTGATTCTCCATATGAAACGGTCACAAGGTCTCAAAAATTCGGTACTTACTTCTTTATCCACTTTGATGACGAGCGAACAGTCCCACGTGTTCAAAAAAAGCTCAGAGTCAGCACGTCATCAAAGTACATGACTGCAAGGGGGCTGGCACTGTGACGATGTTGAGGTAAACCAGTGCTGTCTCGTTTCCCCGACATTGCACATTGTAAGGGTATGTTCACACGGCAGCGTCCGTAACGGCTGAAATTACTGGGCTGTTTTCAGGAGAAAACAGCACCGTAATTTCAGCCGTAATGGTATGTTGAGGCGCTTTTTGCTGCGTCCATTACGGACGTTAAATGGAGCTGGTTTTCCATGGAGTCCATGGAAAACTGCTCCATTTACGTCTGAAGAAGGGACATGCACTTCTTTGACGCGGGCGTATTTTTTATGACCGTGTGTACAGAACATCGTAAGACCCATTCTAATGAATGGGCAGATGTTTGCCAACGCTATCGAGCCGCATTTTCGGACCTAAATATAGTCGTAAAACGCCCGAATCACGTCCGTAAATAAGCCGTGTGAACATACCCTTACAGAGCGACTCTCACGCAGCATCGGAAAAGTTGACAGCTGTAAAAATGGACGACATGTGCAGAGCGGATGGTGGGCATGCATATAGGAATGGAGGGGAAAGAATGGTACAGTTTCGAAACTGCTAGTGCCGTCCATAACACGTACTAATGGCAATAGCGTTACACTGGAAGACGTTGACTAGCTTAAAGATATGATTTTGCGCAAACGGAGTGGATTTAGTAATGTGTAATGCGGATTACAAGTATTTGGTTTTTGACATATTTTTACGGTCCCTGGGTAACTACTTTAAGTGTCCCACTTTAGAATGTCGGTAAGTGTGAAAAACCATTTTTAACGAAAGAGTTTCTATTAAAAAAGGTTTACGCTTTTGGCAGGGAAACTTGCAACATTTAATTTGTGATTTCCTGCTTATAAAGAATTATACGCTGCATTTTGTGGCCGGTCTATCTGCACCAATTTGCGGAGCACAATTCAGTCTTGGAAACGCACAGATAAGGAAAGTTCTCAGAGGCTTTGGTCTACTGTACCGGATACCCAACAGCAACCAGTAAAGGGGGTTTTACACAGGACGATTATCGGGCAGACGAGTGTTCATATAACGCTCATAGACGATAATTACCCTGTATAAACAGGGGAACGATCAGCAGATAAACGAGCAAACGCTCGATCATCTGCGGGTCGTTTCGTTTAAAAAAAAAAAAAAAGTTAAATATTATCGTTGTCGGCAGCACATCCCCTGTGTAAACAATGAGATACGCTGCCGACATGATTATAATGCATGGGGACGAGCGATCGGAGTAACGACTGCTTGTCCCCATCCATAGCTCCGTGTGACTGGAGCAAACAAGCGCCGATCAACGATGTCTCTTATCGGCCGGTGTAAAAGGGCCTTTAGAGCTCAACTTACCGCTCTCCAGAGAAGTTAAAAAAAAATATAAGTTTTATTTGGTACAGTTTTGCTACATCAGGCCCACAGTGGAATAAATAGAAAGAGTCACCTGAAAGATGGCGGAATAATATATTCACTGTATCTATAGATTTGATCTCATCTGCGATTGCAGTGTTCAATGCAATCTATTGTTTTCTGTAAGCAGCTATTTCAGGTTGGGGAATGGTTGCATGTAGTGTTTGTTCTAACAGAAAGTCCACAAACACTCCCCCCCCCCCCCCCCATGATTACAACTTTATGGTATACATCTCCAGTTCTGGTAAACTCAAGTAATACAGCATTATTAGGGTATGTTCACACAGAGTTTTTTTTTATGTGGTTTTCTCCCGTTTCCGTTAAAACCTGCTCGCGGGAGAAAGAAGGGACATGCCATATCTTCGAGCGATTACGCCTCTGACCTCCCATTGACATCAATGGGAGGCAGAGAAAGCGTATTTCGCAGCATTTTATGGCTCAATGGACGCGGACGAAAAACACTGCGAAAATCGGCGTGCAGGCAGAGGAAAATCTGCCTCAAACTTCGAAATTGAATTTTGAGGCAGATTTTCCGCCTGCAAAAAAGTGTGTGTGAACCGGCCTTAGGCTGCGTTCACATCTGATCAGGGCTCCGTTCCGTCTGAGCTTTCCATCGGAACGGAGCCTTGACTGACACAAACGGAAACCATAGGTTTCAGTTTCCATCACCATTGATTTCAATGGTAAAAAATCTGATGCGTATGATTTCAGTTTGTCTCCATTGTGCACAGGTTCCGTCGTTTTGACAGAATCAATAGCGTAGTCTACGGTATGGATTCCGTCAAAACGACTGAACCCTTGCACAACAAAGACAAAAGAAAACCATTTGCACCAGATCCGTCACTATTGAAATCAATGGTGATGGAAACGGAAACCTATGGTTTCCGTTTGTGTCAGTCAGGGCTCTGTTCCAACTGAAAGCTCTGAGGGAACGTAGAAACGGAGCCCTGACGCAGATGTGAACGCAGCCCTACCCTTTTTTTAGGTCGCACTAATGTATATGTACCCATACATAAATAGTACTCGGATACAATTTCTACTATACTTTGTAAAGGTGCAGATTTCCAGATTTTTTTGTGCGCAATATAAGGAAACCCGACAAGTCGGAACTGCAGCGGATTCCGCACTACAAATCCACAGCATTTTACAGTACATCCAGTGGGGTCCATGCACACATAGCAAAACAAAAATAACGCGGAAGTGTGAATATTTTGACCATGGATTTCAGCCTTTGCAATGCAGAGCAAAATCTGCAACAACATTTTTCCCACCATGTCTGCCCTTACCCTAAGGCCTCATGCACACTTCCATCACCGTTTTCTCGGCCGTTTTTGACGGATCCGTGTGTCCGTTTTGGTATCCGGGTGTACTCAGTGTCTGTTCCGTGTTTCAGTTTCGCTTCCGTGTTTCCGTTAAGAAAACAGAAGGTATTGAACTTTATTTGAACTTGTCACATGTCCCAGTCTGTGAACTTTGGCACGCCCTGCCATTGCTAGGACAACGGATCCGTCAAAAACGGACGGCACACGGAAGCCTTCCGTGTGACGTCCATTTTTGACGGACCCATTGACTTTTATGGGCCCCACGGTCACGGAACCACTGACCAAAGTAGGACATGCTCTACTTTTGATGGAACAACGGATCAGTCAAAATAACAGAAGCGTGCATGGGCTCTTTGAAATGAATGGGTTCAGGGTGCTATCACTGACAAAAACGGATACCACCCTGAAGGAAAAAACTGAAGTGGGCATGAGGCCTAAGGATGTATTCACATGTGGTAGATTTCTAGCAAAAATTTCCATACATCAGAATGGGTTTTCTTTCACCAGAATATGCATGGTTTTCTGCAAGCCCTATTCAGAGGAAAGGGACATTGGCAGAAATCTCTGCAATAAATCTGCCGTGTGTGAATTTACCCAAAAGCAGCTACATGTATTCACAAGCATTCCATTAGGAAGCGTTCATCACTCGGAGAACATCCCAGTAGCTTAAATCAATGCATTTGGGAAATATAGAGAACCTCGCCTGACAGATGGCTATTTCAGGCAACAAGCGAATAATTGATTTCCGGACAGGACTGTGCCTCTCACAAGTGCCAAGACTGGTGTAGTCATGTCTCATTTTACCTATGAAAGGAGACAGAAATATGTTGGCTTATTGAACGATCATTTCCCCCTTCGACAAAAATATGATGAGGATGTTTTCAACTTTGAGTTATGTGTACACGTTAGAGAATGTGCCTTGTGACAGACTATTTGTCATACTTTTGCTTACCAAAAAGTCCATTATAAAATCGATGTAAAGACAAAAAATAACACCTTAAAAAATAAAAATTGCATATCCAGGATGTAATACAAAATCCAACCTGGAAAAGCGCACTTTATCCCCTTTATTTACCTTTCTGTAATAAGAACCCTTAACTATTAACAGACAATAAAACCAGAATTAGGTGAAGATTCCACGACAACTTTTTGTGGTGCAATTTTCCAATCAAGTGGCAGCTGCTGTCCACAGGTGTGCGCCGAGTTGCGTGCTGTCAAAAGTATTCCACTGGACTGCAGCGGTAGCTCAACAGTTCAAATTGGAAAGTCGCACTACAAAAAAAGTCGCAGTGGAGCCCCAGAATCAGGTTTTTCAGCCATTTTTCTCGCTCTCCCCCCTTTTTCTTTATGCACCCTCTTTGATAATTAATCCATGTCGATTTTATTTATTACAAAGTAAGGCCACCTATGACAGAAGTTCCTGGATTACATAAGCCTGCAGACACCGGCAGCCAAGATCTAGAAATGAACCAATGTTGGTGCTTTGAGTTGGAGAGCCACGGGTTCCTCATAATTCTGTCTCCTTTCATTGTTTTCCTATGCAGCTATTAGATTCATTTTTTGTCAATGACGGGAAGACATTCAGAGGATTTATATCCTGTGGCAGATGTACAAGGCCTTTAGAGCAGCGCTGCCTGAGGAAGTTATTGCAATGAGTATTTCCTTGTCAAAACAATAAAAACACTGCTAATAGTTCAAACAAAGGCCGTCTCTCCGAGATCGGTAATCCCTTGTATTTCCTGACCTAAAGGACTCTAGGCACATTGCCCAACAGAGTTTATTTCCAAAACCAACCACTTTGTCATGCCACCCTACATAGTCTAACACGATACAAGTTCATATCTTTTTTGGTGAATAATGTGGGTTTGTAAACTGTAACCTCAGAACTTCCTAGAAAGAGCCAATGCAGGAAGTATATGTGTAAATGAAAAATGGTGCTAAATAAAAAGTAACGCATCTTACAGAAATTACGTTATTATTTAGATACAAAAAAAAAAAAGCAAAAAACAAACAAACAATGCTGCATCATCTGGAGGCCAGGGCGAGGGGAGGTTGTGAAGCGCTGGATGAAACCTAAGACAACCGTCACATAGTTTACATTCTGCAAACCAGAGACAGCCCCCCTAAAGGTATTTTTTCATGTTCACTATGATAGGGATCCTGCTGCAGGCACTGTTATAAGGGTCCTGTGACAATTTCCCAGGAAAATTATCACCAATTTGGGCACACGTTAACAGAAATTTTTCCTACACCTGCACTAGGTCATAAATGTTGCGGTAGGGTGCGATCCAGCTATTTACGTCTTCTCTCCTTGCCCCTTAGGAGAACAACTTACCAGTACAAGCTCAATATTATAATATACAGCAACAGATGGAGTGCCAATAGCACTGTATTCTCCCCTAGAAGCGTGCGTATTATGGGATACAATTTTATGTCTGTCTCACAAATCTGCATGGAATCTGTGAAGAAAAAAATAAATAAAAATTGGAGCAACCGGGATGGAAAGGTATGGGCCCATAGGAGCCATGTGTGTGTGTGTATAACCATGTATACATGTTTCATTATATGGATGATAATTATTGATTTTCCCACCCTTCATAATGGTGTCACTGTTTTTATATTCATCTGTGGTATGTGCTCTTAAGTATTTACCTCAGCACGATGCATTTTAAAAGTGCCAATGGTTATTTTATGTATCCAAGCCTCGCTTGTGGTCGATTTGGGAAACAAAACGCTGGATATGGGATTTATGTTAAAAACATAGTGGTGCTTAGCTAGACAACTACAGGTAAGACCATTATATGTATTATATATTCTACAGGAAGACCTGAGAAATGCAGCAACTGTCGTATCCAAAAACTTCTGACTACATGTGATCCTTCTCTAAGCCAACATTGTAGAAAATGCACACATCAAAACAGACACTACATACACTAACATACTCTAAATTGGGCCGCCTATGTTCTACAACAGCACCTCTGTATAACTTATTCATTCAGATTACTTGTTGCTTTAGGGTATGTTCACACTGGGTGGATACACTGTGTAAAAGCACACAGCGTATCAGCCCTGTGCGCCGCAGGGAATTCTGGCCGAAAAACCGAACTAAATTACAGTGCAGTTTTTCGATCGGAATGTCCGCTGCGGAAAACAGCACATCATAAAAAAAAAAAAAAAGGGATTCATACTTTTATAGCCATGGCGATCCCAGGAGGCTAGCCTGGACGCAGAAACACAGAATTCGAAGTATAAGATATTTTTTTTATCCGAGTTGCGTTTTTTTGGCGGCGGAATTGCTTCTTTTCCGCTGCCAAAAAACGCAACTTATGCTATTTGTAGCAGATTTTACCTTCCCATTGAATTCAATGGGGAAAACCTCGCAACAAATATGCAGCGTTTACACAAATACAATTGACATGCTGCGGATCCAAAAAAAAAACAAAACACACTGCAGGTCAATTTCTGAGTGGTTTTTCCACTCGTGTGGATGGGAATTGTTCAAATCTCATCCACTTTGCCGCTACTGTATTATGCTGTGGATTTTCCGCAATAAATTCCGTTGCGGAAAATCCACAGTATGGACGCTACTTGTAAACTTACCCTTCGTGTACTTTACAATCTATTTTTCATTTTACGACAAACATTAAGCAGATTTGTGCGGGTCCAGCAGCTGGGACCTCCACCAATACCAAGAACAATCTGGTCCCACAAACAGGTTGCAGGCTTGAATGAAAAGGAGGCCGTCCAAGAATGGACACACTCCACTGAAATGAACACTAGTTTCCGAAGTCTATTCGTGGGAGGTTAGGTTTCCAGATGTCCTGTTTATCTCTTTACTGAAAATGGAAACTGATCGTTCTCGAGATCGGTGGGGGTGCCTCCTGATACCGCAAACTGGCCCATGCTTTCCAGACTTCTCTTGTAAAATGGAGACTACTATCGGATTCTCATTTTACTGCGCTGTAAGCTCCACCCCAGGAATGGATCAGCATAATGCTGTATACAATGAAGTACTTCCCGTTCTGCTGCTCATTTATGCCGTTTCAACCAAATCACTAACATAGCTGAAACGATTGTTGAATGAGGGCCTGTCAATTCACTAAATGTGACCAAGGAGTAAAATTATAAATTCTTTATTTAGATCTCGCTAAAATCAGGGGTACAACCACCACTGTGACAAAAGCCCAATGTGCTGAAATTAAATAAATTATAGATTGAAAAAAAAAGAAGTATCTCATCAACTGGTTCAATTGTGAAACCTAAAGAATTAATACACTCATATATAGATACAAGACGTATGGGGTTATGGTGTTCAACTGCGATACCAATTGCAAATCATTCCCAACAGCACTGGCACATCAGAAGCCTCCTGAGCAAACCAGTGCTAGGATATTCAATAAAGCCGTTACCTACACTAAATTCCCCCTCTAAATCGGACCCTACGCGTTTCCATATATTGATTTCATCAGGGGTCTGCTGTCATTTCTGCTGGCTGACGGGCCAACGATAATACAATTTGTCAGTACATTTGTTTATAAAACACAGAAGCGTGCTTGCAATTGAAATCAGCGGTAGGCTTCGCTAAGGACTCTAGATATATGTAATGTAAACCACACCCCCTTCAGGGAGGCCGAGCCTACCCACCGACCAATCAGAGCTACAAACGTCAGCTGTGACATACAGCCAATCAGAGCTAAGCGTGTCATGTGACCCGCCCAGCCAATCACAGTCGCTACTCGCATAAGGACGCCGGCGCTGAAGAATCGACAATGAGCGCCTTACACACCATCCAGCTGCTCCTATTTAGGAGGGGGAGTGTCCTGTTATGGGAATCAAGGACGCTGCACAGCTCAAAGCTGCGTCGTGGAAGCTTACAATGATGCAAGATGAATATCATGCGGATTCAACACTAAGTGATGAATTAGCAAAAGTAAATTGCGTAGAAGTATTGTCAGGGCTAGTAACGGAATGCCCATCGTTAATACGTTACATGCTCATTGATTGTAGGTGCAATAGCTTCACAACCCCATCACAAAACAAAAAGACATTTCTACACACGAACTCACATCCTGTACCCTCACCATATGTCAGGATGGCTGCACAATACAGATGTGTGAGCCTCAGAGGAGAATAGAGCAGACTCTCAGGAACTGGACCTAAATAAACGGGCAGCTCTACACCATGCATGGATTTAAATAAAGCATGTATAGTTAAGTTGGTCATTGAGGCCATCCGGTAGTACACAAGCCATCCTAAAGATCCATTGGGCTTCTTTTAAGATCAAATTGTCCCAATCTCCCCCTCTTTAAGGAGGACGAACCCATTAAATTACCTGAAAACGTATACATTCTGCTCTCCCCTGATGCTTCTCATGTTCATGTTTCAAAATGGGGGTGTTCCTCTCAATAACCACATCCCCCACATGGTCCCTAATATGGCGATAAAATTGACGAATGGTCTTACCCACATAATTTAGTGGGCATGGACAGGTGATTAGATATGACACCCATCGTTCTGCAATTCACAAAATCCTGAACGCCATATTCAATCTGGGTAGCCACACTACGAAACTTCTTCCCAGTCTGAAGCAAGCTCTACAGCTCCCACATCTGTATGTACCTGGGATCTATCGGTCCGGTCATGTTCCCAACCATGGTAAAGGGTCAAACAGCTATGAATCACTATCACGGATATTCTTTACTCTTCGAAATATAACAGAAGGTTTACTAGTAATTCTATCTGCCATGTCCCTATACGACCTAAGGATATGCCAATATCTCATGAGGATTTCCATAACCTCTGGTTGCTTAGAGTCAAAAGTGCCCATCAGCTTATTAGTGTTGGCTTCTCTCTCTCCCTTGGGACCAAAATATTAGATCTCCGAGTCGCTCACCGCCTCATAGGCCCGTTTCACTACCTTTTTGGGAAAACCTCTCTCCTTTAGTCTCTTTCCCAAATCATAAGATTGTAACACAAAATCTTCTAGGTAAATACAGTTGCAACGCACCCTGAGGAATTGGCCCCTAGGGATTCCTCGTTTGAGGGGATAGGGATGGAAACTGTACCACTGGAGGAAGCTATTTGTAGCCGTCTCTTTGCGATGGACTTTGGTCCGTATTGTTCCTTCCCTTGTCTTCATGATCTTTAGATCTAGTAATGATCGGAAATCCTCACTAATTTCAATGGTGAACGTATGTCCCAAGGCATTTTTGTTTAGGGCCAACACAAAGCCATTGAACTCTTCAATTGACGAATTCCAAAGTAACAGCACATTATCAATATATCTGATCCATAGGACTACAGATTATGTACATTTTGTAAAATGGTCTTCGGGGACCAGTCTCCTCCCACAAGCCAAGGTACAGGTTGGCATAGGTAGGGGCTGCTGGGCTCCCCATCGCTGTACTATATAATGCCACTACATCCAAGCTTGCCAACATGGTTCCCGGCTCCAGTGTAATCCCATCGATGCGTTTAAGTACGTCCATAGTATCAGGGACAAAGAATGTAAAATTAGTACAAATGGACGCAAAACTGCATCCACATATGTACTCACATTCTGGGTCAAGTTGGTAATTCCTGATACAATAGGCCTACCACAAAGGGGAGGGTAACCCTTGTGGATCTTTGGTAGGCTTTGAAAACAAGCCCATGTAGGAAATTATGGAAAGAGGAAACCAAATTCACTAGGACTAATAAGTGCTTTGCTTCTTGAAGTAGGTCTAGAAGCTCCGTCTTATAATTTGTGGTTGGATTGTCCTTGAGGATTGCATAACAATCAGGATCTAGTAATATGTCCTCACATCTTTTTATAATCCTCTCTGTTCATAATGACAACGTTCCCACCCTTATCAGATGACTATTCTAGAAAAGAAACAGAATATAGTTTTAAAGGCAACGCCTCACGTTCAGTAAGAGACAAGTTGTTCTGCATACCACTCAAATCCTGATCCATCTTTCTCATCTCATTAGATACGAGAGCAACAAACAGATCAAGGTTCGTGAAGTCTCCAACAGGCGGTCATTTTTTACTTCTAGGTTTTAGACTCGTAAAGGGACCTTGTCCCAGTGTTCTAGTGGATTCCTCCCATAAAGCTTCCAAAACATCAAGCCCTTCCAAGTCCGTTTCATATAAGCCCATTTCTTGACACTTCCTTTTATCATGATACTTAAAAAAACCTTTATCCACTTCAGTTTCCAAGCGAAAAGTTGAAGATCATTCACCCAAGTGAAGAAATCAAACCGAACGGTGGGAACAAACGAAAGACCCTTCTCCAATAATGTAATTTCTGCTGCCTCCAAAGTGTGATCAGACAAATTGATGATTTGCAACTTGTCTCTCCCTCCTTCCTTTAGAAACCTTGTTGACCCCTCAAAACGTAGCGGGAGTTCGGGCTGTTATTGGATAAAAAAGCACTACCACTATTTGCACAAGCCCTGGCACGACGTTTCTGCTTCTGGCATCCCCTTCCCCGTATCTCTGTCTCCCGTCACCAGCCCCAATAAAAGTGGCTTCACTTTCTGATATGGAAGAGTCAGACTCCCTTGTTCCCTTATTCGGTTGTTGTTGTCTGAAAAATTTGTAAGCTTTTTCTCTCCCTAAATTCCTGCAGATCCCTCTAGAATTGGAAATGCTTACGTTCCTTTATGTGATTTGTAAACCTCTCTAAAGATTGTTGAAAAGCCTTATCCTTCTTTTGAAACCCCGGTATATCTTGGTGGATCTTTGGCAAGTCTTCAATGAGGGCCCGCTTTTTCCAAACATGAACATTTCCTTGATACAAAAACATTTTGAGAAAACACAGGTTTTTCATGAACATGCATACACCTCAACCGTACATATGTGAAAGAGGTTACTTCTGGAATATCACATCGGACTTGGTGTTCACATGGCGACATATTCCAACTATCTTGCACCCTGCCAAGAAGCAAACAGCTGTTATTCTTGCAGACATCAAAGGCCTAATCGCTAATGCAGTCTCTCTCTGCTGAGGTTCTCTGAAATACTAAGAGGTCAAAAAGTGAGGCATGCTTTGCAGCGACAGTAAATGAGCTAACACATATAGCTGAAGCTTTAGCTAACAGACTGGACTGCACCTTTAAAAAGAAAAAAAAAACAGAGAAAGCAAAGTCAGCATCTGGAAGAATGGCTGATGGAATTTTCCACGGCAGAGGAACTTCCTCCCATAATACATAATATATTCAATATGCTTTGGTTATACAACGACAACTGATTTAGAAGAGCAAGCCTGTGAACCCAACATCAGCGGCTAAATCTCTGAAGGCTTACATTTTAGTTTGTTTTTATTCTAAGCTTTTATTAAAATTTTATAAAAATGAAATAACCAGGAAAGGGAACAAAAATAACAAAACATGGAGGTGGAATACAATCTTAGGCCTCATGCACACGACCGTAAAAACTCCCGTTATTACGGGTCGTAATTACGACCCGTAATAACGGGCTCATAGACTTCTATTGGCGACGGGTGCCTTCCCGTTTTCTCACGGGAAGGTGCCCGCGCCGTTGAAAAAGATAGAACATGTCCTATTTCAGGCCGTAATAACGGCACGGACAGTCCATAGAAGTCTATGGAGCTCTCGTAATGACGGGTGGCTACATGTGTGCACCCGTCATTACGGCAGCGTTGCTAAGCGACGTCAGTAAATAGTCACTGTCCAGGGAGCTGAAAAAGTTAACTGATCGGCAGTAACTCTTTCAGCACCCTGGACAGTGACTACCGATCAGTACAAACCTGTAAAAAATAAAAATAAAAGACTTTCATACTTACCGACAACTTCCTGCTTCCTCCAGTCCGTTCTCCCGCCCGTTGCCTTGATGACGCGTCCCTCTCGACATCCGGCCCGACGTCCTGGATGACGTTTCAGGCCATGTGACCGCTGCAGCCAATCACAGGTCAATCACAGGCTGCAGCGGTCACATGGACTGCCGCGTCATCCAGGGATGTCGGGCTGGATGTGAAGAGAGGGACGCGTCACCAAGACAACGGCCGGGTAAGTATGAATTTCTTTAACTTTTATTACAGAAAAGGCTGTCCCTTCTCTCTATCCTGCACTGATAGAGAGAAGGGGCTGCCGATTAGTGCAGTGCTATTTTGCCGCCAAAAACGTGCCCGTAAATACGGGTGGAATACGGGTGACACCGGACCCATATTTACGGGCACGGGTTCGTAAATACTGGTGCAAAACGGGTGGAATACGTGTGACACCGGACCCGTATTTACGCCAGTATTTACGGGTGGGAAAAAATACGGTCGTGTGCATGAGGCCTAAGAGATAACTCGACTAGCAGGTCAGCCAGTAATAGCGTGCAAAGCACAGGACACAATAAGTGTGCTACAAGTCTTACATAGTAGAGCTTGCGTTGGACGGAAGCAATGCCCGTGTCATACTGGAATACATGGGTAGGCTTAATAGCTCTCCAAAATCCTTGTAAGTAAGAAACATAGGATAGCCCTGTATCAAAGCGAAGGTATGGTATTCCAACAATACAAGAGGGCTTAAAAAGAGAAGAAACTGGAAGGCATACATGTTTTAAAGAATTACTTTTAAGAGCTTGCTGGTGACATAGCCTCTGTATCGCCTGGAGTGCCTCATGGAGATGTATAACGCTAGATTACCCATTTAAAATGCAATATGTAAGCGGGTTAAAAAAAACAACTTATATGATGATCTGTCTTGTATACTTTTGATGAACATGAATCACCACCAGATTGATTCAGTCATTCTAAACATAAACATGGCTGTTCTTTCTAAAACAATGGAATAAATTTAGAAAGGTCTGAAAATACAGGTCAGGCAGATATGTAATATATATATATATATATATATATATACACACACACACACACACACACACACACACATACATACATACATACATACACACACACACACTATTATATATAGTTAAATGTTAAACCCGAACATGTTTTAGAAATATGTTTTGCGAATCTGGAAAGGAAGCACTAAAATGACTATTTAGAATTAATGAAGACAGACGTACCACCCCCCATTTAGAGGAAATTTCCTTTAGGTGTTTTTTCATAGCAGTCAAGATGACTTATACAACCCTAAAGATTATGACAAGTAATGAGAAAAAACCTTATTCCAGCAGACCATTCAAAGTAGACAGATGTGAGCAACTTTTCAAAAGGTGCCAAGAGACATATCATATCCAATAATTAACAGAATAGACCTAGAAAGATCGAGAAGTCAACATTTTGTATTAATACATTATGGTAAAGTAAATGTGGATCTACGCCTTCTAATCACTAGTCTAGGATCCAATGTGAAACCCCTAGAAATTTACCTGACAGCAGCTTATCCAAAAATTAATTTGTGCCTCATCTAGTCTGTTAGGCACCATGCACACGACCCTGCCCGTAATTACGACCTGTAATTACAGGCATGGCCGGCCACGGACAGCCGTCCGTATTTACGGGCTGTGCTCCCATTATAAAGTATGGGAGCACAGTCCGTAAGTTAAAAAAAATAGGACACGTCCTATTTTTTTCAGAAAGTTTCTACGGCAGACACCTTCCCGTAAATATACGGGAAGCTGTCCGTCGGCCATAGAAACGAATGAGCGCGTAATTACGGACCGTGATTACGATCCGTAATTATAGGCGATTTTACGGTCGTGTGCGTGGGGCCTAAGGCTACATTCAGCATATTTCGTGCATTTCATGTCCACGTGCCATCAGTGTGCTTTGCATGTGGCATGCGTTTTTCACATCTATGCAAGCATTTATTTTTTTAATTCTCTGCATTTTCTTACCATCTGATGCATGAAGCACGAACAGCGTCATTGTACGGTCTGTGGCATAAAAAAAAAACTGCAGCGCTTTTTTGCCCTAATTTTTGCATTAGATTCATCGGCCATGAAAAAAAAAACGCAGCAAAAACCATGAAAACAAAAAAGCGCCAAAATAACACTGCCAAAATCTTCAAAATCTGCTTCAAAATTCCTGAAGGAATTTGGAGGCAGATTTTTTTTCTACTTGCAAAAAACTCTGTGTGAACTAGATACTATCTATTAAATATAGTTTATTCCAAATAGTAGTTTAGCGTAAATAGCCAGTAATAACAACATGTTCATTTGTGAAAACTATTACAAAACCAATGTACAATGATTCAAGGTAAATACATCTGCTTGACTGTAAATACATTAACTCCCAATGAATATTTGTATTATTGCTGCAATGAATGTCAATGAAATTCACTGAGCTAATGTTTTTGCATTATAAAGGTTCTCTCTGGCCTCAGCCCTGGCAGTCAGCGGTTATCGGCCATTCATTTCCGCTGAAGAGGAGATCAATTATCATGAGCCAGAATTTCACTTGGCTGTCCACGTAATATGGCCCACCAAATACGTTCTCTCTTAGCGACTCTCCCCTCTGGCAAAGACAGGGGGGTTTCGGTCAGACAAACCATCCCTTCATATGACTTTCATATCGGGCTGGGAAATTAATCCAACAAAAAGCTAAACTGAAATTCAGCGCAATTAACCGACGTCACCTAGCGCATTTCGGTTTTATCAATTCTTTTTTTCCTGGTTTAAACTGTACGTATATGCATCTTCAGGACGCAGATACAGTTGAATCAAATGGTAGAGAAGGTAAGGCAGTCATTGGGGGCATTATACGGTGTGGACGGCAGCTATGGGGGGCATTATACTGTGTGGACGGCAGCTATGGGGGGCATTATACTGTGTGGACGGCAGCTATGGGGGGCATTATACTGTGTGGAGGGCAGCTATGGGGGGCATTATACTGTGTGGAGGGCAGCTATGGGGGCATTATACTGTGTGGAGGGCAGCTATGGGGGCATTATACTGTGTGGACGGCAACTATGGGGGGCATTATACTGTGTGGAGGGCAGCTATGGGGGGCATTATACTGTGTCGAGGGCAGCTATGGGGGGCATTATACTGTGTCGAGGGCAGCTATGGGGGGCATTAGACTGTGTCGAGGGCAGCTATGGGGGGCATTATACTGTGTGGAGGGCAGCTATGGGGGGGCATTATAATATGAGGGGAGCACTATGGGGGCAATATACTGTGTGGGGCAGTGTCAGGGGGTGTATTATCTATAGTAGTATACAGCCGGCTCATGGGATATATATTAATTCAATAGAGTAGCATCCAAATAGGGGGCAAGGCATGCAAAAAGGGGTGTGGTCTTAATAATCGTTCATTAATCGTAATCGAAGTTACATGTTCAATTAATCATGATTTTTATTAATGTCATAATCGCCCAGCCCTACTTTCATATGCCCTAATGATATGGAAAGGGTTTGTTTTGATGAGACAATCCTCGCACCTCCCCTTTGACATAAACATGCATGCCCGGCTGAGTGTGCATATTTATAGGGGGGGGGGGCAGGAAAATAAGCAGTTGCCCAATAATTATTTCGTCTGCATGGCCACCTCTAGATAGGGACACACACAGCGTTGATGCTGCAGATTTTCCACAATGGATTTCACTGTGGAAAATCTGCAGTGTATTACAGTAGCAGCAAACTGGATGAATAAAGCTCATCCACGCGCTGTGGTAAAAATCTGCCAAGAAACCGGTCACAAATGTTCAATTTATGCTGCGGAATCGCTGCTTTTTATGTTGTGGGTTTTCACGATTGAATTCAATGGGGAGGTAAAACCCACAACAAATAGGCCCATGTTGCGATTTTTGCAGCAGAAAAGCGGAAAAATCCGCCGCAACAATCACGAATTAGAAAGAAAAAAACTCAATCGTAAGCAGAATTTTTTTTTTGGGGGGGGGGGGGGTCAAATTAATAAAAAAAGGTTAATGCTTACCCCCTCTGGTGCTGTCACAGGGACGCGTTCCGTTTTCCAGAGTGTGGCCCGGCCTCCTGGGAGGACAACTCATCCCGTTCGACTGCTGCAGCCAAAGTCTGCAGTGGTCGCATGAACTGCAGCATCACCACTGGAGGCCGGGCTACACTCAGCCTAGAGGGACGCATCACTATGACAACGGGGTAAGTATTAACGTTCTTTTTTTAGCAGTGTTTCCGCCCGCAAAAACTGCACCACAATTTGATGCGCTTTTTCGGACGGAAAAACTACAAAATGTTCTTTTTTATGCGCACACACACTCGTCTGAATGTAGCCTTATATGTTCCCTTTAAAGAGGCTCTGTCACCAGATTTTGCAACCCCTATCTGCTATTGCAGCAGATAGGCGCTGCAATGTAGATAACAGTAACGTTTTTATTTTAAAAATACGAGCATTTTTGGCCAAGTTATGACCATTTTTGTAGTTATGCAAATGAGGCTTGCAAAAGTCCAAGTGGGTGTGTTTAAAAGTAAAAGTCCAAGTGGGCGTGTATTATGTGCGTACATCGGGGCGTTTTTAATACTTTTACTAGCTGGGCGTTCTGATGAGAAGTATCATCCACTTCTCTTCAGAACGCCCAGCTTCTGGCAGTGCAGACACAGCCGTGTTCTCGAGAGATCACGCTGTGACGTCACTCACAGGTCCTGCATCGTGTCGGCACCAGAGGCTACAGTGGATTCTGCAGCAGCATCAGCGTTTGCAGGTAAGTAGCTACATCGACTTACCTGCTAACGCCGATGCTGCTGCAGAATCAACTGAAGCCTCTGGTGCCGATGTGTCCTCGCTCGTCTGACACGATGCAGGACCTGTGAGTGACGTCACAGCGTGATCTGGCAGAAGCTGGGCGTTCTGAAGAGAGGTGGATGATACTTCTCGTCAGAGCGCCCAGCTAGTAAAAGTATTAAAAACGCCCCGATGTACGCACATAATACACGCCCAGTTGGACTTTTACTTTTAAACACACCCACTTGGACTTTTGCAAGCCTCATTTGCATAACTACAAAAATGGTCATAACTTGGCCAAAAATGCTCGTTTTAAAAAAATAAAAACGTTACTGTAATCTACATTGCAGCGCCTATCTGCTGCAATAGCAGATAGGGGTTGCAAAATCTGGTGACAGAGCCTCTTTAAAGAGACAGGGCACTTATAATGTGGTGACAATCTCCTACATAAGGAGATCGGCGCTATAATGTAGATGACAGCAGTGCTTTTTATTTTAAAAAAACTATCTATTTTCACCACTTTATTAGCAATTTTAGCTTTATGCTAATGAGTTGCTCAATGGACAACTGGGTGTGTTTTACTATTGAACAAGTGGGCGTTGTACAGGGGAGTGTATGACGCTGACCAATCAGCGTCATGCACTCCTCTCCATTCATTTCGGCAGTGCATAGGGATCCTTTTAGATCGCTATGTGCTGTCTTATACTAGCACATTAACAATACTGAAGTGTTTAGACAGTGAATAGACATTCCACGGGATGTCTATTCACAATCCCGACACTTCGTTAATGTTTCTGTGGTAGTTACAGCAGAGGAAGCGTAATCTCGTTGTAACCTGTCATCTACAGCGTAATCTTGCGAGATTATGCTTGCTCTGCTGTAACTACCACTGAAACAGTAACGAAGTGCAGAGATTGTGAATAGACATCCCGTGGAATGTCTATTCACTGTCTAAACACTTCAGTATTGTTAATGTGCTAGTATAAGACAGCACATAGCGATCTAAAAGGATCCCTATGCACTGCCGAAATGAATGGAGAGGAGTGCATGACGTTGATTGGTCAGCGTCATACACTCCCCTGTACAACGCCCACTTGGTCAATAGTAAAACACGCCCAGTTGTCCATTGAGCAACTCCTTAGCATAAATCTAAAATCGCTAATAACGTGGTGAAAATAGATCGTTTTTTTAAATTAAAAGCATTACTGTCACCTACATTATAGCGCCGATCTCCTTATGTAGGAGATAGGGCACTTATAATGTGGTGACAGAGCCTCTTTAATGTCTCAGCATACGGCATTATTCACATAGTAAGGTTTTAATGCCGTTCCTGAATCTATTCTCTTTAGCCAAAACTAGGACTGGACCTAAATATGAGAAAAAGTAGAAGTCTTTTCTTTATACTACATCTTCCATGGGTTTAGCTAAAGAAAACGTATGGGGGGACAAAAACTACATCATAACTGTTGTGTGTGAATAAGGCCTAAGGCAGGAGTGCATGTTGTGTGAACATATGTATCCTATGTTGTTGCAATATGTGGTTCCGTCTCCGCTGTTTTTGGGTCATATTACTAGTTTTGTAGGCATCCAGCTTCTGAACTACAAGTTCATGGACAACCTGTCTGCCACTGTACAACTTCACAAGGACATAACATGTTTGCTTGTGAAGATCTAGCTATGATAAGGCCTCTGCACATGGATGGATTTCTTGCGCTATACCAAAAGAAAATAACCCTGTACAATAAAGCATATTACAGTTACTATTTTATCATATTCTTTATTTCATGCGTTCCTTCCCAGCTATCATAGAATCCACAGATGGAAAAAAAACGGCTGTAATATCTGAAAAACTGCAATTTCCCAATTATATATAATGCAATTTTCCGACACTTTATGAAATGTACCAGACTGGTCTGCTTAATCTCTTCCTGAATAAAACCGAACAAGGAATATTTGTATTGATTATTTCATAGACCTTTATATTCAATGGATTTCTGAAGTTAATATGTAGTAAAAATTGCGGTCATCTTTCTATTAAGCCAGTGTCAAAGTTCAAGTTTCCTGCAATACTTGCTATCCGCTAGAGCTTTTCATTGATCTTGTACACTTTCAGGGTTGGATTATAGAGAGGGCAATGGGAAAATGTCCATGGGTCTCCACCACCTTAGGGTGTCAAGCTCCCAGTTCACTCAATGACTTTTCAGACAGTCCCAGCAGCAAGTTTTTTTTAGTCTACCTTGAACAATATAAAAGTTTAATATGTGGTAGAAGAGGTGATTTCTAAGCTATTTTTAATAAGTTTTGGTGGTCTTATCCCTTTTTTTTTGGAGCTCCAACGACCTATCTAGCTGCCCTGCTAACTAAATGAAATTCAGTGGCCAAGTGTTTGTGTATATTGCCATAGCGAGGGGGGGGGGGGGGAATAACCAGCTTCCAGACATCTCTGGCTCTTTTTTAGGATGAACAACGGAATGATTAAAGCACAACATTCTTGTTTTCCCCAACAGCAGGACATCTGAGGACAGTTAAGCGGTCCACATAAACATTAGATTACAGGCAGATCCTGTAGTCAAAATCTGTTGACAATTATCGGATAGGTAGGGCCATATTAACTTAGCCATGCACTACATGACACGGCTGCTAGGTGGAGGCCCCACCAAATACGGTGACCAGTCTTCAACCATACATTGGCCCTGCACGCATTGTATGACTATACCGTGTATGAACAAAATCTTTAAATCTTAGTAGTCACCTAGACAAATGTTTCACAAACTGTGAGGTGACCCCAAGATGGAGAGGTGCAGCTCTGGAGGCAGATTTGACAGAAGTGCATGTATGCTACAAAAGGCCTTTCCCTGGCTGTTGCTGGTTTAGCAACATAACTCCGTTTGTACAAATTTTGAATGTTTCACTGGATTCAGGAATAAACTTTTCAAGTAAAATTGTTGACATTTTTAAGAATTTTGGTGATGCCCAGACATTACCATGTTCTGGCTGGGGAGGTCTCAGTTAAAAAAAAAAAAAAAAAAAAGGATTGAAAAGCCTTGACCTACACCACTTTGGAAGCCAATTTGATTATGTATAAGTCCAACAATAAGACCTTTCATAGAAATCAGGAGAAATAACCCAAAGGTTTAGGAGTCTTCCAAATTTATAGTTGCATTGTCTACCTTGCCGCTGGTACAATTGAGCCCTGCACAATATATTTTTATAGGGAGGGATTTGAGCTATACATTTCTCCCTACTAAAATGTCCAAAGTTATTTAGGAGATCACCACTCCAGGGACGCACCACGACTTCCATCCAGACCGTAACTTCCGGTCTCTGGTTAAGTTTATATTAAGTGCACGTTTGATCATGGACAGGCAGTACTTGGTAGCGATAGCAGTCTCCCACCGAGAGGGAGCAATACTGTACTATATGCGATGGAGATACAGAAACTACTTGGACGACAAAAAAACAAAAAACAAAACCACCATAAAACACACATTTCAATATGAAATGAGCACATGGAAACGGCCTTCAACCAGATCTGAAGCCTTTTGAAGTTATGAGATACTAAAAATAAATGATTATATATCAACTTCTTTATTAATGTAATGTAATAAAGTAGATGGTATTGAAAATAAATAGACATAGGACTATTCCTTCCCAAAATCAGAGCACAGTAGTCAACAGGCATCCATGTGTTTGGCCAGGAGTCCTGTATGAATGCCGACACATTATTATATTGCAAAAGTAGTCCAAACAAGAGATGCTTTTACTCCAAAGTCGCTGCCCTTTCCGAGAAAAAAAAGGAAAAGCTCAAAAGGAAATTTATTGTCAACACGGTGTCCTTATTCACTAGATTGTGGAGTCTCTCCCATAGGGACATTACAGTCTTAAGATGCCCATACCCATTATATGACAGTCGGCCAAACCCGACTATTTTGGCTGGACCAGCGAACTATCTAATGTGTCTGAGGGTATTTTGACTTTCCCCTGATGGCAGATGTCCGGGTAGAAGGTTTATGTATGTTGGATGTCCACAATCTGCAGATATATGCATATTTGTCATCAATTGAAGTCCACAGCATGTCTAAAGATATTTTTTGCACAGTTTAAACGGCAGGAGGCATTTCGGTGCAGGAAAATATGCACCCATTCCGCAAAATGTGAACAGCCCTTATCCTGATATTACCTTGGAAAGATATTACCTTGGAAAGAGAGCCACAGCAAAGTGAGAAACAGAAGGCTTGGCTGCTTCCAGCCAATCCAGCTCTGAGCTGAACCACGTCCGACAGTCTGGTTGCAAGGGACACACTGCCATATATGCAGATTTGGTAATCGGGTTGTCCAGCAGCACATCCCTAGCAACCGGTCTTATTTATTTTATAGCATGTTATAGCTTACTTATGGCTCAAGAGCAAAGCAGAATTTGCACTGAACTGCTGGCATCGAAAGGGCAATGAGGCTTGGCAACAATTAGATTTCCCTACCTCTTACTAATATATTAAACATAGCTTTGTAAAAATTAATATAGGTGGAGGTCCTCTTTCAGTTTCAAAAACAGAATGGTCTTAGACAATTTTAGCAGCTTGATAAAGCTTGACATAGCTTAGGGGCTTAGGTCTAAAGGTACTTCTACAGCGGCCAAGTTTGGCCGATGCAACGAGCGCCGATCAACGAGACAGCTCGTTGATCAGCGCTCGTTTGCTCCTTTCACAAGGAGCTGGTAAGGGTGACAAGCGCTCGTTACTCGGCTTGCTCGTCCCCATAAATTTCTATAATGTCGACAGCACGTCTCCCGGTTTACACAGAGAGATGTGATACAGACAACGATAATATGTTACACATTTAAAACGATACGATCAGCAGATGAACAAGCGTTTGCTTGTTCATTGGCTAATCGCTGCCCTATTTACACAGGGCAATTATCGTCTATGAGCGTTCTATGAATGCTCGTTTGCCCAATAATTGGCCAGTGTAAAAGGGCCTTAAAGATGCTCTGTCACCACATTATAAGTGGCCTATATAGTACATGATGTGATCGGCGCTGTAATGCAGATTACAGCAGTGTTTTTTATTTAGAAAAACTATCATTTTTGATGGAGTTATGACCTATTTTAGCTTTATGATAATGAGTTTCTCAATGGACAACTGGGTGTGTTTTACTATATGACCAAGTGGGCGTTGTACAGGAGGAGTGTATGACGCTGACCAATCAGTGAACAATCAGCGTCATACACTTCTCTCCATTCATTTACACTGCAGAAAGCGATATAGCTATATCGCCAATTGCAGTCACAAACACACTATAACGCTATTACAGCCATGACTAAGAACGCAGCTAGCGTTTGAAACGCGTAGGCTTCATCTATCCTCCCACTTCTCTCCCAGCACTCGAGGACATCATGCCGATTGACCTCTTTTAATACAATCCATTAAACTTGGAACAAGTTCCTTTTTAGTTAAAGCTACGCTGGATCCAAACCACCTGTTGTCTCTTGTATCCCACACGACGCGTGCCGACGCGAGGATCCGTGCGAAGACTTCAGTACACCCATTTTGTACTCACAAGGTGAGCTGGAGGTTCTCCTCCTCCTTTTTTTCTACACTATAACGCTACTCATGTGTCATGACAATGAATATACATTACCTCCAGCCAGGACGTGATGTGTATTCAGAATCCTGACACATCTGTAGCGTCTCTGAGATTTACAGCACAGCGAGATCTCGCTGTGAATGACAGTTTACATCGTAATCTCGCGAGACTACGCCTGCTATGCTCTAAATCACAAAGACGCTACAGAAGTGGTCAGGAGAATGAATACACATCACGTCCTGGCTGGAGGTAATGTATATTCATTGTCAGGACACTGCAGTAATGTTATAGTGTGTTTATGTGGCTGCACATAGCGATATAGCTATATCGCTATCTGCAGAGTAAATGAATGGAGAGAAGTGTATGACGCTGATTGGTCACTGATTGGTCAGCGTCATACACTTCTCTCCACAACGCCCACTTGGTTATATAGTAAAAAACACGCCCAGTTGTCTATTGAAAAACTCATTAGCATAAAGCTAATATAGGTCATAACTCCGTCAAAAATGATAGTTTTTCTAAATAAAAAACACTGCTGTAATCTACATTACAGCGCCGATCACATCATGTACAATATAGGGCACTTATAAAGTGGTGACAGAGCCTCTTTAAGACACAATCAAAAACAGAGATGTCACAGGCATGAGAAACTATATATAGATGACATACGGTCCTTTCTGTAGGGTTTGGTGAAGCCAAAGTGGCAATATCAATCTGGTAACATTGGTGGCTAGCAAAGCTGCTGAAGCGATTGGACAACCTAGTATAGTTTCTGGTGGTCGCAGATGCCATATAAAGCTGCAGAAAACGACGTCACCATCAGAAAGTCAGGAACACTCTGCTATTAAGATTGCCATGTAGCTCGCCTGGTATGCCAAAATGGCAGATTAGCACGTGAGCCCTAAACTTATCACAATGATACCAAGTTGCAATTTCAAGTAAAAGTGGCATCTTTTAAATAATACCCATTAACAGTAAAAGAACTGTAGAGATTTAAGCTAGAAAAGGCCACTTGCAGGGGAGGGGTATGGGAGTTCAAACTTGTCAATAAGTCTTAGTCACACATGAACAGTGCTGATAATGGTGACCTTGACACATTTGTCAGTGTACGACATAGGATTAATTGAAACTAAACAAGTAGTAAATTTGCTCAAGAACAATGAAAATTCCTTACTGAAGTCTCAACTTAAAAAATAAAGAATGTAGATTGCTTTGTATTTTCAGTTAAAGTGAGTGCTCTTAGGCTACATTCACACGACAGTGAACAACGGCTGTGCGACGGCCGTTTTTTTAACGGCCGTCAGACGGGCATCTTCAGAACAATGAAGTTCTATGGGTGTATTCACATGGCCGTTTTATTAATATTGGCCGTCAGAAAATAGGACAAAAATGGGAGCGGCCCATAGAAGTCAATGGATCAGTTTTTACCAGCCATTTTTCAGGACACAAACCTTGTAACTGATCCTTGCCGAGGATTCCCCGCACACAGTGCTACTTTGAGCACTGAGCCCGGGGAAGACCTTGACATCACTGTCCTTATATGGACAGTAAAGTCAGGGCTTTAAACAATGGAATCCCCGGCCAGAGCATCGCAAGATCTCTGGCCGGGGACTCCAGTCTCATAGATCGCACGCCTCCATGTAGAGAACATCCCCCTGCCTGAAGATAGCAACCCCCCCCCCCCACCCAGATAGTGCCACTGTAGCTTTCTGCAAGAGCGGACTCCCCAGCGGCCAGACCCTGATCTGGCAGGGGATTTCGCTCCTGGAGAAGCCCTGGCATCACTATCCATATATGGGCAGTGACGTCAAGGGGTTACGCCTGGAGCGGAATCACCGGGCCAGTCTGGCATGGGATTCCGCTTTCCTGATGTCACTGTCCATATATGGACAGACACGTCAGGGGCTCCTCTATGAGCGGAATTCCCCCGGCCAGAGGGATTGCAATCCTACGGTGAGCTACAGTGGCGCTATCTACAGGGGAGGGGGATGGTACTATCTACATGGGCACTATGTGGGCTCTGTGCCACTATCTACAATCGGTACTGTTGCACTACAGATGTAGCCATCTTTATCTTGACTGATAACTCGCTGCAGCGTGATATCACACAACAAAAGCCATTGAAAAGTCATTGAAAAAGTCAAGATAAAGGATCTTACCACTGTGTATTTAATGCGTTAAAAGTCAAGATAAAGACGGCTACATCTTTATGTGGGCACTGGCGCTTTATATGTGGACAATATGTAGCACTATGTGGGCACTGTGGCACTATTTCGGCACTGTGGTACTATGAGGCCATTATCTACAGTGGCCACTGTGGCAATATCTACAGGGACATTGCAGCACTATCTGCATGGACACTGTTTTGTGGGGGTTGGGACAAAAAAAAAAACCTGACAAATTAAATCCATCCTTTTTTTTTTTTTTTTTTTTAACGGCCATGAAAAACAGATGGCAAACGGCCATGAAAAATGGACAGACGGACTAGAAATGGGCATGAAAAACGTTTGCTACTGTCACACGGAGCTATGGATGGGGAAGAGCGGTAGTTACTCTGATCGCTCACCCCGATACATTATTATTATGTCGGCAGTGCGTCTCCCTTACACAGGGAGATGTGCTGCCGACAATGATAATATTTAACTTATTTAAAACGATACGACCAGCAGATGATCCAGCGTTTGCTCGTTCATCTGCTGATCGGTCCCCTGTTTACACAGGACAATAATAGTCAATGAGAGTTACAGTAACGCTCGGCTGCCCGATAATTGACCAGTGTAAAACCCCCTTAAGTGCCTGTTCACATTAGCGTTAGTTTCCGCTCATGGGTTCTGTTGCAGCTTTCCATCGGAGGAACCCATGAATGGAAAGCCAAACGGAAACCAAAGTTTATTTTTGCATTACCATTGATTTGCCAGTTTTTTAGCGGAAACAATAGCGCAGTTTGCATTACAATGGTAATGCAAACAGAAGCTTTGTTTTCCATTTGGCTTTCCGTTCATGGGTTCCGTTGCAGCTTTCCATCGGAGGAACCCATGAACGGAAACCAACACTGATGTGAACACAGCCTATGCATGGTGTGACATCTGATAAAGTCCCAAATCTTGCTGCTTGCCTGCCTAAATCCAGCATAGTACTATACTGCTGCTTAAACATAAGTTACAAATTATTCCCAAAAAATAAATAAAATATATATTTTTGCAACGCAGAACAAAAAATGGAAGGAAGATTCTAATTGGAAGTTAGAACCGGCTGCTCTGCTTTTTGGATGCAGTAATTTTTATACATGGTACATCAAATAAACATGTGTAGAACAAATAGCGTAAACTGACCTAGAATAACTGATAATATATGCTGAAAGTAGAAAGTCTAGTAGCAGGACATAGTTATTAGTCTAGCTAGAGACCAAATCCAGAGGCGTGAAAATAATAATAAAAGAAAGCTACGTAACTGGATTACATTATAGTTGAAGTATTTCCTGCGCCTGTCAGAATGACTGTGTTCTGCCTTCCCCAGGTTGACTACAAGCCAACTGATCTCTCATATTCTGCAGCACTTTCTGCAATGCACTGACTCGCACATCTACAAAAGATTGAGTCCTTTGGAACAGCAGAGCTTCACGTGCGCATGGTCTTCACGATAAAGTCTTAACACAGCTTTAGAGAAGACGCAGCAACAAGTGACTTTACAGGTTAGGACTACGAGGTGCAAGCAAAGCTTCATGGGACGCCTATGGCTTTCTAGCGATTTAGACGTTTTGGAGAACATATGAATCAGGTCTTCACAACGCAGTCTGCCATGCTTCTGCGGAGGTCACATCACCTGTATTGTGGTCCCATTATAGAGTTTAACCATATTTTAGCAAGGCGGATTCTAGTAATGTTCTGAAAAGGGATGTTAGAATAAAACCGCCTGTGGAACCTGTATTTATGACTGGGGTAAACGCGGGGAATGTGGATTTAGATTAGGAACCGTTCACATCTGCCAGCTTAGCAGATTCTGTCTCATTTACCGGGCCAAACAAAAAGCGCAGCAGACATCTCTATTTTGTCCGACAAAATGATGGAAACTATGACAGAAAGTCAATGGGTTCCGTTGGGCACCATTGATGACCGTCACATGATGGAACTGGCGCTTGCGTTATCTTAGTTATTCTGTTCCTATGACGGCACAGAAATTCTAGCAGAGATGGGAACAGAGCCTTCGGGTCCTTTTACATGGCCCAATGCTGGCTGTGAAAGCGAATGCTGATCGTCAAGATAGCTCGTCGATCACGCTCATTTGGTCCTTTCACAAGGAGCTATGACGGGTATGTATGGAGACAAGCGATTGTTACTACGATTGTTCAACCCTATACTTTTCCATTATGTTGGCAGCATATCTCCCTGTTTACACAGGAAGATGTGCTGCCGACTAGCAACCATTTTATTGGTTGAATAAACAAACTGACCAGCCAATGACCGAGCATTTGCTCATTGATAGGCTAATCGTTGCCCGGTTTATACAGGGCAATGACCGTGTACGAGCGTTCATATGAACGCATGTTTGCCTGCTCATTGGCCCATGTAAAAGGGCCTTCAGTGATAACACTTGTGTTCACATCTGCTCTGGAGGCCTGGTTAGTGGTCTCCGTCACAGATTCCATCAATAATCCTGGACAAAGTAGAACGTAGCGCTATTTTGTCTTGTAAAATGATAGACATCATGATGGAAACACGATGGACCCCATTATAGTGAATGAGGTCCGTTGGGCACCGATGGTTTCCGTCAAGTGACAGATCCAGAACTGCTGTCATTTTCATTGTACTGATGTTCACCAGAGTGGGAGCATGGCAGCAGATGGCGGTCACTTGGCCTTCCGTAAGATCATTTTCACGTTCTATTAACAGATCTTATGGAAAGATTATTCTGTTCAAGACAAAATGGCAAACACCATGTGCTCGCAATTATGTCTTTACAAAAAATAAAATAAAATTTTATAATTAAAAAAAATTGTGGCTGCATCTACATTTGGAAATTTATGCAAACCCCAAGGGGTAATAAAAATAATCTTTATTTATATAGCGGCACCATATTCCGCAGCACTTTACAATTTATAGAGGGAACATGAACAGACAATATCAGACATTACATAGTGACAAAGTTCATTTACAATTCAGACCGGAGGATTGAGGACTCTGCTCGCAAGAGCTTACAATCTATGAGGAAATAAGGGAGACACAAAGTGTAACAGTGTTTGTTCTGTACAATAGTCCGGCCATTTTTATACACATGCGGTGGTAACATAAAGCTGCATGAGCCGGTCACCAGCCAGTATCCGTGTATGACGGACATGAAATGCAGTAGGGTGCAAAAGTGTGAGGGAATCTTATTCTGATGACTAATGGGGCCAAGGAAAAAAAAGAGTCAGATTAGGGAATGTTATAGGCTGGTCTAAATAGATGTGTTTTCAGGCCACGTTTAAAACTGTGGATATTGGGAATTAATCTGATTGTCTGGGGTAGCGCATTCCAGAGAACTGGTGAAACACAGGGGTAATCATTTAGGGTATGTTCACACGCTTAACCAAAAACATCTGAAAATACGGAGCTGTTTTCAAGGGATTTTAGCTGCGTTTTTCACAGCCGTTTTTGGAGCTGTTCTTTTTATAGCGTCTATGGAAAAACGGCTCCAAAAACAGCTGAAGAGGTGACATGCACTTCTTTTTCGCGGCCATTTTTTTTACGCAGCCATTTTGAAAAACGTCCGGGAAAAAAACGGCCCGTCGTAACAGAACGCCGTTTTTCCCATTGAAATCAATGGGCAGATGTTTGGAGGCGTTCTGCTTCCGATTTTTCGGGGCGTTTACTGACAGAAAATAAGCCGTGTGAACATATCCTTATTTTGTGCCACACATTTAGGATGGGTTCACACTGTGCGTTTTTGTTGAGCTTTTGTTTTGGTAAATAAACTGCATTGCCTCTCAATGGGAGTTGATCAACCTGAACAAAAAAAAAGGCATGTTAAAAATGCAATAAAAACGCACAGTGTGAACCCAGCATTAATATTAGGCAAAACAGATGCATTCAGTAATCAGAGGTCTAAGCAGTATAGTAAGAAGCTGTGCCACACTGAAAAACAACTGGCACACGGCTCCAGCATGACCAGCCTGGGCAAGCAGGTTCAATTATTATCACACAACCAACCACACGCATGCTTAGCAATTTCATATTTATGATGTTTTAGACATTCATAGCATTGACAGGAATTTATTTTACGCTTATAGTTAAATTGGCATAGTCGATACACAACATAGTGTATGACATTAACCCCTTAAAGCCCAGGCCAATTTCAGTTTTTCATTTTAGTTTTTTCCTCCCCGTCTTCCGAAAGCCATAACTTTTCTATTTCTTCGTAGACAAAGCCATATGAGGTCTTGTTTGTTGCGGGACAAGTTGTAGTTTTTCATGGCACCATTTATTGTACCACATAATGTACTGGGAATCTGAAAAAAATATCTTTGTGGGGTGAAATGGGCAAAAAACAGCGATTACATCATTTCTTTTGGGGGGTTGTTTTTACGGCATCCATCAGGCGGTAAAAACTACATATTCACCTTATTATACAGGTTGATACGATTACGGCAATACCAAATTTATGTTTTGTTTTAGGTTTTACCACTTTAAAAAAAAAAAAAAAACGATTTGCTAAAAAAAATAAATAAATAATGTTTTGTGCCATCATTTTGCGGGGCGAGCTGTAGTTTTCACCGATACGATTTTGGGGTACATTGACTTTTTTATCACTTTTATTCCTTTTTTTTGGAGAGTGAAGGTGACCAAAAAAAAGCAATTTGCATGTTTCATATTTTTGTGTTTTTTAACGTCGTTCACCGAGCGGGTTAAATAACGCCATATTGTAATAGTTCTGCCTTTTACGGACGCAGCGATACCAGTTATGGTAAGTTATTTTTTTCAACATTGCTTTAGGGGAAAAAAATGGGAAAAGGGGGGTTTTTTGAACTTTTAAAAATTTTTTTTTGGAACATTATAAAAATCTTTAACGGTTTTTTATTTATTTTTATTAGTCCCCCTAGGGGACATGAAGCAGCGATCGTTGCATCACTTGCATGATATACTGCAATACTAATGTAACCGTCTCAGAGGCAGGTCTTCAAAGGAGTACAAAGATGGCAGACCTGTGGGTCTTTATTATGCCCCCCAGGCTGCCGTAACAACCACTGTAAATGTCCGATAGTGCCGTTGGGGGGGGGGGGGGTGTGCGATTGCGTGTTTGAGGGGGTGCCGAAAATGCCTCCTATTGATGCGGAGGCATTTTTTTTCCCGTTCCCGGAAAAAAACGCTTGCGGAAAAAAGTAGTGTCATGCCCTTTTCTTTAGGCGTTTCCATCTCTGACCTCCCATTGACATCAACGGGGGGCAGAGAAAGTGGATTGTTCTGCGTCTTTTTCCCGCAGCGCTCAATAGCCTCGGCCGAAAATTCCTGAAGGAATTTTGCGGCAGATTTTTCCACCTGCAAAAAACTCCATATGAACAGGGCCTCAGGCATGTATGCTCTAGAAGTCACCATTTAGTCACGACCTGGTACCGATTTCTCCCCATTGACTACAATAAAGTAACCAATGGATCACGAAAGATGCAATTGTTTTTTACATGTGGTACTACAATGCGATTTTCCATACATGCAGTTATGTTATGGGTATTTCTTTAGAACTGGGTCTTACAAACTGCAGATGTCAAGAACATACTAATGGTCAGAGCATTATGCCCTAAGAGCGTGACCCCACTAGATCCCTATGATGCTGAGCCCACTGAAACAACTAAACCCCTATGAGTACCATTGCGGAAACCACTTAAGACACCAGCAATGTTTGGACTTTAATGGAAATACATGGAAAGCTTAGAGGTCATACATCAGAAACCGGTGAAGAGCTTAGATACATCATGACTGAATGAAGCCGATGTAGTAAAGGGTGATAAACACACAGTCCCTTGGGTGTGGGAAGACTTATCTTGTAGACCACAATCACAGGCGGCTACAATACATATACCACAGGTCCTCAGGCTTTTATAGCTGGTAAGCTACTTTCAGGTATTACAGATGGTGTTGAGCCGCACTAGTTATTTACATGGAAAAATGTACAGAAGATATGACCAATTGATACGGCTCTGGTTTGATCCCAATTCCAACATTCATTTATGATAGGACATCCTGGTAGTATACTATAGTATCTGCGGCTGCCAACAGCTGGGGAGCCACAAACAGGGGGCCTGGGAGCTATATGTGGTGTTTGAACCGATTCACACATGCAGTTTTTTAAGCAATTTATTGAGCCAAACACAGAAGTGGATGCAAAAGACAGAAGTATAAGGCTCAATGCACACGATGCGTAATACGTGCAGTTTTGGTGCGCATATTTGCGTATTACAGTCCCAGCAAAGTAAATGAGATTTCAGGAAATCTCATGTACACGCTGCGTTTTTTTTTTCTCCATGGAAATTGACAAGCGAATTGTATCTGTCTATTTGTAAGGAAAAACGCACCAAAACCCGCAGCATGAAAACGCATTAATTTACGCATCAAAACGTAAAAAACCACACCGAAAAACGTTAAATTCTTAGTCTAAAAGATATGCTGGATTTCCAAAAGGGACAAATTATAAATAATTCCGGGTATGTGGAAACCGAGGTGACGACCTCCATGAGCAGGATCGGATGACAGTCCTCCTCACCTACTATAGTTTTGCTCACACAGCTGATGGGCTCGTTGCCATGGCTATACACACTGGGGAGCTAATGAAAGCAGCAGCACAAATGTCCTGCCCTTCACTGGCAGCAAGCAGAGATCTTGAAAATGGTGGAGAATTGAAATACAAATTTGCAAAACGTATTATACGCACACCAGTTGAGTTTTATTTGCAGAAGAATGGACAAAACTTTGAAACCTTGACGTGTGTATATAGATACATCCGCCATTTATTCACTCTAATAGAGGAATTTTACGAGTTGCACTGTAAGACATATTTCCTAAACCAAAGAAAAGAAGCAAGTCATCCGCTGTCAGGATGTTGCTAAGGAATCCACCTTTGTCTGGAAAGAAACTATGGACATCCGATGACATTACTGTTGGCTGACAGGACCATTTCAGCCGCCTTACAGTAAACGATTGACTAAATGACAATATTTTGGGGACACATTTTATACATACACATACATTATTTAATATTTATTTAAACCATGCATGAAGAATGAGTCCAATATTTGTCTCTCAATTTAAAAGAACAAAAACAAAACACAAACTTGTTTTTTTTAGGTGTAGCTATTTAACTTTTTACTATCTTCCAATTACATAAATAAATAATCTTAACGCACTCACCCCAGCCCCAGAAAAATCACATATTGAAACAATTATTTGAGAAATATACAGATGCATTCCTAGTTATTTCACATCATAAACAAGTACGTGTGGCCGAACTGGATTCAATTTCATTGTTTTGGTGCAGACAAGTAACCCAAACCACTTTGGCGCTAATCATTGCCTAACCTGAATTAAGGAAACAAAAATTTTGTACTGCAAATCACAGCAAAGCCTTCTTAAGACGAAAGTTATTTACATCATTCATATCTAACAGTCCTTAAACAGCTGTAATTAAGCGGAAATTGGCCGCAGGGGCATAAAGAAATAATCCACGACGCTGCACAGCATGACAAATGCCATGTTTTCTCCACGGCAGGATTTTGATTCAGTATTTGGAAGCCAAAACGAGGAGCAGATCCAAAACACAGAAGAGGTACAAATCTTTCCATTACACTTTTTTTCTCTTTATCTTCAACTCCTGGCTTTGTCTCAAACACTGTAGCGAAAGATGGACCAAAAAAACTAAGGCCACACAAGCGTAATACGGGCACCTATTTTATGTCCGTATTATGTCTAGAAATCACAGCCCAACTGCAGGTCGAATGACCCGAACTAACACCATCATAGATCCCGTTGATGCCGATTCTTCAGGTTGTTAGACCTGCGGCCGAAACGAGATTTGTGAAACGAACCTAAGGCCGCATTTTAGGGTCTGTATCATAGCCACACAGACCCCCACACAGCCCTATTGAACAGAACCGAGATTGCAATAGAAACCCATAAAGACCAACGTTTGGTTTAGCAGGACTTGCGTAGGGTCCAGGGTTGCAACCGTAACATAAATCCTAAATGTGGCCATAATATGGCTCGTGTGAACACAACCTAAACGAGGAATGCCCCTTTTGGTTTTTAGATAAGTAATGTAGGTGAGCTCGGTAAACGCCTTCTGTGTTAGGCAATTGTCATTAGATCATAAACCCTCTCACTGCCAAAATATTTCAGGATCGGCATTTATGCAATTGCCCATTTGTCAGTGATTGTAAAAACCGCCACTTTGCCGTGAATTTTAAAATCACAAAATACTCGACAAGGATGACTTATGTAAATACACGGATACAATTTGTTAAGTCCCACTTAATGGATACTGCAGGGTAACTGAATCTAAGGGTATGTTCACACACAAACGCAAATTACAGGCGAAAACAGCTCCTGAATTTCAGACGTTTTTGCAAGTACTCGTGGCATCTTTTACGGAAGTAATTGGAGCTGTTTTTCATTGGAGTCAATGAAAAACGGCTCCAATAACGTTCCAAGAAGTGTCCTGCATTTCTTTTGACGCGGGCGTATTTTTACGCACCGTCTTTTGACAGCGACACATAAAATTACACCTCATCTGAACAGAACATCGTAAGACCCATTGCAAGCAATGGGCAGATGTTTGCAGACGTAAAAAAACGCCTGAATTACGTCTGAAAATAGGTCGTGTGCACATACCCTAAGGGTCCAAGTAGATAACGCAACTAAGCTGAGGTTTTGCTGCGCGGTTCTCGGCAAGTAGCGCAGCTCAGTCACGTTGTGTACAGGCACCCTAAAGCTGGTCATAGAAAGATCCTCTTCATTGACATGCAGGTTTGGCTCCGCCAAGCGTGCGCGTTTATTCAATAAGAAACAGGGGGACACCCAGCTGGCAGACACTTCTGGCAGCAGCTCATCGCCTACAATGTTAAAATCCAACATGTCTGATCTTCATTTCGCGACATTAAAAGACAGTGCAGATCCCAATCATTGTACAGTGTGAACATGTGCAGCAAGCGATCAGTGATTATTCGCTAGTTTGTAGTCGATCGTGAATCCTTTATGCGAACTTAAAAAGGATTGTTTGTCGGCAGTTCATCCACTCGTGTAAACCGGCATCTGTCTGTCGTTTGTAATGGGAACAGCATGAAAGGAAGACAGACAAGTGGTTGCATGAAAAATCACTGTGGGGACCGCAAGAAATCAGGACATGTCACTGTCCGTATTTGCGGGTCATGTGACCTACTCAGGGTTGGGACAAATTGGTGACATCAATTCCAGCCTTCCTTTTTTTTGCAGATCCATGAATACTGATGACACACAGATGCCCTCGGGACGTTTTTTTTTGCCGACAAATAGACCGCAAATGAAGATAACGGCTGTGGTTTTGCGAACCTCAAAATCACCACGGTCATGTGCATTCGGTCAACACAGGCCAATTTTATTGCACCGATCACATTCTCAGCAGGGATTTCGCAGTATATCGGTGATCCGGAATCTATTTTAAGGGAACCCCCCATCACAAGGTGAAGGATACCCTTTCCTCTTGTGAATCAAATGCAAATTTCCTGACTTCATATGATAGGAGACAATTATATGGCCTGGAGATTCTTTAGGAAATCATGAAGAGAACTACCACTAAGTTACCACAGGTAGCAATCTTAACCAAGAATCTCCTGCTGAGAGTCCAAAATTCGACGCTGATCAAGGAAAAATTATTATTTACATAATCTTTTGAATATTTCTCAACATAAAACTTTTAAAAAGGCATCGTCTGGGTAAGATGAGCTGATCATAGGGAACTCCAGCTGCTGTGGGCTCCCAGTCAGCGAGTATGGCTGGGGCAGTAGTCCTCATTTACCACGCTGCATTCATTGATGTCAATGGTTCTCCAGAGCATCGAGCGCAGCTTTCAGCTCCAGCTACTGACATATAGGGGGAAGTGCTTGTCTAAACCATACAAGCTCCATTAATATTTTTTTTGGTAGTGAGCCAGGTTAATATTCCGTCCAGGGAGGTGGATATTGTGTTTTTGCCCATTTTACTCGCCCGAGGCCCATCTTTATTACTTGGCAGCTTTATCTTATCAATCTGGCTTGTGAAATAAAAGCAAGTTATGATTTTAATTTTCTGCAAAGAGTTGCAAATATTGCAAAATAGTAACCAGGTTTGGGCTAAAGATGATCATTATTCAAAAGCGTGGTCAATGTATAATGCATTGCAGCAACTTAAGAAACGTTGCGATGTTGTGTATCATCTTTCTGCTCTACTGCTATTATCACATAATATTAATATTACATGACTGAGGTGGTTTCCCTTATAGATGAGCAACTGCTTGACTGACACAGTCACAATACGCAGCTACAATAGAACAAGTGAGCTGGGTCCACAATGCCTTCAGAGCAGGCGCTTCGCAGTGGTTCCCCTCACATCTGGTTTGCAAACACGTCCCTCTCCCATGAATCTCGCTTTCCCTTCCTGCCAGTGTTAAATGCCATGTCACACACTGAAAGCGCACTGCAGCCTCACACTATGGAGAAAGCCGCTGCTGTGCCTGCAGATGAAGCCTGGAAAATGCAATGGAGAATTCACAATGTCAGCCTTGTTTTCTTGGTCTACACCCCACTGCCACAGAGTCAAAACTAAAAAACAAATATCACAGCATTTACAAATATAGGACACAAAGTAATAACATTCCAGATAATAATATAAACAAATTATATTCCAATGATCAGATCACCAGGCCCTTCTGCATTCATAGATTTTATATCTGGAGATCAGACCATTGGAGGGGTAATAAATACCAGAGGGGATAACATATTTTACACAGCCTGACTGCCACAAAAGCCTTCCATAGCGGTGCATGACCAAATATCACTTCTCTTATATGCATCAAACAATACAATACATCTGCATGCAGAATATATCAAATAATATTACACAAATAGGTCATGGAAAAACATATGAATGCCCTCTGCGAGAATGAAATTCCCACAGATGAAAGGGAACCCAGGAGAGAGCGCGGGAGATGATGACCCCGTCACCAGGAGGCTACACAATGACCATATCATCAGATGTATACAAACACCTCATCCCCAGAAGAGTATACAATGCCCCCGCCATGACAAGACGTATACAATGCCCCCGCCATGACAAGACGTATACAATGCCCCCGCCATGACAAGACGTATACAATGACCCCGCCATCTCGACGTATACAATGACCCCGCCATGACAAGACGTATACAATGACCCCGCCATCTCAAGACGTATACAATGCCCCCGCCATCACAAGACGTATACAATGACCCCGCCATCTCAAGACGTATACAATGAGCCCGCCATCACAAGACGTATACAATGCCCCCGCCATCTCAAGACGTATACAATGACCCCGCCATCACAAGACGTATACAATGAGCCCGCCATCACAAGACGTATACAATGAGCCCGCCATCACAAGACGTATACAATGACCCCGCCATCTCAAGACGTATACAATGACCCCGCCATCACAAGACGTATACAATGAGCCCGCCATCACAAGACGTATACAATGAGCCCGCCATCACAAGACGTATACAATGAGCCCGCCATCACAAGACGTATACAATGACCCCGGCATCACAAGACGTATACAATGACCCCGCCATCACAAGACGTATGCAATGACCATTTTGTTTTATACGCCACATACAGCAAAGCGCATCATTACTGCATGTATATATGACAATGATGTAAGCTCTCCTCGTAGTCGGTGTATAGATTTCTGAACCTCCCTGCATAATACGGCTTTGATGGAATGGCAGATCCTTAAGAAAAGGAATCACCCATCCCCCATTGATGAGGGCACCTTTCTAAACACATCACATCTCATTGTTACAGCAAACACCACAATAGACCTGGTGCCGGGGCACATTCACCATCCCAATCCTCTATAGGCACAGTGGGGCCTTTATCTCAGGGTCACTTCCCCCAGTAATAGGGATGAGGATGATGGGGAGATGGGAAATCTCAGCATGAACAGCAAGTTTAGGGAAGGGATGATACATGCATTGTTAATACAAAGAGCACCCTGCACTGCATGCCACAGCCTGGGCACCCTGGAGAAAACCCAATAACCCCTGTCCTGGGGATGAGGCATGTGTGTGGAGCCATGTTATACAGCACATTGCTCAGGTTGCAATCATCTGCAGGGCCTGCAATGTGAAGGTGCAAGAAAAGAAAACGCAGCCCCTTCTCCCCCATCTAATGCATATGACAAGGTGGCACTCACCATCGCTGACAGAGGTGGCATGGACGTGCAGGGCACAGCACAGCAATCCCAGGACGACAACCACTGGCACATCTGTCCTGAGAGGCGGCATTATGGGGCCAGGCACTAGCGGGGAGCTCAGGAGATGGAGGGGAGGGGGTGCCTATGTCTCAGCCTGCCAGCCTCCCTCCTCCACGTCTTGCTATCTAGTCTCCGGCAGCCAGGAGGGAAATCAGATCACCCGCAATGATTGAGAAGGGAAGGGGGACTGCAGCCACACTCCAGTGCTGGGGAGAGGTGCAGGGAGGGGGCGCTGCTGCTGGTGGTGGGGGGCGCCAGGTAAGGGAAGCATGCAGACCCTGCTCCTCGGCTTCTCTTCCAGGGTGTCCCCCGTGATGATGAGGGGCTGAGGAATCCAGCAGTGTTATTAATGAGAGGGGAATGGTTGGAGAGAGAGGATGTGTGGGCAGGAGAGCGGGAGGGAGGGAGAGTGAGGAGGGCGGGAATGGCAGCTCTCACTCCTCCTCCTGCCCGGGCTGTACACAGGGCTGTGCTGTGACTGGCAGCCGGTATATGTGACAGCTATGTGTATGTTGTGTACATTCCTTTATTGCCCATTATGCCCGCTGGCAGCGCCTCTCCCGCCTGTACAGTGTCAGTCAGGGATTTCTCAGAACAAACCTGCACTTCAAGTTCCTGCAACTTCATCAAGTGCAAGTTCTGGTGAAGTAAAGCAGCGCCTTATGTAAATCTAGCACTAATATGTATACAACTTTCTCATATACTTCAGTATTCAATGATGACTTGTTGTCAGTAAGCGCCCCCTAGTGGCCACTGCGGTCAGACAGAATTTTATCTGGTGACTGAATAAGCAAAGGAAAATGTGATCTAAAGTTGTGATCCTTGGTAAAGATATATTGTGAGATTAGTTATACCGCTTTAAAAGGCTGTATTCGCATCTGCATCAGAGGCAACGTTCGGAAGCTTCCGTCACAGATTCCGTAAGCGGTGCACGCGCTATTTTTCCCATCAAAACAGAGGGGAACCATGGCAGAATTCAACCTCTTTATAGGTCAATGGGGTCCGTCCGTCTTACAATGGATCCAGCAGCGGGTTGTGGTTTCCGTTATAAAAAGAAACCAAGAAGCAGATGTGAACAGAGCCTAAGATACTCTGTGAATACCTCCCAACATTTAAACCCCAAATCATATTTTAAGCCCCCCCCCCGATCTGGCTAAAACTTTGGCCAAACCTTTAGAAACGCCTCTTTCAATCATTTTGTACAGGCCCCACCCCTTTTTTGGTTGCAAAAAAATAAGTTGATTTGTGTTTTAATGTCTCACCAATCTAGAAATCTGTTTGCTGTCAGTGAATTTGAACATGCCTGTTAACTTTCAAAAACTGAAGATCTGAACGGACTTCAAGGGGTATTCCGAATGCCAAATAAAACAGCAGATTTCCCCTAGACTCCATAACGTTCATAAACGTTGCATTCTACGTCAATTTCCTGTTGTTAGTCCCTAGCAGTTTGTCAATCACTGGCCTGAAGGGCGGGGCATGCGCTCCCCTTATGAATACGCCGGACCTATGAGTCCAGTTTATTCTTTCAGTGCTCCTATTAGCTAAATGGCACAAATCTGTTTTGTGCCGTTTTCGCTACTAGGAGCTTGGACCCGTAGCTGTAATATGCTGCCCTTACACTGGCAGCTTATGTTCATGCACCTGTGCGCTGCCCCCCTCCGTTCATGCTGTTTTACTGAAAGTCCATGTTCACATGGCATATTTGGTAGGCAGAATAAGTACAATACATAACCTGCGTCAAAAACGCACTTGTTTTTTTTTACTGTTTTTAATGAACACGCTTATTTTAATGCTTTTTTTGCAGGTTTTTGACCTTTTTTGGTGCTTTTTTTATGCTGATATTCTAAGGCTGGATTCACACGAGCACATTACGTCCGTAATGGACGGACCGTATTTCCCGGACCGAAGACACTGCAGGGAGCCGGGCTCCTAACATCATAGTTATGTACGATGCTAGGAGTCCCTGCCTCACTGCCGGACAACTGTCCCATACTGTAATCATGCTTTCAGTATAGGACAGTAGTTCCACGGAGAGGCAGGGACTCCTAGCATCGTACATAACTATGATGCTAGGAGCCCGGCTCCCTGCAGTGTGTTCGGTCCGGGACTTGCAGCCGAAATACGTCCGTCCATTACGGACGTAATGTGCTCGTGTGAATCCAGCCTAAAAGTTAAAAATGTACTTGCCTAAAAATATGCTCCGCGTATTTTGCACGCGTTTATGCATACTAAAATACTCAAAATAGCAAGCAAGAATTTTTTGGCAATGTTCTGAAACCTCCCGTTGACTTCAATGGCAAAAAAATGTTTTTTTACCCGTCATGTAATTGTATTCAATTGGAATATTTGAATTTGCATTTTCAACGTGTAATGCATGTCAAAAATACGCCGTGTGAACATGGCTAAACATTGAAATGAGAAACTGCAGTTACATCCCCCACCCTTTCTAATATTTACAGTTTTACTCTATAATCATTTTCTTGGGTTTCTCAGGAGGTATCTAAACATTTAGAACGAGGCAGAGAAATAGGGATTACAGAATACTGGAAGGTGATTTTCCCCTAATATGAATTATTACTACGTTTCACATATTCACATGTACACTGATTTATGAAAAAGACAATTTTAACAATAGGTAAACTTTTACGGCCAGCTGTCACCTGAAGTTTTTTATTCTACTGGATAGGCGATAAATGTTAGATCCGACTACAGGGCCTACCACCAGTTGCTTAAACGGGGGACCCTGGTCCCCCTTAACTGCATGACCATGGTGAGGAGGACTTTGTATGGGTCGGGGGTCGGGCATACGCACAGCCGCTCCATACAAACTCTATAGGAATTACAGAAACAGCCAACTACAGCATTTTGTTGGGACCCCCACCAATCTAACATTTATCACCTATCCAGCGTGTAGGTGATAAATGTTTCTGTCAGAAATTCCCATTTCATTACCCTCAACTTTTTAGGGGATAGTAAAAACAATAAACAGTATATAGAAATGAATTTGCCTTTGGCAGAATGATCTTTGGACCAATAGTCATTGCCTCCATCTCCCCTACGAAGGCCTGATTCACATAACGTTTTTTTCATATGTATAGCGTGTACGCCAGAAAAGTTCCCGGCATACACGCTTAACAAGTCTATAGGGTGCCATTAGTCCGACGGAGGCCAAAAGAGTGTACTTTTGTCGTCTGTTGGGCTGGTATATGTTGGCATACTTTTTTTTTGTTTAGGTATGGAATAGCGTAGTATACTGCGGGGAATTTGTTTTTAACATGGATGATGTATGCCCCTGTTTGGCAAAAGTCCAAGACATCTGTCTGACGTATATGTCATGAGCTTTTCAATAGCTTTTCATGACGTATACAATAAATGGTTAACATATTAGGCATCCGACACCCATAGACTATTACGTTTTCTGTTTAATGTATATGTCGTGAAAAGCTCATGACATATAGGTTAAATTAATGCCATAATAGCCTATCGGTGACGGATACCACTGTGAGTGGTAACGTATATGTCGAGAGTTTTTCCCAGCGTTTATGCTAAAAATAGAAAAACACTTTATGTGAATGAGACCTTATATGTAAGTTTAGCTAAACGCACCTTTTTTTCAGTAGATATTGGTTTTGATCTCTGCAAATAGGGAAGAGCGCACAGAGCGGAAGTGCATACCTCCCAACTGTTAAATCTGGAAAAGATTCTTCAATAAATAATTTAAGAAAACGACGTGTGGTCCCCCCCATTTTTCATAACCAGCCAGATACAATAAAGCAGCTGCAGTCTAGCATTACAAGGGTGGAAAGTGCCATGGTTTTTGGCCCTTCCCATCCTCATAATACCAGCCTGCGGCCGCCTCAGTACCCGACCGTCACTATAAATGGTCGGGTATTGGATCGCACCCAGCTCTTACCGGAACCCCTGGTGGCGGTGGGTACTGGGGTAATAAGGGGGGTTAGCGCTAGCCTTTTTACTGGCTTACACTAAGCCCCGCCTTAGTAATGAATGCTGTCAAACAAATAACTGCCATTACTAAGGCGCTAATAAAGTATTCAAAAACATAGAGAAATAAGAAAATATTTTGTTATTGAAATAAAAACTCCCCACACAAAACTCTTTGAACATTTTATTTAAAAAAACAAAACATAAATCATCTAAGTAGTCCAGCAAATTTACGAAGTAGTCCAAACAATCCAGCTGAACTTGCAAAACCAAAAAATAAAGTTAGTAATATGAAAAATAAAAAATCTTATACTCACCTACAGCAGACGTCTGTCTTCTCCCCTGCGCCACAATAGAAACATCAATGAACTTCTGAAACGTCATATATTACAAATTAAAGGGGTTTTCCCAAAAACACATGTATCCCCTATCCACAGGATAGGGGATACATGTGTGATTGCTGTGGGTCCGACCACTGGGGCCTGCAGCGATGAGAACTGGGGACCGAAAGTCCCCCGAAATGGCCAGTGTTCCATTCATTTGCATGGGACTGGAGCTCCATAAACATGTATGGAGCAATGGTCAAGCAAGTGCACCAGCGCTCCATTCTCATGGAGCAGTTCGGGGGAATTTTGGTCCCCCGTTCTCAACGCTGGGGATCCCAGTGTTCAGACCCCCAGTGATCACACATGTATCACACATGTATACCCTATCCTGTGGTTTTTAAAGGGGTTTTCCAGTCCCTAAAAATTGATGGCCTATCCTCAGGATAGGTCATCAATAGCTGATCGCTTGGTGTCGGATTCACGGGACCCCCGTCGATCAGCTGTTTTGAGGGGGGTGCAGCGCTCGTCCTAAGGATCGGCCATCAATTTTTAGGGACCGGAAAAACCCATTTAACTCCATATGGGGCATCCACTTTGGCCTTTTTACTTGGAGACACTAGCGTTTCTAAAATCATAAAATAATGTAACTATATTATTTTTACTCACTACTCACCGTTCTGTGTGTCGGTTTATTTTTCTCTGCTCCTTTTGGTGCCATGCTGCCTCTACGCCCTGCTCCCTCGCTCCAGGCAGAACGCTGTTGCTGTGTTGCGCTGAGCGTCACAGTGTCATGGTCATGCTGAGCGCAGGCAGCTCATGGGACAGGGATAACTTCATTGCGGGGGGGTCTGACTGGTGACAGGGAGGGTCCGGGGCATGGCAAGACATTTTTCAGACCGTCCGGGACAGCGGTGAAAAACCAGGACTATCCCGCCGGATCCGGGACGGTTGGGAGCTATGGAAGTGGCATGACACACATCACTTCCTTGAGGAGAGATGCTGGCGTGACAAGCAGGTAAATATGTTTTTATTTTATTAACATACTGCTGCAATTCACTGTGGCACTCTCTGACTATCATGGTTTATGTAAGAACTTTCTGTCTGACACTGTATATGGGGGCACTCTCTAGATAGTTCTGTTTATTGGGAACTGTTTTAGCAGTGTTATTAAAAAAACAATTGTGCAACTGTAAACCATGTACATTTAATTTGGGACACTGAGCTACTCTTTCCCAAATCAAAAAATATGTTTACAAATGGGATTTATCCCTCGTAATTTTTGAATTGCAAAGTTAAAGTGGTGTTCCCTTGGTAGACATTTATGACATATTGATTTGATAAGCCATTAATGTAAGATTATTAGGGTTCCGACTGATGACAACATTGAGGGTAAGGCCACACGGAGCGGCCCTGACACGGTCGCAACACGGGTAACAAACGCCGACACCATGTTCGATGCGGCTATCAAACAGACTGTTAGTGGCCTCACATTAATGCAGGTAAACAGTCCCTTTATCTGCAAAATCGTGTGGCCATGAATTAATACACCCTTTATGGCCGCACGATTTTGCAGGTTACAACAATTTACCCCCTATTATTCATTCTCTATGGCAGCGCCGGAAAAAGCCGAAGACTGCACTTGGCTATCTCCCGCGCTCCCATAGAGAATGAATGGAGCGGCAGTGCACATGAGCATGTAACCAGAATACCCCTAACAAAGTATTTGACAGCCGCACCTACATAGTGCCAGCGCGGTTGTTGACCATGTTGCGACCGTGTCAGGGCCGCTCCGTGTGGCCTTACCTTGAGTGTGCACATGAACTGATTCTATTGGATAGACTATCACCTGTTTGGTCTCCTGAAAGAAGCCCTACGAGGATGAAGATTCACGTCTGATGAAGAGGTGAAGACAGAGGTGCATTTGTGGCTCGCAGCTCAGCCTACTACCTTTTTTTAATGTGGGAATACAATTGCTTGTTGACAGATGGATTAGGTATATTGAAAAGCAGAGAGATTATGTAAAAAAATGAGGCAATTGTCTTTTTCTGAAAGCTGATTATAATTAATTCTACAGCCAGAGTGCGGATAATATTTGACTCACCCTCGTGTGTGTGGGTGTATATATATATATATATATATATATATATATATAGATAGATAGATAGATAGATAGATAAATAGATATATGTATATATATATATATATATATGTATGTATATATATATATATATATATATATATATATATATATATATACACACACACATTGATCAGCCAAAACATTTAAGCCACCTGTCTAATATTGTGTAGGTCCACCTCATGCGGCCAAATTAGCTAAACCGTCGAGGTATGGACTCCACAAGACCTCTGAAGGTGTGCTGTAGTATCTGGCGTCAAGACGTTACCTGCAGATCCTTTAAGTTCTGTAAGTTGCAAGGTGGGGTCTATGGATCAGACTTATTTTTCCAGCATATCCCAGAGATGCTCGATTAAGATCTGAGAAAAATGAAGGCCACGTTACCACCATGAACGCTTTGTCATGTTCCTCAAAATATTCCTGAACAATTTTTGCCGTTTGGTATGGCACATTATCCTGCTGAAAGAGGCCACTACCATTAAGGAATACCGTTGCCATGAAGGAGTGCACTTGGTCTGCAACAATGTTAAGGTAGGAGGTAAGTTTAAAAGTAAAATTTACATAAATGCCAGGACTCAAAATTCTCGTGCAGAACATTGCCCAGAGCATCACACAGCTTGCCTTCTTCTCATAATGCATCCTGGTGACAACTCTTCTGTAGGTAAGCAACGCAAACACACCTGGCCGTCTACATGATATAAAGGAAAATGTGATCTTTATACCAGGCCACCTTTTTCAGTTGCTCCATGGTCCTATATACCCATTGTAGGCACTTTCGGTGGTGGACAGGGGTAAGTATTGGCACGCTGACCAGTCTGCAACTACACATCCCCCAAAAACTGTGTTCTTACACCTCTCTATTATATCCAGCATTACAGTTTTAAGTAATTTGTGCTACAGTAGCTCTTCTGTGGGATCGGACTAGAAGGGCTAGCCTTTGTTTCTCATGCACATCAATGTGCCCATTGCCCTGTCGCTGATTCACCGGTTTTACCACTTTTGGTAGGTGCTAACCACTGCATACGGGGAACACCCTATTAGACCTGCCGTTATGGAGGTGCTCTGACCTAGTCATCTAGCCATCACAATTTGGCCCTTGTCAAAGTCGCTCAGATCCTTACGCTTGCCTGTTTTTACTGCTTCCAACACATCAACTTCAGGAACTGACTGTTCACTTGCTGCCTAATATATTCCCCCTTGAGAGGCGCCATTATAGCGAGATACTCAATGTTATTCACTTCACCTATCAATGGTCCTAATGTGATTGCTGATCAGTGTACAGGGTGGGCCACTTATATGGATACACCTAAATAAAATGGGAATGGTTGGTGATATTAACTTCCTGTTTGTGGCACATTAGTATATGGGAGGGGGGAAACTTTTCAAGCTGGGTGTTGACCATGGTGGCCATTTTGAAGTCGGCCATTTTGTATCCAACTTTCGTTTTTTCAATGGGAAGAGGGTCATGTGACACATCAAACTTATCGAGAATTTCACAAGAAAAACAATGGTGTGCTTGGTTTTAACGTTACTTTATTCTTTCATTAGTTATTTACAAGTTTCTGACCACTTATAAAATGTGTTCAAAGTGCTGCCCATTGTGTTGGATTGTCAATGCAACCCTCTTCTCCCACTCTTCACACACTGATAGCAACACCGCAGAAGAAATGCCTCCCGATCTGACCCCCTTAGACTTTTATCTTTGGGGTCATCTGAAGGCAATTGTCTATGCTGTGAAGATACGAGATGTGCAGCAACTGAAACTACGGATACTGGAATCCTGTGCTAGCATTTCTTCTGCGGTGTTGCTATCAGTGTGTGAAGAGTGGGAGAAGAGGGTTGCATTGACAATCCAACACAATGGGCAGCACTTTGAACACATTTTATAAGTGGTCAGAAACTTGTAAATAGCTCATGCAAGAATAAAGTAACGTTAAAACCAAGCACACCATTGTTTTTCTTGTGAAATTCTCGATAAGTTTGATGTGTCACATGACCCTCTTCCCATTGAAAAAACTAAAGTTGGATACAAAATGGCCGACTTCAAAATGGCCACCATGGTCAACACCCAGCTTGAAAAGTTTCCCCCCTCCCATATACTAATGTGCCACAAACAGGAAGTTAATATCACCAACCATTCCCATTTTATTTAGGTGTATCCATATAAATGGCCCACCCTGTATATATACACAGTCGAGTCACATTATAATGACCACCTCCTACTTTCGGCAGCCCGCAGCACTTGAAGTAAGTGGGTAAGTAAGGTGTGCGATAGGCTATCTGAACACATATCACTCGTTATTATCAAGGGTAAAAGGTTTGATTTATCAGAGGAAAAAGGGATGATTATTGGCTTTCGGGCCAAGGGTGGCGGTATTTCGCAAACAGTGCAGTGTATGACCTGTTCGCATGCTGCTGTGGTGAAAGTGTATCATGAGTGGACAAATGACATCATTGGGAATAACTGACGTGGAAACTGCAGAGCACCATGTGCCATTAATGTGAGAGGTGAACATCAGCTACGAAGGTGCACGAGGGCCAAAAGACACGCTACAGTGGTGCAGCTCACCATGAAAATCAACAAGGGGCTGCCGGACGTGTGTCTAAATCAACAGTTCAGCGAACCCTACTGCGTATGTGGCTCCGAAGCAGACGGATAGTCACTGCTCCTATTCTAACAAAGGTGCATCGGAAAAAAAGGCACGGCAGTATCGGAATTGGTCCACTGATTATTGCAAAGGGTTGCCTTCTCCGATGAGACACGTTTTCTGCTTCATTGAACGGATGGACAATGACGTTATAGGCAAGAAATATCAGAGAACAAACACCCTGCTACCATTGCTGGAAGAACACAAGCTTGTGGCGGCAGCGTTATGGTCTGGGGAATTTTTTCATGCCATTCTCTGGGCCCACTCATCCATGTGGAAGGCATTCTGAACTGATTTGGGTATGAATCCATAGTTACAGATCACGTCCACCCATACATGCTGTTTGTCTTCCCTGGGGCAGATGGAATCTTCCAGCAAGACAACGCGATATGTCACATGGCTAGAAATGTCCGACAGTGGTTGGAAGAGCACGAGCAAGAATTCCAAGTACATCCCTGGCCCCCTAATTTCCCAGACTTGAACCCAATTGAGCATCTGTGAGACCACCTCGATCGTCTTGTTCGTTCTATAGATTTTCCCCCACACACCCTCCAGCAAATGTGGGATGCACTGCAGTCAGCATGGCTCCAGATACCTGAGACAACCTACCAGCACCTTATTGAGTCACTGCCCGCCCGTCTAGCAGCTGTCCATGCTGCACACGGCAGTTACTCTGGATAATAATCATGGTGATCATAATAATGTCAATCGACTGTGTATATATATTGTGACATAGGCACTGCAGGATAGAGGAGTACATGTGATATGCTCTAATTTACAGTAACCAGAATAAATTTTTGGGCATGGAACAAGCTATTTCCCCTGGGTCTGGTTGCTAAAGTGGGGAAAGAATGGTGGTCCTGCACTCCACTAGTACAGATCAGGTCTTAGATTATCAGATAGGCACAATTAAAAACCTGGTGTACAATCCCTAAAGAAGGGTGTAAAGCTGGGTTCACACATCACAGTTATTGCAGAATTTCGCTTGTACTGTACAATGTAAGTGAATGGGGTTGTAGACATGCAATGACTGAACTCTGCGGCTATATCCGCAGCAATTTCCCCGCCAAGATTTCTTTGCAGATTTTGAGTTTGGATTTGTATACCGGATTAACAGCGTAATATTTCCGCGATGTGTAAACACTTCATAAATCAATGGGAATTAGCTCTAAAGACAGAATTCTCTCTAAGGCCTAGTTCACACAGAGTATTTTGCAGGCAGAAGATTCTGCCTGGAAAAATCAGCTCCGTTTTTTTTAAAAGTGGTTTTGCACCACAAGCGTTTTTTGACGTGGTTTCTCCAAAAGGCCAAGGAAAAAAACGCTGCCGTTAGCGCCATTTTTTTTCCATCTCCCATTGATTTCAATTGTGTTTTTTTTAGACGGAAAACGCCTCAAGATAGGTCATGTCGTTGAAATCAATGGAATGCATTTTCAGTCGTTTTTGGCGCAGATTCCGACGCAGTTTCCGCATCAAAAATTGTGCCAAAAAACTCTGTATGAACAGGACTTTACAAAAGTGGAGCCACTGTACCCAAGGTCAGCGAGTGACAGCTGGTTTAGAGATCACTCATGTTTTTACATAACTCCACAAGTGTCTTGGGTGATGTCGTGACAATATTGACTGTGACTCCAAGAAATATAAAATAGGGAAACAACATTTGGCTGGAAGAAAAGTATTTGTGAGACGAACTGTACATAAAGTTGAATGAACCAGGTAACGTTTATAAGAGATGACAGAACAGCTCCAGGCAGTCTGTCCTGAGTAATTTCACACTGGCTTTATTTCAGAAACACAAAAGTGTTCTCTCAGCACACAGGTGTTAGATTCAACAGCAGCCAAGATGCCTCCTTCAAGGGCAATGTTTTATTAGAAAGATAATGCAGAAAACTTAATGTGCTCCAGAAAAGTTGTGTTCCTGCTGGTCTGGAATCTTTCGGATCAAGACCTTATGGGCCATATCTGGGATTGGAGTAGTCCTCTGGGCATAAATGCACTCTGCCCCAATGTTCCTGTTACTCTGACAGTTCAGAATTTATCACAGGCTTACAAATGTTTCCAATAAACTACAAGTAAAATTATTTGGACCATATTAAAGATCATCAGTCATCAAATACTATTTGCAACGTCATTTAACCCCTTAAGAACAGGGCAAATTTTTGCCATGAAAACAATGATTTTTTTAATTTTTTAATTTTAACTGTTTTGTTTGACGTAGCTGTAGGAGACTTTGTTTTTTTTTGCCGGATGTGTTGTACTTAATGTCAATGTACTAAAAAATTGCACCTACATAATTGTTTCATTTATATAAATTTTTATTTTGGCAAATATGCAGAAAGAAAGCAATTCGGCTGCAGTTTTTATTTAAATTTTTTTACAACATACACCGATCTTCATAAATTATGCTTTCAAGTGTAGCTAAACGTTTGACAAACTTCTGACATGTCATAGTGACATGTCAGAAGTTTGGATTGGTGAGGATCCGAGCACTGAGACCCCCACCAATCGCTAGAGCGACGCAGCTGAAGCGCTCGTATGAGCGCTCAGCCGCTTCGTGTCTGTTCGGCTTTTTATCGGAGTACGGGCTCATAGACTTTCTATTGAGTCCATACACCACTACATTTATTTCCGGAAAAAGCTGTTTGTCAAACGTTTAGCTACACTTTAAATTTGTTGTGCCTTATGGCCATGAGGATACCATATATGTGTATATTATTTTATGTTTTGGAAAGTATATTTAATAAATGTCATTTATGGAAAAAAAATTGCATTTGTGCCCCTTATAGGTAGTGCCACATAGCCCCTTGTAGGTAGTGCCACACATCTCCCTTGTAGGTAGGTCCACACAGCCCCCTTGTAGGTAGTGCCACTCCCCCTGTAGGTAGTGCCACACAGCCCCCTGTAGGTAGTGCCATACAGCCCCCTGTAGGTAGTGCCACACAGCCCCCTTGTAGGTAGTGCCACACCCCCCCTGGAGGTAGTGCCACACAGCCCCCTTGTAGGTAGTGCCACACAGCCCCCTTCTAGGTAGTGCCAGACACCCCCTTGTAGATAGTGCCACTCAGCCCCCTTGGAGATAAAAACCCCATTTTGCTGTACATAGTGCCACTGTAGCTCCCTGAAGGAGCAGAATCCCCCTGTGGTCGGAGATTCTGCTCCTGAATGGAGCGCTTGTTGTCTGTCCATATATTCGTCGGCAACGCAGTGGCCGGGGATTCTGGTTCAGGAGTTGCCCCTGATGTCACTGTCCATATATGGACAGAGATATCAATCGCTCCATCCAGGAACCAAATCCCTGGCCACAGGGGGATTCTGCTCCTTCAGGGAGCTACATTTTATGGCACCACTGGCACTTTGTTTTTGGCAACAGATACAACATGTGACAGAGGCAAGACTCTGTTTGACTACATATGATATTGGAGTCATACGGAGGCACAGTATAGTCCAATAGACTTCTAAAGGGGCTAAGTGTTACAGCTCCGAACAACTTAAAGCCAGGGCCGACTCTAGCTTTTCTGCTGCTCTAGTGGAACAATGGCGCCCCCCCCCCTGTCCACAGATGTTGATTGACATCCCCCTGGCAGTTCCACATCAGTACCAATTTTCTCTAACTCTTGTGGATGTGTCATTGGCTTGTTCTCCCTGATAATGCGCAGTGCGGAGAAATTTACTCCCAGGGCATGCATTGCACATCGATAAAGCCGGGTGGAGTACACCTCGCTGCAATGCCCAGGGAGTACAAGGCAACTGCGCATCTGTGAGAGTTGGGAAAGGGTTGGTAGTGACATAAAATGGCCAGGGGGTTGTCAGTCAGTGCGGAAAAGCGGGTTTGGAGACCAACCTGCTTGACTCTTCAGGATAGCAGAACCGACCCAATACTCTTCAAAGAGTAATTAGCATACAGTGTGCGCACATTTTAAAAGTTCATTTTAAAGATTTTGTTGCATCTGAAAAAACATACAGGGGCAGTTTTAAAAATATTGTCAGGTCATGTATTACATCATGGTGGTGGTTTAGGGGGCTAAACAATCTGACAAGTTCCCTTTGAATATACAATGAAATGCAATTTTTGTCCTTATAAATACATCTTACATAAATACAGCACCAGAATCAAGCTCAGTAGATAAATACAGAACCAGAACAAAGCTCAGTACATAACTACAGTAACAGAACCAAGCTCAGTACAAAAATAGAGCACCAGAACCGAGCTCAGTGCATAAATACAACCCCAGAAACAAGCTCTGACATATATACAGTACCAGAACCAAGCTTAGTACATATATACAGTACCAGAACCAAGCTCAGTACATCAATTCAGTATCAGAGCAAAGCTAGTACATAAATACAGCACCAGAGCAAAATCTAGTACATAAATACAGCAGCAACCCCAAACTCATAACATAAATACAGCACCAGAACAAAACTCTGTATATAAATACAGCAGCAGAACCAAGCCCAGTACATATATACATCACCAGAACAAAGTTCAATACATAAATACAGCATCAGATCCAAGCTATGTACAAACCAAACTCATAACTGTAATGATGGGGGTAGGGAAATGGACAAGTGAGCCCTAATCTACCCGCCACTCTGTCCCTGCCTACTTGCAACGACCCGCCCTAGGCGACGGGGTACAACTGAGCGGCGGTCCCTATGCTCAGTAAGTGCACGAGACAAACAGACAAGGGTACACAAAGCTAAGGGAAAAGGGGCAGTTGCCCACGGCAACACCGTGAGCAACAAGAGTGGTGAACGAGCCGAGTCAAACCAGGAGGGAACGAGGTACCAAACGCAGAGCAGGAGAGTAGTCAGCAAGCCAGGGTCAGTATGGAGCAGGATCAAATAGTCAGAAGCTGTAGCTGGGCCAGGAAACCACAAGAGAAGAATCACAAGCAAAGGAGGAACAGGAAAGGCAGGTATAAATAGACAGAGGGCGGGAGCTAGCTCCGTCTGGCCAGGCTGCGATAGGCTCTCCCACTCCTAAGCCTGCCATCCTGAGTGGTGGAAGATGGAGTCAGTCTCAGAGACATAGACTCAGGTGCAGACTGATTACCTATGGGCGTATACACAGAAGTTGTGCCTGGCAGATCCTTTACAATAACATAAATACAGTACCTTGAACAAAGATCTGTACATAAATACAGCACCAGAACAAAGTACTGTATAGTAAATAAATAAATACAGTACCAGAACCAAGCCTAGTACATATTTACAGCATCAGGTCCAAGCTATGTACAAAGCAAACTCATAACATAAAAACAGAACCAGAACCAAGCTCAGTACATATATACACTATCAGATCCAAGCTTAATAGATAAATACAGTATCAGAACCAAGCTCAGTACATATAAACAGCACCAGCACATATCAGTAAAGAGATAATTTCCAAAGTTAGATTAACCCCTACCATATAAATGTATATAGTGCCCTACCGTAGATAGTCACACAGTGTCCCCTATAGATACTGCCCCATCTACATTGTGCTACACAGTGCCCCCTATAGATAGTTCCCCCTCTATTGTCACACAGTGCACCGTGTAGTGTCCCACAGTACCTACTATAGAGTGCCACATACAGAGCCTCTGTATATAGTGCCCCCTTTAGATAGTGTCACACAGTGCCCCTTGTAAATAGTGCCACAAAGTGCCCCTATAGATTGCCACATACAGTGCCCCCTGTAAATAGTGTCTCCTGTAGATAGTGTCACACAGTGCCCTCTGTAGACAGTGTCACACAGTGCTGATGGTTTCATTGCCAGCGCTGGTTTAAATATTCCATTGTATCTGCATCCTACTGAATCAGATGCAATTGAAACACAGTAAGGACCAACGGCTGTTGGGTGAACTAGACTGCGCAGCCTACAACTCAGAGACCCTGTAGAATACCGCCAGAGGCAAGACGTTTATCTCACCTCATGGCAGATACAGTCCTGCTTGAAGCTTATATACAGCTGCAATATGGCCACGTGCATGGGCCCATACACAAATGCTAAAGGAAATGAGGTTATTCTCCAGAAGTAAGTAGTAAAGTTACGCTTGAAGTTTGGGATATACTGTGTCGAATCCTTAGCTTGGGAACTGAATTGAGGCACATAAGAAATTGAAAACTTTGAGCATGTCGTGTGCATGTATAACCTTCTGGATTTACTTAACGTACAAACATTGCCTCATATTTCTTCCTACTCCTCTTTTGTCCATGCCATAGGGAGTTGTTTGGGGTTTAGTTGCGTAAAGATGGTGAACACTGTGAACTATGAACTAACAGCCGGTTTAATTTGTCTGTTTACAATTGCTCATCGTTATTTCATGAAATGTAAACATTTCAAAATCCACTTGTTTTTACAGTTCTTTCCATGTAAAGTGCGGATTTTCAGAAAACAATTTGAATGACTTATTCATTGCTTCTGAAATGAATTTGCTAAAGGTCACAGTAACCTCGACACCAAGTTATAGCCATGGAATACAGTACTTTACAAAGGCCTCATGCACACGACCGTAAAAACACCCGTTATTGCGGGTGGTAATTACGACCCGCAATAACGGGCCCATAGACTTCTGTTAGTCACGGGTACCTTCCTGTTTTCTCACGGGAAGGTGCCCGTGCCGTTAAAAAAATAGAACATGTTCTATTTTTTCATTTTACTGGCCGTGCTGCTATACTTTATAATGGGAGCACGGCTCGCAAAAGCGGCCGGCTGCCCGTGGCCGGCCGTGCCCGGCCGTGCTCGTAATTACGAGTCGTAATTACGAGCACGGTCGTGTGCATGAGGCCTAAGTCTTTGAAATTCCAGAGGTTTTTTTTTGTTTGTTATTTTAATACAGGTTTACTTTAAATTTGGCTTTGTAATACTTAACTGGTAAACTCGAAAATAAACAAATTTGTAAATTCATTTAGGCCTCATGCACACGACCGTAGTGGTGTGCACGGCCGTGATTTTCGGCTCGGACGGCCGCAGAGTGTCACCCGCGGGCCGCCCGCAAATCACGGGCCGTGCACATGGCCATCTACATTCATTTCAATGGGCCTGGACCGCAAAATGCGGCCGTAATAAGACATGTCCTATCTTTTTGCGGTCCAGGCTGCAGGGCAATGCACAGACCGTGGAAACCACGGTCGTGTGCATGGGCCTATAGAAATGAAAGGGACCGCAATTCAGCTGCAGATTTGCAGGTGAATTGCGGCCCGCAAAAACATGTTTGTGTGCATGGGGCCTTAGTTATTATTTTAGCTATTTTGCTTGAGTTGCAATAAAAAAAAACACTTTCTTTCAGAACAGGCTGTGCTAAATCATTCCCTAGGCTGCATAATCTAGACCACTACTTCCCAATACCTACTCTAAGGGATGTGTGCCATGGATTCTGGGGTACATGTTGTGCCCTACTTGCGTGTACCACTCCTCTGACACTCTGTCAAAGAAGTTATAGTAAAAGTTATTTAATACATCACAGGCTTTATCTACATGTATGTAAATAATTATAGTTGGCTGTATGTATCCACGTGTATTTACGTAGGTGTTTATATTTATGAGTACTGTATCGTGGCATAAATTGAGCACTAGATGAAGGGATTTATTTAACGTTGTATGGTGCCATTAAATGGGAATTAAATAAAGGTATTAATTGAGCATTAAATGGTGCCATGTGGTGGTATTAGTTGAGCATTTTATGAAAGAATTAATTCAACAAATCACTGGAGTATTAAAATGGTATTCCACCATTAACATTTATCACCTATTGATAGGATAAGCGATAAGTGTTAGATCAGTGGGGTCCAACCACTGGGACCCGCACCCGTATATCTGGAACAGAGGGACACAGTACCAGGATGTAGTATATAGAGGAAAATGTATGTTACACATACAGAAGAGTTATATGAAAAAACACTCTTGATCATATATATGTAACAAAAAGTGATATCACCCATTGTGCCATAGTCCGTTAGAGGATCTGGTTGTGTTTTTCGGTCTCTCTGTTCCAGGACTAGCAGCAGGGACTACTCGTGGTGAATGGGTCAGCGTCTCACATTGCCTGGTGTGACGTTTCCGGGATACGCCCCCTATAGACATTGAATGGAGCTGCAGGTGAATACACCATTCAAGTTCCTCCTCATTGCAGGGGGTGCAGAGAGGAAGAACTAATGGTTCGGGGCCCCAGTTCTCCTGATTTTTTTGGTTTTTCAGCTATTTATTAAAAGCCATGAATACAGTGAATCAATACTCTAAATACATTTCGTATTTTATTTGTTGACTTCATTGGTAATAGTTTGCTACATCTTACTTAGTAAAACTGTATCAAATTGTCTTTTCTATAAACCAGACGTAGAAATGTTTAATGCAATGCAAACAGTGCTGGAAGGAAGAATTGATGAATATTTAAAGCACAGCAATTTCTAAGATCAAAGGCGGCAGCTTTCATAAAAGGGGGAAACAGATGCTCCCCCTGGATATCATTGACTCTTCAGAATTAGGGGTAGCATCTTAAATATGTTTTATCTGTTGCACAAAATGAGTAGAAAAGAAAAATCTGTTAAAGACAAGTCAAATAAAAGAACAACTTTACACATTGGGAAGCACTTGTAGGAAATGAATAGGTGAACAGATAAAGCGTATAAATTCATTTGAAGAGATTATTTATCTATCTAATTTTCAGTAGATATACTGGGCATGCAAAAATGTGATTTATGAAAATGACTTGTACCATTATGTTGTAACTTACTAGAGTTCAAATAAAAGTGCTATTTCTTCTCTGTACATTATGTTATGATTCTCATGTAAAATGTTGGGTAACTTCACTAAAATTTCATTTTACTTATCTTATGACTGATGACATGTCCATACTGATTCACTGCCTTGGTCAAATGACAACACCCCACCATGCTTCTCTGTAAACAGTGAATGAGTGTGGAACCCAGAGAGTTGCGGAGAAGAAACGTTGAGGAAGCACAAATTCTGAAAATTAGTCAAAGTTTGCTATTTTTTTTTTATTCTAAGAAAAGTGAGACATATCTCTATCTTAAAAAAATCCTTTACCCTCAATTAACCTGTTGGGCTTTAGTTTCATATATTGTACCATCGCTTGCTGAAGCACCGATTGCTCCCAAATTTCTCAGTTCCTGTATCTGGGGGCTCATAAAGGAGGTCACAATATCACATAGTTTCACCCACTTCTGCATTTTAATATGAAATTGAATGAACATTTGGAAATCCTGTTGATACATGTAATTTGATTATTGCCAAAATATCTAGTTGGTTAGAAAGACATTGTGGAAGTTATCGTAATGAGAACTTGTGCCTTATATTTGGAAAAGGAAAACATAACCATTTTAGCCTGTTTTAATTTTAGGAATTTTTACATAATAAAAAAAGCAAAATAGTTATTTTTTTCATAGATGTTTCAAAACTTTTGGGTGTATGATTTTGAACCATGTGGATTGTTAGGTCAGATTCACACAGGGGGGTGAGGTAATGGGGAGGGTCCACACAAATGATGCTCATGTTTTCAGAAGTGAATTTTTTTTATTTTTCTAGAACATTTTTATTGACTTCATTGGTGGTATGTGAAAATATACAATATAGAAAAATCCATTTGTGGGTTATAAATGTGGTTTTCTGTCATTGAGGACATGAAATTCCAAAAGCCTGCCTCAACTTGTGAAAGTTGTGGTTTAAAAGATGTTCTAAATTATGGGGACATCAAATGTTGTTCTTGATTCCTTTAGGGGGCCACATGTCATGTTCAGACAGGGGGTTGGCATTAAAAGCATCACTGGTTTAGATGGTCATATTGCGTATTACCTCAATATTTTTTATACCAAAATTTTCTCTTGTATTTGGCAAAATATATAGAGGAGGAACACGGGGCAAATAGAAGGCAAATACAGCCTTGTACAAACAAAAAGCCCAATATGTGTATGTGTGTCCTGGCCCTATTGGAATGTGAGCATATTTAGCAACTATTCCTTCATGACAGTGCCATAAAAGTGCCCCATAACAATGTCCTCCAATCAGCACTATTCTCTGTTACATCCTGGCTATTATATCCTGGCACTGCACCCTATCCAGCTGCAATATCTCTGCTAAATATACTGTGCGAATGAGATTTCATATAATTCCTTTCAAAAACATTGAATATCTGGGCATCACATTCACATCTGTGAATGTTGTCGTATGATGACAAAACGCATTACAAAGGACAGAAATGTGTCTATGATTTATTCTGGATGTTTATTATTTATAATTATTATATATTACTTTGTATCTGTTTAAATATTCTTATTCTTGAAACCAGTGAATGAAGCAACTCTTATGCTATTGCTGATCCAGTCAAGCAGACACGACTGATGCGGTAATTCATGCATATGAGCAGTGAACTAAAGACAAGTCATTAAAGATTTGCTATACATTACTTTTCAGCAAGCCTCCTATAATAACAATCAGAGCTCTATGATTTCTTTGCTTTGATGCAGTTAGTACATTGGACAATAGCAGTAGATGAATGCTCCGCATCCAGTTCAACAATGGCAGGGATTACAATTGGAATGAGGGCCTCTGTTTTCTCTTCTTCTTTTGTATGTTTTCAGTCATTATCTTCAGAATATAAACTCCTGGGTCTGTAGCTCTATCTAGCACATTGTCCTTGTGAGGCAGACAACGGTTGTGGCGGTAAGGTTTGGCAGTCAGGAGATAAACTCAGAGTTTCCAATATTTTTAAATATTTTAAGTCAAAGCATTCATAAAAGATTAATGTGATAGCGTTTTATTCATAAACTACAAGGCAGTGCAATACCATTGTGTTATGTTTACTGGATTGATACGATTTCTCGGTATATATTCACTTATAAATGGAAAAAAATTGCACTTAGTATGAACATTTTCCAGTTTCCAGCGATCTCAGAGAATGATTTTCCTATTCATTTTCAAATTAAACCTTTCGATTTCAGAAAGTACGGGTGTTCATTGTATTTTCTGTGTGAATAATTTGAATAAGGGTAGAATGCAACAGCAAATAGCAGACAGGAAGATGTTTGGGGTAGCAGTGTCATGACAAACTGATAAGAACAGCTAAAAGTTGATTTGTATACTTGGAATTGAGAGCAACTCCAGCAACTGCATGGTAGATAGAAGTTAAAAACTAACCTTCAATGAAAAAACATGATAAAAAACATATGTGCACATACAAAAAAAATGGACGAAAACCGCTGACGCGTTTCGGACACCCTGTCTATCCTTAGTGGTAGCCAATGTTACTGAGACAATGGACAAGTTATTTACCTAAAAGGGGCGGTGCTTAGGGATCACATGATCCTCAGGTTAGAGGTTAGGATGACGACACTGAAACAGGTGTATGAACATAGCATATTGCTAGTATAACAAATGGATGGTTTATCCGAAGCAAAGCAATGCAAGTAAGGCCCCATGCACACGAACGTATTTTTGCGGCCGCAATTCATTTCAATTGGGCCATGCACACGACCGTGGTTTCCACTGTCCGTGTATTGCCCAGGTCCGCAAAAAGATCGGACATGTCTTATTACGGCCACATCTTGCGGTCCAGGCTCGTTAAAATTAATGCACATAGCAATGTGCACGGCCCGTGATTTGCGTGCGGCTGCTGGAGACACTCCGCGGCCGTACGAGCAGCAAATCACGGCCCGTGCACACCACTACGGTCATGTGCATGAGGCCTTACTCTGAAAATGTGTAAAAAAAAGTTAAAAGTTGATACTTGTCTTAAAATACTTCAGCCTGTTTTTTTTAATGTGCTAGAAAGGTCATTTTTATGGCTTGGAAATTGGAAAATAAACCCACTCTGGCTCAATGGAAAAATGTAGTGAGTTTGTATTTCTCCCAATACGCAAGCTATTATATGTGAGTAGGGAGCGTCCACAAATGTTTGAGACGGAATAAAGTGGTTGAATCTGTCATCTGGGGAACCATGGGGAGGGGGATGTATGGATTTAAAAACAAAAACAAAAAAAACAAGCAATGTTTTTTTTATACTAATATTCTTGTTTAAATGGGACTGCTAGGAATTGGAGATAAATAATTGTCCATCCAACAGCTATCATGCTAAACTTCAGCAACTGACGGTGTTGAGGCCCATTCTGAAACCCCTGCCTTGGGCAACAAGAGAGCTTATCTCGCCCCTGTGACTGGAGTGTGAATGTTGGAGTGAGTGAACAGGTGTGTGCTTTGTGACTGGTCCCTTTTAAGCTTTGGTTATTGTATAGGCATTTTCGTTTCTGTTAGTTCCACCCGATATGACGCTTTGCGCTGGATTCTTCCTCTTTTTGTTCCTTTTGTTGAATGAAAATAATTAATGAAAAAAAACTATAGATAAAAAAAGCTGAACCGGGCCCAAGAGTCTAATTTGGCTTCTTGTTCTATAAACGTGCATAGAGCTATGGAATTTCCTGCTTGGATATCACCTCTTCACAGATGACAGCTGATGAGCAAGCAGGAATCTGAAGCGGGGTAACAACTCTCAAGTAAAGTAGTCGGTAAAGGCAGGTGGAGTGATATCAGGCCATAATGTGGGAAGTGATCAAGGTAAGCAGAGTTAGTTTGGGTTGATACATAGACAGAGGACACTGCAAGTAAAAATTTGTAGGAAGGAAGGGTATCAGAGAACGTCAGTGATCACCAGGAAATTAATAAAAATAACACTCTGTCAGCGTACACAGGACCCTATATCTCGACATTGGAGCATGTTGTAGACAATTCCCATGATGCAAAGGGGCAGACAAGCCATGCAAGTGCTGTAAGCAGTGGCATAACTACCGCCGTAGCAGCCGTAGCGGCTGCTATGGGGCCCGCGGCATGAGGGGGCCCGTGTCGCCCGCAGGCACGGGCCCCCACCATGGCCGGAGGCTCCGCTAGCAGCCGCTATGGCTGCTACAGCGGGATGCCACTGAACACGACTACGGCAGAGCAGGGAGTTATCTCCCCGCTCTGCCATTAAACAAAAGACATGTATCCCCTCTCCACAGAATATCCACAGGACAGGGGATACATGTGCGATCGCTGGCATGAATAGGGAGAACGGGGGACTGAAAGTTCTCCATGACAAACCTTGGACTTGCGGGGTCTGTGTCGGCAGCTCCGTAGACATGAATGGAGCGCCGGTCGCGCTTGTGCGCATGCGTGACCAGCGCTCCTTTCAATTTTATTGAGCTGCGCAGACGCCGGAAGTCAGAGGTTAGTCATGGAGAACTTCAGGGGACTTTCAGTCCCCCGTTCTCCCTATCAATGCCAGCGATCACACATGTATCCCCTATCCTGTGGAGAGGGGATACATGTATTTTGTAGGACACACTGTAGGTCGCATTTTTTGGGAGGGGGGACGCTGTATGGTGTTCCCTACAGGGGGGGGCTGTATGGCGTTCCCTACAGGGGGGGCTGTATGGCGTTCCCTACAGGGGGGGCTGTATGGCGTTCCCTACAGGGGGGGCTGTATGGCGTAACCTACAGGGGGGGCTGTATGGCGTAACCTACAGGGGGGGCTGTATGGCGTTCCCTACAGGGGGGGCTGTATGGCGTTCCCTACAGGGGGGGGCTGTATGGCGTTCCCTACAGGGGGGGGCTGTATGGCATTCCCTACAGGGGGGGCTGTATGGCGTTTTCTACAGGGGGGCTGTATGGCGTTAGCGCCATACAGCCCCCCTATAGAGAACGCCGTACAGCCCCCCTATAGGGAACGCCATACAGCCCCCCCTTGTAGATAACGCCATACAGCCCCCCTTGTAGATAACTTCATACAGCCCCCCCTTGTAGATAACGCCATACAGCCCCCCCTTGTAGATAAAGCCATACAGCCCCCCCTTGTAGATAACGCCATACAGCCCCCACTGTAGATAACGCCATACAGCCCCCTCTGTAGATAACGCCATACAGCCCCCTCTGTAGATAACGCCATACAGCCCCCACTGTAGATAACACCATACAGCCCCCTGTAGATAACTCCATACAGCCCCCCTGTAGATAACGCCATACAGCCCCCCTGTAGATAACGCCATACAGCCCCCCTGTAGATAACTCCATACAGCCCCCCCTGTAGATAGCGCCATACAGCCCCCTCTGTAGATAACGCCATACAGCCCCCTCTGTAGATAACTCCATACAGCCCCCCTGTAGATAACGCCATACAGCCCCCCCTGTAGATAATGCCATACAGCCCCCTCTGTAGATAGCACCATACAGCCCCCTCTGTAGATAACGCCATACAGCCCCCCCTTGTAGATAAAGCCATACAGCCCCCCCTTGTAGATAACGCCATACAGCCCCCACTGTAGATAACGCCATACAGCCCCCTCTGTAGATAACGCCATACAGCCCCCTCTGTAGATAACGCCATACAGCCCCCACTGTAGATAACACCATACAGCCCCCCTGTAGATAACTCCATACAGCCCCCCTGTAGATAACGCCATACAGCCCCCCTGTAGATAACGCCATACAGCCCCCCTGTAGATAACTCCATACAGCCCCCCCTGTAGATAGCGCCATACAGCCCCCTCTGTAGATAACGCCATACAGCCCCCTCTGTAGATAACTCCATACAGCCCCCCTGTAGATAACGCCATACAGCCCCCCCTGTAGATAATGCCATACAGCCCCCTCTGTAGATAGCACCATACAGCCCCCTCTGTAGATAACCCCATACAGCCCCCTCTGTAGATAACCCCATACAGCCCCCTCTGTAGATAACCCCATACAGCCCCCTCTGTATATAACCCCATACAGCCCCCTCTGTAGATAACGCCATACAGCCCCCACTGTAGATAACGCCATACAGCCCCCTCTGTAGATAACTCCATACAGCCCCCCTGTAGATAACGCCATACAGCCCCCTCTGTAGAGAACGCCATACAGCCCCCTCTGTAGAGAACGCCATACAGCCCCCTTTGTAGATAACGCCATACAGCCCCCTGTAGATAACGCCATACAGACCCCCTGTAGATAACGCCATACAGACCCCCTGTAGATAACGCCATACAGCCCCCCTGTAGATAACTCCATACAGCCCCTCTGTAGATAACGCCATACAGCCCCCCTGTAGATAACGCCATACAACCCCCTCTGTAGATAGCGCCATACAGCCCCCTCTGTAGATAACCCCATACAGCCCCCTCTGTAGATAACGCCATACAGCCCCCTCTGTAGATAACTCCATACAGCCCCCTCTGTAGATAACACCATACAGCCCCCCTGTAGATAACACCATACAGCCCCCTCTGTAGATAGCGCCATACAGCCCCCTCTGTAGATAACCCCATTGTTATGGCAGGAAGGAGGTGAAGGGAACAAGTGAGCCCTAATCTACCCACCGCCCTGTCCATGCCTACTTGCAACGACCCGCCCTAGGCGACGGGGTACAACTTGGCGGCGGTCCCTACGCTGACTAAGTGCAAGGGGATACAAACAGGGAACAAGCAAGGGAAGGGGCAGTAGCCCACGGAACACCGTGAGGCAACGGAGTGGTGAACGAGCCAGTCAGGATCAGGATGTAGTGGAGTATACAAGCGCAGAGCACGGAGCAGGAAGCAAGCCAGGGGCAGAGCGAAGCAGGATAAGCGGGAACTGAAGCAAGGCAGAAGCACGGCAGAAGCAGGCTGGAGCAAGGCAGCAGTGGGGCCAGGAATCCAAGAAGAATAACAAGCAATGAGGAAGAGAAAACGGCAGGTATAAATGGACAGGGGGCGGAGCTAACTCCGACTGACCAGGCCGCGATAGGCTCTCCCACTCCTGAGCCTGCCACCCTGATTGGTGGGAGCCGGTGTCAGTCTAAGAGGTCTGGCCTCAGGTGTCGACTGATTAACCCTGGGAGTATCCACAGACGTAGTGCCTGGCAGATCCTTTACACCCATACAGCCCCCTCTGTAGATAACCCCATACAGCCCCCTCTGTAGATAACCCCATACAGCCCCCTCTGTAGATAACGCCATACAGCCCCCTCTGTAGATAACGCCATACAGCCCCCTCTGTAGATAACTCCATACAGCCCCCCCTGTAGATAACGCCATACAGACCCCCTGTAGATAACGCCATACAGCCCCCCCTGTAGATAACGCCATACAGCCCCCACTGTAGATAACACCATACAGCCCCCACTGTAGATAACACCATACAGCCCCCTCTGTAGATAACTCCATACAGCCCCCCTGTAGATAACGGCATACAGCCCCCCTGTAGATAACTCCATACAGCCCCCCCTGTAGATAACGCCATACAGCCCCCCTGTAGATAACTCCATACAGCCCCCCTGTAGATAACGCCATACAGGCCCCTGTAGATAACGCCATACTGCCCCCTCTTTAGATAGCGCCATACAGCCCCCTCTGTAGATAACCCCATACAGCCCCCTCTGTAGATAACGCCATACAGCCCCCTCTGTAGATAACTCCATACAGCCCCCTCTGTAGATAGCGCCATACAGCCCCCTCTGTAGATAACCCCATACAGCCCCCTCTGTAGATAACCCCATACAGCCCCCTCTGTAGATAACGCCATACAGCCCCCACTGTAGATAACCCCATACAGCCCCCTCTGTAGATAACTCCATACAGCCCCCTCTGTAGATAACTCCATACAGCCCCCTCTGTAGATAACGCCATACAGCCCCCTGTAGATAACGCCATACAGCACCCCTGTAGATAACGACATACAGCCCCCTCTGTAGATAGCGCCATACAGCCCCCTCTGTAGATAACCCCATACAGCCCCCTCTGTAGATAACCCCATACAGCCCCCTCTGTAGATAACGCCACACAGCCCCCTCTGTAGATAACTCCATACAGCCCCCTGTAGATAACGCCATACAGCCCCCTGTAGAGAACGCCATACAGCCCCCCTGTAGATAACTCAATACAGCCCCCTCTGTAGATAACGCCATACAGCACCCCTGTAGATAACGACATACAGCCCCCTCTGTAGATAACCCCATACAGCCCCCTCTGTAGATAACGCCATACAGCCCCCACTGTAGATAACGCCATACAGCCCCCTCTGTAGATAACTCCATACAGCCCCCCTGTAGATAATGCCATACAGCCCCCTCTGTAGATAACGCCATACAGCCCCCTCTGTAGATAACTCCATACAGCCCCCCCTGTAGATAACGCCATACAGCCCCCCTGTAGATAACGCCATACAGTCCACTCTGTAGATAACCCCATACAGCCCCCTCTGTAGATAACCCCATACAGCCCCCTCTGTAGATAACCCCATACAGCCCACTCTGTAGATAACGCCATACAGCCCCCTCTGTAGATAACTCCATACAGCCCCCCCTGTAGATAACGCCATACAGACCCCCTGTAGATAACGCCATACAGCCCCCCCTGTAGATAACGCCATACAGCCCCCACTGTAGATAACACCATACAGCCCCCACTGTAGATAACACCATACAGCCCCCTCTGTAGATAACTCCATACAGCCCCCCTGTAGATAACGGCATACAGCCCCCCTGTAGATAACTCCATACAGCCCCCCCTGTAGATAACGCCATACAGCCCCCCTGTAGATAACTCCATACAGCCCCCCTGTAGATAACGCCATACAGGCCCCTGTAGATAACGCCATACTGCCCCCTCTTTAGATAGCGCCATACAGCCCCCTCTGTAGATAACCCCATACAGCCCCCTCTGTAGATAACGCCATACAGCCCCCTCTGTAGATAACTCCATACAGCCCCCTCTGTAGATAGCGCCATACAGCCCCCTCTCTAGATAACCCCATACAGCCCCCTCTGTAGATAACCCCATACAGCCCCCTCTGTAGATAACGCCATACAGCCCCCACTGTAGATAACCCCATACAGCCCCCTCTGTAGATAACTCCATACAGCCCCCTCTGTAGATAACTCCATACAGCCCCCTCTGTAGATAACGCCATACAGCCCCCTGTAGATAACGCCATACAGCACCCCTGTAGATAACGACATACAGCCCCCTCTGTAGATAGCGCCATACAGCCCCCTCTGTAGATAACCCCATACAGCCCCCTCTGTAGATAACCCCATACAGCCCCCTCTGTAGATAACGCCACACAGCCCCCTCTGTAGATAACTCCATACAGCCCCCTGTAGATAACGCCATACAGCCCCCTGTAGAGAACGCCATACAGCCCCCCTGTAGATAACTCAATACAGCCCCCTCTGTAGATAACGCCATACAGCACCCCTGTAGATAACTACATACAGCCCCCTCTGTAGATAACCCCATACAGCCCCCTCTGTAGATAACGCCATACAGCCCCCACTGTAGATAACGCCATACAGCCCCCTCTGTAGATAACTCCATACAGCCCCCCTGTAGATAATGCCATACAGCCCCCTCTGTAGATAACGCCATACAGCCCCCTCTGTAGATAACTCCATACAGCCCCCCCTGTAGATAACGCCATACAGCCCCCCTGTAGATAACGCCATACAGTCCACTCTGTAGATAACCCCATACAGCCCCCTCTGTAGATAACCCCATACAGCCCCCTCTGTAGATAACCCCATACAGCCCACTCTGTAGATAACGCCATACAGCCCCCACTGTAGATAACGCCATACAACCCCCTCTGTAGATAACTCCATACAGCCCCCCCTGTAGATAACGCCATACAGCCCCCTGTAGATAACGCCATACAGCCCCCTATGTAGATAACGCCATACAGCCCCCTCTGTAGAGAACGCCATACAGCCCCCCTGTAGATAACTCAATACAGCCCCCTCTGTAGAGAATGCCATACAGCCCCCTTTGTAGATAACGCCATACAGCCCCCCTGTAGATAACGCCATACAGACCCCCTGTAGATAACGCCATACAGCCCCCCTGTAGAGAACGCCATACAGCCCCCCCTGTAGATAACGCCATACAGCCCCCACTGTAGATAACACCATACAGCCCCCTCTGTAGATAACTCCATACAGCCCCCCTGTAGATAACGGCATACAGCCCCCCTGTAGATAACTCCATACAGCCCCCCCTGTAGATAACGCCATACAGCCCCCCTGTAGATAACTCCATACAGCCCCCCCTGTAGATAACGCCATACAGCCCCCTGTAGATAACGCTATACAGCCCCCCTGTAGATAACGCGATACAGCCCCCTCTTTAGATAGCGCCATACAGCCCCCTCTGTAGATAACCCCATACAGCCCCCTCTGTAGATAACGCCATACAGCCCCCTCTGTAGATAACTCCATACAGCCCCCTCTGTAGATAACGCCATACAGCCCCCTGTAGATAACGCCATACAGCCCCCTCTGTAGATAACTCCATACAGCCCCCCTGTAGATAATGCCATACAGCCCCCTCTGTAGATAACGCCATACAGCCCCCTCTGTAGATAACTCCATACAGCCCCCCCTGTAGATAACGCCATACAGCCCCCCTGTAGATAACTCCATACAGCCCCCTCTGTAGATAACGCCATACAGCCCCCTGTAGATAACGCTATACAGCCCCCCTGTAGATAACGCGATACAGCCCCCTCTTTAGATAGCGCCATACAGCCCCCTCTGTAGATAACCCCATACAGCCCCCTCTGTAGATAACGCCATACAGCCCCCTCTGTAGATAACTCCGTACAGCCCCCTCTGTAGATAACGCCATACAGCCCCCTGTAGATAACGCCATACAGCCCCCTCTGTAGATAGCGCCATACAGCCCCCTCTGTAGATAACCCCATACAGCCCCCTCTGTAGATAACCCCATACAGCCCCCTCTTTAGATAACGCCATACAGCCCCCACTGTAGATAACGCCATACAGCCCCCTCTGTAGATAACTCCATACAGCCCCCCTGTAGATAACGCCATACAGCCCCCCTGTAGATAACTCCATACAGCCCCCCTGTAGATAACGCCATACAGCCCCCTTGTAGATAACGCTATACAGCCCCCCTGTAGATAACCCCATACAGCCCCCTCTTTAGATAGCGCCATACAGCCCCCTCTGTAGATAACCCCATACAGCCCCCTCTGTAGATAACGCCATACAGCCCCCTCTGTAGATAACTCCATACAGCCCCCTCTGTAGATAACGCCATACAGCCCCCTGTAGATAACGCCATACAGCCCCCTCTGTAGATAGCGCCATACAGCCCCCTCTGTAGATAACCCCATACAGCCCCCTCTGTAGATAACCCCATACAGCCCCCTCTGTAGATAACGCCATACAGCCCCCACTGTAGATAACGCCATACAGCCCCCTCTGTAGATAACTCCATACAGCCCCCTCTGTAGAGAACGCCATACAGCCCCCTTTGTAGATGACGCCATACAGCCCCCCTGTAGATAACGCCATACAGCCCCCTGTAGATAACGCCATACAGCCCCCCTGTAGAGAACGCCATACAGCCCCCCGTAGATAACCCCATACAGCCCCCCTGTAGATAACGCCATACAGCCCCCCTGTAGATAACGCCATACAGCCCCCCTGTAGATAACGCCATACAGCCCCCCTGTAGATTACGCCATACAGCCCCCCTGTAGAGAACACCATACAGCCCCCTGTAGATAACGCCATACAGCCCCCTCTGTAGATAACGCCATACATCCCCCTTTGTAGATAACGCCATACAGCCCCCTCTGTAGATATCTACAGGGGGGCTGTATGGCGTTATCTACAGGGGGGCTGTATGGTGTTATCTACAGGGGGGCTGTATGGCGTTATCTACAGGGGGGGCTGTAAAAAAGGCACTATCTACAAGGGGGTTGTGTGACACCCTGGGGAGGGGGGGCCCCAATCAAAAGTTTGCTATTGGGCCCAGTCTTTCCTAGTTACGCCCCTGGCTGTAGGAGCTGAGGTTCGAGCATTTGTGGTTGTCACGAAGGGTCTTTGGACCCACTGGGCCCTACCGCCATGGCGGTAAAGCAGCTGGCCAACAGGGCGCAGGGCAATGTCAATAGTTTGTATAGGGTACCTGTGGCAGCTCAGACAGCAGCAGGGCAGGATCGGCTGGGTCTAGGCAGCAGGCAGACGTCAGGCGAGGTGGAGCAGGTCAGACATGGATGCAGCACAGCACGACTTTGGCACAGCTCAGTGCTAGACCAGGGATGTATGGTTTGCTAGGAACAGGAACTGGAAACTGGTATAGGTACAGGGACAGGGACTGGAAAAGAGACTGGAACAGGAAACGTCGAGACTGCTGCATCTGAGAGGTTTTTACCCGACCAGCAACCCAGCAAATAATGGCCTCCGTGTCTGCCTTGCATGGAAGCCGATGAGGACCTGTCTCTGGCGGGTCCTCATAGGCTTGCTGTCTGTGAATAACTACGTATGTAGTGCAGTGTATTAGGGTAGCGATCGGAGCATCAGACCTTCAAGTCCTCTAGTGGGACAAGTAAAAAAAGTAAAAAAAAGTAAATAAAAAATTTGAAAAAAAATAGAAACACACAAGTTTCAAGTAAAAAAAGCCAAACTGCCCTTTTTCCAATAATAAGTCTTATATTATTGGAAAAAAAAAACGTAATAAATAACAAAAACGATACATTATGTAATCTATCCCGCAGAATCTTTGTTTTTAGGTCACATCTCCTCCAAAAAAATGGTATAAAAAGTGATCAAAATGGTCATATTTAGTCCAAAATAGTACCAATAAAAACGACAACCCGTCCTGCAAAAAAATAATTCCTGACACAGCTTTGTCCACGCAAAAATAAAAAAGTTATGGGTCTTAGAATATGTTGAAACAGAAAACAAATTATTTTAAAAAAAAAGTGATTTTAATGTGCAAACGCTGCAATACATAAAAAATGTACATAAATTTGGTATCGCAGTAATCGTATCGACCCGCAGAATAAAGTTAACATGTAATTTATGGTGCACGGTGAATGCCGAAAAACCCCCCAATAAAACGATTCTAGAATTGCTTGTTTTTGGTGATTTCCTATACCAAAAAATTAAATAAAAATGATCAAAAAGTCGATTGTGTCCCAAAATGATACCAATAAAATCTACAGTTTGTCTTGCAAAAAACAAGCCTGCATACAGCACCATCAACCGAAAAATAAAAAAGTTATGCCACTAGTAACGCGGTGATGAAAAATATCCGACGCAGGCCGGAGGGGAACATTCCTTTAGTTTCAGGGCCCTAGTATTTAGGAATTAGGAAGGGACATAGCACATCCGTAGGAAGGGCGCTCATATTATACCAGCGCAACACTTTCCCAGCAAAATTTCCCAAACTACAAAGAAGCAAAAGACCCCAAAATGTGCAGAGCGTTACAAAAAGGGGATAAGAAAGTAAAATGTTTATTAGTGCGACACCGGCCTGCGCACGACGGATTGCTTCACAGCATACCACACAACTATGAATTATTGTATTATTTACCCCATTATTATACCCTCTTATTATGCCCTGATGTCCTCCGCACAGATTAAATACCACCCCAACATTATAAACTGAAATACCAGTAAAACTCAAACAAACTACTACTAAGCAAAATCCATGCTCCAAATGGCAATCCTTCCCTTCTTAGCCCTACAGTGTTCCCAAACAGCAGTTTACGTCCCCAAATAAGGCATTACTATATCTGGGAGAACCCGCTTAACAATTTATGGTATAAGATTCTTCAGTGGCACAAGCTGGGCACACCATATTGTACGGTTAATAGTCAGATCAGTTGAAAAACTGCAATTTTCACTTTGCATCATCCACTGCGTATTAATTCCTGAATACACCTGTGGGGGTCTAAATTCTCACTACATCCCTTGATAAATGTCTTTAGGGGTGTAGTTTCTAAAATTGGGTTACCTTTTTTTTGGTATATCAGGGGTTTTGCGAATGCGACATGGCGTCCATAAACCATTCCAGCAAAATCTACGCTCCAAAAGTCAAATACCACTCCTTTTCTTCTAAACCCTCCCATATATGTAAACGGCCGTTTATAACCACATATGCGGTATTACCATACTCGGGGAGAAATTACCTTACAAATGTTACGGGGCTTTTTCTTCTTTATTCCTTGTGAAAACGAAAAATGTTGATCTACATCTTATTGGCAAAAAATTAAATTTTTCATTTTCACGGCTTAATTCTAATTAATTCAGCAAAACACCTTTGGGGTCAAAATTCCCATTAGACTCCTAGATGATTCCTCAAGTGGTGTAGTTTCCCAAATGGAGTCACTTTTGGGGTGTTTCCACTAAACTAGTACTACAGGGGCTCAGCAAATGTGACATGGCGCCCAGAAACCATTTCAGAATCCAAATGTTGCTGCTTCCCTTCTGCGCCCTACCGTGTGTCCAAACAGCCGTTTATGACCACATGTGGGGTATTGTTCTACTCTGCAGAAATTGCTTTACAAATGTTGCGATGCTTTTTCTCCTGTAGTCCTTGTGGAAATAAAAAGAAATTAGCTAAACCTACATTTTCTTTGAAAAAATTTAGATTTTCATTTTCACGGCCTACTTCCAATAATTTCTGCGAAAAACCTGTGGGGTCAAAATGCTCACTATACCCCTAGATAAATTCCTTGAGGGGTGTAGTTTCCCAAATGGTGTGACTTCACACATAATACGGTATACAGAATACAGACAGGTCACAAGTACACTTTTCTAATATTTTTCTAATACAGATACCACACATAAAGATAATAAGACAGTATGTTAGTGTAAACATGCCCATAGCATAATACAAATCACTGTATATGACACTATAGTGACCATATAGAGCTAAGGATAGTGCAATAGGCGCTAAAATTACTGACAGATAAGCAGCAATTTACAAATGAATGTACTGGAATGTACCTATAATAAAAGGGAAATAAGATAAAGAAATTTATAAAGTGCAATCTAAAGTGCAAACATAAAAGTGACATCAGAGTGCCATAAAAGCAATCAATGTAAGGAGCAGTATACGTGGCCCGAGATAGACTGCAGCATAGAAATCCTCTGTACACGTCTCGCTGCCTCCTAGTGCGGCTTCGTCAGGGGCTAGATATAAACAAAATGTATCTCCTACAGAATTTATACAAATGTAAAAGAACTTATAACTATAAACACGTTGGGTTATAATCTTCTGGTATTATAATTGTGCAACTTGAGAGAACAATATCTGTGCGTTGTATAATTCTAGTACTATTGCCGTATACTAACGTTTACACCAGGTGTACACCACCAAAAAGAAGTGTTATAGTAAGAAGAAAAAATAAATGGGAAAAAGCGGGGGGTGGGATATATAAAAACTGACCTTTTAGTAATATACCCCAAAATAATCAATGGCACAAGATTTAAAACATAGGCAGAAATTTTCGGGTAATTATTGAATTTTGACCCAAGGTATTAAAAGACTGGATGTCCCCAATAAATTGAACCAGCCATAGGCTGGGTTCACACGACCTATTTTCAGGCGTAAACGAGGCGTATTATGCCTCGATTTACGCCTGAAAATAGGGCTACAATACGTCGGCAAACATCTGCCCATTCATTTGAATGGGTTTGCCGACGTATTGTGCAGACGACCTGTAATTTACGCGTCGCCGTTTGACAGCTGTCAAACGACGACGCGTAAATTGACTGCCTCGGCAAAGACGTGCAGGGCACTTATATACATTATATGCAGGACACTTATATACATTATATGCAGGGCACTTCTTTGCAACGTAATTTGAGCCGTTCTTCATTGAACTCAATGAAGAGCAGCTCAAGATTTACGAGCGTCACAGACGCCTCGCATAATACGAGGAGGAGCATTTACGTGTGAAACGAGGCAGCTGTTTTCTCTTGAAAACAGTCTGTCTTTTCACACGTAAATGCCTGCTATCGTGTGCACATACCCTAACTACTGGATACTCTGTATTATTTTGTTCGCACACAGTATTTATTTTAGTTAGTTGATTCTTGTCACAAAGTAATACAGAAATTCTATTATCTTACAAAAGTTCCAGCTGCAATATACTCCTAGTTCTTTATTGTTTTCTTAGACTCCCATTAAGTTTTATATTAAAACAATGTTGGTACTTATTTTCAACATAATTGTGTTGAACCGTGATACAGATTGTCCCGCTACCAGTGGTATTATATTCACTGGATGCAAAGAAAATTGTTAACACAGCTCAATCTAACTTGGCAGCACATACCATACAGGTAACGGGAAAAGCGGCTAAGCCGGCGTCCCAAGTGGTAACTTGCCATGTACTCCGCAATACTTAAATTGCAGGGAGACTACTGCCGTTGTATACTCTTGGCATGTATAGAGCACGCGGAATGGAAGGCAGCTCAGATGGCTTCCACACAGTTCTCAGGGGCAGAAAACGACATCAGCGAGATATTAACTTTAGTGTGGGCACATTGTAAGTATGCCACAGCACCGCGCTTTCGATTCTGCCCAGAGATTCTAACTAAGTAGTGATTCATATCTTTATGCTAACTGGGTATGATCGTTTTGGCGAGTGTATCTTGGCTTCTCCTAGCTCTGTGCTTCTTGACTAACTTTTTGCTTTTATGCACTTTTCTAGCACGCCACTTTTGTGATTACTTTCTAGTAGTGGCCGTACGTCTCCAGTTTCTTGGACATATTCTAGCCATAGACAAGAGAAATACACCATACCTTTACCCACATTGTAGAATCAGAAATATTTGACATTAGCATCAGGATCAGCAGGTTAGATCGTCCAATGATGTACATCTTTAACCCCTTACAGACACGGCCTGCTTTGGGCCCTAGGGACACAGCATTTTTTTTATTTCCACATCTAGAAAGCCATAACTTATTTGTTTTTTGACATAACCATATAAATGGCTTGTTTTTTGCAAAATGTATTTTGTGCTGGCACCGTTTTGTAGTACTTAAAATGTATGGAATAACTCTTATTATTTTTTTTGTGGGGGAATGGAAAAATACCAGCAATACCGCCATTGTTTTTTTTGGGATTTATATTAACCCTTTCACGATCGAGCTCATTTTGGCCTTCAGGACTAGCCCCATTTTTTCAAATCTGACATGTGTTACTTTATGTGGTAATAACTCTGGAATGCTTTTGCCTATCCAAGCGATTCTGAGACTGTTTTCTCGTGACATATTGTACTTTATATTAGTGGAAAAATGTGGTCAATAAATTCATTGCTTACTTGTGAAAAACACCAAAATTTAGAGAAAATTTGCAAAAATTATGATTTTTCTAATTTTAAATGTATGTGCTTGTAAAACAGATAGTAATACCACCCAAAATAGTTACTAGTTTACATATTCCATATGTCTACTTTATATATGCATAGTTTTTTGAACATTATTTTATTTTTCTAGGACGTTACAAGGCTTAGTACTTTACCAGCAATCACATTTTCAAGAAAATTTCAAAAGGCTATTTTTACAGGGACCAGTTCAGTTCTAAAGCGGCTTTGAGGGCCTTATGTACTAGATAGACCCCATAAATCACCACATATTAAAAACTGCACCCCTCAAAGTATTCAAAACAGCATTCAGAAAGTTTCTTAACCCTTTAGGCGTTTCACATGAATTAAAGCAATGTACTGTAGAGGGGAAATTGACAAATTAAATTTTTTTTGCTGCAATTCATTTGTAATACATTTCTTTCTGTAACACAGAAGGTTTTACCAGAGAAACGCAACACAATATTTATTGCCCAGATTCTGCAGTTTTTAGAAATATCCCACATGTGGCCCTAGTGTGATAATGGACTGAAATACCGGCTTCAGAATCAAAGGAGCACCTAGTGGTTTTTGTGGCCTCCTTTTTTTAGAATATATTTTAGGCACCATGTCGGGTTTGAAGAGGTCTTGTAGTGCCAAAACAGTGGAAATCCCCCAAAAGTGACACGGTTTTGGAAACTGCACCACTCAAGGAATTTATCTAGGGGTATAGTTAGCATCTTGACCCCACAGGTCTCCTGCTATATTTATTGGAGTTTGCCTGTGAAAGTGAAAATCTACTTTTTTTCTGAAAAAATATTTTAAAAAAAACACCCCAAAACTTGTAAACCTACTTCTCCCGATTACAGAAATACCCCATATGTGGTACTAAACTGCTGCAGAGCTCAGAAGGGAAGGAGCGCCATTTGGATTTTGGAGCGCAGACTTTGCTGGATTGGTTTTCAGTGCCATGTTGCATTTGCAACGCCCTGGAGGGAGCAAAACGGTGGAAACCCCCCAAAAGTGACCCCATTTTGTAGACTACACCCCTCAAGAAATTTTTCTAGGGGTATAGTTAGCATTTTGACCCCACAGTTTTTTTGCTGAATTTAGTGGAATTAGGCCTGAAAAAACATAGAAATGTTTAATTTTTACAATGAATAAAGGAGAAAAATCTCCCCAAAATTTGTAAACCAATTTGTCCTGATTACAGCAATACGCCATATGTGGTAATAAACTGCTGCTTGGACCCACGGCAAGACTCAGAAGGGAAGGAACAATATTTGGCTTTTGGAGCTCAAATTTAGCTGGAATGGTTTTCGGGTGTCATGTCGCATTTGCAAAGCCCATGAGGTACCAAAACAGTGGAAACCTCCCAAAAGTCCCTTTAGGGGACTGGAACGAGCGATTATTAGGTCGCTGCTACAATACACTGCAGTACTAATGTATTGCAGTATAATATCATTTTTACAGGCTCCTGTAACAGCGCGATCGCTGTTCCTGTCCATTAGTCCCGGGTGTCAGCTGTAATACATAGCGGACACATGCAGAATATGGTGCGGGCGCAGAGCATGAGCCCACTCCATATATAACCCCCCGCACCTCGACATGCTATTAAGTCGTGGTGCGCGAAGGCGTTAATGCGCAGCGGATGGTGCAAAGTGAAAATTTAAATTTTCCACTGATATGCTATTTTAACGCATAATATGTTGTGCCCAGTTTGTGCCACTGAAGACAAATACCTCATACAATGTTGAGCGGGTTCTCCCGGATATAAAATATCATATATGTGGACGTAAGCTGGTATTTGGGCACGCTGTGGGGCTCAGAAGGGAGGGAGCGCCATTTGGCTTTTGGAGCGCAGAGTTGGCTTGGTAACTGTTCTGTTTGGGGTTTTGCTGATATTTCAGTTTATGATGTGGGGGTATGTGTAAATTGGGCAGAGTACATCAGGACATAATAAGAGGGTATAATAATTCGGTAAATAAATAATAATCCGCAGATATATGGCCAATGTCGCACTGATAAATGGCGCCCGATCTTATCAGCTTTTGGACACTGCACAATTTCTGTCGCTATATTCTGAGAGCCAGAACTTTTTTTCTTTTTTCTTCACCGGAGCCGTGCGAGGACTTATTTGTTGCGGGACAATCTGTAGTTTTCATTGGTACCAAAAAACAAATTCTGACAATGTTTTTTGTCTTCTTTTTTTTTACACTTTTCACCGTGCGCTATAAATGACATTTTACTTTATTCTGCGGGTCGATACGATTACGGCGATACCAGATGTATATAGTTTTTTTATGTTTTTTGGCATTTGCGCAATAAAATCACTTTTCGATAAAATTATTTATTTTTGTGTCACCATATTCTGAGAGACATAACTTTTTTATTTTTCAGTCAAAAAAGCTGTGTAAGGGCTTGTTTTTTGCGGGAAGGGTTGTAGTTTTTATTGGTACTATTTTAGGGTACATGCGACTTTTCGATCACTTTTTATTCTATATTTTTGGAGGGTTGATGACCAAAAAAATAGTGATTCTGACACTCTTTTTTAATTATTTTTTTTGCGCTGTTCACCGTGCGGGAAAAATAATATTATAGTTTTATAGTTTGGGTCGTTACGAACGCGGTGATACCAAATATGTGTACTTTTTTTTTAACATTTTCATTTTTTTCCTATAATAAAAGACTTATTATAGGAAAAAAAGCATTTTTTGTTTTTGTAACTTATAACTTGTTTTTACACTTTTATAAAACATTTTTATTACTTTCTTTTTTACTTTTTACTTGTTTTACTTGAAGATCTGCAGCACTGATCGTTGCTATAATACGTTACACTACCTAGGTAGTGTAACGTATTATAAACTGTCAGTGTGACACTGAGAGTCACACTGACAGGAAGCTTATGAGGACCAGCCTCCGGCTGGTTCTGATAGGCTGCCGTGCGTGGCTGACCCAGGGGCCGTTGTATGGCCTCCGGTTCTGCCTCATAACCGAATGCAGCACCCGCAATCGGTCCCCGGGAAAGTTTGTTGTAGCAACAAAGTTTCCAGTTTGTTGTAGTAACAAACTTTCCCGTTCGTTGCTACAACAAACTTTCCCTGCGATCACATGACCGGGACCTGAACCAATTAGGTCCCGGTCATGTCTCCGGTACTAGAGGCAGGGGATAACAGCGCGATCCAGTTTGTTGTAGTAACAAACTTTCCAGTTCGTTGCTACAACAAGCTTTCCCTGCGATCACATGACCGGGACCTGAACCAATTAGGTCCCGGTCATGTCTCCGGGACCAGAGGCAGGGGTTAACAGCGCGATCCGGGTGTCAGCGCTACTCTGAGACACCCGGATCGTGCTTTTAACACCCACCGTGAATTCACGTCGACGCTGCACAGAGCCCAGCAAATGCCGACGTGAATATACAGTGGGCGGTCGGGAAGCGGTTAATGATGTTGACTGTGCAGTTGAAATAATAGGTTAACTTTATTCTGCGGGTAGTTATGATTACAGCGATGCTAAATTGATATATATTTTTTTATGTTTTACTGGTTTTGCACAATAAAAACAGATTTTTTTTTCATTCAAAATACTTCGTTTTTGTGCCGCTGCATTTCAAGACCCATAACATTTTTATTTTTCCATCAACTAAACTTTTTGAGGGCTTGTTTTTTTTGCAGTTTTCATTAGTTTGGGTACATATGACTTTTTGATTACTTTTTATTGTTGATTTTAGGAGGCAGACTGAACAAAAAACAGCTAATGTAACATTGTTTTTTAGATTGTTTTTCCTTTCACAGCATTCACCATGGGGTGTTAATTTTATAAAGAGGGTTATTATATATGCTGCAACACCAGTAATGTGTAGTTGTTTTTTTTGTTTTTTTGTTTTCCCAACAATAAAACTTTGTGTAAAGGAAAAATAAATATTTAATTTTTTTTATTTAGGATATTTTATTTCTTTTTTTTTTCATTTGTTTTAATCCCACTAGGGAACTTGACCCCGCAATCGTTTTTTTTTTTGTTTTTTTTTAAGGATTACATTTTATTGAAGGAATTTTTCAATAACAATACAGTATATGAAAAGTACACTCAACGTTTTGTAACATAGTACAAGTAATTTACAATATTCGTTTGAAGATACATGTGCCATGGTTAAGAGAACAGTCTGTCAGTGGTACAATGTTATTTAGGGCGGGTTCACACATAGCGGAATTTCACTTAAATTCCGCTGCGGACACTCCGCAGCGTTAATCCGCAGCGGAGCCGTTTCTACATTGACTTTCACTTTAATTTAGCAGTGTTCGTTTACACGATGCGTACAATTCCGCTGCGGAGCATAGGCTGCGGAGCGGAATTTGGTGTCCGCAGCATGCTCTGTCTGTTGCGGAGCAGTGGCGGACTCATGGCGGAATTTCTCCATTGACTTCAATGGAGATTCTAAGTTCCGCAATGAAGTCCGCAGCTGTCATGCACATGTTGTGTGCTGCGGATACGTCTTGCTTTTTTAACTTGACATTTCTTCATTCTGGCTGGACCTATGTATTTCTAGGTCTACAGCCAGACTGAGGAAGTCAATGGGGCTCCCGTAATGACGGGAGCGTTGCTAGGAGACGTCAGTAAATAGTCACTGTCCAGGGTGCTGAAAGAGTTAAGCGATCGGCAGTAACTGTTTCTGCACCCGGGACAGTGACTACCGATCCCAATATACATGTATCTGTAAAAAAAAATGAAGTTCGTACTTACCGAGAACTCCCTGTTTCTGTCTCCAGTCCGGCCTCCCAGGATGACGTTTCAGTGTAAGTGACGGCTGCAGCCAATCACAGGCCAAGCACAGGCTGCAGCGGTCACATGGACTGGCGCGTCATCCAGGGAGGTCGGGCTGGATGCCGAAGGAGGGACGCGTCATAAAGACAACGGGCGGTAAGTATGAATTTCTTTTACTATCACTAGGGAAAGTGCTGTCCCTTCTCTCTATCCTGCACTGATAGGGAGAAGGGAAGCACTTTTCCCGCAGTCCGCAGCAGCTAGTCCGCATCAATTTTCTGCACATTTTGTGCAGATCCGCAGCCGTAATCCGCAACCCGGATTAGGTGCGGCATTGATGCGGACAGTTGCGGAGGAATTCCGCCATGTGTGGTCATGCCCTTAGAGAATGCTGGGAAACATAAACAAAATTAAAATACTTTTATATAGGTAATGAGATAGAGGATATGTTATATTTACCCGATTTTTACATTTCTGTAGTTTCTTTTTATTGAGGGTCGAGGTCGACATACATTTGAAACAACAATTACATTTTACACCTCCTAATAATTCCATCATTGAAGGCACAGAGTTTTCTTCCCGTAGTTTGGCAATCGTTTCACTAGTTACAATGAATATATGAGACATTTGGGTGCCAAGAATCTCTGAGAAGAATTGAAATACTTGGTTCTTTAAGTGGAAAATTCCTATGACTCCCAATACTCTGAATACACTGCAATACTTGTGTGTTGCAGTGTATTTTGCCTGTCACTGTTACAGTTCAGGGCCTAATAGGCTCTTGCAGACCTGGTGGCCATTGTTAGGCCCCAGGCTGCCATGGCAACCTATTGGCACCCCATCCCTTGCAGAGGAAGCCCCTTCCCTCTATAAAACCATTAGGGTGCTACAGTTAGTATTGATCGTGGCATTTAAGGAATTAAAGAACTATTTCGCTAGGCCCCTATAGATGCAGCATTTATTTATTTAATTTATTTCACATTGCTTATATCATGCCAACATATTCCACAGCACTGCACAGATTGTTTTTTTGTTTATTGAATTTTGCAATTTACATAAAACAAAAGGAAATAAACATATATGTACCACTAATCGTTAACAAGAGAAATTGGTACAGCCCACAGTTTTGTATACACAAGTTGCATCCATTGTACAAATAATACACATAATACAAACATTAAGCATAAATAGTCACCCCCCTCGCACCCATGCAAATGGACATCGGGTTTGTACCAAAAGAAAAATGTAAAGTTACTAATAATGAGTAGTATAGGACAAGCAAAAGCACCTCAATTGGTGAAGGAATAATTGTTTTGTGTATCGTTCTATTTTTTCAGGCGGCCTAGGGTACCAGCAATATCTCTAGTTAAATATCAGGTACTGTATTGAAATTAGATCGTTAATTTCCTTGGGTTGAAAATGTTTGCAGATAAATATCTCCCATTTCTTGAAAAATTTTGAGGCCTGTGCCATCCGCAACCCTCTCGGTCTACACAGATTGTTATCACTCGCATTAGTACCTCACAATCTAATTTCCCTATCTCTCACACACACACTAGGGACAATTTGATAGGAAGACAACTAATGAGTATTTTTTTGGAGCATGAAAGAAAATCAGAATACCAGAGGAAACCCACGCTGACATGGGGAGAACATATAAACTCCAAGTGATTTTGATGTCTTTATAACTTATGATAATCACTCTTTTTTAGGAAATAAAATCATGTTACTGTTAATTTCCCTCACAAAATTTCACATACAATTTAACATCTGAGATAAATATGCAGTGATGTTCTTCCAGATCTTCTTGGTTCTTATAAATCCATTAGCATAGCTATAGGGGGTGCAAGGGAAGCAGTCTCACTCAGGCCCTGGTGCCTGAGGGGACTCGAAGGCTCCTCTGCCACATGAGAATACCCCAGTATTATCAATGGCACATAGTAGGAGGGGGCTCTGTTACATATATTTATTGGGGCCAGGAGCTTTAAATTATTACTTTATGGGGTGTGGCCTAAGCCTGGAAGGGAGCAGACGTGTTTCTGAAATACTCTGCAAATGTGCTATCTACACACATCCTCCATCCACCGATTTGAGGGCTCCATTTGCAGCATCCACCTTACCAGGCACTGCAGGACCGTAATGATGTGGTCTCCAGCTCTACTTGTACTCCCGGCAGGTCGCGGCCCGTCGTGGCCTACAGAGCAGCTGAAGCACTGACCTCGAGTTCTGGCCGCTGACCTCCAGCTCTATGCCTACTCCCTAAGCGACTGCACTTACAAGCTACCTCTTCGGTTCAATTCCCTGCCACTCTCGGACATCGGGTCGTACTGGGGCCTAACACAAGGCCTGACCCGCGGTTTCACCTGCCGACTTCCATCTCCCCGGCTCAGCCTAGAAGTCCTGCAGGGGTAAAAGCACTCCCTGCTTGGACAGCCGGCCTTCCTGATCCCCGTCTCCTCCTACCATGGCCTGTGAACGGTCCACAGCAGGGTGTGAGTATCATGGAGGGACAAACACCAGGGGCCGCAGCCTCCACCATTTTCACCATGCACAATTTTTACAGTCACCGGTCTGACCACCTACACCTTCCCCCCATGGGATAAGAGCGTTGACCACCTGGAAAGCATATCACCCCCCACACTTTTCCTTTCCTAACTTTTCCATCCAAAACTAGATATGGGACTCACGGTTCAACCTATTTGGACTGCTGCTCTTCCTCCATGAACTACCTGCATAGCAGACAAGGGCATTGGCCTAATCCTTTCGGACTTCCCCAAAGATGTCTTTGCCTACCACAACACTCTCCTGAGTTAAACTGTCCTCACAACTACTAGGGCAGATGTAATGATGGGGGTAGGGAAACAGACAAGTGAGCCCTAATCTACCCGCCACTCAGTCCCTGCCTACTTGCAACGACCCGCCCTAGGCGACGGGGTACAACTGGGCGACGGTCCCTACGCTCAGTAAGTGCACGACAGACAAACAGACAAGGGTACACAAAGCTAAGGGAAATGGGGCAGTTGCCCACGGCAACACCGTGAGCAACAAGAGTGGTGAACGAGCCGAGTCAAACCAGGAGTTTACGAGGTACCAAACGCTGAGCAGGAGAGTAGTGAACAAGCCGAGTCAAACCAGGAGTGTACGAGGTACCAAACGCAGAGCAGGAGAGAAGTCAGTAAGCCAGGGTCAGTATGAAGCAGGGTCAAATAGTTCAGAAGCTGCAGAAGGGCCAGGAAACCACACGAGAAGAATCACAAGCAAGGAGGAACAGGAAAGGCAGGTATAAATAGACAGAGGGCGGGAGCTAGCTCCATCTGGCCAGGCTGTGACAGGCTCTCCCACTCTTAAGCCTGCCTTCCTGAGTGGTGGAAGATGGAGTCAGTCTCACAGACATAGAAGCAGGTGCAGAATGATTACCTATGGGCATATACACAGAAGCTGTGCCTGGCAGATCCTTTACAGCAGAGCTCTAATTTTTCTGGACCTATTTTTTTTAATCTATATTAAGGGCAGAGCCCTAGACTTTCTAGACTGACTTGTTTGAATTACCACAAGGGCAGGGCCTTAATTTTCCGCTTGCTAGAAGCTCTACAACTTGGTCGACAATGAGCTATTATTTCTACCACTTTGGGGCAGCTTCCTCATCCTTACAAGCAATAGTAAATTTGTATAATGGTCAAAGTAAAAACAGAGATTCCACCGGGACAACCAGACACACTATCCTCGATAACTACTTTAAGAGAAGTCTCTCTTCAGATTTCATGAAGGACTATTCGGAAAAATCTCATACTGCTTCAATGGCTCTTACCAAACCACCTCCTCGTACCACACATGATTGTGCCAGCGAAGATGACGGTCAACACACCAACCTGGACCTACCGATCTCTAGATCCTTCAACACCAGCGCCCTGACCAAAGATCCTATTAGGGACTTGCAGGATATTAAGCAAGAGGTCAAGCAGATCGGTACCAGAGTGAAAAATCTTGAATCTCGCCAATCACAAGTTATATTTTATACTACGGCCTCTACCATGTCCTGCCAAGCCTGTCAAACAGATCTTAACTCAGTAATAGATCTTTTAGAGGACCAAGACAATAGAGGCAGGCGGAACAACCTGCGCATTAAGGGTTTGTCCGAATCGATTGAACCTGAATCTCTGATATCCTCTGCCAAACAAATGTTCATCTCAATTCTGGGGGACAACTGACATCAATTGAAAGAGCCCATAGGCACTCAGTAAAACCGAAGCCTTCCAATCCTCCTAGGGACATCATCTGCAGGCTCTTCAGCTCTCGAGTCCATGATGACATTCTAAGGAAGTCTAAGGATACGGAACACCTCCAATTTGAAAGTTCTCACATCTTCATCTTCCAGGATGTAACACTTTCTAAAAGGAGGACTCTAAAAACGTTAACTGATCCCCTCAGACAACAGAATGTCCCATACAGGTGGCTCTTCCCTTTTGGGATTACATTTCAAATCTCCGACAAAAGATTCCTCATTCACTGTCATGGAGATCTCCTAGATGCTTTAGAAGCCTTGAACCAATCATATTTATCCATACCAGACTGGGCAGGTGTCCAAGATCTGGCCTCTCTTCCAGCATTGCAACCTCCTGCTCCCTGGGAGGTGGCTGGTCCGAGTAAAGCTAGCAAATCTCGTAAGAAGTCTGGGAGACTGACTAGTAAGGTATCACGACGCGGGGTGTGGACCCACTGGGCCGAACCGCGTAGCGGGGTAGCAGCTGGCCAACAAGGTACAAAACAATGTCTATAGTTCAGAACGGGTACCTGAGGCAATGTAGACAGTAGCGGAAGCACGACTTGACTTTCTCAGCGGGTGGCACCGTGGATGCAGCGGAAGACACAACTTGACTTTATCAGCAGGTGGCACCGTGGATGCAGCAGAAGACATGACTTGACTTTATCAGCAGGTACGATAGCACGGGATACAGGGTACAGGCAGCAGGAATGGGTAACACTGGGAACTAGGAAACACTGGGAGACCATGTGCAAGACAAACTTAGGTAAACAGCAATGCTCAGGCGAGGAAAAAGTGGGCAGAGCCCCTTTTATAGTCCAGCAGCCATTTGGGTTAATTATTGATGGGTGACAGCTGGACGCATACTGGCTCTTTAAGGCAAGGCAAACGCGAGCGCGCACGCCCTGCGGGAAACAGTCCGAGGACCCGGAAGTGAGTGCCGGCGTCTCCCTGGAGGGAGCTGACGCCACGAAGACAGATGTCCATGGCCGGGGCCATCAGAGGGTAAGTCTGAACCACGGCCCCCGGCCATAGACGTTACATAAGGAATTCAACATGGACACTGATCTTCTTCTACATCTGATTTTGTAAGATGTATCTTGTTTTGTTTATTAATGTTGTTACTGACCCGTGGCTTGCAGGTTTTTAACAAAGATAGGTGTCATCTGCTAGCTAACATTTATTGTTTTCATGTGTCTTCCAGACATGACTGTTGTTGTTTTATTATTATATATTCTATTATGCTATTTAAGATTTTAGGTTGTATTTTGCTTAAGATCCTGGTTTAGCTGCCCTTCACCCTGACCTTAATGACAATTCTAGTCTGCTCTCTGCCTCCTAGAAGTCATCCATACTCCCACTGCTCACTTCTTTATTTTCATAATTGTACACTTATCCTAGTCCACGTAGGTTGTTGGTACGGGACGAGGAATTTCCCTCTTTTTCTCCTCCCCTGTTACTCCTGATTGTCCACACCCAAAGGGTGTTAACTGTGCTCATTTTAATCCAATATGTTCGTTTTGGTACTCTTGTTGACAATCCTCTAGGAAGCATTAATATTTATTTTGCAGCTTTCACAATTTCAAACATAACTCATGGCTAGTCAAGGTTTATGTATCACCTCTTATAAAAGGTTTCAATGAACCCCAGAAACACGATCAGATATTATCTCTTTTAAAGAAATCTAGTTCTGATATCCTTCTATTACTCTCATTTTAAATCCCACAATATCCCCAAATTATCTCACCACTATTACTCTCAATGTTTTCATAGCACGCACCCTTCCTCTGCCTCCAAGGGAACTCGCATTGCTAGCATCAGAAAATCCCTTCCCTTCTCTCCCACTCTAGTTCACTCAAACCCTGAGGGTCGTTTTATTTTCGTAAAAGCAGGGGCGTAACTAGGAAAGACTGAGCCCCATAGTAAACTTTTGACTGGGGCCCCCCCTCCCCTGGGTGTCACACAACCCCCCCCTTGTAGATAGTGCCTTTTTTACAGCCCCCCCTGTAGATAGCGCCATACAGCCCCCTCTGTAGATAGCGCCATACAGCCCCCTCTGTAGATAGCGCCATACATCCCCCTGTAGATAGCGCCATACAGCCCCCTCTGTAGATAGCGCCATACATCCCCTGTAGATAACGCCATACAGCTCCCTCTGTAGATAGCGCCATACAGCCCCCACTGTAGATATCTACAAAGGGGACTGTATGGCGTTATCTACAGGAGGGACTGTATGATGTTATCTACAGAGGGGGCTGTATGGCGTTATCTACAGGGGGACTGTATGGCGTTATCTACAGGGGGGACTGTATGGCGTTATCTACAGGGGGGACTGTATGGTGTTATCTACAGGTGGGACTGTATGGCATTATCTACAGGGGGGACTGTATGGCGTTATCTACAGGGGGGACTGTATGGCGTTATCTACAGGGGGGGTCTGTAGGGAACGCCATACAGACCCCCTGTAGGGAACGCCTTACAGCCCCCCTGTAGGGAATGACATACAGCCCCCCCTGTAGGGAACGCTATACAGCCCCCCCTGTAGGGAACACCATACAGCCCCCCCCTGTAGGGAACGCCATACAGTCCTCCCCTGTAGGGAACGCCATACAGCCCCCCTGTAGGGAACGCCATACAGCCCCCCCTGTAGGGAACGCCTTACAGCCCCCCTGTAGTGAATGCCATACAGCACCCCCCTGTAGGGAATGGCATACAGCCCCCCCTGTAGGGAACGCTATACAGCCCCCCCCCTGTAGGGAACGCCATACAGCCCCCCCCCTGTAGGGAACGCCATACAGCGTCCCCAAACCCCCAAAAAAATGCGACCTACAGTGTGAAAAGACAAAAGACATGTATCCCCTATCCACAGGATAGGGGATACATGTGTGATCGCTGGCAGCGATAGGGAGAACGGGGGACCGAAAGTCCCCTAAGTTCTCCATGACTAACCTCTGGCTTCCGGCGTCTGCGCAGCTCAAGAAAAATGAAAGGAGCGCTGGTCACGCATGCGCACAAGCGCGACCGGCGCTCATTCATTTCTACGGAGCTGCCGACACAGACCCCGGAAGTCCGAGGTTTGTGATGGAGAACTTCAGGGGCTTTCGGTCCCCCATTCTCCTTATCGCTGCCAGCGATCACACATGTATCCCCTATCCTGTGTATATCCCGTGGAGAGGGGATACATGTCTTTTGTTTAATGGCAGAGCGGGGAGATACCTCCCTGCTCTGCCGTAGTGTTCAGTGGCGTCCCGCTGTAGCAGCCATAGCGGCAGCTAGCGGAGCCTCCGGCCATGGTGGGGGCCCATGCCGGCGGGCGACACGGGCCCCCTCATGCCGCGGGCCCCGTAGCAGCCGCTACGGCTGCTATAGCGGTAGTTACGCCACTGCGTAAAGGGTAATCTGGTGGGAACCATGGTGAAATTGCTAATCTATATGCACCCAATGTTCATCGGGAAGACTGGCTGCTGGGGGCGCTAAAAAAAACTTATTTTCGCTGAAGGCTTGATTCTTGTGGGTGGAAACCTAAATTTAGCTCTTGACCCACTGATATACCCCTCAACCGCAAGGTCAGCCCATTCCTTTGCATCTCTTAGCAGTCTAACTAAAAAACTGCATGTATCCAGACTTGTAGACGTGTGGCAAATCTAGCACCCGATCGAGGAAGATTAAACCTTTCACTTTGCAGTCCACAGTACTTATCAAAGGCTAGATTACTTGTTTATATCTACAACTCACCTTCCTTCCGTACATTGCACCGAAATTGTTAATATAACTCTTTCTGATCATGCCCCTATCCACATGAAATTTACTATTTCTTCCCTTCCCTCTTGAAGCTGAATGTGGAAACTCAATAAAAATGCTTCTAGATGGCGATAGAGAGGTAACTTGGATTGAAGAAGCCCTGACTGATTTTTTTTGTTAGAAATGAGATCTATGATGTCTCCTCTCCCTTGGTGTGGAAACCCACAAAGCATTTATGCCTGGCAAATTTATTGCCTTAGGATCGAGATTGAAAAAACTAAGACAGACCAAATTAAATTCTCTCCTAGCCCAGATCTCCTCCTTAGAATCATCTGGTAAACAGTCTCTGGCTCTTTTGACTCAAGAAGACCTCATCGAACTGAGGTGTCAATTAAAACACCTTCTCAATATGCGTTCAGCCAAAATGTACCACTCTAGTCAATTCTAATTGTACACAAACGGAGACAAAGGTTCCAGAGTCATATCCTCCCTTGTTAACAAACATACTGATGTAGCTCACATACCTGAGATTAGAACGAGATCTGGAGCCAAGGTCTCAGATACTGATAACATAACCCTTGAATTCCTATCCTTTTAAGATTCCTTCTATAATCTTCCTACAGATACTAATACATCTGATCGTATAGAAAATCGTGTCTTATAGCAAATTTGGTTTCCACTCTAGCTTTGCTCAAGCCATTTTAACTCTATACTCCGCCCTTCATGCATTATGTGGTTACACGGACATTATAGTACCCATTAGAACCCCCCTTTCTGGTCATCGTGCTTACGCCTTTAATAGTTTCTTGTCTATCCAGCCCAATTTTAGTTTTTGATTTCTATAATAAAATTAATATCTTAATCGTTCATATGGGCAGTGATATTTACATATTATTTATTAATTAACTTTTATTAACTTTTTTTGGGGGGGAATAGAAAAAACCAAGAAATTTCGGCACACTTTTTCGCGTCCTAAATCTACGCCGTTTACTGTGTGGTATAAATAACACAATAACTTTATTCAGCGGGTTGTTATGATTGCAACTATACCAAATTTGTATAGATTTTGTATGTTTTACTATTTTTACACGGTGAAAACGCTTTTTTTTCAAAATTATTTGTTTTGTATCTCCATATTTGAAGAGCCATAACTTTTTCATTGTTCCGCCAATGCAGTTGTATGAGGCCTTTTTTTTTTGCGGGAAGACTTGTCGTTTTTATTGGTACCATTTTGGAGTAGATGTGACTTTTTGATCACTTTTTATCCCATTTTTTTTAAAGTCAGGATTCACAGAAAACAGCAATTTTTCCATAGTTTTTTATTACATTTTTTACGTAGTTCACCGTGCGGGTTAAATAATGTAATAGCTTTATAGTCTGGGTCGTTATGGACGCGGCGATACCAAATATGAGTAACTTTTTTACTTTATTTTGGTTTTTTAATAGTAAAACTGTTTGTAAGGGGAAAAGGTGGGTTTTTCATTTTTTTTTCACATTTTTTTAATTAACTTTATTAAACTATTTTTAACTTTTTTACTAGTCCCACTAGGGGACTTTAACCCCTTAATGACCGGGCCTGTTTGGGCCTTAATGCCCAAGCCAGATTTGTTAAATCTGGTATGTGTGACTTTATCAGAGAATAACTCAGCGAAAGTTTTGAATATCCAAGTAATTCTGACATTGTTTTTTCGTCACATGTTGTACTTTATTTTAGTGGTAAAAGTAGACTGATACGATTTACGGAAATTAATAAAAAAATAGAAGAAATTTTGTAAAAATTATCATTTTTCCCTATTTTTAACGGCAATATGTCACATATGTACATACATACAGTACAATTTTTTTTATTAAATATATATTTCCATCTCTTTACTCTATTTTGGTAGCACTTTTGGAAAAAAAAAATTTTTTTTGTGCAATTTAGAAGACTTACAAGTTTAGTAATAATTTTATACATTTTGAAGTACATTTGGTTTTCCTGCACCAAGCCAGGTTTTCAGAGGCTCATAGGTGTCAGAATGGTGGAAACCCCCACAAGTGACCCCATTTTGCAAACTACACCGCTTAAGGTATTTATCTAGGGGTGTAGTGAGTATTTTGACCCCACAGTTTTTTGCTAAATTTAATGCATAGCAGGTGAAAAAAAATAAAAAATCACTTTTTTCATAAAAGTATCACTTTGAAGACCGATTTCTGTGTAAAGCAACCATAAGAATGAAGAAACACACCCCAAAATCTATCACCCTGTTTCTCCTGTTTTCAAAAATGCCCCCATTGTGACTCTAATGCATTGCCTGGACACACAGCAGGGCTTGAAAGGAAGGGAGCACCCGGAGGCTTTCAGGACTCATATTTTGCTTGAAAATGTTTTAGGCCCCACTGTACATTTGGAGAGGTTTTGAACTACCAGAACGATAGAAACTCCCCATAAATTACCCTATTTAGAAAACTAGACCCCTTAAGGTATTTATCTAGGGGTGTAGTGAGTATTTTGACACCACAGTTTTTTGCTAAATTTAATGCATAGCAGGTGAAAAAAAATAAAAAATCACTTTTTTCATAAAAGTATCACTTTGAAGACCGATTTCTGTGTAAAGCGACCATAAGAATGAAGAAACACACCCCAAAATCTATCACCCTGTTTCTCCTGTTTTCAAAAATGCCCCCATTGTGACTCTAATGCATTGCCTGGACACACAGCAGGGCTTGAAAGGAAGGGAGCACCCGGAGGCTTTCAGGACTCATATTTTGCTTGAAAATGTTTTAGACCCCACTGTACATTTGGAGAGGTTTTGAACTACCAGAACGATAGAAACTCCCCATAAATTACACCATTTAGAAAACTAGACCCCTTAAGGTATTTATTTAGGGGTGTAGTGAGTATTTTGACCCCACAGTTTTTTGCTAAATTTAATGCATAGCAGGTGAAAAAAAATAAAAAATCACTTTTTTCATAAAAGTATCACTTTGAAGACCGATTTCTGTGTAAAGCGACCATAAGAATGAAGAAACACACCCAAAAATCTATCACCCTGTTTCTCCTGTTTTCAAAAATTCCCCCATTGTGACTCTAATGCATTGCCTGGACACACAGCAGGGCTTGAAAGGAAGGGAGCACCCGGAGGCTTTCAGGACTCATATTTTGCTTGAAAATGTTTTAGGCCCCACTGTACATTTGGAGAGGTTTTGAACTACCAGAACGATAGAAACTCCCCATAAATGACCCCATTTAGAAAACTAGACCCTTAAGGTATTTATCTAGGGGTGTAGTGAGTATTTTGACCCCACAGTTTTTTGCTAAATTTAATGCATAGCAGGTGAAAAAAAATAAAAAATCACTTTTTTCATAAAAGTATCACTTTGAAGACCGATTTTTGTGTAAAGCGACCATAAGAATGAAGAAACACACCCCAAAATCTATCACCCTGTTTCTCCTGTTTTCAAAAATGCCCCCATTGTGACTCTAATGCATTGCCTGGACACACAGCAGGGCTTGAAAGGAAGGGAGCACCCGGAGGCTTTCAGGACTCATATTTTGCTTGAAAATGTTTTAGGCCCCACTGTACATTTGGAGAGGTTTTGAACTACCAGAACGATAGAAACTCCCCATAAATGACCCTATTTAGAAAACTAGACCCCTTAAGGTATTTATCTAGGGGTGTAGTGAGTATTTTGACCCCACAGTTTATTGCTAAATTTAATGCATAGCAGGTGAAAAAAAATAAAAAATCACTTTTTTCATAAAAGTATCATTTTGAAGACCGATTTCTGTGTAAAGCGACCATAAGAATGAAGAAACACACCCCAAAATCTATCACCCTGTTTCTCCTGTTTTCAAAAATGCCCCCATTGTGACTCTAATGCATTGCCTGGACACACAGCAGGGCTTGAAAGGAAGGGAGCACCCGGAGGCTTTCAGGACTCATATTTTGCTTGAAAATGTTTTAGGCCCCACTGTACATTTGGAGAGGTTTTGAACTACCAGAACGATAGAAACTCCCCATAAATTACCCTATTTAGAAAACTAGACCCCTTAAGGTATTTATCTAGGGGTGTAGTGAGTATTTTGACCCCACAGTTTTTTGCTAAATTTAATGCATAGCAGGTGAAAAAAAATAAAAAATCACTTTTTTCATAAAAGTATCACTTTGAAGACCGATTTCTGTGTAAAGCGACCATAAGAATGAAGAAACACACCCCAAAATATATCACCCTGTTTCTCCTGTTTTCAAAAATGCCCCCATTGTGACTCTAATGCATTGCCTGGACACACAGCAGGGCTTGAAAGGAAGGGAGCACCCGGAGGCTTTCAGGACTCATATTTTGCTTGAAAATGTTTTAGGCCCCACTGTACATTTGGAGAGGTTTTGAACTACCAGAACGATAGAAACTCCCCATAAATTACACCATTTAGAAAACTAGACCCCTTAAGGTATTTATTTAGGGGTGTAGTGAGTATTTTGACCCCACAGTTTTTTGCTAAATTTAACGCATAGCAGGTGAAAAAAAATAAAAAATAACTTTTTTCATAAAAGTATCACTTTGAAGACCGATTTCTGTGTAAAGCGACCATAAGAATGAAGAAACACACCCAAAAATCTATCACCCTGTTTCTCCTGTTTTCAAAAATTCCCCCATTGTGACTCTAATGCATTGCCTGGACACACAGCAGGGCTTGAAAGGAAGGGAGCACCCGGAGGCTTTCAGGACTCATATTTTGCTTGAAAATGTTTTAGGCCCCACTGTACATTTGGAGAGGTTTTGAACTACCAGAACGATAGAAACTCCCCATAAATGACCCTATTTAGAAAACTAGACCCCTTAAGGTATTTATCTAGGGGTGTAGTGAGTATTTTGACCCCACAGTTTTTTGCTAAATTTAATGCATAGCAGGTGAAAAAAAATAAAAAATGACTTTTTTCATAAAAGTATCACTTTGAAGACCGATTTCTGTGTAAAGCGACCATAAGAATGAAGAAACACACCCCAAAATCTATCACCCTGTTTCTCCTGTTTTCAAAAATTCCCCCATTGTGACTCTAATGCATTGCCTGGACACACAGCAGGGCTTGAAAGGAAGGGAGCACCCGGAGGCTTTCAGGACTCATATTTTGCTTGAAAATGTTTTAGGCCCCACTGTACATTTGGAGAGGTTTTGAACTACCAGAACGATAGAAACTCCCCATAAATTACACCATTTAGAAAACTAGACCCCTTAAGGTATTTATCTAGGGGTGTAGTGAGTATTTTGACCCCACAGTTTTTTGCTAAATTTAATGCATAGCAGGTGAAAAAAAATAAAAAATGACTTTTTTCATAAAAGTATCACTTTGAAGACCGATTTCTGTGTAAAGCGACCATAAGAATGAAGAAACACACCCCAAAATCTATCACCCTGTTTCTCCTGTTTTCAAAAATTCCCCCATTGTGACTCTAATGCATTGCCTGGACACACAGCAGGGCTTGAAAGGAAGGGAGCACCCGGAGGCTTTCAGGACTCATATTTTGCTTGAAAATGTTTTAGGCCCCACTGTATATTTGGAGAGGTTTTGAACTACCAGAACGATAGAAACTCCCCATAAATGACCCCATTTAGAAAACTAGACCCCTTAAGGTATTTATCTAGGGGTGTAGTGAGTATTTTGACCCCACAGTTTTTTGCTAAATTTAATGCATAGCAGGTGAAAAAAAATAAAAAATCACTTTTTTCATAAAAGTATCACTTTGAAGACCGATTTCTGTGTAAAGCGATCATGAAAATGAAGAAACACACCCCAAAATCAATCACCCGGTTTCTCCTGTTTTCAAAAATACTCTCATTGTTGCCCCAATCTGCTTATTAGACGTGTGGCTGGGCCAAAAAGAGAGGGAGCACCCTTTGGCTTTCAGGGCACAATTGAATAAATTCTAGGCCCCATATCATGCATTTAGAGGCATTGAGCTGCCTGAACAAAAAAAAAAACCACGCAGAAATGACCCCATTTTAAAAACTAAACCCCTAAAGGTATTCATCTAGTGGTGTAGTGGGCATGCGGACCAAACATTTTTTAAAGGAGGAAATAATGGGTATCATTTCAGACACTATGGGTATATAATGTTTTCTTCAAATTCTTATTAAGTTTCCAGATAAAATAGAGGAGACGTGGTAGAAGGTTATTTTGTTAGAAATATGCCACATTAATAAATTTGTGCGGCACAGAATAGAAGTGAAGCCGTGTATTCATAACGGATACATGTCGCTATAGACGTATTTGCCTGTACTTATGACTATGTCTTGCTGAAGAAGCAGTTGGTGCCATTATGATGTCATTGTGGACAGAATTCTGTCCTAATATAAAATCAGTCAGAGAGGAAAAAATAAACTGTACTGGAGTGACGGGCAATATCTTCAAACAAATGGAGGAAAATGTATCCAACTATGTTGCAAACTCGAGTCTGTTCACTAGATAGAAGAACACCTGCAGGGCTGCCATGACAAGGTTTTTTTTTTCAGTGACTGGTTGTACAACGTCTCTTTAGCTCCATCAATCCTTATGAGGGACGAATGTGCCAAGTGACGCGGTACACCATAACAGGCCCCTGCCCGGCAAGGTAGGAACCGCTATGTGCACAAAACAACCAATCACCTACAGAATATATAGAGGGGCAGTGTCCAAAACCATCTATAGAAACAGTAAAGGATCACTAATCCCCAAAATGATGTCAGTATTTCCAGAAGAACCGTAACAAAGCCCATGGTGTATTGATAAGGAACAGCTCGATTATTAGAGATCCTCCAAAAAAAAAAATATCATGCCCGTATCACGGTACAGAATTAGGAATGTAACAGCTGTATGTGGCAGGACCTAGTCATAAGAAAAAGGAAATACATCCCCAATTTATTCTTGTAACCATTGCTAAAATGCACAACTTCCACAAATTCAGGGGCGGCACGGGCCGCAGGTGTTGGATTTATCTACTAATAAATGCAATGCCCACATTTATTTTTTATTTCAAGAACACTTGTGGGGTCCATGTTCTGAATAGACAGATGTGGGCTCCTGCACAATAAACTGTATTCATTTGTGAGTGATCAAGTCCTGGATTTAATTGTCCAAGAAATGTATAAAAAAAAAAATCAAAAAAGGGGAAAATTAGTTTTACAGTCTGAAATAAATACTTTACTTCCTCCCCATGAGAATCCCTCCCTCCCTTGGAAAGCTCAGAAACGAAAAATAAAATATGAATAAATGAAATTGACTCCCTAAAAAGAATCCCTCCCACCCCACCCTTTTTGGTGTTCCCTAAATTATAGATAAAATTAATAATTAGAAACGGTGTGGTAGGTCTCAAAACAGGGGTAGTTGCACAGGCCTGGATTTGAAGGGCACATGGGGCAGTAAAACCGGGTATCCCTCCTCCTTCCGTGTTTACTGCACACCCGGCATCTCCTTTGGGGGTATTCCTTACTCTCAGTGGCAGGGACGGGGTGAAGGAAGTGGCGCTCAGTGAGCCTTTTGACATTCTCTGACTCAAAGGAGTCTCCAGGTGCGGGGGAGTCAAACAGGAGGTGCTCTATAATTTTCTCCTGATACTGGAGGAAACTGAGCATTCCCTGGGTCTTATAGAGCACATAACTGTTGTAAGTGGCCATCTGGATAAGGTAGATCGCTACCTTTTTATACCAGGCCCTAGTTTTGCGCTTGACCAGGTACGGTTGTAGGACCTGGTCAGATAGATCGACTCCCCCCATGAACTTGTTATAGTCCACCACGCAGACCGGTTTCCTCTTATCAGAGGTAGCGCCCCTCTCTCTTACTGCCACTGTGGTGTCCTCGTGCCCTGTGGAGAGCATGTACACATCCTTTTTGTCACTCCATTTTATTGCGAGCAACTGGTCACTGGTGAATGAGAGTGACGCACCCCTTACTAGTCGCCTGGACACCAGCTGTTGAGGGAAGCCGACTCTATTTTTTCGTACCGTCCCACAGGCCCCTGTATTCGCAGCATGGAGGGACTTATACAGGGGGACACTGGTGTAGTAATTGTCGGTGTACACATGGTACCCTTTCTGTAGGAATGGCACCATGAGTTCCCAGACAATTTTCCCACTAATGCCAATATCCTCTGGGCATCCTGGGGGATTAAGGTGGCGGTCCCTGCCCTCATATATAAAAAAGGCACAGGTGTAGCCCGTTGTGCTCTCGCACACCTTATAGAGTTTCACTCCGTATCGGGCTCTTTTGGAGGGGATATATTGGCGAAACGATAGACGGCCCTTGAAGGCCATAAGGGACTCGTCTACCGGTATTTTTTGGCCTGGGGTGTACAAATTCAGAAAAGACTCAGATAGGAGGGAGATGAGGGGTCTCAACTTGTTGAGGCGATCATGGCCTGGGTCACTTCTTGCGGGGATTTGGGAGTTGTCCGAGAAGTGCATGAAGCGCATTAGCGTCTCATAGCGCGTTCGGGTCATGACAGCAGCAAATACAGGGGTGCTATGGATAGCGCTAGTAGCCCAGTAGGAGCGGATAGACGTTTTTTTTACTATCCCCATATTTAGGGTAATTCCCAAAAAATTTTTCATTTCACAGACGGTTGTGGGGATCCATCCTCTGGAATAGTAAGAACTGGGATTTTGGGTGACAAATTGCCTGGCGTATAAATTCGTCTGCTGGACGATTAGTTCCAGGACCTGATCGCCTATAAACAAATTAAAAAAATTATAGGGGGTAAAATTTGTGACATCAGAGTTGATGCCTGGAGTCGCTGTAAATGGCGGAATTTGGGGGGAGAACGAAACTGCAGGATCCCACATGGCGGGAGGGACTGCAGTACTAGGCCCGGCTCCTGACGCTTCACCGGTGACCACTGCGTCCACCACCATAGGGCTGGGGGGTCCAGTGGCAGAAGCAGAACTTGTGTCGCTTTCTGAGCCAAGTTCTGCTTCTGACGCAGTGTCTGTATCACTGCCGGAACCGCTAGAGCACAGCATGGCGTATGCCTGCTCTGCAGATAACATTCTGCGGCTTCTGCGGTTCATTATTTTATAACACTAAACTAACAAGTAAATTTTTTTTTTTTTTGTATTTTTAATTTTTTGGGGATTTTTTATTTTTTTTATATAATATAGACACAACACTAACGTAAAAAAATAAAAAAATACGGTAAACCGCAGTTAATTACAGCAACTAAAACTAATTCAGCGGGGAAAAAAAAGAATTACGGAGATAACAAGTAATTACGGGTAATCTGGCGTGATTACGGGTAATCTGGGGTGATTACTGGTAATCTGGGGTGATTACGGACAATATCGGAACACTGGCGAGTACGTATGTGGTGTATTTCACAGTATAATACAGCACAAGATTTCTATAGTATTTCTCTCTCTCCTCTCACAGATCAACTACAGTGAGAGGAGGGAGGGAAAGAGCACAAATCTTGTGCTGTATTGTGTAAATATGGGACTATGGTCACTGTGATAGGTATATCACAGTGACCATATGATCAGGGACCAATTATCAGGGTCCCTGATCAGTTTCTATGTACAGGCAGAATAGCTGCCTTATGTCACTGCGCATGCGTGCGCCATTTTCTTTTTTTTTCCCGGCAGTTAGGGACGGGGGGACGACGGGGGACACGATCGGAGGCAGCAGGGGGCCTAAGAAGCAGTTTTTTTATCTCCTCTCACCAAACATTCATGGTGAGAGGAGATAAAATCATAATTTGCTGAGGCACATTTATTGTAACGTTGAATACCGGCGATCGCCGGTATGGGGACCGCAAACAGCGGTTGAATACCGGCGATCGCCGGTATGGGGACCGCAAACAGCGGTCCCCAGTCACTGCTCCCAGCCCTCAGCTACCTCTAGCAGCTGAGAGCAGGGAGCTAAACCTCCCCCCGGCGGCGCTATTTTATTCCGATGCCGCGACGTAAAAAGTCTATGGCATCGGAATAAAGCCCGTTAGTGACCGACGTAGAAACACGATGGGTCGGTCACTAACGGGTTAATATGCGATAATACCATCGCTATTATAATATACTGCAATACTTTTGTTTTGCAGTGTATTACTGCCTGTCCGTTTAAAACGGACAGGCATCTGCTAGGACATGCCTCCGGCATGAACTAGCAGGCATTCACTACAGGCAGACCTGGGGGCCTTTATTAGGCCCCCGGCTGCCATCGGAGACACAGACACTTATCTTATCGCCGGGTGTCAGTGGGATGAGAGGGAGCTCCCTCCCTCTCTCCAAAACAACTCAGATGCGGCGCACGCTATTGAACACCGCATCTGAGGGGTTAAACGGGTGAGATCGATACTTATATCGATCTCACACGTTAGAGCAGGGAGCTGAGAGCAGGGAGCTGAGAGCAGGGAGATTTGACAGCTCCCTGCTCTGTTTATTTATTCTGAGGCAGCGCCGTAAAAAGGCTTATGCATCAGAATAAAGCCAATTAGTGGCCACTGTGAAAAGGCTTATTGGCGGTCAATAATCATCACCAATCCTGGTCCCGCCTTCCCTAAGATCCTACAGTTATTTGAGAACTTTGGCATTGTCTCTAATTTTAAAATTAACTTTAGCAAATCTGAATTTCTCAATGTATCCGCTCCTCCCTCAGACTTAGAACCTCTCAAAAGAATTTCTCCCTTTCGATGGCCAGATAAAGCTATAAGATATCTAGGAATCTCAATCCCTGGAAACCCCTCCCTTCTCTACTCCCTTAAAAATCCTCCCACCCCGCAGCAGATTAAAACTCAACTAGACAATATAAACCTCCCTTTTGTGGCCTGGTTGGGTAGGAAAAACTACCTTAAAACATATATTTTACCCAAGTTCTTATACATACTTCAGACTCTTTCCATTTTCCTCCCTCAATCCTTCTTCATTAACTGAGAAACCTTTTATACCGACTTTCTTTGGGCAAAAAACACCCTAGATTTCCATATAAACTATAGGCCCTCAAGAATTATCCAGGAGGTCTGGGCCTACCAAAACCATACGACTACTACTTTGCCACTCATCTAAGTAGGTGGGTTTCCCTCTGCAGGAAAAATAAGAGCGGCCCTCACGTAGATATTCAACGCTATCTCCTAGGTACTATCCATTTCCCGTTATTATGGGGACTATTTTCACATTTATCAATTACAAGGGATATAAATAAACTTTCTAAGGGAATAATATTGGCTTTCCGTAAGTATCTCACATCCTTTCACCCTCCTAGACAGTTCTCCCTGAACACCTCCCTAAGTATGATACCAATCATTTTTGGTGCGAAGCCCCCGCTGGAGGCACTTTGGAGACTAAATGAGGTCCCTCTTTTGGAGATCTTTGACAACCTTCAAACATACAGACCAAACTCCCTTCCTTCCACCGAACAATTCTACTTTTTTACATATGTTGGTTTTCCGAAGTTTATGTAAAGAATTTAAAAATAAATACTCCACCATTGCAGAGCCTTCCTGGCTAGACGTCCTTATCCACTTTCCCTCACCCCCAATGAAATCATTATCTAAAATATACTCAGACATTACTCTCCGTAAAAGCCACCGCGAAACCAAACTTTATACTAGCCTGGGAAACAGAGCTTCGGGTAACCTTAGATGACCATGATCTAACTCTGATCGCCCACAACACACGGGTTCACCAGATATGTACGAGAACTCCAGAATTCCTATTCAAAATAGGCCTCACTTCTAATAACAATTTTTGGCGCTGCAATGGCAATACTGGTTCACTATCAAAAATTTGGTGGAGCTGCCCGAAAATAGCACCTTTCTGGTTGGCGATCTCCTCCTTTATTTGATCCGCCTGCAATAAAACAATTGATATCTCTGCCGCCTTAGTTCTCCTATGGAAACCAGATTTAGGCTTTAAGCCCTCTAAAAATGACCTTTTGACCTTTATGATAACTGGGGCAAAAATGCTAATTCCTTTAAAATGGAAGTCCATTGAACCACCTTTCATCCGAATGTGGGTAGACAAAATGGACCATCTATGTAGGATGGTGGAGCTTGCCAGCTCAGAAGACAGGAAACACGCCAGATTTGAGATAATCTGTGGTCCCTGGAGGACAGCTAGGGGCAATCTTACTGTAGACTGATGACTTATTTTCTTTCCGCTGTATGAGCACAGTACCTCTCCATGTATATAGTTCATGTTTCTCTGACTGGTCACATCCTTGCGGTTCTCACTGCTGTACTTGATATTGCAATACAATTTTGTGTATGTAACTGACACGTTGCTGACAAGAACCATAAGAGAGTCCCAATTTATATGTTATTCTGTATTGAAAAATATCTTTCTTTAAATAAAGAATTAAAAAAATAAATTATGCCTTTATGAATAGCAAGATTTACTAATTAGGCTAAGACTGGCAAAGGCACATTAGGAAAGAGGGAAATGAACGAATATAATCTTAATTTACGGAATAGATGAAAATGTTTTGACTTTTTTGCTGACAATCACAGGATTGTATAGGTATAGTGCCAAATGGTGTGCAAAATTTTGATACAGGGTTTCAGTCATGCATTTGTTGTTCAGCTATAGTGTTAACATATGGATTAAACTAAGACGCATTCTAAAAATGCAACAACTTCCGACAGTACATCCTCAGCCATGTTTCTCACTCTGGACAGTGCTTCTCAAACTGAGATGAGCCCCCCCCCCCCCCCCAGTGAGATGCTTCCAGTTGTTGGTGAGGCGCAGCTTGGAAGGCAGATTTAACCGAAGTTATCATAAACTATACAGGTCTTTCTATGGCTGCATCGGTTTTTGGTTTAGTAACATAAGTGACACCTTTGTTAACGTTACACCAAGTTCAATCAAATATACATTAAGATAAGTTTTCATTTTGGCTTGCACTGCGAGCAATGGTGAAGCCCAAGCACAACTTTGTTCTGGACGGTGAAGCCCCAATAGAAAAAGATTCGAAGCCCTGCTCTAGAATATGGTGGTAAAATTCAATTGTCTGATAATCCCAGAACTATAATAATTACTTTAGTGGTTGTGAATTGAATTCTCTGTGGTTAATACACTTGTTATAGCCTGTGGGCTTGAGTAAGTACTGGGAAAAAAAACATCAGATGTTCTACAAAGAAGAGAACATCCGTTATATCCAAGCAGCGCACCATAGAAATTCAAGGGTTAATTAAATCATAAAAAGATTAACATAAATGCAAGTAGATCCATTTTAACCCTTTATGCTCATTGGATACATCTTAACTGCTTTATCCCTTTGAAATATGAAATAGTACTGACACAGCGGAGCTGAACGTGTCATTAAATTGGTTGTTTTGTGCAATGTAATTTTGATTCCAAATCAGGCCAATGTACACCATATGGACAAAAGTATTGGGATACCTAAACATTCCACCTACAGGAGCTTATATGGCAGCCAATTCTAAATCCATAGGCATTAATATGGAGTTGGTCCCCGTTTGCAGCTAAAACAGCTTCCACTCTTCTGGGAAGGCTTTCTACAAGATTTTGGAAAGTGTCTGTAGGAATTTTTTCCCATTCATACAGAAGAGCATTTGTGAGGTCAGACACTGATATTGGACTAGAGGGCCTGGCTTGCAATCTCCATTCTCATAATTCCAAAGGTGTTGGATGGGGTTGAGGTCAGGGCTCTGTGTGGACCAGTCAAGTTCTTCCACACCAAACTGGGTATGCTGAAGCATTAATATTTCCATTCACTCGAACTAAGAGTCCTAGGCCACCCCTGAAAAACAACCCCATAACATTATCTCTCATTTACCAAACTTTACAGTTGGCACATTGCAGTCAGGCAGGGAACATTCCACTGGCATTCGCCAAACCCAGACTCGTCTATCAAACTGCCAGATAGAGAAGAGTGATTTGTCACTCCACAGAACACATGGCATCCAGTGGCGGTGTGCTTTACACCACTTAAACATCCAAAACTTGGAATGGTGCTTGGTGATGTAAGGCTTGCATGCAGCTGCTTGGCCATGGAAACCCATGCCATGAAGCTCCGGGTGCACAGTTTTTGTTCTGATGTTAATACCAGAGGTTTGGAACTCTGCAGTTATTAACCCCTTCCCGAGGGGTGGGGAGTATGGAGCGGGCTCACGGGTTGAGCCTGTTCCATAGAACGAGCGTGTCGGTTGTGTGTTACAGCCTACACTTCAGGGTAATGAGCAGTCAATAGCGATCGCAAGCATTCAAATGACTTGAAACTGTAACGTTGCAACGGCCCCCCTGCGATGTGATTATGGGTTGGCATGGCAGACTGGGGGCCTGCCAGCCTGCTATCTTTGTACTCCTATGAAGCCCTGGCAGGGCTTCATAGGAGAGTGTTAGTATCACGATATATTGCAATAAATTAGTATTGCAGTATATCATTCATGCCATCCAAAGATCGCTGGTTCACGTCCCCTAGGGGGACAAGTAAAAACTAGTAAAATAACGGAGTTTTTTTTATAAATAAAAAAATATATGTATATTAAAAGTTAAAAAAACAAATATTTTTCCCATTGTCCCTCAAGCACAATGTAAAAAATATAAAAAATTAACATAACTCATATCGACGCATCTGTAAAAGTCTGAACTATTACAATATATCATTATTAAGTGCGCATGGTGAACGCCGTAATAAATAAAAACCGCCAGAATCGCTGTTTTTTGGTCACTTCATCTCCCACAAAGAATGGAATACAAAGTGATCAAAAGGGACCCAAAATGGAACCAATATAAACTACAGCTCGCCCCGCAAAAAATAATCCCCCATACCGCTCAATCGACGGAAAAATAAAGTCATGGCTCTCAGAATATGGTAACAAAACTCAAATTTTATTTTTAACAATTAGTTTTTTCCTTGTAAATGTAGTAAAACATAAAAAAATGATATAAATTTGGTTTAACCATAATCGTATTGACCCGCAGAATAAAGTTGACATGAAGTTTTTACCGCATTGTAAACGCTGTAAAAATAAAAAAATTCCAAAAAATTGAGGAATCGCTATTTTTTTCCTATTTCCCCCTACAAATATTTTTTCCAGTTTTCCACTACATTATATGGTACAATACATACCGTGAAACTCTACAACTCGTCCCGCAAAAAACAAGCCCTTATACGGCAATATTGATACAAAAATAAAAAAGTTATGGCTTTTGGAAGGTGGGGAGAAAAAACGAAAGTGAAAATCCAAAAAATGTCTGTGGCGGGAAAGGGTTAGGGCAGCAGAGCGTTGGTGACTTTTATGTACTATGCGCCTTAGTGCTCTGTGAACCCGAAACGTAACTTTACGTGGTCTGGCACTGTGTGGCTGAGTTGCTGTAGTCCCTAGATGCTTCCACTTTGCAATGATACCACTCACAGTTGATCATGGAATATCTAGAAAGAAATCCCACAAAATGACTAGTTGCAACGGTGGTATCCTATTACAGTACCACGCTGAAATTCAGTGAGCTCCTTAAAAAGCCCCATTCTTGCACACCTGTTTGTAAAGGCAAACACTTGAAACACTTGAATTCAATTATTTAGGCCTTATTAACACGGCTGTATTCGGTCCGTGATATATGGACCGTATGTCGGCCGCATTTCCCGGACTGAACACAGTTCAGGGAGCCGGGATCCTAGCATCATAGTTATGTATGACGTTAGGTGTCCCTGCCTCCCTGCGGGAATACTGTCCCGTACATATTATGGAGAATACCATCGTGATCAAATGGAACATTGCATATTTTTTCTATGTCGAATCCTGTACAGCAAATCTCTGTATGTCTCGGTATGTAATTGGAAAAATAAGAAAGTACAACAGGGCCCCATAGAAGTCTATAGGAACCATGTTATGGTTCCAGAACAACTAAGTGGTTGTAGAGAGCAGTACTATGGTAGTGTGAGCTCTAACAGAAATAGCTTCTACCATGATCATGAGGATGAAAATAGATTCTAATCCATACTAAAAACTAAAGTGAGGAAACTGCAAGTATATACATTTTAGAAAAATGAAGCATCTCCCATCACTCTGTACAGCACCGTGTTGTGAAGAAAGTAATTTATGTATATGCTTTATGGAAGAGCGAATCTTTAAAAACTCTCTTGTCCATTGATTCTCCAAAATGAGAATGCTAAGAATCTCGAGCCTGGTGAATTCATTCTAGCATCTCTTTGAGAGTGTCTGCGAAGGGGTGGACAAGCGGCCTGTGAAGTTGTACAAGGACTCGGAGTGCTAGGGCCCGCTGATGATAGCTTTGCTGTAAGTACAAAAGGGTCTGAATTTACAGCACTTTACAGAGCATCAAGGAGCACTATAGCGAAGGGAAATGTCAGCTATGCAAAATAATAAAACACTGAAAAGACCATAGTAGTTGGTGGGCATATGAGCCTAAGGCAGAAATCCTGTTTTCCAACTACCACTATAAATAAATGACATAATCTTTATTAATGCTATTAGAAGCAACAAGAAACGACCCACATAAAATTAAAAATAATCAATGAACATTGATACTGAGTGACCTGAAGGCACAATGCCTAGATAGTATAAGGTTAGTGTAGTACTTATATCTGCATGTGTTGACACCAGCGGCTGCAGTTACGCCATGCCCACATGATCTAGTGCTCTATGATACGTCTATCATGGAAACATTGTATTAAAATGAATAAGCCCCCCCCCCCACCGAAATTCTTCACTACAGCAGTAGCGTCTTCAGGGGTTTCCGGGGCTAATGATGGCACGCTGTTCCACTTTCCCTTTTAGAAACGATGTAATGAAGTGTAAAAAGGGTGTAGCTCAATGGGCAGCCAATTATAATCAATAAAACCCGACAAACCTCTACGAGACATGACGGACAGCTAAGTTGTCCAATCATAGACAAAAGAAGGTGCGTCCAATCCAAAAGGACCGTTCACACCTGCGTAAAGAAGGTTATCTGAGTATACAAAATCTAAGTGAGGAAAGGGACCGCACTTAGAAAATGAAAGATTAGACATGTTGCGCATGCCCAGGGACTTATTTGTTGGAACTCAACGGACGATAAAGAAGGTAAGCCTGTTTATTATATAGATGTCAGAACATCAGAAAAGGAGAAAGGGAGGACGAGTAACTTAGTCATTAAGACTAAAGAAACCTAATGAACAATACACCTATTTAATGTATAGGTATCAGATTAAAACCGATACATATGATTGGGACTCCTGTGTCAAAAACACTATTAAGCTATAAGGTTAGAATTAACGTAATATTGATAAGATGTGTAGAATAACACTACCATAGTATATAATAATATCCAAAAAAGAGGAAAAAGGGGAGAAAGTATGCCATCATAAAATAGTGACAATGGTTCAATCCTGAATGCAAATTGAAAAGGAATTACCTATTTAGTCTTGTTTATAAGTAGAGACGTCTATATATAATTATGATGCTTGAGATATAGTATCAGCTCAAAATGAATAACAGGAGCAAAAGGCTGTAGTTCTCTGTTGTCATTGTTGTCACAACATGACCAAAATAATTGGAAACATTGTGTCAAAGAAAGGAAGTGAAGGTGAAACCTTCATTAAGTCCATTGGGACTTAATGTACTCAACCGATGAATCCACCTGGCCTCTATGTCTGGACAGAGGGGTGTCTTCTTTGGTGTTAATAGTGCTGAGGTGCTTGGAAATTCTGTTTTGTCCACATATAGTTTGGGACATGGGCATTTGGCCACACAGATCACCCCGATGCTCTGACAATTGATGAATTGCCTGATTTGCTAAGATTTACCATCATGTGGATTATGAAAATTCATTGTGGTGGGCATAAGAGGGCAGAAGGAACATCTCCCACATGGATGGGAGCCTATCACCGGAGACTGAAGCCAAGTACTACGTGGAATAGATTGTCTAGAATAATGACTATGTACCAGAAAATCAGGTTTTTTCCTCTCCTGTACGTGGCATTGGGAATATCAGAAATAGCATCAGTCAAATCTGGATCAGCCTGAAGAATGGGTAAATATTTGCGTAAGATGTCGGTGACTTGAGAGGAACAGGCATCAAAGGTACCTATGCATCTGATGGTAGAGGAAGATTTTAATGATTTTAGACTTTTGCCATATAGCAGATCCTTTCTATGAGTTACTCTAGCCCTAGCGTATGCCCTATGTAGAAATTTTTTAGGATAGCCTCGTGTCACAAATTTTTGGTATAAGTCATCACATTCTGATTGAAAAGATTGCTCATCAGAGCAATTTCTTTTGGCTCTTAGATATTGTCCTATCAGGATTCCCTTCTTTAATGAGGGTGGATGGTAGCTTTCCCAGTGTAGGAAACTATTTGTAACTGTTGTCTTACGAAAAATATCAGTATGGACACTGCCACCAGGATCCAGAGAGATTTTGAGATCAAGAAAGTTAATTTCTTTTTCATGTATTTCATAAGTAAAATTCATGCCAATAGTGTTGTCATTTAGTATATCCATAAATCCTGAAATAAGTGCCCTATCACCATCCCATAGAATAAGAATATCATCAATGTATCTACCCCAAAATAAAATGTGACAGGTGAACAAAAGTAAATCTTCAGTGAAAACAAAGGTATCTTCCCACCACCCTAAAAATAAATTAGCATAAGTGGGTGCACAAACCGTGCCCATAGCAGTCCCTTTTAATTGTTGATAGAATTTACCATCGAACATAAAGTAATTGTGTGTTAACAAAAAATTCAAAAGTGATAGTACAAATTTGTTGTGTGTTTGAAATTGAGTTGCTTTAGTGTTCAAAAACTTTGTACGGCAATCAAACTGAGGTGGTGTTGTATTTTAGTGTATAGTGATTCTACATCAATACTCTCTATCATTGTGGTAGACGTGATGTTAAAGGGAAGGTGTCACAAAAAATTTTTTTTTTTATATGTTATTGCTTATAGTATGTCATTAAAATAGATTTTATTTATTTGTGTTTTTGTTTTGTACTTTTTTCTTTTTTCTTTCTTTTACTTCTCTATGGGGCTGCCATTTTTTTTTCATCTCTGTATGTGTCGATTAACGACACATGAAACCTATAGAGAAAAGAGGTCAAGTACACTCAAGGATATTACAATAGAAAAACTTCTTTATTAACAAATGCAGGAAACAGGACAATTAAAAAATGAGTCATACAATGTAAGTTGGCATCAGCCCATGTTGTATATGAATATTAATGGTAACACGTGATATCACAAATGAGTAACAAGGCCCGGGATCAATACTGTTGTATATTAGACAGTCTTAAATGCATATGGCTATATGTAACACATCATAAATAGGTGGTGCAGGTGGTGCAGATCCTCAGGTTGAAACCACCATTTGTAGGGTTTATAAGCAGTGTGAACAAATATATGTGGCCAATACACATGGATGAAATCATTCACATATAAGATACACAGTTTAACAAGTGTTGTATAGTGTAAGTCGTAAGTGTGATTGGTAGCACAATGTAGTATATCTAAAGAAAATACAGGTGAAAAGTCGAAGATCTGAGTCCTATTACCAGCAGATAGCCAGATGCATGGAAAGAAAGTAGTATTACGTACCCGGATTCATGTAAGCAACATGGGGGAGACGCCAGTCCCGACGCGCGTTTCGGCTGATGCCTTCGTCCGGGGATGGCGTCTTCCCGGCGGGACCCTCCCTTAAATATGGGCATAATTAGACCGTAATTGGTGTCAGTGGGTGATGTCGGAGGTACTCGGCGACAGGCCGGGGGTAGCAAGATGGCTACTCCCCACTTCCGGTACCGAGTCATCCAGGCGGAAGTGCGCGGACGCTGTCTGACAGCGCCGCCCACGTCCAACCAGGATCAGAGACTCGGCCGAGAGTGAGTGAGCCACTCCCCCACCCCCTGCCAGCGCACACCTCCTCCTCCCAGATAGTACTTAGAACGGAGACGTAGATTGGAAACACTGATGACATTGGCGGTGGAAGTATGTGAGTGCATTGGGGAAACTTAAAAACGATAAACATTATTGATAAGGGATGCAAATGCGATCTATATGCAGGTAGATTGGCAAGAAACAAAAGAAGAAAGAAACAAAAACAAAAAAGAGAAAAAAAGAAAACAACGAACAATAAAGGAAAAATGTGAAAAGAAAAACACAAGTATATGTGATGTGACATGAAAGACGGTCCATGATGAGTAAAAATGAAAAAAATATATAAATAATTGAATAAAGGAAGAGGACCGAAGAGAAGTGAATGAATAAATAAATAAAAATGTAGAAATTGTGTAGAATAATAAAAAAGTGTTACATAAGTATATATACAAACAGTGTACAGTGTATTGTACCTATGTACAAAAAATAATAAATAATAAATAAAGTGGAACAATAAATTAATAACGGTGTAAGTGGTGAATTAATGAATTTGATAGTAAAAATATAAGGAACATGTTGAATAATATGTGAACAAATCCAGGAAATATGGGAAGGTGTTACAAATGTGTATATACAAAAAAATACATACAATATATTATATAGTTATATTAATAAATAAATAGAATAGTAGAATAATATAAACACAAATTTTGTATAAATGCAAGTGCATGTTCACCAATACTCATGTATATAGACATCATAAATAAATAGAAATAAAATTAAATAAAGTTAAATAAGAATACACAGATATAGATATATATATACACATACACACACAAAACATACAACCAAGATACAAAAATATATATATATTAAATATCATAAAAAGATACTGTATGTACATATAAATTCATAGGGAAATGTCCGCAGATATAAGTATATCACTAATGAATAAATATATACATGCACGAAGAATACATAAAAATATATACAAAAAATACAAGAATGTATGTATTAATTGACATAAATCAGTGCAAGAAATATCCATGCATCCATATATTAGAATCTTCATGCATGCAATATAATATGGGCCAGTGCGGAATAGTATCCATAACAATACCTGCACACACATACCAATAAAAACAATACATGCATACATACAATACACTACAATATATGAAATCAATTTTATACAGACATATATATACACATATATACAACAATGTGCTGCCACTAGAAACCAATTTAAGCAGATTTTTTCCCCCGTTGCACATATAAAATAAACCTCCCCACCCATTTATAAAATGGAATTAGTCAGGTACGTATGTATTGATAGCTTCATCTCCAAGAATCCATGACCTCCAGTGTCCCCGATGTATACGTCTCCGACAGATAACTGTATTTCTAAATGCCTTCAAAACATGAGAAGATCCCAAAGGAGGGTAGTTAACAAAGTAATGACTATATATGTAAATAAAAATAGCAACTGAACGAAGCTATGTTAAATGATATAATAAAAACATAATTAAAAACTAGACCCGCAGAGAGTCAGTGGTTCAGAGGAATGGAGCGAAACTAAGGGATTCATTGAGACCCAGAGGCTGCATTGACCCAAGGGTCCAAATCCAGCGTGCTTCGCATTGTGCCAATTTTTGTTTGATATTCCCCCCTCTCATGCTTGCAACAATGTGATCAATGCCTCTCACCTTTAGCTTTGTTGGATCACAGGAGTGGTATGTTTTAAAATGGCGCGGTATAGGTTTTAACGTTTCCACGATTTCCTCACTTGCTGCTCTTCTGATATCAGACATGTGCTCTCTCACCCGCACTTTTAGTTCCCTTGAGGTAAGGCCGACATATACTTTAGGGCATGGGCACGTTGCGTAATATACTACAGCTTTCGTAGTGCAAGTTATCGCATGTGTAATGGTATATGTTTTCGTGCCTGTAACATTAGGGAAAGTTGTTATACTCTCTATGTTAGGACATGCCACACAATGCCCACAAGGGGAACACCCCCATTTGGCTCCCTTTGTCCCAAAAGGATATTTTCTCATACCTGGGTCATAGTGACTCCTCACAAGGTGATCTTTTAAATTTTTCCCACGTCTTGCTGTTATACTGGGATACCTAGTCACATAATTAGTAAGAATTGGGTCCGTGAGCAGGATTGGCCAGAACCTTTTAACAATTTCCTTCATTTGTGGCCATCTAGAGTGAAAGTTGGTTATAAACCTCACCTTGGTCTGTGTATCTTTTTTCCTTTTGGTGAATAGAAGATCATCTCTGTTAGCATGTTTGGCTCTATGATATGCTTTCTTAATGGACCGCATGCTGTAGCCTCGTTCAATGAAGCGGTTTTTTAGGTCCTTGGCTTGTTCCTCAAATATGATATCAGAGGAACATATCCTCCTTATCCTCAAAAATTGCCCAATAGGGATTGCCTGTAGGGTCTGTGGTGGATGAGAGGATGAGAAGTGCAGTAAAGAATTAACAGAGGTCTCTTTTCGAAATACGTCACTCTGCAGAAATCCATCCGAGTCCTTGGTTAGTTTAATATCCAAGAAGTCAATGTGCTGGCTGTTTGATTTGTATGTAAATTTAAGATTGATCTGATTGTTGTTGAGATCCAACATAAATTTATCCAATTCAGATAGGGTGCCCTTCCAGATGACCAGGATGTCATCAATGAACCGTGCCCAAAACAGGACCCGGTCCATTGAATCATCCCGGCCATCTGTAAAAAGGTCCCTTTCCCACAGTCCAAGGAACAGATTGGCATATGAGGGTGCGCAGGCTGCCCCCATCGCCGTTCCCTGGAGCTGTAAGTAAAAATTGCCATTGAAGGTAAAAAAATGTATGCGTCAATGTGTATTCAAGTAACTCAACAAGGAAATCACACATAGGTTTTTCTAGATTGATCGTGGACAAAAAGAATTTAGTGGTCAGCATGTCTAATACTAGTATAGAGAGATTCAAAATCAATCGTAACTAGTAGCATATCGTCATCAATGCTGATGCCACTGACTTTTTGGAGGAGATCCGCAGAGTCACGAATATATGAAGGGAGGTTAATAACCAAATCCTTCAAATGATGATCAATATATCTACAGCACTTCTCTGTGATACTGCCCCTACCTGAGATTATTGGTCTTCCAGGTGGTATTGTGTCATTCTTATGCACTTTAGGGAGCAAATACAGTGTAGGGACAATGGGTTCAACCGTTGTAAGTGCGGTTAGTAAGTCCTTGTTGATAACATCTTCTTGCAAAGCTTTTGATAGTATCTGCTGCAGTTTAGATCTAAAAGAGGATGAGGGATTAAATGTGAGTTTTTTGTAGCACTGTCTATCTCGTAGTTGTTTATAGGCCTCAGCCTCGTACATGTGACAAGGCCATACCACCACATTCCCGCCTTTGTCGGCAGCCTTAAACACTACATCCTTCAATTTTTGCAAGTTATTTAGGCTTTCCCGCTGTGCTGTAGTTAGATTGTCATGTCTGATATTAGCAGGAATATTTTGAAACTCTAGTGTGACCGCCTTCACAAATGAGTCCACAGCTGGGCACAAGCTAAGTGGGGGAAATTTCTTGGATTTCATACGGACACACACTGGGATTTTACCTGGTACAGTAGTGTCCTGTTCTTCCAATAAGTCCTCCAAAATCCCTAATGCTTGTTGCTCTTCTGCAGTTGGAAAAAGGTCCGTATGATTGGATTTGTGGAACCATTTTTTGTGTATAAGTGACCGACCGAACATATTGAGATCTTTTACTGCAGAAAAAGCATCAAAGCGATTACAAGGTGAGAACGTAAGACCCTTAGCAATGACTTCTCTGTCTGTATCTGAAAAAATATGCGTGGATAGGTTAATCACCTTAAGACGATGGGTCGGATCCTGCATATCTGGTCTTTTCTTGTTTGCCATTTGTCTCTGCGTGAGTTTTCTTTTAGGACGTGAGCCAGATGATTGGTTATAGCGAGAGAATGCATTTTCTGTTTCACTAAGGGAGGATATAGAAGAAATGGAGGGTGTGCGACTCCGTCCACCTATTCTATTCCTCCTCCATCTATAGACCCGATTTTGTTGGAAATCTCCAACATCTCTAGTGAACTTTTTAGATTTTGTGGCTTGTATCTCTTTCTCCCACTCAGAAAATTGAGCTTCAAGGCCCAATTTAAATCTAGACATATTCTCTGCAGATAGAAGTGCAATCAACTGAGATTGAACCTCTTCAATTTCTGTGTCCAACAAAACGAGTGTGTCTTGATTGAGTCCCACCAACAATTCCATAAACCTTTTAGAGCTACTATTGCAAACAGCTTCCCATCCAGTGATGAAATTTTCATCACTGATTGGAAATGAGGGGAAAATTTGGATCCTAAGACCCCTAGGAATAAGACATCTCTGAATGTAGTTTTCTAAGAATACTTTGTTCCACCAGACTTTTATTCGTCGATGGAGTAAATTTTTGTATTTATGCTGAAGTTCGCTCACATTCTCTGAACCACTAAAACCAGACACTGTAGACTCATCCTTAAAAACTTGATCCATCAAGGATCGCCAGGCGCCATCTCTGGCTTTGTAGTCCATGGGACCCACGGTACCTGATTCTGTGTGGAACACAGAGAGAATTAGTATAGACAACCAATATGTACACAAGCAGGAATCGTGTGAACTCCAAGAATATATATCTTTATATGTCTATAAAAGTCAAGGTAACACAAATAGCTATACCTATAGACTGAGGAGAACACACATATAACCCAATATGACCTGGTACTCTGACCATAGCATTACTACGAAACCTATAGAGAAAAGAGGTCAAGTACACTCAAGGATATTACAATAGAAAAACGTCTTTATTAACAAATGCAGGAAACAGGACAATTAAAAAATGAGTCATACAATGTAAGTTGGCGTCAGCCCATGTTGTATATGAATATTAATGGTAACACATGATATCACAAATGAGTAACAAGGCCCGGGATCAATACTGTTGTATATTAGACAGTCTTAAATGCATATGGCTATATGTAACACATCATAAATAGGTGGTGCAGGTGGTGCAGATCCTCAGGTTGAAACCACCATTTGCCTGTTGTGTAGGGTTTATAAGCAGTGTGAACAAATATATGTGGCCAATACACATGGATGAAATCATTCACATATAAGATACACAGTTTAACAAGTGTTGTATAGTGTAAGTCGTAAGTGTGATTGGTAGCACAATGTAGTATATCTAAAGCAAATACAGGTGAAAAGTCGAAAATCTGAGTCCTATTACCAGCAGATAGCCAGATGCATGGAAAGAAAGTAGTATTACGTACCCGGATTCATGTAAGCAACATGGGGGAGACGCCAGTCCCGACGCGCGTTTCGGCTGATGCCTTCGTCCGGGGATGGCGTCTTCCCGGCGGGACCCTCCCTTAAATATGGGCATAATTAGACCGTAATTGGTGTCAGTGGGTGATGTCGGAGGTATTCGGCGACAGGCCGGGGGTAGCAAGATGGCTACTCCCCACTTCCGGTATCGAGTCATCCAGGCGGAAGTGCGCGGACGCTGTCTGACAGCGCCGCCCACGTCCAACCAGGATCAGAGACTCGGCCGAGAGTGAGTGAGCCACTCCCCCACCCCCTGCCAGCGCACACCTCCTCCTCCCAGATAGTACTTAGAACGGAGACGTAGATTGGAAACACTGATGTCATTGGCGGTGGAAGCAGAATAAAATATAATGGTCATTTATAGTGCACGGTGAACGCCGCAAAAAATAAACTAAAAAACGTTGTCAGAATTGCTTGTTTTTGGTCACCCGGCTTGCAAAAAAATGTAATAAAAAGTGATCAAAAAAATCACATGTACCCCAAAATGGTACCAATGAAAAGTACAGATTGTCCCGCAACAAATAAGCCCTCACGCAGCTCCGGTGGTGAAAAAAGAAAGAAGTTCTGGCTCCCAGGAATATGGCGATGCAAAATGTGCAGAGCGTTCTAAAAGCGGGTAACATCCGACACCATTTTCAGTGCGACTCCGGCCACACATCTATGAATTATTATTTATTTACCGCATTTTTATACCCTCTTATTATGCCCTGATGTTCTCCGCACAGATTACATATGCCCCCCACATCATAAACTGCGAATACCAGCGAAACCCAAAACAGAAAAACTACCAAGCAAAATCTGCGCTCCAAAGGCAAAATGGCGTCCCTCCCTTCTGAGCCTTGCAGCGTCCCCAAACTGCAGTTTGCGCCCACATATATGGCATCCCCATACCCGGGAGAACCCGCTTAACGTTTTATGAGGTATTTGTCTTCAGTGGCACAAACTGGGCACAACATATTATGCACTAAAATGGCACATCAGTGCAAAATTGTAATATTCACACCATCTGCTGTGCATGAACCCCTTTGAGCACTATGACTTAATAGCACGTCATGGTGCGGGGGTGATATATGGAGCGGGCTCACGTGCTGAGCATGCTCCATACGCTGCGGGCGTCGGCTGTGTATTAGAGCTGACACCCAGGACTAAGGGACAGGAACAGTGATCGTGCGGTTACAGAAGCCTGTAAAAATAACAATATACTGCAATACATTAGTATCGCAGCATATTGTACCCGCGATCCAATGATCACTGGTACAAGTCCCCTAAGGGGACTAATAAAATGTGTAGAAGAATTCAAGTTATTAGTAGTGAGAAAGAAAAAAAAGTTACAAAAAAAACCTTTTCCCATTTTTCTTCAAAAGTAATGTAAAAAAATAAACAGAATTGATATCGCTACGTCCGTAAAAGGCCGAACTATTACAATATGCCATTATTTAACTCGCACGGTGAACACTGTAAAAAACGTAAATAATTTAAACCGCCAAAATCGCTGTAGTTTTCGTTTTTACCGCACGGCGAAAGCTGTAAAAACGAAAACCCCAAAAATGGAATCAGATTTTTTTCCTATATTACTATATTTTCCTATTTTTTTCAGTTTCCCAGTACTTTTTATGGCACTTTAAATGGTATCAATAGAAACGACAATTCCTCCCGCAAGAAATAAGCCCTCACATCACTCTACTGACGGAAAAAGAAAAAAGTTATGGCTCTTGGAAGGCAGGCAGTGAAAAACTAAAATAAGAAAGCAAAAAATGGATCAGTCCTGAAAGGGTTAATTCATTTCTAATGAAAAAAATGCAGGACCCCATGTGGGGTATTTCCGTACTCGGGAGAAATTGCTTTATAAAAATTGGTTGTTTATTTCTCCTTTATCCCTTGTGAAAATGAGAAAATTCAACATTTTAGTGGAAAAAAATTGTGATATTAATTTTCTTCGCCTAATTCTAATAAATTCTGCAAAAGACCCGTGGAGTCTATATTCTCACTATACCCCTAGAAAAATTCCTTGAGGGGTGTTTCCAAAATGGGGTAACTTGGGGGGCTTCCACTGTTTTGGTCTCTCCAGGGCGTTGCAAAGGCGGCATGGCACCAAAAAAACAATCCATCAAAATCCGTGCTCCAAAATCCAAATGGCGCTACTTCCCTTCTGAGCGCTGCCATGGGTCCAATCAGCAGTTTATTACCACATATGGGGTATTGCCGTAATCAGGAGAAAATGCTTTACAAATGTTGTGGTTCTTTTTTCCTTTATTCCTTGTAAAAATTTAAAATTTCTATGCTTTTTCAGAAAAAAAGTTGATTTTCATTTTCACTGCCTAATTCCACTAAATTCTGCAAAAAACCTGTGTGGTCAAAATGCTAACTATAGCCCTAAATAAATTCCTTGAGAGGTGTCGTTTCCAAAATTGGGTCACTTTTGGGGGGTTTCCCCTGTTTTGGTCTCTCCAGGGCGTTGCAAACGCGACATGGCACCAAAAACCAATCCAGCAAAATCCGTGCTCCAAAATCCAAATGGCACTCCTTCCCTTCTGAGCCCTGCTGTGGGTCCAATCAGCAGTTTATTACCACATATGGGATATTGCTGTAATCAGGAGACATTGCTTTACAAATGTTGGGGTGATTTTCTTCATTATTCCTCGTAAATATTAAAAATTTCTATGTTTTTTCAGAAAAAAAGTAGATTTTAATTTTTACAGACTAATTCCAATATATTTAGTGAAAAACCTGTGTGGTCAAAATGCTAACTATACCCCTAGAAAAATTCCTTGATAGGTGTAGTTTCCAAAATGGGGTCACTTTTGGAGGGTTTCCCCTGTTTTGGTCCCTCCAGGGGGTTGCAAACGCGACATGGAACCGAAAACCAATCCACGAAAATCCGTGCTCCAAAATCCAAATGGCGCTCCTTCCCTTCTGAGCCTTGCTGTGGGTCCAATCAGCAGTTTTTTACCACATATGGGAAATTACCGTAATCGGCAGCCATTGCTTTACATATGTTGGGGTGATTTTCTTCATTATTCCTCGTAAATATTAAAAATTTCTATGTTTTTTCAGAAAAAAAGTAGATTTTCATTTTTACAGACTAATTCTAATAAATTTAGCGAAAAACCTGTGCGGTCAAAATGCTAACTATACACCTAGATAAATTCCTTGAGGGGTGTAGTTTCCAAAATGGGGTAACTTTTGGGGTGTTTCCACTGTTTTGGCACCACAAGACCTCTTCAAACCTGACAAGGTGCCTAAAATATATTCTAAAAAAAAGGAGGCCCAAAATCCACTAGGTGCTCCTTTGCTTCTGAGGCCGGTGCTTCAGTCCATTATCACACTAGGGCCACATGTGGGATATTTCTAAAGACTGCAGAATCTGGGCAATAAATATTGAGTCGCATTTCTCTGGTAAAACCTTCTGTGTTCCAAAAAAAAAATGTATTAGAAATTAATTTCTGCAAAAAAAATAAAATGTGTAAATTTCACCTCTACTTTGCTTTAATTCCTGTGAAACGCCTAAAGGGTTAAAACACTTTGTGAATACTGATTCGAATACCTTGAGGGGTGCAGTTTTCAAAATGTGGTGACTTCTGGGGATTTTCTAATATATAAGGCCCTCAAAGCCACCTCAGACTGAACAGGTCCCTGAAAAAATAGCCTTTTGAAATTTTCTTTAAAATATGAGAAATTGCTGCTAAAGTTCTAAGCCTTGTAACGTCCTAGAAAAATAAAAGGACGTTCAAAAAACGATGCAAACATAAAGTAGATATATGGGAAATGTTAACTAGTAACTATTTTGTGTGGTATTACTATCTGTTTTACAAGCAGATACGTTTAAATTTAGAAAAATGCTAATTTTTGCTAATTTTTTCTAAATTGTGGTGTTTTTCAGAAATAAATACCAAAATTATCGACAAAATTTTTTCACTAACATAAAGTACAACATGTCACGAGAAAACAATCTCAGAATCGTTTGGATAGGTAAAAGCATTCCAACGTTATTACCACATAAAGTAACACAGATTTGAAAAAATCGGCTGGGTCCTGAAGGCCAAAACAGGCTGGGTCCTGAAGGGGTTAAGTAGTGAACTTGGCTCTGTTCCAGTATATATGTAGTGAGATCAGTTCTGTTTGAGAATCTATGTAGTGAACTTAGTTCTGTTTCAGTATCTTTGCAGTAAGCTTGGTTCTGTTTCAGTATCTATGCAGTAAGCTTGGTTCTGTTTCAGTATCTATGCAGTAAGCTTGGTTCTGTTACCATATCTATGTATTATCTTTATCTTTCTGTTACCATATCTAGGCAGTAAGCTTGGTTCTGTTTTATTATCCATGCAGTAAGCTTAGTTATCTTAGCATATATATGTAGTAAGCTTGGTTCTGTTTCAGTATCTATGTAGTAAACTTGGTCCTGGTACTGTATCTTTGTAATAAGTTTGGTTCTGTTACTGAATTTATGTACTGAGTTTGGTTCTGTTACTGTATGTAGGCAGTAAGCTTGATTCTGTTAGTATGTCTATCAAGTAAGCTTGGCTGTGTTACTGTATTTATGTGCAATGCTTGTTTCTGGAACTATATCTATGTAATAAGCCTATTAATTTAGGGGGTGTAGCAAAAGGTTTGGAGGTCTGCACACACAGCAAGATGTCCCCGTCTCGCCCACTGCACACCCTAAAAAATGAGGTTGCACATTCTGACACTGGGGGAGGTTAACCAAGTCTCCACTCTCTAAGTACAATCAGTATCATCTACATATCTTTATAATAATATTGTAATAGAAAAATGTTGGTCTGGTCAGTATGCTCAGGGGAAGTGACCATCCTTAGAAGAGTAGCAGCAGTGTACTGTGCACAACTCAATTAGTCCCCCTTGGTCTTGGTCCCCCTCCAGATCAAGTTTTAAACTTTGGTGGAAACATGGGTTGGTCCAGAAAGTTGAGAAGGGGGAGCAGAGGTGGATTAATGGGCTGTATGAAAAGTGTGGGCTGCTCTCTAGACCAGAATTTTAAAACTTGATCTGGCGAGGACCCGAGAGCCATACAGGGGGGACTAATTGTGTTGTGCATAGTACACCGATGCAATTTTTTTCTAGGTGAAAAATTTAAAGTGGTAGATGGCAAACTTATAAGAACAATTAAAATTTTGAGATATGTCATGTGTACACAACTCTGAGACTGTGGCCTTGTGCTTTCATTTGTTTAAGTGGCACTATTAATAATAGTAAAAATTGCCTTTCAATACAAAGAGTAAGAAATTAGAATGTAAGAAAACAATTACAAAGAAGCACTCAAGCAAGAATGCTTTAGTTCCCACTTCTGGTTCAGACAGATATTTTTAAGACAATTTCAAATAAATATATTATTTGCATATAATTTGCACATTTAACTTTATATAGGCGTTTGTAAAAGTAAAATTATTTATTGTTCTAAATGACTTTCTTTTTATGAGTTTCACATTGAAATTAAAATGGAAGGGGACAAAAGGTTTCATCAACTGAACATGATGAATGTCTTTCTATAGATTTTAGCAAGTTTTTAAGAGCTGTGCATTCTTATAAATGGTGCGCTTCTATGGTTCACTGCTTGTTATATATGGAAGTGCTAAGAGGTGCTCAATCAAAATAGCACTCCATATCTCATTAAACTACAGTTATGGGGCTGTTGTAAATTCTGACTTCTATGATTTGGTAAAGAGTTTCTCCAGGAGTTTGGCATACATAAAAAAATCTGTTGTCTTGTGGAATGCCATAATCTAAGAAGAATAACTGAACATCTGAGGTAAGAAAAAAGCCACTGCTATAATGCTACAAAAGTAGTTCCAGTAGGAAGGAGAAAGAGACATGTAGAATAAAGTACGTGCACCATGGCAACACAGACATGGGAGTCACCTGTGATTTACAGTAAAATCAATGTGTATGGTGTATGATAGCCATGTATCCTATATTGTGTGAGTAGTGCCCGGGCATCATTTGTGTTATGTTGCTGGAATAGTGCATGTGTGAGAGGTGCATATGTGGCATGTGTCCTGGTAATGGGTGGCACATGTGACGCATGTCCCCAGTATGTAAGTGGCACGTGTGTAGCATTCATTCATAGTGCGAAGAGCACATTTGTAGAATTGATACAGCTTGTCAGTATAGCAATATATGCTTGTGTCCAGCATATAGTTGGCAGGGTCCAGGGTGTGGGAATGGCATGTTTTACGTGAATAGGTGTCATGTGTGCAGCATGTGTGCAGCATGTAGGTAGCGCATGTGCAGCATGTGTACAGTGTTGCGAGTGGCATGTGTGCCTTCTTTATTATATATATGTATATATATATATATATATACATATATACAGGGGCGTAACTAGGAAAGACTGGGCCCCATAGCAAACCTTTGACTGGGGCCCCCCCTCTGCTGGGTATCACACAACCCCCCCCCCCTTGTAGATAGTGCCTCCCTATAGATTCCACCACACAGCGCCCCCTATAGATAGCACCATACACAGCCCCCTGTAGATAACGCCATACAGCCCCCCTGTAGATAACGCCATACAGTCCCCCCTGTAGATAACGCCATACAGCCCCCTCTGTAGATAGCGCCATACCGCCCTCTCTGTAGATAACACCATACAGACCCCCTCTGTAGATAACGCCATATAGCCCCCCCCAAAAAAAAAAACGGCCTATAGTGTGTCCTACAAAAGACATGTATCCCCTCTCCACAGGATATCCACAGGATAGGGGATACATGTGTGATCGCTGGCAGCGATAAGGAGAACGGGGGACCGAAAGTCCCCCGAAGTTCTCCATGACGAACCTCGGACTTCCGGCGTCTGCGCAGTTCAATAAAAATGAAAGGAGCGCTGGTCACGCATGCGCACAAGCGCGACCGGTGCGCAAGTAATTTCCATGGAGCTGCCGACACAGACCCCGGAAGTCCGAAGTTTGTCATGGAGAACTTAGGGGGGACTTTCGGTTCCCCGTTCTCCTCATCGCTGGGCGTCCCAGCGATCACACATGTATCCCCTATCCTGTGGATAGGAGATGCATGTCTTTTGTAGGAACAACCCCTTCAGTGGCATCGCGCTTTAGCAGCCATAGCGGCTGCTAGCGGAGCCTGCGGCCATAGGATGGGGCCGTGCCGGCGGGTGGCATGGGCCCCCTCATGCTGCAGGCCCCGTAGAAGTCGCTACGGCTGCTATAGCGGTAGTTACGCCACCGCGTATAGGTTTGTACGGCGTAAAACTACAGCTCCCAGCATGGCCGGAACAATGGTAAGGATATGCTGGGAGATGCGGTTTCACAAAAAAAATCATACCACCATCATCTCGCTGCAGATCATACAGTGACTACAATACTGATTAGAGGCAGAATAAACATTTACATTAAGTGACTCACCCGTAACGTCTCAGATTCTAGTTCTTTTCTTCTCCCTCCGGTTCAGACATCTATGATGGATTTCTCCCGGCCATGACCCATTTCTGCAGTTTTCCGTTTAGATGTCTTCAGCTTCTCACTTTTAAAACATTTCTGCACCTATAAACAAAGTTAAAATTCTCAACACATCTAAATATAACTGACACACACACACACACACACACACACACACACACACACAGGAGCTGAACGAGCGTCCTCCAATGACGCTGATTGGCGGGGCAGAATGACTTGCCCCGCCAATCAGCACCTTCCAAGTATGGAAGCGGCGCGATGATGTCATGGCGCCGCTAGCCAATCAGTGTCATTGTAAGGCACTGGATGGTCAGGCACGGAACAAACCCGGCCATTCAGTGCTAATACATGTATTTGGCTGCGGCCAGCACTGGGGCCCCCTCCGGTGCTAGCGACACCTACAGGCATGAGAGGGCCTGTGTAAGGCTCGGCGGCGCGGGCCCCACAGTAGCGGTGCTACCGCTGTAGCAGCCATAACGGCGCCACCGGGCATTTGGGTGGGCGTGTCGGCTGGCGGCACGGGCCCCCTCAAGCCCCGGGCCCCGTAGCAGCCGCTACAGCTGCTACTGCGGTAGTTACACAACTGCATATATATATATATATATATATATATATACATACTGATATAGAAAGACAAAGGAAGGCAGAACTCCACAGCAAGGAGTTTTCAAGTGAAAAATAGCATTTTATTCACCCATTGATAGTGCAACGTTTCAGCCCCAGCATGGGCCTTTCTCAAGCAGTTTCAACAATGCATAACATGGGTTTAAATATCGTGTGGCATATAATTACATGATTACAACTATGGAGACATATTAGATATATCCCTCTAGTGAGAAAAAAGTGCCAAGTACATGGTGATAAACATTAAAAACCTTATACATACACTGATCCATCAGATCCCTATCCCATATATAATTTATCAATCACATTTCATATAAACACATGTTACAATATACTGTACATCTTACTTAATAACTCACTGCCCGGAAGTCCATGACAATCATAGTATTCTGTGTCTTGAGGCCGAATTTCGGCGTCCAACTATACACACTGCGCATGTCTACACACCTGTTTCATTCCTGTACTCAAACCCTGTGATGTGATCAATGAAAAAGCCGATGAGTTATCTTACTGGGCAGCGTGTGTTTACTCCGCACGCGCATGCACAGAAGACAGCTCAGAGTTTTAGCCATCCCATAAAAGAGTAAATATACCCTTTAGCCCATAGATATAATTACTGAGTATCTAGTAAAATGCCTATAAATAATGTAGGAAGTGGTTGGGGGATACCTAATCACATCTGTATTTTATATTCCATAAAGAAGTAAAGTGCATCTCCTATGTCATTCTAAGCTGAGTCGGCTTAGTTTGCAAGGGTACCAAGCCTCCTCTGCAGTCAACGCCAACCTGGATTTCAGATGTGTGGGTAGCACACCATGTATCACCTGTGCATTAACAAGAAGAAGATAAAACAGGAGTTCACATCAGGTAAATAATCATAAATTTAGGCATCAACCTAAGCTCCACAACATTATGATAATTATTTTTATTATTTTAAAATTAAATGGGGGGGCATAATACAAAGTAATACAGTACAGAGATGATGGTTTAGATTATCCACAGGGAGAACCACTGGATCCATGTGTACTGGCAAGATAAGCCGTAATATCGGCATGTACATCAAACATCAAATCTTGAGACAGGCGAACCATGATGTGTCTGGAATTTAATATGGCAGGTATTTGATCCTCATATCAACAATCTATATATAAGAAAAGAAGATTTTAAAAATCAATGAACAATTGATATTTATCATTAGAGGATACATATTGTCTACTCCCTACACAGACAAAGTTATGGAATCAGATCCAACAGTTACCAGAGGGCAAGCCAACCTACTCAGATCACATTACCCAACTTAAAATCAATATTCAAGCCAGGGGGTCTCAGGATATTCAGCATGAATTAATATCAATATATCATGTAAAAACAATCATTTGCAAAATTAGCTATAGTTCTAAAAGAGAGACAGACATTGTTAGTTCCATCCTATGCATGTTAGAATATACAATAAACTCCCCAGAAAAGTACTGAAGGGCCAGCCCCCACCTAAGTCAATATTGCCAATTTATAATCAATATTTAAGCCATGATGTTTTAAACTATTTAGCCCAAAAATCCATTCTAATTCCTTTTTCTTTATCAAACGAGTTCTATCTCCATCTCGTCTTATTGGGGGAACTGAATCTATCACGCGAAAGCATAACTGTTTTTCAGAATGTTTTGCTTCAAAGAAATGCTTGGAGACCAGTAGGTCCAAGCGTTTGCACCGGATTGTGTAGCGATGTTGGTTAATCCTTTGCCAAAGATCTAATGTAGTCTCACCTACATAAAGTAGGTTACAAGGACACTGTAACAAATATATTGTGAAATCGGCCTGACATGTCAGGTTGTGATCAATATGGAAAATCTTATTTGTAATGGGATGTGTAAATGTACTACCCTTAATCATAAGAGAGCAATCTACAAAGTTGAGGCACGGAAAGCAAACCTTGTTCTTTGGACCCAGGAACGTTTGTAATGATTTCTTTATGGAGCCCAAATCTGACCTCACTAGTTTGTCACTTAAATTACATGGACGCCGGTATAAAAATAATGGTGGAACCCCAACTTCAGGGATATTACGGAAATACCCCCCTAAAATAGGCCAGTTTTTGCATACGATCTGTGAAATCGGTTGGCTCAATTCACTATAGGTGTATACAAATGGGATTCTATTGATCTTAATCTCATTTCCTCGTGGTGTTCCCTTCAACAGATCTTTACATTCTATATCCCTAATCCTGCTACGGTGTTTCTGTAGAGATGTATTGGGGTAACCCCTTTCCCCAAACTTGCATGTAAGTGCATCTAGTTCAACATCCAATGAATCTTCCTCACTCACTATTCTCTTAAACCTAATAAACTGACTATAAGGTAATGATTTGATCATTAGGCGTGGATGACCACTATCAAACCTAAGAAGATTGTTTTTCTCCGTTGGTTTTACATATAGATTGGTAGAAAATTTACAAACAGACAATCTTTCCTCCACATCTAAGAATTGTATTACCTCCATAGACCATACCAATGTAAATTTTAAATCAGGGTCCATTCCATTAAATAACTCATGAAAATTGTTTAATCCCTCTAAATCGCCTTGCCAAATCAAAAAAATATTGTCTATGTATCTCCACCACCGCAGCACCTGTCTGCAGTGGTGGGACACATAGACACATTCCTCCTCAAGTAGGTTCATAAAGATATTCACGTAAGTGGGTGCAACATTTGCGCCCATTGCTGTACCACACAATTGAAGAAAAATATCATCCTCAAATAGAAAGTAGTTGCAAGAGAGCACAATTTTTAACAAATTTAGTATCAATTCCTGGCTCCCCTTAGAGTAATCTGAGTTCTGAAGTTCCTTTTAGACCACCAGCATGCCCCTATGGTTATCTATAGAGGTAAAGACTTACAACATCGAATGAGGCAAGATATATCCCATCCGTGTCATTCAAGTCCACCTCTCCCAATTTGTTTAAGAAATCCGTTGTATCACGTATGTATGATTTAGTTTGTGAAGCAAAAGTCCCCAATGCTTTTTCCAAGAATATAGCGATGCGGCTCAAAATCGAGTCCCACCCGATACTATCGGACGTCTAGGGGGATTATGTAAAGACTTATGCACTTTCGGAAGGATATATATGACCGGAGTCTCAACTATTAAAAACCTGCACAGGTCATCATCAATGTCAATAGTTTTAGCCTCATTCAATATGGATTTAATCTTACGTGCAATATCAATCTTGGGATCGCATGTTAATTGTCTATACACATTAGAATCATTAAGTTGTCGGCGTATTTCGGACACATACATGACCCTCTCCATGACCACGACCGCACCACCCTTGTCAGCAGGTTTGATGACAAGAACCTTGTCATGGACTAGGTCCGTAAGGGCCCTAATCTCTTCTCATTTCATATTGGGATATTTAAATCTACCAAAATCATGGTTCTCCCTCAGATCATTAATCGCATTCTTACCTTTAGTCATGAATGTATCAATTGCTGGTACACTAGTAGGGGGTATAAAGTTACTCTTGTTATAAAGACCAAATTGTTTCAATGTTAGACCCGTGCAGACATTTTTATTAGGGACATCCCGCTCAATGAACCAAGTTTTAAGCTTAATTGATCGAAAGAATCTATACAAGTCAGTTTCTATATTGAACCAATTGGTTCTTACATTCGGACAAAATGACAGTCCCTTATTTAGTAGACTTATTTGTGGTACAGTTAATTGTTTAGAGAAGATTTACCGCTATATCTTTTCTTTGCTCCTCAAATTCGGGGTTCTGTTGGAGTTGTATCTGGTTTTCTGCTTTTTGGATCTTACATCTCCTGTTATGTCTTCTTCCACCGCGTCTTGTAGGTTTGGGCTTAAATCCACCACACTATTTGTTGTCCCTAAAAAAGTAGCTTGTCTTATTCTCTGGTCTCGTTGTTCCTGTTGATGTTGGGGTTCCATTTGTTTACGTCTCCGTCCACAAACTCCTACTTAACATGCTCCACTCTATTGGCCTCAAGGACGCGGCTCTCTCTTGGTTTTCCTCCTATCTCTCTGACCGCTCATTCAGTGTGTCATTTGCTGGTTCCACTTCTTCTCCTCTTCCCCTTGATATCGGGGTTCCTCAGGGATCAGTCCTAGGTCCGCTCCTCTTTTCTCTCTACACAGCTCCTATTGGACAAACCATCAGCAGATTTGGCTTCCAGTACCATCTCTACGCTGATGACACCCAATTATATACCTCTTTCCGTGACATCACCCCTGCTCTAATACAGAACACCAGTGATTGTCTGTCCGCTGTCTCTAACATCATGTCCTCTCTCTATCTGAAACTGAATCTTTCTAAAACTGAGCTCCTTGTGTTCCCACCATCTACTAACCTCCCTAAACCTGATGTCTCCATCTCTGTGTGTGGCACTATCATAACTCCTAAGCAGCACGCCCGCTGTCTCAGGGTTATTTTTGACTCAGATCTTTCCTTTACTCCTCACATACAATCACTTTCACGCTCCTGTCATTTTCACCTCAAAAACATCTCCAGAATCCGCTCTTTTCTTACGGAGGAAACTGCCAAAACTCTCATTGTTGCTCTGATTCACTCTCGTCTTGACTACTGTAACTCATTACTAGTCGGTCTTCCCCTCACTAAACTCTCCCCTCTCCAATCTATCCTCAATGCAGCAGCCAGGCTCATCTTTATGACCAACCGCTACACCAACGCCTCTAATCTGTGCCAGTCACTGCACTGGTTGCCCATCCCCTTCCGAATAAAATTCAAACTTATTACTCTCACCCACAAAGCTCTCCACAGTGCTGCACCTCCTTACATCTCCTCCCTCATCTCTGTCTACCACCCTACTCGGGCTCTACGTTCTGCCAACGACCTTAGATTAAAATCCTCCATAATCCGAACCTCCCACTACCGTCTCCAGGATTTCTCTCGTGCTGCACCCGTCCTCTGGAATATGCTACCCCAGACAATCAGATTAATTCCCAATATCCACAGTTTTAAACGTGCCCTGAAAACACATCTATTTAGACAGGCCTATAACATTCCCTAATCTGACTCCTTTCCATGGCCCTCCATTTAGATTAGTCATCAGAATAAGATTCCCTCACACTCCTTCTCTTCATGTCCGTCATACACGGATACTGGCTGGTGACCGGCTCATGCAGCTTTATGTTACCACCGCATGTGTATAAAAATGGCCAGACCATTGTACAGAACAAACACTATTACACTTTGTGTCTCCCTTATGTCCTCATAGATTGTAAGCTCTTGCGAGCAGGGTCCTCACTCCCCAGGTTTGAATTGTAAATGAACTTTGTCACTATGTAATGTCTGATATTGTTTGTTTCATGTTCCCTCTAAATTGTAAAGTGCTGCGTAATATGTTGGCGCTATATAAATAAAGATTATTATTATTATTATAGGCAGTCAGATTCCTATTCCAAGGGTCATCCATCTGCCAATTATATATACGTCCTTGTTGGTAGTCATCCAGATCTCGATACCACTTATTACGTTTGGTGTCCTCAATCTCTGCCCGAAATTTCTGCAAATAAACTGCACAGCCGTCTTTAAACTTTACATAATCCTCCTTAGATATTGCGGATTTTAACATTCCATCAGTGTCATGCAATTTCTGTTGAACTTTCAATAGCTCAATCTGTAGGTGCTCGATATTTAAAAGCATCACATCCATAGCATATTTGTTTGATAATTGCTCGAAACTGGTACAAAACGCTGTATTTTGTGTAAAAAGATTGGGTTGCAAATTAGATCTCATCCCCCTAGGGATTCTTTTCGCTTTATAATATTCACCCAAGTTCGTAAGATGTAAGGATAAATTGATATGTCTTTTAGACTCAGCCTCATACCTTCTTTTCAAATCCGTAGTGGATGGCATGTTTAGGAAGGTGGCATCTCCCTCCAGATTCTGTAGGATACCATTGACATCCTCCTCTGTATAAGCAGATACATATGGTGAAAGAGAAGCGGTACTTGTGGTAGGTAACGACATGTTTCCAAGTGGTAGTGCAAGCTCATACATCAAAAATAGAAACATACATATACACACAGATAGATAGATAGATAGATAGATAGATAGATAGATAGATAGATAGATAGATAGATAGATAGATAGATAGATAGATAGATAGAGGAGGGGATACACAGTATGGGATCATATAAATGTATGTATTTTTCCCTGATAAAAAGTTCATACAGTTTCCAGCTACACAGCACATACAGTGCCCATACAGTGTGTCACGATCTGTGGGTATGTAGACCCACTGGGCCGTACCACCGTAGCGGGATAGCAGCTGGCCAACAGGATACCAAGTCAATGTCTATAGTTCAAATAAGGTTACCTGTGGTAATTCAGACAGTAGCGATGGTAGGCTCGGATGGGAACTTGGCAGCAGGCAGACACCAGGCGCGGTGTAACACAGAAGGCATAGTATATGGCAGAACACGACTCCAACTCTCTATGGCACAGGAACAAGGTAGCATGGGATGCAGGATACAGGTAGCAGGTACGGGAACACTGGGAACTGGAAAACACTAAGGGACATTTGCAAAGACTAAAACGGGGAGAAAGCAACAACGCTCAGGCAATGAGGCCCTTCTTATAGTCCAGGGAGAGTATGGGCTAATTACATATTTACTTCATGTGTGCACGCTGGCCCTTTAAGTCTAGATATGAGCGAGCTCGCACAGACCCTACGGGACACAGCAGAATGAAGCGGAAGTGAGCGCTGGCGTCTCCTGAGGAGGAGATGCGGGCCAGCGCTCACAGATCCATGGCTGCGGCCGTCGGGAGGTGAGTAATCCCGATTGCTCGTGGCCATGGGTGTTACACAGTTTCATGTAGTGCCCAGATAAATAGTGCATATAGTGCTCAGATAATTATATAATACAATGCCTAGATAAATAATATCATCCAGCACCCAGATTGTGCCATACAGTGAACATATAAATAATGCATAGTGTCTAATAGTGCCATACTGTGGCAGAATGTACCATACTACCCTAAAAGAATATACAGATGTAGCCATCTTTATCTTGAATTTCAACGCATTAAATACACAGTGGCAAGATCGTTTATCTTGACTTTTGTAATGACTTTTCACTGGCTTTTGTTGTGTCATATCACACTGCAGCAAGTTATCAGAGTCAAGATAAAGATGGCTACATCTGTACATTGTATACATTGTCCAGAAACTGCAATACACTGCCTAGATTAAAACTGCTCAACTAAAATTATAATTTATTCCTTAACCACTTTAGAACTCCAGGAATATTAAAAGTAAGTACTAACCCACCCTAGAATCCTAGACCATAAAGTCAAACTGTCCGGTATAGTACAAACAAGACAGATGTTACAAATGGAAGATTAAAGTTCATGCTAAACTATAAGCTCTTATTTACAATATTAATCGATGCAGTTATATATCTAGTTACAATATAGTATTTGCTAGAAAATGTTGACTAATGGACACCATGGACCACAGACCTCTTCCATAATGGCTCGGTCTCATTTCACACACAGCCAGACTGATTCAATAACAAGAGCAGATTGGTCACCCCACCAGAACATTTTTAATAATTTGCTTTAATATTTGAATGAGCTGATTGTAAATAGATAGTATATAATTTAGACTGCTTTTTACTATAAGTTACGCACAAAAATGTGCACAAGTCCTAACCTTAGTATGTTTCTTGTTTTTTACATCAGTTATCAAGATTTGATCATCCAGATCGCTTGTCTACATAGAAGCTAAAAATAAGTCAAAGAGACATAGCCTAAAAAATGAAAAACAACCTTCGTAATGCAGACTTAAAACATACATACACTTAGATAAAGTAATTCATTTATGAGCGCTGTTTCACAAAAATGATCCATGGGGCTGGAAAGAGCACAGAGCATGGGGCATGTAGAACCATAGGGTGCCTTTACAAGCTGCGATTTGTAATATAATATGACCAATTTTGATTGCATTTATTGGTAATTGCTGCATGTAAATAATTTTTAATTGGCTATAATAGTTACCATTGTGATAGAAATGACTATTACATTTAAAATTTGTGTTGTCAGGCAGGCCCTATCATTGTATGGGAATAAGGTAGGTTGAGTGCATGCAAATGAATTGTCCCCCAATGTCGAACTCTGACCAATATTATAACAATTTGCATCATTTTGAAAAATTGCTGTGTACCATCAAACTGTTTCATTATAATAATTAGATTGCAAGTTGCATGTAGAGCCAGCCTTATATATGAGGCGAACATAATAGAATCATAACTGAGCCAATTTAGAAGAAACATGATCAACTATCTAAATATATAAATTGTCCATACAGAAAATACAATAAAAAGCCACCTAACAAATGTTACCTCAAAAGACAGAAGAAAAAAGGTTCATCTAAAAAGTTTTCTTTATTGTAAGAGCTCTGAAGTTACAGTGTCTTCACTTGTGATTTGTTTGTAATAGGAGTTTATAGACTGGCAATACGATGGGGACCCTTGAAGTGTGTTGGTAGCTTGTGTATTTTGGCAAAAATATTAACGAATACCTCATGTTTATCATTGATATGTATCGTGTATCATGGATATCTTTTCAGGATGCAGCCAGGTCTAGTGCTGGGGGAGAATGGTTTGTCAGTATGTGGGAAGGTGCTGGGCAGCCCGCCTTGTCTAATATTATGGGCATGACTAATAGGCTGTAAGCCAGCACGGTGCACTACATGCGCCCATGTGACGGACACTCTTATAAAAGCTACATTTGTGTTCAATGATAGTTCTAAGCAGCCATCCTCCTCACGAATAGGAGTCGTGTTAGTGGGTGTTCATCAGTATATTGCACCTGTGTAACCTCCCTCTATGTAGCATTGTGGTTTGTCTGCGTCCTGCCAGGAGGTGTTGTACCTGCCCTCATGAGTAAGTATGGCCTGTTCAGTGATTTTAAACTAATATAGTTATTTTTCAGTGATTTAATTGTCTTCACTTGGAACAAGTAGTTTTTTTGTCAACAACTAAAGCAACACGTGGCTGTTTATCTACAAAGCATCTATCAGAAAGTAGAATCAATTTTTTTAATATAAAGTATTAAGTATTTTTGTATACTGCAAGGCCCTCTTCACTTGTGCAAAATATTGGCGCATATTTGCTACAAATCCTGGCACTGACCGCGGGTCTAATAACCTGAACTAACAGCCTCATTACTCTAAAATAATATGGGCAAATTTTTACGCCCATGTTAAGACTGCAGATCCTGGTCTGAAAGCGGGTCTAATGACCCGAACTAACAAAATCATAGGGATCTAAAAATGTGCCCGTAATACTCTTGTGTGACACCGTCCTTAGGAGCATGTGGTCAACATTGAGGCAGATTTAGCAAATTATTTATACCAGTTTTCTGGTGTAAATACTTTGAAAAATATGGCATTCGGGTCAACAATTATATTTCTGAAGACCCTTTGTTACTTTTTCCAACATGACTGATAGTTTTGGAAAAAGCGTACGAGGTTTCAGGATTGGCCATTTTGTAAGCTTTTCTACATAGCCATTGTTTTCTGCCATTTTTCTGACCTGGCAGATTTATCAACAGGGTGTGCAACATTTTGATAAATTTGGCACACGCACAGGGGGAGGTTGGCCCGCTGCTTGTATGGTGCAGCAGTACTTATAAATCTCCCTCATTGTGCCAAGCCATACCAAAGGCAAAAGCCTATACTGTTGGCTGTGCCTTGTAAAGTATATGTTAGAACTGCAATTTGCGTATATAGTGCCAATATTATCCACAGCACTGTACAGAGATTATCATTCATATCAGTCCGTCTCAAAATCTGATTTCCCTATCTTGGACACTAAGGCCAATTAACCAAGCACAATAATAATAAAAATCAATAATAATAATAATAATAATAATAATAATAATAAAGAAAATTAACAACTTTCAACTTCAAGCAAATTCTAATTTTAACCTAAATTGATTTAAATCAACAGTAATTGATTGACCTGCGTTAAAAAATAAAAGTGATAACATACGTCATGTCCTCTCTTAAGTGGTGTCATCATGATGTGATTGAACTTTTGCGAGCTGCAGGACGGGTTTGTTACTTGAGGCGATATAACACTGGTTTTGACATATGGAATGATTCTGCAGAGAATTTTAACAGAAATGTTGGCATTGTTGCTTGAAAAGGAATGTACAGAAATACATGAAAGGTCTTTAGCAGTCATGAGAACGTCACATTCCTATGGCTTTTTGGATAATCTTATTTTATGATAATGTATCATGGCTGTGATTTCCTGCTCTTGCACATCAACTGCCAAAAAGCACATTTACGAATACACTGTAATGATGAGGGAAAATATATTAAGCAACAGAATTTAATTGTGACATTTCCATCTGTTATAAGTAGCTGATGAAAAGAAATCAAACATTTATTGAAAATGTTTTTGTTTTTATTTATATTCCCGTATAACCCCTTAACCCCTTAGTGACCAACAGTACGCCTTTTTACGTTCCTCACTAATGGGCTTTAGGCTAATGCGACGCCTTTTAACGTGATCGCATTAGCCTAAAGTAGCGCCGAAATTAATGATCGGGGCTCCGTTCTCTCAGCTACCGGAGGTAGCTGAGAGTTCGGGGCAACGACCAGAGACCATAACGAGTGGTCTCTGGTCACGTGATCGCCGTGAATCGCTATTTCACGGCGTTCACGCTAAACCGGCGGATAATCGCCATTTCTCTCTCCTCTCATGGAATAACTCCTTAGAGAGGAGAGAGAACGGGTAAATAGTGCGCCCCCCCCCCCGTCCGATTCCCCTTCATGTCCGATCCCCCCCCCGGTCCGATCCCCCCCCCCCCGGTCCGATCCCCCCCCCACGGTCCGATTCCCCCCCCCCAAAATGGCGCCCGAGTGCGCTTTGCATAACTTACCTGTGTCGTCATCTGGCACAGCAACAATCAGGGACCGTTGTGACTGGTCCCTGATCAGGTGATCTCTGTGATAAAACCTATCACAGAGATCACTGACAGTTATTTTCAAAACACAGCCAGGACATGGGCTGTGTTTCTCTCTCCTCCCATTGTAGTTGTTCTGAGAGGAGAGAGAAATCAGTCTAAGTCCTGTGCTGTGAAGAAAGAAAAAAAGTGATAAAAAATCATCGTTACATATACATACATATATATATATATATAATATATCAAATCTATATTAGCGTCAGCGCTAGATTAGCGTCAGCGCTAGTTTAGCGTTAGTGCTAGTTTAGCGTTAGTTCTAGTTTAGCGTTAGTGCTAGTTTACCGTTAGTTTAGCGTTACTTTAGGGTTAGGGCTAGTTTAGCGTTCGTGTTTAGGGCCGTTTAGAATTAATTTTACGTCTGTTATATAAAAAAAAAAAAAAAATATAAAAAAAAAATATATATAAAAAAAAAAAAAATTTGTGTCGTTTTTAGGATTTTAGGTTTACTTTAGGGTTAGGACTTATAGGGCATATATATATATATATATACATACACATCTATAAATATGTCTCAGCGTATGTACAGCGCGGAGCAAGCCTACGCCTTGCTATGTTCCGACACTTCTGAAAGCGAAACAGACACCGCTTCAGAATTTGTTCCAGACAGTGACAGTGACGATTCTAATTCCACCGCTGAACCCCATAGTCCTATGGTGGTGGATACGTCAGTCGCTGTAGAGGTGTCAAGTGCAGGGCCGAGTGTTGCAGTCCCTCCCGTGATGTGGGATCCTGCACTATCATTTTCCCCCCAAGTACCCCAATTTGAAGCGACCCCAGGAATTAGTGTCGACGTCCAAAATTTTACCCCCTATAATTTTTTTAATTTATTTATATGTGATACGGTCCTAGACTTGATAGTCCAGCAGACTAATCTGTATGCTAGGCAGTTTGTTCTACAAAAGCCTGCATCTATGTACTCCAGAATGTGGAGCCCCACAAGTGTCCCAGAAATAAAAAAATTTTTAGGCATTACCCTCAATATGGGTTTGGTTAAAAAACCCTCTGTCCGGTCCTACTGGACTTGTAGTGCTGTCCACGCTACCCCTGTATTTGCAGCAGTGATGTCCAGAAACCGCTATGAGGCCCTAATGCGATTCATGCATTTTACTGATAATTCCCAAGTCCCCCCAAGAAGTGACCCAGCTTATGATCGGCTTAATAAATTAAGGCCATTAATCACCCTTCTAAATGATTTATTTTTAAAGTTGTACACCCCTGACAAAAATTTGTCAGTAGATGAATCGCTCATGAGCTTCAAAGGGCGTCTTTCCTTTCGTCAATTCATCCCTTCCAAACGAGCCAGATATGGGGTGAAATTGTACAAAGTTTGCGAGAGCACAACGGGTTACACCTGCGGTTTCAAAATCTATGAAGGCAGGGACTGCCAAATTTATACCCCAGGCTGCCCAGAAACTATTGGCACCTCTGGCAAAATTGTGTGGAACCTAATGGAGCCATTTCTGCACAAGGGGTACCACGTCTATACAGACAATTTTTATACCAGCGTTGCCCTTTATAAAGCCCTCCATGCTGCAAATACAGGGGCCTGTGGGACAGTACGGAAGAACAGAGTGGGACTCCCACAACAGTTGGTGTCCAGGCGTTTGGGAAAGGGAACATCCATGGCCCTTGCAAGTCAGGAATTGCTTGCAGTGAAGTGGGCCGACAAGAAGGATGTCTACATGCTGTCCACCGTACACACGGACACCACTGTGGCAATTACGGAGAGGGGGGCTACCACTGCAAAGCAGAAACCGGTCTGTGTAACAGACTACAACAAATTTATGGGGGGTGTAGACCTTTCCGACCAGGTGCTTCAGCCTTACCTGGTGAAGCACAAAAATAAGGCCTGGTACAAAAAGGTAGCAATCTACCTCATCCAGGTTGCTACCTATAACAGTTTTGTTATTTTCAAAAAAGCCCAAGGAACGCTCACTTTCCTTCAATTTCAGGAGAAGGTCATTGAGCATCTCCTTTTTGAGTCCACTATACCGGCACAATCCTGCGAATCTGAGGATGTGCGCAGGCTTTCAGAGCGCCACTTTTTACACCCTATTCCCTCCACTGAGACCCAAAAATATCCCCAAAAAAGGTGTCGGGTATGTAGCAGGCATGGCAGGAGGAGGGATACCCGCTTTTATTGCCCCATGTGTCCATCAAAACCAGCCCTTTGTAACTATCCCTGTTTCGAAACCTTTCACACGGTTGCAAATTACTAGAATTTAACACAAAAAAAAATAATGGGTTGGGGGCCTTTTTAGGGAGTCAATTTCTTTATATTTTCTTTTTAGTTCGTGGGCTTTCCAAGTAGGGATTATTTCTTGTGGGAGAGGTTGTAGAACACATTTTTTTCAGACCGTGAAACTAATTTTACCCCTTATGATTTTTTTTATTTATTTGTGGGTGATCAAGTGCTGGAATTAATTGTCCAGTACAAAATCCCACATCCACAATTTTTTTATTTTGACTGTTCTTATGACTATGTCCTGCCACATACGGCTGTTACATTCCTAATTCTGTACCGTGATACGGGCATGATCTTTTTTTTTTATTTGGAGGATCTCTAATAATCGAGCTGTTCCTTATCAATACACCATGGGCTTTGTTACGGTTCTTCTGGAAATACTCATTTTGGGGATTAGTGATCCTTTACTGTTCCTATAGATGGTTTTGGACACTGTCCTTTTATATATTCTGTAGGTGATTGGTTGTTTTGTGCACATAGCGGTTCCTACCTTGCCGGGCAGGGGTCTGTTATGGTGTACCGCGTCACTTGGCACATTCGTCCCTCATAAGGATTGATGGAGCTAAAGAGACGTTGTACAACCAGTCACTGAAAAAAAAAATCCTTGTCATGACAGCCCTGCAGGTGTTCTTCTATCTAGTGAACAGACTCGAGTTTGCAACATAGTTGGATACATTTTCCTCCATTTGTTTGAAGATATTGCCCGTCACTCCAGTACAGTTTATTTTTTCCTCTCTGACTGATTTTATATTAGGACAGAATTCTGTCCACAATGACATCATAATGGCACCAACTGCTTCTTCAGCAAGACATAGTCATAAGTACAGGCAAATACGTCTATAGCAACATGTATCCGTTATGAATACACGGCTTCACTTCTATTCTGTGCCGCACAAATTTATTAATGTGGCATATTTCTAACAAAATAACCTTCTACCACGTCTCCTCTATTTCATGTGGAAACGTAATAAAAGCTTGAAGAAAACATTATATACCCATAGTGTCTGAAATGATACCCATTATTTCCTCCTTTAAAAAATTTTTGGTCCGCATGCCCACTACACCACTAGATGAATACCTTTAGGGGTTTAGTTTTTAAAATGGGGTCATTTCTGCGTGGTTTTTTTTTGTTCAGGCAGCTCAATGCCTCTAAATGCATGATATGGGGCCTAGAATTTATTCAATTGTGCCCTGAAAGCCAAAGGGTGCTCCCTCTCTTTTTGGCCCAGCCACACGTCTAATAAGCAGATTATGGCAACAATGAGAGTATTTTTGAAAACAGGAGAAACAGGGTGATAGATTTTGGGGTGTGTTTCTTCATTTTCATGTTCGCTTTACAAAGAAATCGGTCTTCAAAGTGATACTTTTATATAAAAAGTGTTTTTTTTATTTTATTTCACCAGCTATGCATTAAATTTAGCAAAAAACTGTGGGGTCAAAATACTCACTACACCCCTAGATAAATACCTTAAGGGGTCTAGTTTTCTAAATGGGGTCGTTTATGGGGAGTTTCTATCGTTCTGGTAGTTCAAAACCTCTCCAAATGTACAGTGGGGCCTAAAACAATTTCAAGCAAAATAGGAGTCCTGAAAGCCACCGGGTGCTCCCTTTCTTTCGGGCCCTGCTGTGTGTCCAGGCAACACATTAGGGTCACAATGGGGGCATTTTTGAAAACAGGAGAAACAGGGTGATAGATTTTGGCGTGTGTTTCTTCATTCTTATAGTCGCTTTACACAGAAATCGGTCTTCAAAGTGATACTTTTATGAAAAAAGTGAATTTTTATTTTTTTTCACCTGCTATGCATTAAATTTAGCAAAAAACTGTGGGGTCAAAATACTCACTACACCCCTAGATAAATACCTTAAGGGGTCTAGTTTTCTAAATGGGGTCGTTTATGGGGAGTTTCTATCGTTCTGGTAGTTCAAAACCTCTCCAAATATACAGTGGGGCCTAAAACATTTTCAAGCAAAATATGAGTTCTGAAAGCCTCTGGGTGCTCCCTTCCTTTCAAGCCCTGCTGTGTGTCCAGGCAATGCATTAGAGTCACAATGGGGGCATTTTTGAAAACAGGAGAAACAGGGTGATAGATTTTGGGGTGTGTTTCTTCATTCTTATGGTCGCTTTACACAGAAATCGGTCTTCAAAGTGATACTTTTATGAAAAAAGTGAATTTTTTTTTTTTTTTCACCTGCTATGCATTAAATTTAGCAAAAAACTGTGGGGTCAAAATACTCACTACACCCCTAGATAAATACCTTAAGGGGTCTAGTTTTCTAAATGGGGTCGTTTATGGGGAGTTTCTATCGTTCTGGTAGTTCAAAACCTCTCCAAATATACAGTGGGGCCTAAAACATTTTCAAGCAAAATATGAGTTCTGAAAGCCTCTGGGTGCTCCCTTCCTTTCAAGCCCTGCTGTGTGTCCAGGCAATGCATTAGAGTCACAATGGGGGCATTTTTGAAAACAGGAGAAACAGGGTGATAGATTTTGGGGTGTGTTTCTTCATTCTTATGGTCGCTTTACACAGAAATCGGTCTTCAAAGTGATACTTTTATGAAAAAAGTGAATTTTTTTTTTTTTTTCACCTGCTATGCATTAAATTTAGCAAAAAACTGTGGGGTCAAAATACTCACTACACCCCTAGATAAATACCTTAAGGGGTCTAGTTTTCTAAATGGGGTCGTTTATGGGGAGTTTCTATCGTTCTGGTAGTTCAAAACCTCTCCAAATGTACAGTGGGGCCTAAAACATTTTCAAGCAAAATATGAGTACTGAAAGCCTCTGGGTGCTCCCTCCCTTTCGGGCCCTGTCGTGTGTCCAGGCAACGCATTAGGGTCACAATGGGGGCATTTTTAAAAACAGGAGAAACAGGGTGATAGATTTTGGGGTGTGTTTCTTCATTCTCATGGTCGCTTTACAAAGAAATCGGTCTTCAAAGTGATACTTTTATGAAAAAAGTTAAATTATATTTTTTTATGCCTGCTTTGCATGAATTCTTACAAAAAAACTGTGGGGTCAAAATACTTACAACACCCCTTAATAAATACCTTAAGGGGTCTAGTTTTCAAAATGGGGTCACTTGTGGGGGTTTCCACCATTCTGACACCTATGAGCCTATGAAAACCTGGCTTGGTGCAGGAAAACAAAATGTACTACAAAATTTATACAATTATTACTTAACTTGTAAGTCCTCTAAATTGCTCAAAAATTATTTTTTTTTTTCAAAAGTGCTGCCAAAATAGAGTAAAGAGATGGAAATATATATTTAATAAAAAAAATTGTACAGTATGTGTGTACATATGTGACATATTGCAGTTAAAAATAGGGAAAAATGATAATTTTTACAAAATTTCTTCAATTTTTCTATTTTTTAAGTTATTTCCGCAAATCGTATCAGTCTACTTTTACCACTAAAATAAAGTACAACATGTGACGAAAAAACAATGTCAGAATTACTTGGATATTCAAAACTTTCACAGAGTTATTCTCTGATAAAGTCACACATACCAGATTTGACAAATTTGGCTTGGTCATTAAGGTCCAAACAAGCTTGGTCACTAAGGGGTTAATGACACAGCTATTTTTGGCCTGAATGACTGGATCTTTTTGGCTTTAGCCTCTCCACAAGTTGTTTTTGTTTTTCATTGATGTCACTATGTGAGCCCTAGTTTAATGCAGAAGCGTTTGTATTTTTTTTATGCATTATTTGATGGTATGTACACATTAGCATGTAATCTATAAAAAAAAATGGGGGGGGGGATAAAGGAAAAATGTGATTATTTGTCTATTTATTATGCTGTTCACGCTAAATAACCTGTTAACCCCTTGCCGCTGCAGTCATTTTTCATTTGTTCCTTTTTGTTTTCTCCTCCCTACCTTCCATAAGCCATACGGTTTTTATTTTTTTCTCGATATAGCCGTGTGAGAGCTTGTTTTTTGCGTGATGATCTGTAGTTTTTCACAGAACCATTTATTGTATCATAGAAAAATAAGGGACTGGGAAACTGGTAAAAAAATATTTGTGTGGGCAAACGGAAAAAAACCCTGTGATTCCTCCATAGTTTTTTGGGTTTTGTTTTTAAGGCATTCACTGTGCGGTAAAATCGACATGTTAACTTTGTTCTCAGGGTTAATACGATTATAGCGATACCAAATTTATATAGTTTGTTTATGTTTTACCACTTTTACAAAGAAAAAAAACTAATTTTGAAAACAAAATGTGCTTTGTATCACCAGATTCTGAGACACATATTTTTTTATTTTTTAGTTGATTGATTGTTTTTAGCAGGATAAGCTGTAGTTTTCATTGGTACCATTTTGGGGTACATGAGAATTTATGATCATTTTTTATTTTATTTATTTGTAATATGTGGTGACCAAAAAACAGAAATTTTGGCGTCTTAAATAATTCTTTTTATATGAGGTTCACCTTGCAGGTTAAATAGTGTTATGTGTAATAGTTCAGACTTTTATGGATATGGTGATATCAATTATGTTTAATTTATTTTTAACAGTTCCCCTAGGAAATTTGAGCTAGCGATCATTGGATCACTTACACAATATACTGCAACGCTTAGGTATTGCAGTATATTGTGTCTTTTACTGACCCCTTCAGCTGTAATGGGATAATTTTGTCTATTTTCGGCTCTTCTCGGAAAAACTCAGTTAGATGAAGACATTCTCATAGACTTCTAGGAGCTCGTCTTCAGCTAATTCTGCCTCTACGAGAAAAACAGAGGAGAGCCGAAGTTATACAAGAACAGCTGAATGGGCACTGCGTTTGGCTGAGCAATTTTGCCCCTTCATTCTAGCGATCAGTGGGAGTCTCAGGGCCCAAGCACCCATCAATCAAAACTTCTGACATGTCACTATGACATGTCAGAAGTTTGATAGATATAAAGTTACTCCAAGACAGTATTTTACGATCAGTAAGGGAACAATCATGGAAAATTGCATTTTCTTACTTTTGAAAATATGTCGACATGGTTCTCCAATCTCATTTACAGAAGCACATATAAAAAGATGTCTAATATTATTCAACTGGAATTTTGCAATCGTTTTGGAGAGTTGACCTTGTTTTCATACAAAAATAGGACTGTTCTATAAAATCCAAGGTGGTGAATCAGAACAGATTTTGAAAGGTTTATGGAGCAATAATAGCTTTCCACATCTGTGGTGTTAGAGGAAGATTAATCTATTTATATATTGTGTACATATTTTATGTAGGCAGTAATAATTTATTGCAATTTTCCTTTCCAGTCAAGCTTGCAATCTAATCTCGGTAGTTAGAAATAATGATCTATCAAGATTCACAAAGAGCTGACATTTGGTTCAGAATCAGGTCTCCAGCAAATTTCACAGGCGTCATACCTATTTGAAAGTTGGCGATCCGGATGACCTAGCTATTTCCAATTAAACGGCAAAGATCCCAGCTAACACATCTGCAACAGAAACAACAAAGTTTATGGAACAACAACCATCACTTTTACATTATCATTTACATGGGGTCTGTAAAATCCCCCTTACCCATAATAATTGCCAGCTATTATACATAAGGGATATTTCCATCAGGACGTAAGATTTGTTTCCTTGATAGAACGTCTGTAACTCGTTGCTCGTTAACCAATCAGGAGCACGGTAGCTCTAATAAATCAAATATTTGGCTATTAAAGTTCCTATAAGTAATTTAACACTTATAAAGGTATTTCAGTTTTTTTCAGCATCAGCTCTGTAATTTACCGTATGACTGGTACAAGTTAGTGAATTGTAGAGATTTTAACCTTCATTGATTTTCCAAAATATAAATCACTCTATTTTATTTCAGCTCATCAACCTGGCTAAATGAATTCCACAATCTCTAGAAAAGGCCAGGGCCCTAGGACTTTGCCTTAAGGCATGGCTACCCGGCAACTTTGGCCATGACATCGTACGCACGGCCAAAGATGGCTGTGTTGCGCTGCCTGCATCACAGAGTCGCAGTGGCTGTGGCTGCATCGCAGTAATAAAAGTAAACATGGCTGCATTGCATACCAAAGGTTACCTTGGCCAAAACATGAAATTAAGTTTGGATCTCTTGTGGCATTCGTGTTGCGATCACGGCAACGTGCAGGTCACAACGTGGCCAAATTAATTTTTTTTATTGCGATGCAACCAGTGTGACACTGCAATGCAGGCAGCGCAACACATCGACCTTTCACTGTGTAGCCTACTGGGGCCAAGGTTTCCGTGTAGCCATAGCCTAAAGGGGTTGTCTCACCAGAGACAACCCCTTTCAGATTGCAGCCATAGCTGATTTTGCTGATGGAAGCCTTGGCCAGCCCGTACAAAAAATATGGTAAAAAGCGGTTCCATGGATAATTCCCTCAAATGAACACGTCCTACAGCTAGATAAAAAAAATGTCATTATTTAAAGGCTTAAAGGACCAGTGTCACGAAAAAATATTTTTTTATATCAATTTGCTTTTAGTGTTTTATTAAAAAATGTTTTATTTATTTGTGTTTTACTTTTTTTTATTTTTTAACTTTTTCTTGTCTGGCATTTTTTTTTCCATCTCTGTACGTCTCGATTAACGACACATACAGACATGGAATACGGCACATACAGCCCCATAGTGAATGCGAACGGGGCCCGTTCCATCCACTATGCATGCGCCGCTCCCACACAGTCCAAATTGAAGGTCTTCGGCCGAGCGACATCCGGCACCATTTTCTTGTGGACCGGAAGCCGCGGCCGGACAGTAAGATTACTACTTCTGGTCGCGGCTTCCGGACTTGTGCACTTGGAGCGGAGGGAGCAGACGGAGCGGACGGACCGGAGGGAGCGGCGGCGGCAGGAGCAGGTAAGTTAGGTCTGTGTATGTACGTGTTTTACTGTGTGTTTACTACTGTATGTAAACCTACTACACTGTGTGTTAGCTCAAAAAATGGCGACACACAGTGTAGGAGGTTTGACCGTTCAATCCCCTCGTTTCTCCCGGCACTAGCCAGGATAAAGGAAGGGGGGTTCTGAGAGCTCACTAGAGCGAGTGAGTTTTCTCAAATTTTGCAGCATAAAGCAATGTGGTTGCTTTACCACATGCCAATGCTGCAATTTTGGGAATTGCTCCATCTAGTGACCAGCACTGGGAAATGTTATAAATTAGAATCTAATTTATAATATTTCCTGACTCGTGAAAAAATTAAAAAAATTAAAATTAAAAAAATTAGAACAATGTTTAATCACTTATACACTAACTGTTTAACTAAAAAAAATGTCTAGCGACACATTCCCTTTAAAGAATCATCTTTACTGTAAGAAGAGGAGGTATTTTTCCCCTTATGTCCTATGTTTTTCTGTTTTTTTTGCCTTCCTCTGAATCAATAGGGGGGAAAACAATGCTGGAAAGTAATTTTATAAAGCCGCATGAAATATCTCACATTACATATCATTCTTTATACATCACTGATAAGGTCACAAAGTCCAACTTTCAGAACTGAGAGACCTTTTCTAACCGCAATATACACCAGTGCTGGGAAAAGTACTTTCTGGATCAAGTAATTTGTATATAAGAATGATAACATAAATGTTATAAAACTCTAAAATGTTTATAAAAGGTAAGAATATCCTTCTGCGATGCATGCAAAGCAATATACATTTTGTCAGATATTGGATCAGTTCTATAAAGACAGAAAAGTTTACTGAGATACATTTCTGTACATTTATAGGTAAAATACAAAGTCAAATCATCAATGAAATATAACATACAATAAATATATGGTAGACAATGCAAATATTAAGCCAATACTTGGTAAAACCTATTTGTGGAAAGGAATAAAAGCTTGACAATGTATATATATATATATATATATGAAATTGATTTTCTGGATTTATATATATATATATATATATATATAAATATAGAGGAATGATCGAGGCACTCACCGGTGAGTGCCTCGATCATTCCTCTATATTTTTATTAAGCTGGTTGTGCTACATTTTCGATGAGCAACTCCGGGGCAACTTGTCTGCAATTATTCATTAAGAAAATAAGCCATTTGACACTCCTGTTCCTATTGTGCCGGCTCAGCAGTGCCAGCCTTTTTCCTTCTTCCTATTTCATATATATATATATATCTATCTATCTATCTATCTATATATATATATATATATATATATCTATGTATATATCTACGGTACAAAAAATAGGCAGCACTCCGTTCAAGTAAAGGTGAAAAAAGAGGGTACTTTATTGTCCCATAGACAGCAACGTTTCAGCTCCTTCCACTGGAGCCTTTCTCAAGCTTGAACGGAGTGCTGCCTATTTTTTGTACCGCATACAATTGAGATCTTGGTTTGCTCTCGTTGGCTTGCACCCACACTATACCGGTGCTGCTGGATCCATTTGTTCGTGTATATATATATATATATATATATATAGCTATAAATATATATATATATATATATATATATATATATATATATATATCTGAGATATGCTGGGGAGCTGTAGCTGGTAATATTCACATGTTATTGCTTAGTTTGATATTAGTGCCTATAAATGGTAATTGCGAGCCTATAAAGGATTGTGGGGGAACTTTAAAAGTATTCTATGTTGTAAAGAGCACTGGGACGTTAACTGTGATTTTCAACGCTGAACATTGTAAAACAGACCAGAAAAAGTACCACATCTGTTTCTCATGAAGTTGTCAGAGATATAAGAGCTTTGAGGTGTTAAGGAATTCTAGGAATGTAAGCCCACCCCTCAATGGGTACAACACTGAGGTCAAAGACCCATCTGATGTCCCCCTGTTTCTGTGCCCTTCTTTCTATAAGTAAACCTCCACTTTATACTTTAAAGACAGAAATAAGGAGAACACAGTCATACTGTACATTAGACTACAAGTAACACCATGTACAGCCACTGCTGGTTATGGAAGGCATTGGAATTGAAAAGCTTTTTTTAATAATAAAGTTTAGGAAAAAAAAGTCTCCCCTGAAAAATTAATAAATAAACCCCTTTTTTCTTTTAAAAAATATTTTATTTTTTAAAAGTAGTAAATAAAAAAAATACATATAAAGGCACTGCTGCAATCGTTACAACGCTTAGAATAATAATATTTTTACTGCACGGCACATGGTGTAAAAAATACTAATGCCGGTTTACTTTTTTTACCCCATTCCTCCCAAAATGTTTTTTAAAAATTTATTCTATGAGTTATATATACCCCAATAGTTTTAAAAAAGAACACAACCCATCCTGCAAAAAACAATTCTTCACACAGCTATGTCAACGGAAAAATAAAAAGTTATGGCTAACATTTTTTTGCATACAGCATCGCAAAAAAACAATAACTTGCTATTTTTTCTACCCCCCAAATTTTTTTATAAACGTTAATTAGTACATTACATGTATGCCAAAATGGTTCCAATAAAAACAACAACTCATCCTGCAAAAAACAAGCCCTCATACAACTACGTAAGAAGTTATAGCTCTTGGAATGTGGCGATGAAAAACCAAAAACTCAGCCGGTTCTTAAGAACAACATATATATGTACAGTAGATTAAGGCTTTATTCACACGACAGAGTCCGGGTGTCGGCCGATAAAAATGGCAGTTTTGGTCTGTTTTTCTTGGTCGTTGTGCATCAGTTCCATTTCCGTTATTAACGGGCGATTGGGACCTGTCGGCAACGCTCTGGCTGGGGATTCTGCTTCAAGAGGAGCCCCTTATGTCACTGTTGATATGTGGATAGTGTTGTCGGGAACATCTCCTGGAGCGGAATCCCCGACCAGGAGGAGCCCCTGACGTAACTGTCCATATGTAGATACTGATGTCAAGGGCTTCTTCAGGAGAGGAATCCATGGCCAGAGCGTCGGCAATGCTCTGCCTGGGGATTCTGCTTCAGGAGGAGCCCCTGATGTCATTGTCCAGGCAAAGGTTTAGGAGTATGGGCAGCACAGCAGAACAACAATTCCAGGGAAAACCGGTGCCGGCCTCCAGGAATCCAACTTGAAGATCCCACAGTGTACAGACAAGAATAAGAGAAGGAGGCAGCATTTCAAGTTGAAAATATCAAATACATTGATTTATTCTCCCATATGTGCAATGAATTAGTGCAACCTTTCAGCTGCTCATTGCAGCCTTTGTCAAGCTTGACAACGGCTGCATTGAGCAGCTGAAACGTTGGGAGAATAAATCAATTTATTTGATATTTTCAACTTGGAGTGCTGCCTCTTTCTCTTGTTCTTGTCTGCACACTGTCCAAATATGTCCAATATCCTCCTGGAGCAGAATCCCTGGCCAGAGTGTCCACAATGGTCTGGCTGGGGATTCCGCTCCAAAAGGAGCCCCTGACTTCACTGTCCATATATGGATAGTGATGCCAGGGGCTCCTCCAGGAGCGGAATCCCCGGCCAGAGCATCGGCAACACTCTGGCTGGGGATTCCACTTCAGGAGGAGCCCCTGATGTCACTGTCCATATATGGATAGTGACGTTAGGGGCTTCTTCTTGAGTGGAATCCCTGGCCGGGGAGCGGTAACGCACTGGCCGGGGATTCCGCTCCAGGAGGAATCCATATATGGATAGGACGGGCCGTCAAGAAATCGACTGTGTGAATAGCCCCATTGGGGTGAACAATTTTTAATGCAGCTGTGTGACGGCCATTAATAAAATGACTGTAACACGGCCGAGTTTCTCTGTCGTGTGAAAAGGGCCTTAAAGCTTAATTCCCTGAAATAAAACCAGTTGCTCTATGCACGTCACCACCTCTCTGCTCTGTTCTCTCTTAGACTCTTACTGGAATTATAGTCTGTAACGATTTGGGTCTGTAAGAAGAATAGATTTTGTGGTCACTGAGGCAGTAAGTGATGACATTTGATTGACAGTTGCAGACAAGAGGGCATCATTTAGAGATGACTGTGGGCATCATGTTTCCCTTATTATGGGCAGCATAATTTAGTGACAGACATGCTGATTTCAGCGGTCTGTCGCTTATCTGTTAATCTGAACCCTTTTATGAGAACTTAAATTCAGAGTGCGGGCAGCTTCGGGAATATCAATTTTCATAAAAGGGTTCACATTAACAGATAAGTGACAGACCGCTAAAATCACTGTCTGTCACTACATTATGCCATCCTGAGTAAAGTCAACATGAAGTGGATGACAGGTTGCCTTTAAGAACTTTCCTTATTGCCTCAATGATAAATGAAAGGCCTGGTCTTTGGTCAAACTTATAGTAAACATATGTGCAGTGCCGGACTTTGGTACTTCTTGAGGAAGTTTTTCCGAGGGCCTGTACCCCAGCCATAAATAACAAGTGCATGTGCATATTAATCACATCATTATTCAGTATCATTCATTTGGACAGACATGTTTTTTATTAAATAACTCAGATAAGTGATTAACAAGCAAATGATCCACGAGTGGGATTGTTTCCTGCTGAACCACAGGATTGTTGTTGAAGCTGGGCCTTGTTCCCTCGACAGAACCTGGGTCCACATCCAACTCAAGATGTGTGATAAAATCTTGGGGATTAACATGAAAACAATGGTTCACTATCGCTAACCATGGTAACACTGGAACCTTTGCCCATTTGTACAGGTGATCCTTACTGTAGCTCAATAAACAGTAATGCACGTTGTGAATATTATCAATTCACACTTGGAATTGTGGCTGGTTTGAAGAAAAATATGCCCATGTGTAAAGGGCCTCAGCAAGACTTGTAGAGCTATAGAGAATGGAACATGAACATGAGACCCCCATATTCTTCTCATTCTGCTTTAAAGTCTATATACACCTTTGAAAACTTTTTTTTTAAAATAAAAATGTGTATCAGTGTGATTAATGCAACTTCCTAAATACAATTTATTAAAAATAATGTTTACTTTTTGAGATACAGCTGCTTTGTATACTGTATACTGAGCAGCAGTATCGTGCACTGTGGCCTGAATCCATCAGGTCAGTGGGACTGACGGGTTCAGTGACAGTGGCTCCTTCGTCTCTCTTACTCGCAGGATCCACCTGTTATCGATCACATCTAAGTTATGAATTTACATGTGATTGATAACAGCTCGATTCTGTGTGTCAGAGACACTCAGGACCTGCTCACACTGAACTCTTCAGTCCCGCAGACCTGATAGATTCAGTTTTCAGCACTAGATACAGCTGCTCTGTATACAGGATACAAAGCAGCTGTATCGCAAAGAGTAAAAATAATTTTTAATAAAATGTAATTACAAAGTTGCACCAACCACACTGATAGAGTGTGGTTGGTGCAGCTTTTTAAAGGTGTACATAGCCTTTAACCTTTATTACCAACCTGTAAATCAAATGTAAATAAAAAGGACTTAGAGAATGGCTTTCCTATTCTGTTTACTTTTACAGTCTCACTAAAAATAGACATAAACCATGTCTTCTCTGCATATTTGCTCCAGCCTGTTTTCAGTCACGTCCTGATGAGAGCTCCTATACTAGAATTATGTCTGTCTTAGAAAAGACAAAAGCAGAAGCTTCATGTCCTTATAGAGGAGGAATGTGTTACCTACACCAGCGCCTGTCATCCAAAATTATATAATAGAGTTCGAACACCTTCTATTGCCTCTTATATCCCCATTCTAGATGGAACATTTTACTAAATTATGAAAGTGATTTATTTTTATTTATATATATATATATATATATATATATATATATATACATTACATAGTCCAGTGGCTTCATAGTTCTAAGCATAAACCCGACAGTGTGAGGCCTGTCATATCATACAAACTGTCTTATTAGTGGTTTCCCAAAACTCGTGTATTATAATATGACTTTATCTGCATTTGGTTATTCAATCAGACTGATGTCATGTTATTGTTTCTCTTATTGATGCATGATTACATTTTATGTGATCACATTATTACGTTTTATGTGATCACATTGCTGGCTTTGGACGGCCCTTCTTGTTGTTGCACAATAGTGAATTATATGTGAGTGGAGATCTTGTAAATGGAATAACCATTATTCTAATGAGCAACACAAAATTTGCTACAGTACCTTTGTATATGTGCCAGAAAGTAACAAAAGAAGTTAAGAGTTAATAGCCCTTTGAAAGTTCTGTGAGTGGAAGTGAACAACACCATGTCTAACAACCAAAGAAGAGTGTCTTCTTGTCATGTTATCGGCAATTATTTTGTTTAGATCCTTTTTTTGTATATCACCATGACCACCAGTAAGGGTATCCTGCCTTTATTCTACAATATCTGTTTTGTATCTCAGGACATTGTTCCAACAAATTATATTTTAAACTGAATAATGTATCATCAATGACCAGTTATTTAAATCAGCTTTTTATTATGTCTATATTTTTTGGGCAGGATGTTTTTCTGTAATATGTCACTATACCTACAAAAACATAAATTACTGTTATCTGAAGCTCACTTTTTATCTTTGCTGTGTAGATTTTAATAGGGTCAGCAGAGTCATCTCATTATTATTACATGGGGAATTTAGTGACAGATTGTACTGCTAGTAGCCTACATAATTAAATCATCACTATACAAACATATAAGTTTCTAAATGCAGCTCCCCTCTCACTTGATGATTTCTGGAGGAGGGGCAGTACTTCATCTCGAGTACTTTTTTTTGTTTAGAATTAATAAAAAACTAAGACTTATCTCTGGCTATTGTCATAGCGATGCTTTCTTCTGTTCTCCGTCCAGACCAGCCTTTTGGGACGGCGTTTCAGCCCATGTGACTGCTGCAGCCAATCACAAGTTCAGCGTTTACATGGTCTGCAGCGTTATCCCAGGAGGCCGGACTGCAGGGGTAAGTATAGACTTGTTTCCACGGCGGAGATTCCTTAAGTTACCACTTAATTTGGCATGGTGGTATAGTGGTGTCTGTTGCTGTAGTGTTGCACTTGTGGGGGGACGTGGCCCAGAGCCAAGGAGGCTTGGCACGGTCTGAAGGCATGGGTGCTTTTGGGCCCCTGGGTTGCTCCCTCTGCAGGAGCGGTGCTGCGGTGGCGGTAGCCGCCATGCGGTGCTGCAACCGCTAGAGTAGGGACCCACTTTAGAGAGGTTGTCGTGAAGTGGCAAGTGGGCTTATACAGTTTGATCAAAATGTTTACAAAGAACCTCATGTTCAGATTTCTAAATTATGCCTAGCGGCTCAGATCAACGTATATATTGTGGATTGTGCGGTTCATGTCTTTTTCCTCTAAATATTGCCATATATATATAATCTACCCTTTTCCATTTATTTGTTTTACTTGGACCAGCACTCCACACATTTGAAAAAAACCCCAGCTGATTTTAATCCAGGAATGACCTCATAAGTGTTTCTGCTCTTGCTTGTGCTCTCAGTCGGCCACTGGGGGCGCATGGTAAGGTGAGCTTATTCCATCTGTTCACTTGTTGTGGTGCTGTATGATGGTGTCTGTTGCTGTAGTACTGCACTTGTGGGGGGACGTGACCCAGAGCCAAGGAGGCTTGGCACGGTCTGAAGGCATGGGTGCTTTTGGGCCCCTGGGTTGCTCCCTCTGCAGGAGCAGTGCTGTGGTGGCGGTAGCCGCCACGTGGTGCTGCAGCCGCTAGAGTAGGGACCCACTTTTAGAGGTCGCCGTGAAGTGGCAAGTGGGCTTATACAGTTTGATCAAAATGTTTACAAAGAACCTCATGTTCATATTTCTAAATTATGCCTAGCGGCTCAGATCAACGTATATATTGTGGATTGTGCGGTTCATGTCTTTTTCCTCTAAATATTGCCATAATTTTAAGAATCATCACTCCTTCCTTTTTCTTCATGACCAGCTACAAGACATGTCTTTATCTTATGCATGCTTTTGTGATTGTTATTTAGTGTTAAAGGGATTGTCCTGTCCCTAAAAATTGATGGCCTATCCTCAGGCTAGGCCATCAATAGCTGATGGCTTGGGGTCTGACTCTTGGGGACCCCCGCCGATCAGCTGTCTTGAAGGGGGTGTTTCCCTTTAATTTCTACTTGCTCCCTGTGAATTGTTGACACGGCGGCGATTCACAGGTATTGCAGTCTTCTCCCATTGAAGTGAATGAGAGAAGAAGGCTGCAATACCTTTGAATCACCGCTAGATTTGTGTCAACGAATCATAGTGAGCAAGTAGAAATAAAGGGGAAGCAGTGCTCCTAAGAGCGCTGCACCCCCTTCAAAACAGCTGATCGGCGGGGTCCCGAGAGTCAGACCCCGAGCGATCAGCTATTGATGGCCTATCCTGAGGATAGGTCATCAATTTTTAATTACTGGACAACCCCCTTAGATATGTAACCTATTTTGATGGGATTTTACGGTTTTATGTTAATAATCCTTATTCATTGTATACATGACTTTCTAACATACTTTGCGTTTCAATTCCTCTCCATTTTCAAGGCATTTGTTTATTTGCAGTCATCGAATGAGAAAACTCTTGTCTACATCCAGAGGCAGGAAACTCGTACATATCTAGCGCTGCTTTCAGATGAGAAGTGTGTATGCAATGCTCTGTGAACACAGAAGCAGCTGCACAAATCTCTCTGTAGTTTGCTACAATGTATCAGTCTGGAGTCCAGAGTGTTTAGTTCACAGACCATAACCTAGACTGGATACAATTGAATGGATGTCTATTTTTGCACAGGTTCAGGGGCGAGACCAGCTTTGTTGGTACCCAAGGTGGTGGTATTAGAAGCCCCAACCCCTGCCCGGTGACTGAAGCTCTGCATGATAGTTATCAGATTGACAATCATTCATTTGATTGTCCCCTATTGCACCTTTCCCTACCAATCTCTAATGTTCTTATTTATACCAGAAAACTCTGATTTGTAAAAAATAAATAAATTTGCTGCAAAATGGACTAAACCAGAACTATCATATTTGTAATGAATCCTGTAGCCACGGAAGGCATGTCACCAGTATGAACAAAACCATATTGGTAACTCTTTTTTATTGCGACCAGAAAATGGGGATTAGTGGCAGAATTGTCCTGTACAGTTGGCCGTTCAATAGATATTGCAGAGCTTTCTCTACGGACGAAGCTGCTACCCCGCCCTACAAAAATTAATCTTCAATAAGCTAAGCAAATTAACTGATTGCTTCTAATTTAGTTATTTTAACGGAAAAGAATAGATATATAATAGTAAAATGGAATCACAAATTAAGAAGAATGAGAAGAACGAAAATCTATGTTAATATATGATTATTATGTAAATGGACTGCTTGCTTACAGCTATCCAGGTGGATACTAAGGAAGTGGAGGCAGTAAAAAGAGTGAGAAAGATTAAAGTTGATGCTGAATATGTTTTGATTGGCCCATCAATTTCCTAACAGGAAATCGGTGCTTTCCCTATGGACGACTTGCTGGATTAGTGCTGCTTAAAATTTGTAGAGTGTCAGCTACTTAGGGACAAGAGAGTCATTTGTATAAAGAGACACAAGGAAAGAGTTGGCTGCTACATCCTAATGTTCTGAAATATTGATGAGTTACTCTTCTATCTGTTATAAGAACTATATAAATTATGGGCAACTGTTACAATGCAATGCCTTACTTCAGCAGAACTTGGTTCCTTATTATAAAATATTTCCCTAATTTAACAAGTTTACCCCCCTGACAGCAGCATCAGTATTCAAGACACGAATTACAAAGCCCGATACTGATTGCTCCATAATAAACTTCTTTCTTACTCAGCAAAAAAGTAAGTGGTGATTCATGAATTGCCACCATATCATGCCTTATTTACCCTGTTTATGAATACACATAGTAGTGATATATAATATGTGTGCTATTTCTTTTAAAGTCTAATTGCCTTCAAATTATTTGCCTAATTGCTTAAGTTTTCATATTTATAGTCATGTATCAATTGGCAGAGTAGTGTAGGGATTGTTTATTGGATATACCATAAATGTTTTATAGTGTCTACGGAGACCCTCATGATAATGGATGTGTTTGGTCCCTAGGTCCTAGCAAAGAGGGGGTTAACACTCCCCTATACTTTATGGGCGATGGGGCTGAGTACACTCATTCAGCTTTTCTATATATCCCATACACATTGAATAAGAGTGAACCAATTCTCTCCACCTATACCAGGGCACTGACCAACCTCATTCTTGAAGGTGTTTGTTGGTGTTACATTTCTCAACAGAGAAGTGGATTCACAAAACCCAAATCGGTTTGGCGCTGGCTAGAATGAGTTGCAGAGTCTATGGAATAGCCTCATTCTTTACCCTTAACCCACGCTGAGTGGTTTAAACTTTCCCAGTCGGTTTCCAAGGTCCCTAGAGCAGTCACTGATTGTCAGCAGATTTTCTATAGCATAGAAGTCAGGAACATAGCCCGAGGTCGTCAACAGATTAGCGGTCATGATGCAACAAACCAGAAGATGAGTCAGAAACGTAGTCTGTCAGGAGTTGATACTGATAGAAGCCAGAAGTTTAAATCAGGAGCAAGGCCTACTTCAAGGTCAGGGTCAGAATCAGGAGTCAGGAACAGGGTTAATAACAATAGGAACAGGAGCCAGACAAGGATGTACCTTTATCTGAAGGCAAGGCATAGATGTTTGATTCCTATTTACATTGGCCAAAAGTCCTGAGTCATCAGCTGGTGCAGGTTTCCCTGGTAACCCAATACTGCCGGCCCTGGTGAAGAAAAGAGCAGCGGCCCAGATCCAACAGGGCAACGAAGAAGGGATTAAAGGAGGAGCCGCTCAGTTGCCTAACAACCGGATGCAGTTGTCGACTGGAGCTGGCTGCTCGCTGGGGCTCACCGCTGGAGGTGGGAGAAGTGAGTAAGGGTCCTCTTACACAGCCCAACGTGGACCGTGTAAACGAGCACCAATCAACGAGTTGTCTTTTACAAGGAGCTACGTATGGGGATGAGCGCTCGTTACTATGATCGCTCGTCCCCATACATTTCTATCATGTTGGCAGCACGTCTCTCTGTCTAGACAGGAAAATGTGCTGCCAACATCAATAATATTTTCATCTGCAAAAAAAGACAATCAGCCGATGAACGAGCATTTGATCGTTTATCGGCTGATCACTGCCCTATTTACACAGGGCAATGATTGGGAATGAGCGTTCTGTGAACACACATTTGCCCGATAATTGGCCTGTGTAAAAGGGCCTTAAAGGGGTTGTCCGAGATTTAATGATTGTGTTAATGCTTGCAATTTATAAATGTAAATACATTTGTAATATTGTAATGACAGGGATAGGGAAACAGACAAGTGAGCCCTAATCTACCCGCCACTCAGTCCCTGCCTACTTGCAAAGACCCGCCCTAGGCGACGGGGTACAACTGGGCGACGGTCCCTACACTCAGTAAGTGCACGACAGACAACCAGACAAGGAAACACAGAACAAAGGGAAACGGGGCAGTTGCCCATGGCAACACCGTGAGCAACAAGTGTAGTAAACGAGCCGAGTCAAACCAGGAGAGTACGAGGTGCCAAACGCAGAGCAGGAGAGTAGTGAACAAGCCGAGTCAAACCAGGAGTGTACGAGGTACCAAACGCAGATCAGAAGAGTAGTCAGTAAGCCAGGGTCAATACGAAGCAGGGACAAGTAGTTCAAGAAGCTGCAGCAGGGCCAGGAAACCAACAGAGAAAAATCACAAGCAAGGAGGAACAGGAAAGGCAGGTATAAATAGACAGAGGGCGGGAGCTAGCTCCGTCTGGCCAGGCTGTGATAGGCTCTCCCACTCCTAAGCCTGCCATCCTGAGTGGTGGAAGATGGAGTCAGTCTCACAGACATAGAAGCAGGTGCAGACTGATTACCTATGGGCGTGGATACAGAAGCTGTGCCTGGCAGATCCTTAACAAATATACTTAAGTTTTCCAAAGTGGTCCCGTTTCCAGATCCTGCCGTGGGGTACTTGATGGGTGATGTCACTCTCTGCACTGGCTCTGGCCGCTTTGCTGATCTTGATCTTTGCCGGGTATACGACAGCTTATTTTTCCCATAGTTTATTTCAAATCGCAAATCAATGCCTGCTTAATGTAATGTGTATATCTAGAGGTAAACCCGGACAAAAAATATATTGAAAAGCATCTAATCTGACAAGACTTTCATTTAGCCATTAATTGGGTCAGAAAGTGTTATGGCATATGATTAGGATATGCCATGACATTCTGATCGGTGGGGGTCAGACCTCTGGCAAAACAAAATTACCGAAGTGACTTCAGCTTCTTTCCTGCAAAGCAGTGAACTTCAACACAGCTCCCTTTAATTGAAGGGGGCAGTGTTACAGGGAAATTCTGAGCACTTAAATAGCACTGGAACCCTTTCATTTTAAGGCCGAATTCAGACGAATGTAGGGAAACTCCAAATCTGTTTGAAGCACCACACAAAATAGTCTCTTTGCTGCAATGATGCATTAATTAGAGCGTTTAAGGTTTGGTAATTGCAGCGTACCTACAGCCTTTGAAGGTTCTTACATGAATAAACATACCCCAGTTACCCCTTTGTAGAGTTAAAAAACAAACAAAAAAAAAAAAAACACCGGACCGGTACTCATCAGGTGTTGCAGTCCTTAAATCAACCAGTAAATAACCGTAAGGTCGAACTCAGACGAACGTGGGGAAACTCTGATGTGAAAAACGGCTGTTTTTCATGTCCGAGTTGCCCCCCGTGCGGGTCCAGTTTTCACGGATCCCCATAGACTTGAGTCTATCTGTAAAGGATCTGCCAGGCACAGCTTCGGGGTTAACTCCCATAGGTAATCAGTCTGCACCTGAATCTACGTCTCTGAGACTGACTCCATCTTCCACCACTCAGGATGGCAGGCTTAGGAGTGGGAGAGCCTATCGCAGCCTGGCCAGACGGAGCTAGCTCCCGCCCTCTGTCTATTTATACCTGCCTTTCCTGTTCCTCCTTTGCTTGTGATTCTTCTCGTGTGGTTTCCTGGCCCAGCTACAGCTCCTAACTATTTGATCCTGCACCATACTGACCCTGGCTTACTGACTACTCTCCTGCTCTGCATTCGGTACCTCGTGCTCTCCTGGTTTGACTTGGCTCGTTGACCACTCTGGTTGCTCACGGTGTTGCCGTGGGTAACTGCCCCTTTCCCTTTGCTTTGTATTCCCTTGTATGTTTGTCTCGTGCACTTACTGAGCGTAGGGACCGCCGCCCAGTTGTACCCCGTCGCCTAGGGCGGGTCGTTGCAAGTAGGCAGGGACAGAGTGGCGGGTAGATTAGGGCTCACTTGTTCGTTTCCCTACCCCCGTCGTTACATAATCACAAGCCCATACCTAGTCTACCCTGGTCCCTGACACCACTATGGACCCCCTTGAGACCCTGGCTCAGCAAATGCAGGGTCTCTGCCTACAGGTCCAGGCCCTGGCTCAGAGGGTCAACCAGCCTGATGCTACCTTGGTAGTTCCCCTCACCTCACCTCTTGAACCCCACCTCAAGTTGCCCGACCGGATCTCAGGGGACCGGAGGGCTTTTCTCTCCTTTTGGGAGAGTTGTAGGCTTTACTTTCGCTTAAAGCCTCATTCCTCAGGTTCTGAGAACCAGCGGGTGGGTATAATTATGTCCCGGCTCCAGGAAGGGCCCCAATAGTGGGCCTTCTCCTTGGCTCCTGACGCCCCTGAACTTTCCTCCGTTGATCGTTTCTTTTCTGCTCTCTGACTCATTTATGACGAGACTGACAGGACTGCCTTTGCCGAGAGTCAGCTGGTGACCTTACGTCAGGGTAAGAGACCTGTTGAGGAGTATTGTTCTGACTTTAGGAAGTGGTGCGTAGCTTCTCGGTGGAATGACCCTGCCTTAAGGTGCCAGTTTAGGTTGGGTCTGTCGAATGCCCTGAAAGACCTGCTAGTTAGCTATCCCTCTTCTGACTCCCTAGACCAGGTTATGGCTTTAGCGGTGCGACTTGACCGACGTCTCAGGGAACGACAACGTGAACGTTTATGTGTTTTCTCCTCCGACTCCCCCATGATGCCTCCCGAGGTTCCGTTGCTTCGTTCCTCCCCGGAAGACTCAGAGGTACCCATGCAACTCGGGGCCTCCGTGTCCCCCCAACAACGTAGAGATTTCCGCAGGAAGAATTGTCTCTGCTTCTACTGTGGGGATGACAAGCATCAAGTGAACAACTGTCCTAAGCGTAAGAATGCAGCCGGAGAACTTCCGCGCCTAAGTGATCATCGGAGAGGTCACTTGGGCGCACAGGTATTTCCCGTAAATATGAAACGTAATAAGATCTTGCTTCCCTTTCAGGTCTCTTTTGGTGGTATGTCTGCTACCGGCAGTGCCTTCGTGGATTCAGGGTCCTCTGCTAATATCATGTCTGTGGAATTTGCTATGTCTCTTGCTATGCCTTTGATTGATTTGCCTAAACCTGTCCCTGTAGTGGGTATTGACTCCACTCCTCTTGCTAATGGTTTTTTTACACAGCATACCCCTGTTTTTGAACTCCTTGTTGGCTCCATGCATTTGGAGCAGTGCTCTGTACTGTTGATGCAGGGATTATCGTCCTATTTGGTTTTAGGCCTTCCCTGGTTGCAGTTGCATAATCCCACGTTTGACTGGAATACTGGGGAGCTTACCAAATGGGGTAATGAATGTTTGACGTCATGTTTTTCTGTTAATTCTATTTCTCCCCCTGAGGAGGTGAACACGCTACCTGAGTTTGTTCAGGACTTCGCTGATGTTTTCTCTAAGGAGGCCTCCGAAGTGTTACCTCCTCATAGAGAATACGATTGCGCTATCGAATTGGTACCAGGAGCTAAGCTTCCTAAGGGTAGGATATTTAATCTTTCTTGTCCCGAACGTGAAGCCATGAGAGAGTATATCCAGGAATGCCTGGCCAAGGGTTACATTCGCCCCTCTACTTCTCCGGTAGGTGCTGGCTTCTTCTTCGTAGGGAAGAAGGATGGTGGTCTTAGGCCATGCATTGACTACCGTAACCTGAATAAGGTCACTGTAAGGAACCAGTATCCCCTTCCTTTGATTCCTGATCTCTTTAATCAGGTTCAGGGGGCCCAATGGTTCTCTAAGTTTGATCTACGGGGGGCGTATAACCTTATCCGCATCAAAGAGGGGGATGAGTGTAAGACTGCGTTTAACACGCCCGAAGGTCATTTCGAATACCTCGTCATGCCCTTTGGGTTGTGTAATGCTCCTGCGGTCTTCCAGAATTTCATAAATTAGATTTTGAGAGATTACCTGGGGATATTTCTTGTAGTGTACCTTGATGACATACTGGTGTTTTCCAAGGACTGGTCCTCCCACATTGAGCATGTCAGGAAGGTGCTCCAGGTCCTTCGGGAAAACAAACTGTTTGCTAAAACCAAAAAATGTGTGTTTGGGGTACAGGAGATACCATTTTTGGGTCTAATCCTCACTCCTCATGAATTCCGCATGGACCCCGCCAAGGTTCAAGCTGTGGCGGAATGGGTCCAACCTGCCTCCCTGAAGGCGTTACAGTGTTTTTTGGGGTTCGCTAATTATTACAGGAGATTTATTGCTAACTACTCGGTCATCGCTAAGCCTCTTACGGACCTCACTCGCAAAGGTGCTGATCTCCTCCACTGGCCTCCTGAGGCTGTCCAGGCTTTTGAGGTCCTTAAGAAGTGCTTTATCTCGGCCCCGGTGCTGGTTCAGCCCAACCAAATGGAGCCATTTATCGTGGAAGTTGACGCATCCGAGGTGGGAGTGGGGGCTGTCTTGTCCCAGGATACCAGGTCCCTCACCCATCTCCGCCCCTGTGCCTACTTCTCCTGGAAGTTTTCGCCCACTGAGAGTAACTATGATATTGACAACCGCGAACTCTTAGCCATTAAATGGGCATTTGAATAGTGGCGCCAAATTTCCTGGAGGGGGCTAGGCACCAGGTAACGGTCCTTACCGACCACAAGAATCTGGTTTTCCTAGAATCTGCCCGGAGGCTAAACCCGAGACAAGCTCGATGGGCGCTATTTTTTACCAGATTCAACTTTTTGGTTACCTATAGGGCTGGGTCTATAAATATTAAGGCCGATGCACTGTCGCGTAGCTTCATGGCCAGCCCTCCTTCGGAGGAAGATCCTGCTTGTATTTTGCCTCCCGGTATAATCATTTCTTCTATTGATTCTGATTTAGTCTCTGAAATTGCGGCGGATCAAGGTTCAGCTCCCGGGAACCTTCCTGAGGACAAGCTGTTTGTTCCCCTGCAATACCGGCTAAGGGTACTTAGGGAAAATCATGACTCCGCACTATCTGGTCATCCAGGCATCCTGGGTACCAAACACCTCATTGCCAGAAACTATTGGTGGCGTGGGTTGCCTAAAGACGTTAAGGCCTACGTCGCCGCTTGTGAGGTTTGTGCTAGGTCCAAGACTCCCAGGTCCCGACCAGCGGGCTTACTACGTTCGTTGCCCATTCCCCAGAGACCTTGGACACATATCTCCATGGATTTTATCACCGATTTGCCTCCATCCCAAGGCAAGTCGGTGGTGTGGGTGGTAGTAGACCGCTTCAGTAAGATGTGCCACTTTGTGCCCCTCAAGAAACTACCCAACGCCAAGACGTTAGCTACCTTGTTTGTCAAACACATGGGGTCCCTGTCAATATTGTTTCGGACAGAGGGGTACAATTTGTTTCTTTGTTTTGGAGAGCCTTCTGTAAAAAGTTGGAGATTGATCTGTCCTTCTCCTCTGCCTTCCATCCTGAAACCAATGGCCAAACTGAGAGGACTAATCAATCTCTAGAACAATATTTAAGGTGTTTTATCTCTGACTGTCAATATGATTGGGTCTCATTCATTCCCCTCGCCGAATTTTCCCTTAATAACCGGGTCAGTAACTCGTCAGGGGTCTCCCCCTTTTTCTATAATTTTGGATTTAATCCACGGTTGTCCTCCGTTTCACCTGGTAGTTCCAACAATCCAGAGGTAGAGGTCGTTCATCGGGAACTGTGCACAGTCTGGGCCCAGGTTCAGAAGAACCTAGAGGCGTCCCAGAGAGTACAAAAAACTCAGGCTGATAGAAAACGTTCTGCTAACCCCTTGTTTATGGTCGGGGATCTGGTGTGGTTATCGTCTAGGAACTTGCATCTTAAGGTCCCGTCCAAGAAGTTTGCTCCCCGGTTTATTGGGCCGTATAAGGTCATTGAAGTCCTCAATCCTGTCTCCTTCCGGCTGGAGTTACCCCCATCTTTTCGTATACACGATGTGTTTCATGCCTCCCTCCTTAAACGCTGCTCCCCGTCCTTGGCTCCCTCGAGGAAACCTCCTGTTCCCGTTCTCACCCCTGAGGGGGTGGAATTCGAGGTGGCCAAGATTGTGGACAACAGGATGGTCCAAGGCTCCCTCCAGTACCTGGTCCATTGGAGAGGATACGGGCCTGAGGAGAGGACTTGGGTACCCGCCCGGGATGTTCACGCTGGGGTATTGGTCAGGAAGTTCCACCTTCGTTTCCCCAGTAAACCAGGTCCACTTAGAAAGGGTCCGGTGGCCCCTCATAAAGGGGGGGGGGTACTGTAAAGGATCTGCCAGGCACAGCTTCAGTCTGCACCTGAATCTACGTCTCTGAGACTGACTCCATCTTCCACCACTCAGGATGGCAGGCTTAGGAGTGGGAGAGCCTATCGCAGCCTGGCCAGACGGAGCTAGCTCCCGCCCTCTGTCTATTTATACCTGCCTTTCCTGTTCCTCCTTTGCTTGTAATTCATCTCGTGTGGTTTCCTGGCCCAGCTACAGCTCATAACTATTTGATCCTACACCATACTGACCCTGGCTTACTGACTACTCTCCTGCTCTGCGTTTGGTACCTCGTGCTCTCCTGGTTTGACTTGGCTCGTTCACCACTCTGGTTGCTCACGGTGTTGCCGTGGGCAACTGCCCCTTTCCCTTTGCTTTGTATTCCCTTGTATGTTTGTCTCGTGCACTTACTGAGCGTAGGGACCGCCGCCCAGTTGTACCCCGTCGCCTAGGGCGGGTCGTTGCAAGTAGGCAGGGACAGAGTGGCGGGTAGATTAGGGCTCACTTGTTCGTTTCCCTACCCCCATCGCAGGGGCGTAGCTAGAGGCTCATGGGCCCCGATGCAAAAATTCTTACTGGGCCCCCCCCCGCAAACTTCTCATGGCCGACGGTCCGCAGCTTTCAGCTGCATCGCTGGGTCTCCTAAGTGACCCAACAATGCAGCACTAGCAGCCGGGGGCGTCACTAAGGCTGGGTTCACACACACTATTTACGGACGTAATTCGGGCGTTTTAGCATTGAATTACGTCCGAAAATGCGGCTCAAAAGCGTCGGCAAACATCTGCCCATTCATTTGAATGGGTCTTACGATGTTCTGTGCCGACGGTCATCTTTTTTTACGCGTCGCTGTCAAAAGGCGGCGCGTAAAAAAGTGCCTGTCACTTCTTCAGACGTAAATGGAGCCGTTTTCCATGGACTCCATGGAAAACCAGCTTCAGTTACTTCCGTAATGGACGCAGCAAAAGACGCCTGCACATGCCATTACGGCTGAAATTACGGTGCTGTTTTCTCCTGAAAACAGCACAGTAATTTCAGCCGTAACGGACGCTGCCGTGTGAACATACCCTCAGGGCTTAAAATGTCCAGGAAATAGCCCCAATACATATGTGTCCGCCCAAAAAAAAGTGTGTATATGAGACAGCATATCTATAGCACTACGACCCTATAAACTATGGATAGGATTAGATACAGTGGCTCAGCAGACAGTATCACACATGATAGGATTAGATACAGTGGCCCAGCAGACAGTATCACACATGATAGGATTAGATACAGTGGCCCAGCAGACAGTATCACACATGATAGGATTAGATACAGTGGCTCAGCAGACAGTACCACACATGATAGGATTAGATACAGTGGCTCAGCAGACAGTACCACACATGATAGGATTAGATACAGTGGCTCAGCAGACAGTATCACACATGATCGGATTAGATATAGGGCCCAGCAGACAGTATCATACATGATTGGATTAGATACACAGCTCAGCAGACTGTATCACACATGATAGGATTAGATACAGGGCCCAGCAGACAGTATCACACATGATAGGATTAGATACAGGGCCCAACTCGCTGACATTGCGTCTCCAGCGCTGGACCCAGGATAGGTAAGAATAATAATTTTGCTTCTTTATGTGTTACTGATTATTTTTGTGTGTTTGTGGTTTTTTACAGGTTCGGTTGTTGGACTTCGGATACGAGGACTTCAATGACGGCGTTTTTTTTATTCTCAATAAAATGGTTAATGAGGGTTGTGTTTTTTTTATTTCAATAAAATATTTTTTCTATGTGCTTGTATCTTTTTAAACTTTATTATCACCGCCTTAGTAATGGCCGCCGGCTGATTGACAACCTCCATTACTAAGGCGAGGCTTAATGTTAGCCGGTGCAGAGGCTACACTAACCCCCATTATTACCCCGGTACCCACCGCCACCAGGGGTACTGGGAAGAGCCGGGTACAAACCAGTACCCGACCATCTGTAGTGACGAGCAGGCACCGGGGTGGCCGCAGGCTGGTAGGCTGGGGAAGGCCAAAAACAGTGGCCCTTCCCACCCTTGTAATGCTGCCTGCTGCTGCTGTGTTGTATCTGGCTGGTTATGAAAATTGGGGGGGACCCCACATCGTTCTTTCCAATTTTTTTATTATTTTTTTTTAAATGACGTGGGGTCCCCCCCATTTTTCATAACCAGCCAGATACAATAAAGCAGCAACAGCCTAGCATTACCAGGGTGGGAAGGGCCACTGTTTTTGGCCTTTCCCCTCCTGATAATACCAGCCTGCGGCCACCCCAGTGGCCGACCATCACTACAGAAGGTCAGGTACTGGATCGTACCCGGCTCTTCCCAGCACCTTTGGTGGCGGTGGGTACCGGGGTAATAAAGGGGGTTAGTGTTCGCCTCTGCATCCGCTAACACTAAGCCCCGCCTTAGCAATGGATGCTGCCAATCAGCCGGCGGCCATTACTAAGGCGGTAGTAATATAGTTTAAAAAAAAAAACACAAAGACATAGAAAAAATATTTTATTGAAATAAAAAAAAAACCCACACAACCCTCATTAACCATTTTATTAATAAAAAAAAAAGCTGTCATCGAAGTAGTCCTGGAATCCGACGTAGTCCAACGACCGAACCTGTAAGAAAACACACAAAAAATGATTAGTAACACATGTGTTAGGGTATGTGCACACACACTAATTACGTCCGTAATTGACGGACGTATTTCGGCCGCAAGTACCGGACCGAACACAGTGCAGGGAGCCGGGCTCCTAGCATCATACTTATGTACGATGCTAGGAGTCCCTGCCTCACTGCCGGACAACTGTCCCGTACTGAAAACATGTTTACAGTATGGGACAGTTGTCCTGCAGCGAGCCAGGGACTCCTAGCATCGTAAATAAGTACGACGCTAGAAGCCCGGCTCCCTGCACTGTGTTCGGTCCGGTACTTACGGACGTAATTAGTGTCTGTGCACATACCCTAAGGCTTAGATACAGGGCCCATGTGTGATACTGTCTGTGGGACCCTGTATCTAAGCCTACCACAAGGTAGGCTTAGATACAGGGTCCAGCAGACAGTAATCTTATACAGTATAAGATTACTGTGTGCTGGGGCCCTGTATCTAAACCTACAGTGTGGTAGGCTTAGATACAGGGCCCAGCAGACAGGATCACGCATGGGCCATGTATCTAAGCCTACCATGTGATTGGCTTAGATACAGGGCCCAGCAGACAGGATCACACAATCTGTGATCCTGTCTCATGGGCCCCCTAAGCCTGCTACATCGTAGGCTTAGGGGTTGTGCAGTCCCTAAACATTGATGGCCTATCCACAGGATAGGCCATCTATAGCTGATGTGTCGCCCGGGACCCGCAAATCAGCTGTTTTGAAGGGGCCGCAGCACTCGTACGAGAGCTGCTTCCCCTTCATTTCACTACTCGCTCACACTGTGAATCGCCGACACCGATTCACAGTGACAGGAATGAAGGGGAGCAGCTCTCGTACGAGTGCTGCGGCCCCTTCAAAACAGCTGATTGGCGGGTCCCGGGAGTCAGACCCCGCCAGTCAGGGCTAACCTTACCTTCCTCTTCGGCCGCGGCGGGAGTTCTGTAGTCTCGATGCTGTGCGCGGCGGCATAGCGCTGTGACGTCATGCGCTGCGCACAGCGCTTGACGTCAGGACCTCCGCTGCGATCCGGAACCAGGAAGGTAAGTAAAAGTATGTTACTATAGTAACAGGGGCCCGCGGCCCGAGTTACTATAGTAACTTTTTATTGATGTGGTGCGGGGGCCGTGGGCCCCCCTGGCTTCGGGGCCCGGTTGCAATTGCGACCGCTGCGACCCCTATAGCTACGCCAGTGCCCCATCGTTACACTATCTAGGGATCCGTGAACACGGAACAAAATAGGTAATGTTCTATTTTTCAACATACCCTTCACACGGTCCGTTGAAATGCATTCAAATACATGCGTCCATGTGAAGGCCGTTGTTTTACATCCATCACACGGACTTATACCACGTCATCTGAATTCATCCTAAGGATCAGTGGGAGCCCGAGCAGTTAGAACCCACCAATCACTACCTCATGGTATATCCTAGTTATATACCCTCACATACTTTGGTCGGAAAACCCCTTTATATTGTTTAATAATACAATTAATTGTAACATTTGTATTAAAATAAAATATATAATATTTAATAAATATATTCAAATCTGAAATTTAGTAATTTTAATTTAATTGAGTCATCAAGATTTTAACTATTGTCACTGGTTGTCAAATTTTCTTTCAGGCATTTCAATCATCATCAAAATGTCAATCATTAATCTGAAAGCATCTGCCCTAATGACTGGGTACTGACTGTAGAAGTGTGGGTGCATCTGCAGCTCTTGTAAACTAGCACACTAAGGCTGGATTCACACGAGCACATTACGTCCTTAATGGACAGACGTATTTTGGCCGCAAGTCCCGGACCGAACACACTGCAGAGAGCCGGGCTCCTAGCATCATACTTATGTATGACGCTAGGAGTCCCTGCCTCTCCGTGGAACTACTGTTCCGTACTGAAAACATGATTACAGTACGGGACAGTTGTCCGGCAGAGAGGCAGTGACTCCTAGCATCGTACATAACTATGATGCTAGGAGCCCGGCTCCCTGCAGTGTGTTCGGTCCGGGACTTCCGGCCGAAATACGTCCGTCCATTACGGACGTAATGTGCTCGTGTGAATCCAGCCTTACAATAGGGATGAGCACCAGATTGTTTTTGTTGCAACAATGGCACCATGCAATTCTTTATATAAGCTGCATCTGATATAAAGAGTCAGGTGATGAAGCTAAAAAGATAGGGAGATTTAAAGGCTATGTAGGCCAGTGAACACATATTTTTTTTAATTTATTTTTTTATAGTTATAATTATGCATTAAGCAACTTTGTAAGATTTTCTTCACTTTTGCAGATACAGCTTCTAAGGTATACTGTATACATAGAAGCTATATTTTGCACTCCGTCAGGTCAGCAGTACTGATGGCTTCAGTGATAGCAGGTCCTGTATGTCTCTGGCACGCAGGATCCACCTGTTATCGATCACATCTCAGGTATGACATTTAATAACAGCTGGATCCTGGGTGTCAGAAATACGTAGGACCCATTATCACCGAAACCATCAGTCCCGCAGAACTGACGGATTTCTGTTTGAACGCAGGATACAGGTTCTATGTATTCAGAATACATCGAAGCTGTATCTGAAATTTTTTCAATTTTTTTTTTTAAATAAAACAAAGTTGCTTAAAACACCATAATACATTGTTTTAATAAAAGTAAAAATGTGTTCAGAGGTTTACATAGCCTTTAAATATCATTTTATATGACAAAGTAGAATTCAGAATTATAGCAAAAATCTGAAGAAACTCTAAACCTGGTTTTGCATTGGAGAAGAACAACATGAGGACTGTTCACATCTTGTGTGGGTCATACATCTGTAATATTCCAAAAAAGTATACCAGTAAATACTGTAATGTTCTCACAGCTTTCTGTGGTGACAAGTTATGCCAAAGTTTGACAGGTCTATGTCTGATTACTGTTGCTTTGAAGATATGGAATAATATAGAGCCACAAATAAAATGCATATACAGCGGCCCCTGTAAAAAGACAGATCAAAATGTATGGTATTTGTTTGCATTTTATTATTTCCATCTGAACAGGGAAAATTCTCAAATATTCAACCCAAGTGCTTCAATTTATACCTTTACCCAATGTATACAAAATGCTTACTTTTTATTTTTATCTGTCAAATAAATGGATCAGTCAAAAAAGATAATGTATAACTAAAAATGCATGTTTAGAAAAGAAAAAAAAAGTAAACTGCATGACCCAAACTTAATGTGATCAGAGTCTGCGAGTCATTTTACACCTACCAATAAACACCTGAGAACGATCCTTCTGGCCATTTACAGTATCTTTCCTAATATGATAATATAACTAATGTTTGGAACTTACAAGAAGCAAAAGAGTGTAAGGCCCCATGCACACGAACGTGTTTTTGCGTCCCCAATTCCCACGAAAATCCACGGGAGAATTGCGGACACATTCATTTCTATGGGCCCATACACACTATCCGTGTTTTCACGGGTCCCCGCATGTCCGCAAATCCGTGCCGCACAAACTCAGGACATGTGTTATTACGGCCCGCAAATTCGATGCGGACATGCCCATAGAAGTCAATGGGCCCGTGGAAAATGCGGGTACACCTCCGTGTGTCAACCGCAGTTTGCGGATTTGCGGAAGTGTTGCTAGGCGACGACCGGGAATGAGTTCTGTCGTCATCCTGTTTTGCCTAGGCTTTTTTTTTTTATCCGCATTTTGCGGATTACATACGGATGAACTGCGGATTACATACGGATGAACTGCGGAGGACATTTCACGGAACACGGTCCTGCAATTTGCGGACCAGAAAAAACACTACGGTCGTGTGCATGAGGCCTAACTGTAAATTCTAAATGAGAAGAGTAGGAACGGAAGCATTTTTTTTCCAATTTGTTAGGCCTCATGCACACGACCGTAAAAACTCCCGTTATTACGGGTCATAATTACGACCCGTAATAACGGGCTCATAGACTTCTATTGGCGACGGGTGCCTTCCCGTTTTCTCACGGGAAGGTGCCCGTACCGTTGAAAAAGATAGAACATGTCCTATTTCAGGCCGTAATAACGGCACGGACAGTCCATAGAAGTCTATGGAGCTCTCGTAATGACGGGTGGCTACATGTGTGCACCCGTCATTACGGCAGCGTTGCTAAGCGACGTCAGTAAATAGTCACTGTCCAGGGAGCTGAAAGAGTTAACTGATCGGCAGTAACTCTTTCAGCACCCTGGACAGTGACTACCGATCAGTATAAACCTGTAAAAAATAAAAATAAAAGACTTTCATACTTACCGACAACTTCCTGCTTCCTCCAGTCCGGTCTCCCGCCCGTTGCCTTGGTGACGCGTCCCTCTCGACATCCGGCCCGACGTCCTGGATGACGTTTCAGGCCATGTGACCGCTGCAGCCAATCACAGGTCAATCACAGGCTGCAGCGGTCACATGGACTGCCGCGTCATCCAGGGATGTCGGGCTGGATGTGAAGAGAGGGACGCGTCACCAAGACAACGGCCGGGTAAGTATGAATTTCTTTAACTTTTATTACAGAAAAGGCTGTCCCTTCTCTCTATCCTGCACTGATAGAGAGAAGGGGCTGCCGATTAGTGCAGTGCTATTTTGCCGCCAAAAACGTGCCCGTAAATACGGGTGGAATACGGGTGACACCGGACCCATATTTACGGGCACGGGTTCGTAAATACTGGTGCAAAACGGGTGGAATACGTGTGACACCGGACCCGTATTTACGCCAGTATTTACGGGTGGGAAAAAATACGGTCGTGTGCATGAGGCCTTAGTTTTTTTTTTTTTTTAAAAATGGGCACAATGAATTACCAACTTTGAACCTACGAGATCATTATCTGTCAGTGCATGAAATAGAACATGCCTGTGATGGTATTATTCCTGTTCACTCCTCCGTTAGTTTTTTTCCCCTCAGGCTTAAAGGGGTTGTCCAGCGCCTAATTTTTTTTTCCTAAAAATACTGCTAAAAATAGTTTCTCATCATGAAACCTTATTCTAAATAATAAAGACCTACTTGCCAAATCTCCATGTATCGGCATACACTATCTTCAGCTTTTGCTTCTTAGGAGGTAAGCTACAAGTCCCACCAACCCCTTTTTCTCTTTTCTGCAAATGATTCCCCGCACAACCCTTGCCTCAGTAACTGCAGTAACACAATGGAGCAGTCACAGTGCCTGCCCCTTGCGGTCACGTGCTTGATGACTCACCGACTCGACCAATAGGAGAATGCAGCACTCAGTCACGTGGGGCTGTGTTGGTGCGTCATCAGGTAACAGAAAACTACAGCCGGCCGGCACCCTGCGACCTGGTTTTGGATCGGCAATTCTACACACATTTGAAAATAAAAGCATAGTGATAAGTGAAATTTTTACAGATAACATGAAGAATGATCACCATTTTTTGGTCAGCGGATAACCCCTTTAAGTTGCTTTTTTTGATGGCCAGAATAGCATAGCATGCTGCAGTATTGTATCCAGCAAAACAACCTGATACCTTATAGAAACATGACTGATCCATAGGTCAACGGAGAAAAAAATGGATCTGTCATAACTGATCATGACAGATCATAACAGATCCGTCATATCAGTCATGGCTCCTGTAAATATGTAAATCATTACGCAAGTGTGAACAGAGTCTTAGTTGTAAACTGTGAGGCTTAGACTTGATTTGTTAATTTCTAATCGGGGTGTTTATTTGATTGGGTACCCCTATAAACCCTAAAGCATTTACCAATGGTTAATGCTTACGTGCTCGCATTATAAATATTACCTTGCAAGCCAAAATGTGTGTCTATCTTGAGTGTGATGGTGACCATTCAGTTGTGTGGTTATATGTCATTGTATGATAAGAACTGAGACAAATAGAAGCCCTAGAATCTGTGTATAATGTAAGGTCTCCCAAATATGTAGAGGGGGCAGGGGGATAAGTCACTTCCAATGTACATCTTGATGATATTGTAGATAAACTTGTGATATGTGTATGTGGATCCACTGCTTAAAACTTCTGTAAGATTTTGTAGATCTCAGTTATTTATATGTATGTGCTTCATATACATGTTTATGGTTATGCACAATGTGATCCATATGGCTGAGGTTGTTGTTACACGTTGTCATATTCAATAAGACCTCGTAGTAGTCTGCATGAAAAGATAAAATACAGTGCTCGAGTTTTAGAGGGCAATGGCTGAGTTATGGATCAGATTCAAACCAGATGCAGCTCAAAGTATTAAAATACATTACCATAATGTCTGGGAGAAAAGGAGCTTCCTTATGGTTATTGGATTTTTAAGTTCTAAGGGTCTTTAAACAGTAATGATAAGTAAAACGAGAGTATTACAATTCATTGTTAATGAGGTCTTATATTTAAAATCCTGAACAAGACCCTGAAAATGTGGTAATACCTCCTGCCACTAATGGTGATAATAACCCCTTAAATGGTTACTAACTTTTCAGCAAACTTTGCATAAATCAATAGTACAAGTGAATATAAGTAACTTTGTTTTATATCTTATTAGAGATAAATGCCCCTTTCTCCACTTATTAGGCTCCTTTCCTCCCCCTTCCCTCCTAACTTTTTACTCACCCTAAATTTACCTCTACATCCATCTCCTCAAGACGAGACGGACTGTCCGCTCACTCAGGGATCAGGTTAGAGCTGCCCATAGAAGCCTATGGAGAGGGGAGGGAGAGGAGGGAGCAGGAGCAGAGTAAGATAGAGAGAGAGAGAGAGAGAGAGAGAGAGAGAGAGAGAGACAGATAGAGGCAAAGAGAGATACACGGAGATGCTGCTGCAGCTTCTAGTAAATGTTATATTTTACCCAAGTGCTCGATTCCCAGCTACACTGCTCAGTACTGCTGCGTAATATGACATGATATCTCTTGGGCTCCACCCACTAGCTCAGGTAAAACTAAGAATAAGAGATAGAGCCTGCAAAAAAAAGGCTGAATATAAGTCATAAAATGGTCAGATATAGTGTTATTTCTCATTTACACACATATGACAGCTGATTCTGAGAAGTCACCTAAAAGGTTAGATAAGCTGAAAAGACACGGCCTATTATGGGCCTTAAAGTGAAACTGTCAGTGACTTTATGCTGCCCTCTCTGATTTCAGCAGTCTGTCATTCATGTCTGATAATTTAGTGATTTATGAGAATTTATATTTTGAATGTTGCAGCGCAATGCGAGCGCTGTGAGGACGGAGTTTGGGCTTCCGCTCCCTCTGATGATTGACAGCTTTCTTCCTATGTGCAGTAATAGGGAGAAAGTTTTTAATTATTGGTGGATGGGCAGGGGGAGCAGCAGCTTATGAATACGCCAGTCTCCTTCCTCCCAGCACTTGTACCACACTACAACATTTATGTTAGTTATCCTAAATCACTAAACACCCAGACTGCTGAAATAAGCATTTTTTTGTCACCACCCTATGCTGCTTTCAGAGAGAGCAGCATAAAGTCACTCACAGGTTCCCTTAAACAATGCAGCAATTAGTTTCCATTTTTTCATCATCGCATTCCGAAAGCCATAATTTTTTTTTTTTTTATAACAACGTAGCCAAACGAGGGCTTGTTTTTTGCGGATTCAGTTGAATTTTGGAATTCCACCATTTCAGGGTACATATAATTTATTAAAAAAAGCGTTTATTAATTTTCTGGGGGGAGGGGAGGGAAAAAAGCAATTCTGCCATAGTTTTGTGTGATTTTTTTTTTAAGCCAATTACTGTGAAGTATAAGTTACGTTAACTTTATTCTGCAGGTTGTTACGATTTTGATGATTCCAAATCTATATAGCTTTTTTTCATGTTTCAATACTATTGCACAATAAAAATGCTTATTTTAGAAAATAATTCATTTTTGTGTTGCTACATTCCAAGAGGCATAACTTTTTATTTTTCTGTTGTCAAAGCTTTATTAGGGCTTTTTTTGCGGGACACGTTGAAGTTTTGAATCAAGTAAAACTTATTGATTAACTTCTGTTGCCCTTTTTTGGGAGGGGGACGAACAAAAAAAAAATAATTATGGTATTGTTTTTTAGTTTTTGTTTTTTTACAGGATTCACCATGTGGGATAAATAATCAGTTAATTTCATGGTACAGTGGTTAAAGAGGGCCTGTCACTAGGTTATTTAGGTAGAACTGGTTTACTGACCTGAATAGCGCTGTCTCCCTGATTCCAGCACTGTGTTTTCTTTATTTCTGCACCCCCTGTTCCAGAGATATGGCCCACTGTTGTGTTAACTCCCTATATGCTAATTTGCTGTAGTTAATCAAAGGGGTGGAGCTAGCTTCCCTTCCTCTGATGCTGACCAATCAGCATGAGGCGGCTTAAGGGTATTTCACACCCTGTTGGCTAACTACAACAAATTAGCATATAAGGAGACAACACAACATTGGGCCATATCACTGGAACGGGGCATCGTCCAGGAAAAGGAAAATAGTGCTGGAATCAGGGAGACAGCGTTATTCAGGTCAGCAAACAAATTCTACTTATATGACATAGTGACAGGCCCTCTTTAAGGCTGTGGCAATACCAGTTATGCATAGTTTGTTAAAAAATGTTAATTGTTTCCCCAAAAATATAATTTTGGATATGGCTACACACAGCCCAGGCCCACCTGCACTGGAGGACTCCTGGCCTGCTGTCTCTGAGCCCATGCATAGGCCTTGTCCTCGGACCGTTCCTCTGCAGGAAGCATTCTTTCCGCTGCTGGATCTGAACTGTGAGTACCGGGGTCACATCCCTCATGTTCCCCTATCCGCTGCTCAGGCCCACATACAGCTCCAACCTCCCCAAGGCCCTAGCCCACTGGGAGTTTCCCCCACATGGTCTTCTGGCTTATTTTTTTTGTTATTATATGCTGGGGAGAGCGGATCGCTCTCATGCGTAGCTGTCACCTCCCCCTGTAGGTACTGGACCATTCCAGGGCACAGTCGTCGCTTTTTGGTCCTTCACATTTTTGTGTTTAGCTTCTGCGGCAGTATCTACATTGCTGCCTTTTTTGTTGTTGTTTTTGTTTTTATTACATGCTGTGTTTTCTTTCCCTAGACCGTTCCCCCCTCTTCTCTTCCCCTTCCTTATGGTGATCCTGGACTCCTACCTCTCCTGTTCTTTCCGGAACGTTTCAGAGTGTGGTTCTGCATGCGTCCATGGCTGACCTCACTGTAGCCTCCTTCAATGTGGGAGTCGATCTCGGTTGTACGGGGGACAGTGGTGTTATGCAGAGACTTTAATATTACATTGGACCCGACTAGATAATTCTACTGGGTGCTCCAGTGTCGCCTATGGTGCTATGAGACGGGTGCTACGCGCACTTTCACAGCTTCAACTCTGTGATGTTTGGCGCCTTCAACATCCCTCTGATAATGACAATAGCTTTTACTCTAATCCGCATGGCACCTACGCTCGCTTAGACTACATCCTCCTCCAGCATCATGCCCTACCCTGGGCTGTTTCCACGTCCATAGGCAATATATTATGGTCAGATCATGCCCCGATGTTTTGTACCTTACACCTTCCTTTTCTCACTAAAGGTCCCTGGTCCTGGAGACTTAACGAGTCCCTGATCCTTGATGGGGTCTGTGGTGCGGAGCTGTTGCAAACGGTTGAGCACTTCACGTCTGATCACGCCTGTGATACCACTTCTCCTATGATGCAGTGGGAGGCACTCAAATGTGTGCTCCGCGGTGTCCTCATAAAACATGGAGCATGCCTTAAAAGAGAACGAGCCCACTCCCTGAAACTTGCTCTCCAAAAAATCAGCTCCCTCGGACTGGCTCACAAACGTGCGCTTTCTATTCCACTCTTACGGGAGTTACAGAGTGCCCGCCAAGAGGCCAGACATCTGTTATACTCAGCCCAACAGCGTGCCCTCTAAGTTTGTAAGAGTTCGTTTTATGAATTTGGTAACAAAAGCGGGCGCATGTTAGCCAGAGTGTTAAAGGCTCAGTTAGCCCAATCCCATATACCAAATATTAAATCCCCTTCTGGTCCTGTGGTCCACACCATCCCCGAGATTGTGGATTGCTTTCACACCTTTTACTCTGATCTATATAATCTTCAACCCTCCGCTGGCTCTTCCTCCCCACCGGGCCTCTCTCCCCTCTCCTTTCACGCCTTTATCTAGTGCGATGGCTGAGGAGATGGATGCTGATTTTACCTTGCCAGAGATCCTTGCCGTTATTAAGGATCTTCCGGGGGGGGGGAGAGTCCAGGACCGGACGGATAATTTTATAAAACATTGACAGACGCCACTTCTTCTCCAAGCCTTTAATTCTATTTCCCCTGAAGTCTTGTTTCCCACGGTCTCCACCTTGGCACATGTCAAGGTCATTCCTAAACCGGGTAAAGACCCTCAGCTTTGCTCCAGCTATCGCCCCATCTCCTTGCTCAACGTAGACTTAAAAATCTATGCCAAATTGCTTGCTAAAAGATTTAATAAACATCTTCCCCATTTAGTCCATCCGGATCAGGTGGGCTTTGTCCCTGGCCGGGAGGCGCGCGATAATACCCTGAAAACCTTAGATATCATTCATCATGCCCAGTCCCATCACATCCCTCTCATAATCCTGTCTCTGGATGCCGAAAAGACATTCGATAGGATATCCTGGCCCGCCCTTCACCAAACTCTTCAACATATAGGCCTAGGACCTTCCCTTATGAGTAAAATTATGGCCCTCTATCATTCCCCATCTGCCCAATTAAAAATAAACGGCTTCCTCTTTGCACCCTTTGCTAGTAACAACGGTACCAGGCAGAGTTGCCCTCTATCCCCATTGTTGTATGTTCTCGTCATGGAACATCTCATGGCCTCCATCCGGAACAGCTCGGATATTAAAGGTATTCTCATAGGTGGGACGGAATATAAGTGCTCTGCATTTGCTGACCTGTTGGTTTATCTTACGAACCCGCATGTATCTCTTCCATCGTTGATGCCCGAGCTGTCCCGTTTTGGATCATGGTCCAACTTTAAGATCAACTTCTCCAAGTCTGAGGCTTTGAATGTGTCCCTCTGACCCTCGACTCTATAACTCCTCAAAAGTAATTTCCCTTTTTCCTGGCCTTCTAGGGGTATAACTTATTTAGGTGTGCACCTAAGCTCTGACCTCTCCCAACTGTTTACTAATAACTTTGCCCCTTTACTAGGCAAATTTCGCACAGATCTCGACCCGTGGCATAAAAGGGAATTCTCCTGGTTTGGCCGTATTAATATTATTAAAATATCGCTCCTCCCCATATTGTTGTACCTCCTGCAGACGATCCCTATCTCCATCCCATCCTCTTATTGGCTACGTATCCAACAGTGTTTTTGATCCTTCATCTGGCCAATGGGTCGTCCCCGCCTGAGTAGGACAATTCTTACTTGCTCCAGGGATGTGGGTGGGGTTGGTCTGCCGGATTGTCGTCTTTATTATCTGGCGTCGACTCATGCTCGTGTCCTCGACTTCTTTCATAACCATGACGCTAAACTCTGGGTTCGCTTAGCCCAACAGCTCTATTCCCGTACCTTGTCTACTTTGCCATGGACCCTACCTGGAAACAGACAGAGACCTGCCTCCTTTGTTGTTTTCCATACCCTCCTGGCGTTGTATTCCTCTGGTATAGGGGGCTCGCCCGTGGACCCACCGGGACCACTGACCCCTATTACTGACAAACACGCATTTCCTGCTGGGGAGGCGCGTCTCTCCTTCCTGGGTAGGTCTTCCACCAATCCCATGTACTTCACTCAGGTCCTATCCGACTCTTCTTTGCTCCCATTAACCACTATCTGCCCTACTGAAATGCCTTCACCGCGTCACATATTTGAATATTCCCAGTTACGACATTTCTATAGTGCTACTAAGCGCTAGGCTCACCTTCACCGACCGCTTACTGACTTTGAACGCTTGTGTGTTTCCACCCTGTCCCCTGCACATGCCATCTCCACACTCTATAATTTTACTCCTCTCCCAGCGATCCCCTCATCTCCCATCCTTCTGCAAGGCTTGGGAGACAGAATTGAACATGACATTTGCTGACGCACAATGGAGACAATCTTTTTACCTTACCCAGAAAGCCTCAATAGCCAAACAAGCCCAGGAAACTAGCTACAAACTTATCTCTAGGTGGTATCGGGTCTCTTCTGCCCTACATAAATGGTACCCGTCTGTACCTGACTAATGTTGGCACTGCGGGGCGTTGGGGGGATCCATGTTTCATATGTGGTGGAGTTGCCCCTCTTTGCGGAGCTTTTGGGAGGCGGTTCTTAAAATTATATTTGAAGTCACTGGGGTCTCCCGAGGCGGCCCTTTTATTTATGTTCCCTATGCCACTACCCATTTACAAATGCTCCCTAATTAGGCACCTCCCTCAGGCTGCCAAATCGGTTATCCCCCGCAAGTGGAAAACGGCAGTTCCTCCACTGTTGGATGTATGGTTTGAGGAGGTTGCCTTAATACAGCGCATGGAACACCTCCTGGCTTAATCCCCGGCTGCCTCTGCATGATATACGGACACTTGGTCTCCATGGCTTCTGTTTCTCTCTTCTCCCACCTACCGTACTGTAGTGGCTTGAGGCTCAGTACCCATCCTCCCCCATGAGACTTCATCTGAGAGGGGACTGTATGTGGGTGCAGAGGGGTTTGCTTGCTCCACCCAGGTTTTTATCAGGTGCATAGCTGCTTTTTCTTATTTGCCTATTCTTTTCCGGAACTGGAGTCCAGGTTCACCATGAACTCTCCTTTTCTCTGCCTTGCCTTCGTTTGTCTCCCATTCTATCTCTCTTTTCTTTCTTTCTTTCTTTCTTTCTTTCTTTCTTTCTTTCTTTCTTTCTTTCTTTCTTTCTTTCTTTCTTTCTTTCTTTCTTTCTTTCTTTCCTTCCTGTGAGTGTGCCCACATGCTATGGCCATTGCATTTTAGGATGTGTAGGAAGTTGAATTATTGTATGTTTCTCTCCCTTTACTTTTAAGCAATGCTCCTTCCCGTTATGATTGCTCAGATAGCTGTCGTACTGTGTGCTCTTCATGGGTTGTGATGCTGACCCTTCTGTTTGGGCTGTGCCCTTATTTGTCTTGTTTTTTTTATTATGGGGACACATTTTCTATGAATGTTTTTGTAATTGTTTGTATTAAAACCAATAAAAATTTAGAATTGGAAAAAATATATAGTCAAACAGAAAAGTAAGTGACACTGTAGACCAAGATGTGGTCTAGCGGTAAGTCTAGTCTTTCGGCACGTGTGGTCCTAATATTACATATGCTAAGGCCTCATGCACGCGACCGTAGCCATATAATGTTTCTAGGTATGTGTTATTTTCTTGACCAATTACCCTAATTAAGCAAATACTTCATCTATATACTGACCACAGAGGCGTAATACTGAGGCAAGGAGGCATCCAGAGTGTTTACAGCAGAATCATTATAGCATCTTCACACACAGCATTTAGCAGCGCTTTTCGCAACGTTATTGTCACATCTTTGCAGGGTTCTTTTCTTTAGCTAAAAAGCTGCGGGCAGATGTTATTTAAAAATCTATAGCAAAATATGAAAATGTCTTCATACACAGTATTTTGGTTTGTGGCGGTGTAGTGGCATTTTCGAGGTCAGTGGTGTTTCTATCAAAAAGTAGCATGCTGAAGGTATTGCATTTTTTCAGGTGTTTTCCTCCATAGGTTTTAGTTTTTGAGTACACATACGCCAAAATTCTTTCCTTTCAGCATACATTTGGCCATGATGTGCCAGGATCATGCAGTCCATAATGTATATTTGCTATTCTAAAAGACTCTGTTTACTTATTAACATTATGTAACCACTAAATACAAGGGAAAATATTTGGGCCGAATGGAACAAAAATTATGTACCATTCCAGATGCAATGTAGAAGAGTTTTTCGGTGAATAACAAATATGTATGGAAATTGATAGGTATAAAATAATTTGACAGTGGTGAGTATACATTTTTACTGTAAAACTATGTGTTGATACCTTATGTATGGGACCATCACATGTATGTTATCAGTGCAGGACTCATTTTATGCAGATGATGATCAGCATAACATGGAGATGTAAGTGCTCAGCTGCTTCGGTCAGTGCCATAGTGTTTCAATGAAGTGGCAGGGCACGTGCACAAGCTCCGCTCCATTAATTCCTCCTGGCAATGGGCTTTCGGCTGAGGGCAATGGGGGACACATACTCCTGTTCTGGCGATCAGTTGGGGTCCTAGCAGTCAGATCCCCACCGATCTATTAGTTATCACCTATCCAGTGGATAGATGATAAGTTGTAGTAACCGGAATACTCCTTTAAGCTGGCAATTTTTTAAACCTCTTCACAGTTGGTAATGATAGTAATTAAAGGGGTCGTATCCCCACAGACTACCCCTTTTATATGGGAGTTGCCATGGACGATGAACTGATTACTGCAGGTCCATTTTCTGACAGCTGATTTTGCAAGAAGGAGTCACGGTGCAGGGGAAATGTAGTACATGATGACCATTCAAATTAATGATCTTAGAGGATCTTAGAGCTCATCCCTCTTGGTTCCAAAGTTAAAAAGCAAAGGTCTGCTGAGCTTAAGGTGCCCAATTACCACCACAGACCTTAGAAGCTTATATTAGATTATTGCCTAAAGAGGGGAAAGATCCCATGTCATGTGCCAACTATAGACCTATTTCGCTGTTGAACACAGACGTTAAATGGTGGGCTTCTAAGATTCAGCCCCTCTTACCTAAACTGATTTCTTCAGAACAAGTGGGTTTTGTTCCTTTGAGGGAGGGTAGGCACCATCAGACTTATAAATTTAATACATTTTGTCTCATTAAAAAAACTTCCTCTTGTCTTAATAGGGACAGATGCAAAAGCTTTTGATAGAGTAAAGTGGTCCTTTATGAGGGTAACCCTCCAAAAATGTGGCTTTCCTACAGTATTTGTTGAGGCCATTTTTTCACTATATGCCTCAGCTAGGCTACGACTGAATGGCACACTCTCCCCTAAGTTCAACATAGCGAATGGCACGAGACAGGGTTGTCCACTGTCACCTACTCTGTTTGTCCTGTCGATAGAACTCCTTATACAGAAGTTTACTCAAACACCGGAAATTCAGGGTATAGAGTAAGGCCCCATGCACACGAACGTGCTTTTGCGACCGCAACTCCCCCGAAAATCCACGGGAGAATTGCGGCCCCATTCATTCCTATGGGGCCATGCACACGACCGTGGTTTTCACGGTCCGTGCATGGCCCCGGAGCCCGGACCGTAGAAATAACGGACAAGCCTTATTATGGTCGTGTTCTGTGGTCCGGGCTCATTGAAAATAATGGCCACGCCATGTGCACGGCCCGCGATTTGTGGGTGGCTCACGGCTGAAACTCCGCCCCCGGCCGACCCGAAAATCACGGCCGTGCACATGGCTACGGTCGTGTGCATGAGGACTTCACATCACCATAAAACTGCAGCGTTCGCAGATGACCTATTATTAATCATTACTAACCCTCGCCAAGCATTTCCTCACATGTTAAGCATTTTTGAAACGTTCGGTTGGATCTCAAATTTTAAAATTAACTATGCAAAGTCTGAGGTACTCAATGTCTCTTTTCGTGGTAGTGACATTGAAGACCTGAAAAAACTAGTCCCCTTTCAATGGCCTACACACTAGCTTAAATATCTGGGCATTCAACTCCCTAATAACCTTTCCACCTTTTTCTCTGCAAATTACCTACCATCAATTCGTAGAATACAGCTCGAGCTAAATGCTCTTAATGTTCCCTTTATGTCCTGGATAGGAAGAAATAATTATTTAAAATCCTACATACTCCCCCAGCTGCTGTATGTCCTTCAAACAATACCGATTTTCCTCCCGCAAACATTTTTTAATACAATTCGTAGGATTTTTTCAAACTTTCTATGGAACACTAGAGCTCCTAGACTTCCTTATGGGCTGTTGACTCTAAAACCCTCCTTGGGAGGTATAGGTTTACCTGATCCTCTGCTTTACTATAGGGCAGTCCATTTTAGCAGATGGGTGAACCTGATGAGGCACACACATAATTCACTTGACCTAGTGGTAGAGAGGGCCATGATGGGAAAACATGGACTAGGGCAATTGTGGTGCTCTGCTATTCAGCTTCACAGTACTTTTAAACCGAGCCCTATTGCCAGAGGGACGATTTCGGTCTTCCAAAATTATTTAAATTCCCTCACACCAACTAGATTGATCTCTTCTTTGGCTCCCTTGCAAATATTGCCTTATTTTACAGATACCATGCATCCTCTTCCGGGGTTATGGGAAAAATTGCCAGACCATAATATATCTGATGCATTCAGGGACACGGTTACACTGGATTTACGCGATTTACTGACATCTCAGGGTTTGCCAGTTCCCACCTTTCTGCACACCACTTATTTTCAAAAATGCTGTACTCTATTTAAACAAAAGTTCACGAATATCCAGGAACCTTCCTGGCTTGAAACTTATATTTTATTACCTAACACAGTAAGGGGACTACTCTCTAAATTATATTCTGGTCTACTCATGAACAGAGAACGCTCTAAACCAAACTTTGTTTAAGCTTGGGAAAAGGAACTTGATCCAACTTTTACTATTGAAGAAGTTTCTCGCATTCTAAGTTCCTCACATGGCTTTTCAAGATGTGTTTGGGTACAAGAGAACTCTTATAAAACAATCACCAGATGGTATAGGACCCCCGAGTTTTTTCAAAAAATGTACCCGACAGTATCAGATAGATGCTGGAGATGTAACACATAAAGGTTCTCTCTCTCATATCTGGTGGTTCTGTCCCCGCATACAACCCTTTTGGATAACAATTGAATCAAAAGCAATTACCAAGAAACCGATTGTTTTGACACATTCTATGATCTTATTTTGGCTTCCTGCAGGCACTTATACGCCAAAAAGAAATTACTTGCTCACTCACCTCCTAATGGCAGCAAAAATGCTCATACCTTTACATTGGAGATCTGAGCGATCCCCTTCCATTACTGAATGGATTGCAAAAGTTGACATGGTGTGCAGAATGGAGGAACTATTGAGTTGGGATTTGTGTAAACATGAAAAATTTAACCCTTCTATTATTGTTATAGACATCAACTTAATGCCTTTATTCGTTTACATAACCCTTTATATAGGATTTTCACCACCTGACTCAGCTTAATGTAAATTCTATTTTTTGTTGTTATACGACTACTGTGTAGACATATTTCATTTACTCAGATCTTTCCGTAAGCTTTACATTGAAAGGGACTCATGTATATAGTTTCCTAGTTCATTCTTACAGGTTATCAGAGGCAGAAATCTTCGAAAATTTTGCACCATTCTATTGTGAATATTAACATCTTAAAATTATGAGAAATGTACTTTCTTTTTTCGGTGTTAATGCTATTGTGTTATGGAATGTACTGTCGCAGAATGACAAAATTTTGTAATTTGTTCCTATATCTTTCATATGACTCTGTATTTTGTTATATCCAAAAATAAAAAAGAGATTTACAACAAATGAATGATCTTCCATGAAATACGTGGATGTCTCGAGTCCACCAGAGCAGGAGTCGCTCCTACAGATTTCCTCTCTGTTATAGCTTATAAAGGGGCGTCCCAATTGAAAGACGTTCTTCTATGAGGTCCAAACACTCCGTTAAGGCACATGCACATGATTGTCTACATGAGTCTCTGGTACTAAAAGTTATAAGTTCCAACTAATGGAAATCTGCTTCACTGGTCAGAACAATTATCCTTCATGCTTCAAAAATGTTCTGCTCTTTTGCAAACGAGTGGTGTGATCAAGAGGAGTGAGGAATCTGTGAGGAAAAAGGGTGGGCACAAAATATAAAAAGTGCTTGTTCAGTACAATGGTTCGGCCATTTTTTTTATAAAAATAGGGTAGTACACATAAAGCTGCATGAGCCAGTCACCGTACAGTTTTTTTTGTATGACATGTAGGCATGAAGTGCAATAGGGTGCAAGGAGTGTAGGGGATACTGCTGAATGAAATAGAGGGGGGTAAAGGTAGAAGTCACGCTATGGAATGTGATAGGCTTCGATGTTTTTCAGGGCAAACTTAAAGGGGTTTTCAAATCCCTAAAAATGTATGGCCTATCCTCAGGATAGGCGCTGATCACTCAGGGTCCGTCTCTCTGGACCCCTGCCTATCAGCTGTTTTAAAGGGGGTGCTGTGCACGTAGGAGTGCTGCTTCCCCCTCATTTCTACTTGCTCACTGTGAATTTTCGACACAGATGTAGCGAATGGGAGAAAAGGCTGCAATACTGTGAATCGCTGCTACATCTGTGAGCAAGTAGAAATGAAGGTGAAGCAGCGCTCGTATGAGCGCTGTCGGTCTCTTCAAATCAGCTGATCGGCGGGTGTCCCATCAGCTCCTGAAGATAGGCAATCAATTTTTAGGGACTGGAAGACACCAGTAAAACTGTGAATTGTTGGGAATTAATCTGATTGTCTGGGGTAGCACATTCCGGAGGACTGATGCAGCACGAGAAAAATCTTGGAGACGGGAGTGGGAGGTTCGGATTATGGAGGTTGTTAATCTAAGGTTGTGATCAAAACCTCTGACATGGCACGATGACATGTCAAAACTTTTTAAAAGTTTAGTTACCCTAGTTAAGGCCAATACAGTGAAGCTGTAACGGCAGGGGGTAGGGAGACGGACAAGTGAGCCCTAATCTACCCGCCACTCTGTCCCTGCCTACTTGCAACGACCCGCCCTAGGCGACGGGGTACAACTGGGCGGCGGTCCCTGCGCTCAGTAAGTGCACGACAAACACGACAAACATACAAGGAACACAAGCAAGGAAAAGGGCCGTGAGCAACCAGAGTGGTGAACGAGCCGAGTCAAGCCAGGAGTGTGCGAGGTACAAAACGAAAAGCAGAAGAGTAGTCGGTAAGCCAGGGTCGGTATGGAGCAGGATCAAAAATAGCAGGAGCTGTAGCTGGGCCAGGAACCACAAGGAAGGAAACAAAAGCAATAACAAGCACCGAGGGACAGGAAGTGCAGGCTTAAATAGACCGAGGGCGGGAGCTAGCTGAGTCTGGCCAGGTTACGATAGGCTCTCCCACTCCTAAGCCTGCCAGCCTGAATGGTGGAAGCAGGAGTCAGTCTCAGGGATGTATTCTCAGGTGCTGACTGATTAGTTCTGGGAGTTAACCCCGCAGTGCCTGGCAGATCCTTTACAGTACCCCCCCTTTTATGAGGGGCCACCGGACCCTTTCTAAGTGGACCTGGCTTACTGGGGAAACGCAGGTGGAACCTCCTGACCAATACCCCAGCGTGAACATCCCGGGCGGGTACCCAAGTCCTCTCCTCGGGCCCGTATCCTCTCCAATGGACCAGGTACTGGAGGGAGCCTTGGACCATCTTGCTGTCCACAATCCTGGCCACCTCGAATTCCACCCCCTCCGGGGTGAGGATGGGAACAGGAGGTCTCCTCGAGGGAGCCAAGGACGGGGAGCAGCGTTTGAGGAGGGAGGCATGAAACACGTCGTGTATCCGAAAAGACGGGGGTAACTCCAGCCGGAAGGAGACAGGATTGAGGACCTCAATGACCTTATACGGCCCAATAAACCGGGGAGCAAACTTCTTGGACGGAACCTTGAGACGCAAGTTCCTAGACGACAACCACACCAGATCCCCGACCATAAACAGGGGGTTAGCAGAACGTTTTTTATCAGCCTGAGTTTTTTGTACGCTCTGGGACACCTCTAGGTTTTTCTGAACCTGGGCCCAGACTGTGCACAGTTCCCGATGAACGACCTCTACCTCAGGATTGTTGGAACTACCAGGTGAAACGGAGGAGAACCGTGGATTAAACCCAAAATTACAAAAAAAAGGAGAGACCCCAGACGAGTTACTGACCCGGTTATTAAGGGAAAATTCGGCGAGGGGAATGAAAGAGACCCAATCAAATTGACAGTCAGAGACAAAACACCTTAAGTATTGTTCTAGAGACTGATTAGTCCTCTCCGTTTGGCCATTGGTTTCAGGATGGAAGGCAGAGGAGAAGGACAGATCAATCCCCAACTTCATACAGAAGGCTCTCCAAAACAATGAAACAAATTGTACCCCTCTGTCCGAAACAATATTGACAGGGACCCCATGGAGACGCAGGATGTGTTTGACAAACAAGGTAGCCAACGTTTTGGCGTTGGGTAGTTTCTTGAGGGGCACAAAGTGGCACATCTTACTGAAGCGGTCCACCACCACCCACACCACCGACTTGCCTTGGGATGGAGGCAAATCGGTGATAAAATCCATGGAGATATGTGTCCAAGGTCTCTGGGGAATGGGCAACGAACGCAGTAAGCCCGCTGGTCGGGACCTGGGAGTCTTGGACCTAGCACAAACCTCACAAGCGGCGACGTAGGCCTTAACGTCTTTAGGCAACCCAGGCCACCAATAATTTCTGGTAATGAGGTGTTTGGTACCCAAGATGCCTGGATGGCCAGATAGTGCGGAGTCATGATTTTCCCTAAGTACCCTTAGCCGGAATTGCAGGGGAACAAACAGCTTGTTCTCAGGAAGGTTCCCGGGAGCTGCACCTTGATCAGCAGCAATTTCAGAGACTAAATCAGAATCGATCGAGGAAATGATTATACCTGGAGGCAAAATACAAGCAGGATCTTCCTCCGAAGGAGGGCTGGCCATGAAGCTACGCGACAGTGCATCAGCCTTAATATTTTTAGACCCAGCCCTATAGGTAACCAAAAAATTGAATCTGGTAAAAAATAACGCCCATCGAGCTTGTCTCGGGTTTAGCCTCCGGGCAGATTCTAGGAACACCAGATTCTTGTGGTCGGTAAGGACCGTTACCTGGTGCCTAGCCCCCTCCAGGAAGTGGCGCCACTCTTCAAATTCCCATTTAATGGCTAAGAGTTCGCGGTTGCCAATATCATAGTTACTTTCAGTTGGCGAAAACTTCCTGGAGAAGTAGGCACAGGGGCGGAGATGGGTGAGGGACCTGGTACCCTGGGACAAGACAGCCCCCACTCCCACCTCAGATGCGTCAACTTCCACGATAAATGGCTCCATTTGGTTGGGCTGAACCAGCACCGGGGCCGAGACAAAGCACTTCTTAAGGACCTCAAAAGCCTGGACAGCCTCAGGAGGCCAGTGGAGGAGATCAGCACCTTTGCGAGTGAGGTCCGTAAGGGGCTTAGCGATGACCGAGAAGTTAGCAATAAATCTCCTGTAATAATTAGCAACCCCCAAAAAACACTGTAACGCCTTCAGGGAGGCAGGTTGGACCCATTCCGCCACAGCCTGAACCTTGGCGGGGTCCATGCGGAATTCATGAGGAGTGAGGATTTGACCCAAAAATGGAATCTCCTGTACCCCAAACACACATTTTTCGGTTTTGGCAAACAGTTTATTTTCCCGAAGGACCTGGAGCACCTTCCTGACATGCTCCACGTGGGAGGACCAGTCCTTGGAAAACACCAGTATGTCATCAAGGTACACTACCAGAAAAATCCCCAGGTAATTTCTCAAAATCTCATTTATGAAATTCTGGAAGACCGCAGGGGCATTACACAACCCAAAGGGCATGACGAGGTATTCGAAATGGCCTTCGGGCGTGTTAAACGCAGTCTTCCACTCATCCCCCTCTTTGATGCGAATAAGGTTATACGCCCCCCGTAGATCCAATTTAGAAAACCATTGGGCCCCCTGAACCTGATTAAAGAGATCAGGAATCAAAGGAAGGGGATACTGGTTCCTTACCGTGACCTTATTCAGGCTACGGTAGTCAATGCATGGCCTAAGACCACCATCCTTCTTCCCCACGAAGAAGAAGCCAGCACCTACCGGAGAAGAAGAGGGACGAATGTAACCCTTGGCCAGGGATTCCTGGATATACACTCTCATAGCTTCACGTTCGGGACAAGAAAGATTAAATATCCTACCCTTAGGAAGCTTAGCTCCTGGTACCAATTCGATAGCGCAATCGTATTCTCTATGAGGAGGTAACACTTCGGAGGCCTCCCTAGAGAAAACATCAGCGAAGTCCTGAACAAACTCGGGTAGCGTATTCGCCTCCTTAGGGGGAGAAATAGAATTAACAGAAAAACATGACGTACAACATTCATTACCCCATTTGGTTAGCTCCCCAGTATTCCAGTCAAACGTAGGATTATGCAACTGCAACCAGGGAAGACCTAGCACCAAATCATACGATAATCCCTGCATCAACAGTACAGAGCATTGCTCCAAATGCATGGAGCCAACAAGGAGTTCAAAAACAGGGGTATGCTGTGTAAAATAACCATTAGCAAGAGGAGTGGCGTCGATACCCACTACCGGGACAGGTTTAGGCAAATCAATAAGAGGCATAGCAAGGGACATAGCAAATTCCACAGACATGATATTAGTAGAGGACCCTGAATCCACGAAAGCACTGCCGGTAGCAGACCTACCACCAAAAGAGACCTGAAAGGGAAGCAAGATCTTAGTACGTTTTATATTTACGGGAAATACCTGTGCGCCCAAGTGACCTCCCCGATGATCACTTAGACGCGGAAGTTCTCTGGCTGCAACCTTACACTTAGGACAGTTGTTCACTTGATGCTTGTCGTCCCCACAGTAGAAGCAGAGACCATTCTTCCTGTGGAATTCTCTACGTTGTTGGGGGGACACGGAGGCCCCGAGTTGCATAGGTATCTCTGAATCTTTCGGGGAGGAACGAAGCAACGGAGCTTCGGGAGGCATCATGGGGGAGTCGGAGGAGAAAACACATAAACGTTCACGTTGTCGTTCCCTGAGACGTCGGTCAAGTCGTATCGCTAAAGCCATAACCTGGTCTAGGGATTCAGAAGAGGGATAGCTAACTAGCAGGTCTTTCAGGGCATTCGACAGACCCAACCTAAACTGGCACCTTAAGGCAGGGTCATTCCACCGAAAAGCTACGCACCACTTCCGAAAGTCAGAGCAATACTCCTCAACAGGTCTCTTACCCTGACTTAAGGTCACCAGCTGACTCTCGGCAAAGGCAGTCCTGTCAGTCTCGTCATAAATAAGTCCGAGAGCAGAAAAGAAACAATCAACGGAGGAAAGTTCAGGGGCGTCAGGAGCCAAGGAGAAGGCCCACTCTTGGGGCCCTTCCTGGAGCCAGGACATAATTATACCCACCCGCTGGCTCTCAGAACCTGAGGAATGAGGCTTTAAACGAAAGTAAAGCCTACAACTCTCCCGAAAGGAGAGAAAAGTCCTCCGGTCCCCTGAGAACCGGTCGGGCAACTTGAGGTGGGGTTCAAGAGGTGCGGTGCGGGGAACTACCAGGGTAGCATCAGGCTGGTTGACCCTCTGAGCCAGGGCCTGGACCTGTAGGGAGAGACCCTGCATTTGCTGAGCCAGGGTCTCACGGGGATCCATAGTGGTGTCAGGGACCAGGGGTAGACTAGGTATGGGCTTGTTATTATGTAACGGCAGGGGGTAGGGAGACGGACAAGTGAGCCCTAATCTACCCGCCACTCTGTCCCTGCCTACTTGCAACGACCCGCCCTAGGCGACGGGGTACAACTGGGCGGCGGTCCCTGCGCTCAGTAAGTGCACGACAAACATACAAGGAACACAAGCAAGGAAAAGGGGCCGTTGCCCACGGCAACACCGTGAGCAACCAGAGTGGTGAACGAGCCGAGTCAAGCCAGGAGTGTGCGAGGTACAAAACGAAAAGCAGAAGAGTAGTCGGTAAGCCAGGGTCGGTATGGAGCAGGATCAAAAATAGCAGGAGCTGTAGCTGGGCCAGGAACCACAAGGAAGGAAACAAAAGCAATAACAAGCACCGAGGGACAGGAAGTGCAGGCTTAAATAGACCGAGGGCGGGAGCTAGCTGAGTCTGGCCAGGTTACGATAGGCTCTCCCACTCCTAAGCCTGCCAGCCTGAATGGTGGAAGCAGGAGTCAGTCTCAGGGATGTATTCTCAGGTGCTGACTGATTAGTTCTGGGAGTTAACCCCGCAGTGCCTGGCAGATCCTTTACAGAAGCATATTAAGTCGGAGTTCTTGGTCTACAGTGTCAAAGGCTGCAGAGAGATCTAGAAGAATCAGGAGAGCGTATTTATAGCCCAGGACTTCTTCTGTGCATAGGGAGTTTGTTGTAGCTCTTTTTGGAAGGATGGAGAGTAGACAATTTTCTCTTAACAGCTATGCTTTGGAAAGTTAGAAGAAAAAACAGTATACAAAACATATTTTAACCCTTTTCATTCTATTTTAATTTACTGGCTTAAACTCAGAATTGTTGTAAGTAGATAACAAGCAGCTGGACGCTGGAAGGATAACTAGTACTGTGGACAAACCTAAGAATGCTATAATGTCCCAGCCAAGGAACCTTATACAGACTTTTATTTGTTAAGAAGAGGGGTTAAGGGGAAGATCTGCTACGAGCACATGATGCTGTTGAACGAGTCTCTCCTCCTCCTTTTGTCCCAAGAACATATGGGTCTCCTTTTTGCAGTGTTTGTTAAGCAATCCTCTCACCGCAGGTCAGACCAGAGTAAAAACCGCCTGGATGTCTCCCAGATGTGAATTCTTTGCTGGATGAGAGAGAACTCACCCCTCCCCAATTTCCTGTCTCTGTAAGATGGAGCAAGGCTGCGTTCACTCTCCACACTGTACTTAATATATAATATACTGCCTTAGTGCCATGCCAGACAACAAGGTGGGCATGACCGTATAGAACTTCAGAAAATTGAATTTTTTAAAATCGGAATTCAAGTAACGGGCAAAGAATTTTTATTGTGGTCAATGCAGCTGTTCTGCAACACTTAACTGAAGCTACACATAATTGTCAACAGATGTGTATGATTTTGTGTGTTTTTCTGGGTCTGGTGTTATGTTTTCCTCTTTTTTTTTTTTGTTTGCTTACATTTATCTATACTTTTGTACTAGGTTGATATTAACCATCATGTGTGTACATTATTGTTTCCAAAGAATTCTGGCAACCAAGAGATAAATGGGAAAGAAACCACAGCGGGATGCTTTTAAAAATTAATTTAAAGTTCGGCAGGAGGAGAAAAAATACAATATCACGTTAGGACCCGGGGTATCATTTTACGCACAAGGAATGTAGATTGCAAAATTGGATTAACATATTTTTGCATTAGCTCTTTTAACCCTTGCTTTACAATAAAATATCGACTACTCAATCATTATTGCATTTCATGTTTTAACTTCTTACAGAAGAGGCATCGTTCCTTTTAGATAGAAATGTTTATGAAATACATGCATGGAACATGAGGTGGGGTGGGGGGTATTTTCTCATTGTCTAATGTGTATAAAGTAGAGTAGTCAAATAGTAGAGCAGATAGCAACCAATTCCTCCAGATGAAGAGACGCTCTGGCTACAAGAAGGTCCTATTCAGGGGATCTTCTTTATAAGATGTCCCTATAGGGAATAAAGACAACGGATGTTCTTGATAAACAACCCTATATGACTGTGGTCCTCTAAGGCCCTGACCACACAGTCCACACACAGACCAAATCTGGCCCAGGGCCACCAGGACACTATTTCTTGACACTCAGAGATGCTGTTTCTTTACTACTACTACTACTACTACTACTACTACTACTACTACTACTACTACTACTACTACTACTACTACTACTACACACAATTTACATGAAAGGGGGTGCCGTTCTAGACAGAAGATCCAATATATCAAGGAAATCTAGGCCCACATTTATTAATAATGGTGTATTTTGTGGTAATTAAATTGCAGAGGTTAGTTGGCAAAATTTCACCTAATTTAGAAAGGTGCACACTGAATTGGCGGACTGTTTTACTTTCTTGTGTCTGCTATAAGCACATTTGCGTTGCTAATTTGAGCCTTTTTCACCCTTGCATTTGGTAATTCAGGCTAAAACTATGTTAACAGCTTGACCACGTAACTTTTTTCAGCTGTTTTGTTTTTGGAGCGAGAACACAAATGGTTAAAAAAAAGTGTACACAAAATTTTGCCCATTTTTAAATGCTTAAAAGTTTTTAATCCTGTGCAAGTGCCACGTAGAGTAAATTGGATGTAAACAGAATAATAAATGTGGCCACGACACTGTCATGACATTATTGTTAGGCCTGATTCACACGAACGCTGTGCATCTCGGACGTGAAAAACTGCCGTCTTTCACGTCCGAGGTGCATCCGTGCTCAGCGCTGCGGGACGCAATGTCACGCATCCCCCATAGATGAGAGTCTATGGAGTGATGCGTGAAAAGGTAGGACATGTCCTATTTTCCCACGGACCCCTCACACGGTCCATTGAAACAACGACTGTGTGAACGGCCATATTGAATTACATAGGTCCGTGGGACGGCCGCTGTTTCAACGGCCGTCCAACGGACGTTTAACACGTTCATGTGAATCAGGCCTTAATGGGGTTCTGTAGTCTTAATGCTCACTCACACTTGCATATTACGGATCCATATAAATTCTGGTTTTTTTTAATTGAAAAAAGATTGCCAATACATTTAAATAATTTTACTCACATTTCTTTTTTTATGCGTATGGTGTTTATGCGCTTGGGTTTCTTTTCAATAAGCAGCATATTCCAACAGATTGGTATGGGTACATACATAGTAGTCAATGGGTTGAATTGTTAGAATCCGTATTACTCCAACAACACACAACATTTCTAGAACAGCAAGAACAATAATTTTATCATTTGCATATAGAATTAAAGGGGTTGTCTGGAATTAATATTTTTTTACTTGGCCCGCTTATTCATTAAGAATTAGATGGCCTTAAAATTGAATGTGTTTAAAAATAAAAAAAATCTTGTACAACAGAGCTAAGAGTTGTAAACATTGCAGCAGCGCTCACTCCATACCTTGCCTCCCTCTCTCTTCGAGCCAGTGCATTTGAATGGCCGCCATGCGATGCTACATATTTCCTGCAGTGGTTTCCCTTAAGAGATACAAGCTGATTGCCGCATATGAGAGAAGCTGGACAAGGCATTACATTACTTTACTGATTTTGTATTGAGCCCGAGTTCCAGCGCTTACTTTACATCAGCCAATGTAATATGATGTACAAAAATAACTCTCCCACTCCATGATAGGAGCTCAGCAAAGTTGTTAGATGTGTGCCTGCTGGCAGTTCACAGACACACAGCGTGTCCTCGCTCATCCGATGCGATGAAGTTCCTGTGGGAGGAAGTGAGTGACGTCACAGCGTGATCTCGCGAGGACACGCTGTGTGTCTGTGCACTGCCAGAAGCTGGGTGGTAACGAAGAGAAGTGTATGATGCTGATTCATCAGCATCATACACTTCTCTGTACAAACTCGTCCTGCACAGGTCTCTCCGCCGCTTCTCTCCTCCGCCGCTTCTCTCCGCCACCGCTTCTCTCTCTCGCCGCTTCACTCTCCACCCTCCTCCTCCTCTGCCTCCGCGCCGTTCTGACCACTTACGGTCGCGCGTCACTTTCTACCCGGTGAATGCGCGAGCGCCTGACAGCTGCCGATTCCATGCCGACACCACGCTCCGCTCCTGACTCCGGACATGTAAGTCCACAAGGCTGTTGACCACCCTTACACTTCCCCCCTTGTTCTGAAGTGCAGTCCTCTGCACTTCCACTGTGGTGTGTCCCGATCATCAAAGGAACAGCGACCTCTTGACGGGGTTGCACCCAGATTCCGGTTCTGCTTGGAGCGTAGACCATCCCTACTTGCCCCACAAGAGTCTTTCAGCTTGCTTGCCGTTGGCACGCCTGTTGAACCTGCCATAGGGTCTGTTGTACCTTCTGATCAGACGCCAGACGTTCCCAATGACTGTCACCGACTTCGTTCAACATTAGTCCGGGTATCTCTTGTAGAACATTCATGCCGATGATTACGGGCACACCTAGCCGACCACAGTTATGGACCACCACGATGCCGGCCCACAGGAACTCTCGACCCAACACCTTCACCGGTAGCCAGATCACCTCCGCCATCGGAATTGGAAGGCTATTGGCTGCCGTTAGTTCTAGCCAGGGTACCCCTTACCTCGGATCCCGTATCAATCAGGCAGGGAACCCCACTCCCCCAATGACGGCCGTCACCACTGGACATCGGGCCGTCAACAGTTCCCTGTTCCCTCTTGGGCCTAACAGTGAATTGCCCGTGGCTTGACCCTCAGCGGCGGGAGTTCCTAGTTTAACGGCGGCTGTTCCCTTCTGTGAAACCGCTCCGCTCTGCAATCACGGGCAAAATGACCTGGTTGATCACAGCGCCAACAGCAACGAGGACCACCTGGTGGCTCTCGGGATAATCGGGTGGCGGCCTATCAGCCATCACTCTCAACTGCGCAACCTCCGTTTTCAATTCCCGGATTGCTTCCCGGACATCCCGAGTGAACTCTTGCAAACCGGATCCCGGTCGCTCCACTCGACCTGGTGTCGCTTCGTGAGGGCCGTTACATTGTGAGGCGACATTGGTTTCCGCAGCCTCTTCTCGATGGAGTTCCAGGACTACTCTTAGAACATCGTCCATCGTCACCGTTGGGGTGATTCTGATGAAATCTCGCAGTGCCCTTCTCAAGGTGAGACTTTCCAGACCAGAGATGAACTGGTCCCTCACGATCCAGTCGGGCTCGGGTAATGCCGCACATCCCACGGGGTTTTTCTTCACCAACCGACTCCACATACCTTGAAGCCCCACTGCAAATTGTTGGAGGGAGTCCCCATTCTTTTGCACCCGCGTGTAGAATTTCTTTCGCAGATCAGCGACTGAAGTGACATCCCCGAATAATGAGTCCAGTCTATTGATGATAGCTTCTAGCGTGTCACGCTGGTCAGCGGGTAAGACCAGTACAGCTCACCTGGCATCCCCCTCCAGAGAATTGAGTGCCAAATCGGCTTGGTGCGCCAACGGTACCTGGAACAACCGGGCGGCAGCGCGTACTCTCTCTGCCCAATCCGTAATCGGTATACTCTGTCCATCGAACTTTGGTATATTCATCAGAGCTGCTCCCATCGGTATCACGACCGTAGCTGGCGCAGCTGCACCACCGCTGCTGGACGCCAAATTGTGTAGGAGGTGCTGTAGTAGTGAACAGTAGGTACGACACCGATGTTGGGTTAACTTTTATTTTACTGTAGACGATCAGAATCGGATCTCTTTCTTGGGATGAAACATTGACTTCAGATAACACAGGTCTTCATAAATGGGTGCCGGTGCCCAGGCGGGAGGTAGCCACGGGCGGGAGGTTGGGACGTGGAAGTGCGCGGCTCAATTTCTGTTTCGTCTTTTCCGTGTGGGCAAGTCCCTGGTGCACGACTACGGGAAAGTCTATGAGCCCGTACAACGCTACATCAGCTTTCCGGAAAAAGCCAAACAGAAACGAATCGGCTCAGCACTCACACGAGCACTTCTGCCGCTTCATTTTAGCGATTGGTGGGGTCTCAGTGCTCGGACCCCAACCAATCAAAACTTCTGACATTTCACTATGACATGTCAGAAGTTTGTTGAACGTTTAGTTACCTTTTAACTATCCTTATAGTTTGCTGCAATGCATCAGTGTAGGTAAAAAGTTCCAGACTCAGCTATGAGAAAAATTATGTCTGTTCAGGTTTTTTATCTGGATATAAAGAAGTATGCTTCAATTCACTGACAGCAAAAGAGAGATATTGGAAATGGTGAGGAATTGTAATATTTGCAGATCTTCTAATTATACAATGTTTAAGCTTTATTTACATAAAAAAACTGAAAAATCGCTTTAATGGAAGCAATGGAGCTACCAAACATTTTCCCCAGTGTATCTGATGAACAGATGATCAGAATATAAAATAGTTCTAGAGGATTGGCTGCATAGTGGAGCTCTTATCGTAACGCACCTTTTTAAAAAAAAAATAATTTCTTAGACATTACAAACTATGACAGATATTTATTTATGTCTCATGATTATTTCATCTTATACTGAAAGCTATAGTTTTACGACTTATCACTCCTGGCTGAAGGTCTAAATAGAGTTCCACAGATATTATGGAAATAATGACATCAAAGGAAAAGAAAGACATCAAGGAAAAAGTAGATCATTAACTTGTGTCTCTTTATTTATATAGTGTGACAGAATGTATACGATGCATTTTACAGGCAAAAAAAAAGAAGGGGAAGGAGGGCCATGTCCACACCAGATTTTATTTTTTAAGAAAAAAAATATATAATTTTTTTTTAAGGGAACAATTTAGCATTTTTTTTTCTTTAGATGGATTCAATTATATACTGTGTAAAAGTATACACATACATTTGGATCCACCTGCCATTGACTTCCATTACACAAAAACATAAATTCAATGTTTTTTGGGGGATTCTTATTAGTACAGTAAAGTAAATTTTATCACCCTATATAATAGGACACTTTTGATATACGTCTACAACAGTGGTGATCAACCTGACATATTGAAGTGCCCTCAAATGAGTCCCTTGAATCCAAGGGCCATACATCACATTCCGCCGGGGCTACGACAATGGGTAAACATACACATACTATTTGATTTTTTTTCTTATAGCTATATTTGTGGCAGTGTTTCCTCCATATTTTGTATATAGCTCTAAACAAAGAAAAAAAAAATCTTTCTAACAACAGATCTTTACAGATCTGTCCGTGTTTTTGGAAATGTACAAATGGAAGGAACATAGACCACAGGCATATAAAAAAAAGCACACACACACACACACACGCACACACACACACACACACACACACACACACACACACACACACACACACACACACACACAATATATACATACATACAGACACACACGCACACACACACACACACGCACACAAACACATAATCATACACATGGCGCAACTCATGGAGCTGAGAAAGATAACACAGTTTCCGTATAACAGGGGACCACCATATATATTTGCCTTCTCTTCAGTGACTGTTTGCTGCCCTTGAGCTTCCAGATGGGTATTATTGAGCTACACCATGGAAGCCTATTGATATGTTACAGTATACGTCAATATATTGTTTTGGTATGCTGACATATTTCTTAGACAAAATAAAGGCATGCCTAGGGAAATAACAGAAGTTGTTATGGGGCAGAACCTAAAAAATCTGCCATGTGTACTCGATGGTCAAAAAGTACTAAAAGGCTTGTCTAAGCACCAATTCCTTGACTAGTTGGTGCTTTCAATACTTACAGGAATCACACTTTTTGGGTGATGGACAAGCAACTGAACAGTTGGGAGGCTGAAACTACACAGAGAAGACAAAGCCTGTACCATTGTGGTTGGGTGAAATGATTTTCACAATTCTGGAGACCATAAAATGGCATTAAAGATGTATTCCCCTCTATGGTATATTACTAAGATATGCCATAACATTATGCTTGGTGGGGGTCCAACCTCTGGCACATCCGTCAATCACGAGAATAAAGGAACTGCAGGGAGCTCCAAGTAAATGGGACTCTGTTCTAGTTTTCTGCACAGCGAGTGGCCGAGACACTAGTTTTGCCGGGAACCAGCGCTGTTGCTCTTTCATTCTTAGGATCAGATAGGGATCTTGCGCTTGAACCGCTATGATCAGTAAATAGTGGCATATCTTAGCGATATGCCATTATTTAAAGTGTGAAAAACCCTTTAAAAGTGTTGTCTGGGATTAGAAAAAGTTTCCAGTACTGGAACTCTTCACACTCAAGTAAATAAGACTGAGCTGCAATACCAGACAGCCCATGGACAATAATAATGCTGTTTCTGGAAATATAGATCTTTTTTGTTAAATCTTATATAACCCGTTTCACTAGGTATAGCTAATGGGCAGTAGAGGCACGTAGGTAAACATGTCGTTTTTTTGGAATGAAAGAAATAAAGAATAACATTGCAAAAATATTTCTCCTATAGTGTCTAAATAATACCACCATACAGTGTCAAGGAACAGTACCATAAAGTGCTGATATAATCCAATATAGATATATTATAGTATGCACAGAGTAATATCATACAGTGAACACATAACAGTGCCTGTAGTGCTCAATATTAATGATCTAGGTTCTTAAAAAATATGACAGCTGATTCCATGATGTAAGGGTGATAAGGACCCAAACTGGTGTAGGCCCAGGTCAATAGCCGTATTTGCCATAATCTGGCTTGCTTTAGAGGGCATACTATAGGTAGCATGACAATGAAAGGGATGTTTTCTGCTGATAAAGGTTTGCATATACATTAATCGACCAGTTTACATAATAATATGTATAGTAGTGGATAACTATCATATACTATGTGTTTTTTTCCGACTTTCTTAGCATTATTAGAAATGCTTTATATGTAGTCGACTGGTCATGCATCTTTAAGGTATTACTATGAGGCAGCTGTTGTTTCTATAACCCTAAACCACTGCCCTGCACTTCAGGAGACTGGGAAACAGATCACATATTTCTTCCTCTTCTGTTGACCTCAAAGGCAACATTAGGATATTTATAGATAGCAATGATGAGCAGTGTTGTTTCATTCCTGGTACTTGCAGCTGCAGCAAGGCATCTTGTCTTTTTTATCTTCTAACCATAATATCACTTTTGGAAATGGTTACGCACCCATCGAAAACATCTGGACTTCCTGCATGATAAAACGTTAATTATCTTGCAAAATAGGGCGGATGATACAAAGCATGACTCTTAGTCAAAGTTTATAAAAGTCCATACAGTCCCTTCCCATTGCTGGAAAATATTGTCCATTGTATGAGATTTTTTTGATCACTGCAAAACAAGTTTCATGTATTGTGTAAGCACGGAGTGGCGCCTTTTCAGACAACTGTTACAACATTTCATTGTAATTTCTCTTTTTTTTTTTTTAAGAGGGAATTTCATAAATAGAACAACACGCACTAAACAAAGCACAAATAAAATCTCCACAGTGATCATAATATGAAAATAAAAGCCTGGTGTCTTTTTCTCGGAAATCTTAAAAAGGGCGTGTATTCTCTTTTTTTGTTTTAACTACTTTCTGCTGATTCTCAAAAGGTATTACCATCTCATAAAGTAATGGCGTATCGGTAGGATGTGTCAACACGGACACCACCGATCTTGAGAATAAAGGGTTTGGGGCGCTGGTTTTAGCAATTCCCTGCATAGCTGGAGCTTCTATATTTGGATCCGTGGGGGTCCCAGGGATCCCCTCACCCCACCAATCAGATATGCCATAATTTAAGGATATGACATCACTTTATAAGATGAAAATCAATCTTCTTGTATGTGTGTAAGATCTATTAGTTTTACTTCCTGTGTTCCTGCACATTCATAAGACTTAGTATACGCCACGCTATTTTGCCTACAAAGCATAGCTATTGTCAAAGACAAAGAAAGTAAATCAGATGTCTTCCTCTCCTGCTCCCACTCCCCTCTTTTTCCATGCTGTTCTATTAAAACACTAAGTGAGAAGCTGCAGCTGCATCTCCCTCCACCCTGTCTTCTATCTACTGTATTACACTAAACCTATTGTAGCAAAGGAAAGTTACTTCAAGTGCATAGAGTAGAAATTTGCTTTCCTCATTTATAAAGAATGGACAAATGTGGGAAATATTTTTGAGTAGAATTCTGTGAAACAGCAAAGTTGAATGATACCCTTAAGCAGGAATGTTGGGAAGAAGGGGGTAGTGGGGTGTTGCCAACAGAGATTGTTACATCATTTGGGGGAGCGAATCATGCAGGAGGAAAGATGACAAGTTCTATCTTTTCCATGTTAAGATTGAGGAAGTGAGAAGAGGACATAGCAGATAAACAGGAGCATAGGATAACAAGGGATGCCAAGACTAAGTTCTAAATTTGGGTGTCATCAGAATAAAGAGGATACTGGAAGCCAAATGCTCTGATGTGTTTTCCAAGACAGTAGGTATAGATGGAGAAGAGAACCTATGACAGAGCCTGGTGGTCCAGCCAAAGATTTTGGGGGAGGAAATGAGGGGGTGAGAGATTCTAGATATCCGGTCCTATTCTTTCTATACCTACTTCCTGTGAACTTTTATCTGAGAGGAAATAGCTGTTCCCATAGATTGTTCGGGTAAAGTTCAAGATTTAGGCCTCATGCCCACTTCAGTTTTTTTCGTCAGGGTGCTATCCGTTTTTTTAACGGATAGCACCCTGACACATTCATTTCAATGGGGCCACGCACACTTCCGCTGTTTTAACTGGACCGTGTGGCCGTTCCGTCAAAAGTAGTGCAGGTCATACATCTGCCTGTTTTTGATGGAACAGTCTTGGTCTTTGCATTGATTTGGTCCGTGAAACAACGAGCTGCACACGGTAGCCATCCGTGTGCGGTCCGTGATTCACGGAACTGTCGTTAATAGCCGTTCTTAATGATACAGAAAGATGACCTAGATGGATGAAATTCAGTTGTTCTAGAATTTGGTCTATTGCATCTCATTCTTCACATGTGATGACCATGCAGAGCTTCATGGGAACTATCAGCAGATATGATACATTTTCCACTGTATCAGGAACTTGTATCCGTCATGAAGTGATCATTATAGAGCATAGACGTTATTTAAGAGTGAGACATACTATAATATTAGCCAATATTGTGGCAATTAATGCAGTACATGTGATAGGCATAAATAAGAGCAACGAGTGCTATACTTTACCTTCATTGACATCAAGCTTCACTTCACTCAACTGCACAGTTTAGGTTTTAGATGTTTTACAAACAGAACTGGGGGTATCGTCGGCCTTTACTTTTTACCATAAATCATCTTAATAGGCTGAGGTGTTACATATCTAGATATCATAACATTCAGAACGTGGGAGATAAAAGCCGAAAATGTTTGGAAAGTGGAAACACATCTGAACACTAATCATTGCCTTACCATTAACCAGTGTCCTGATTCTGACCTTGCACCAGATCCGATCAGCCCGAGCTCTTATTCTAGTTGGACCTAAGACATGAAAAAGCTGTGGTCTTGATTTCTAAAGTCCAAAAACATAATAATCTTAACGGAATTCTGTTAACATATTTTTTGCATATTTATTTGGGATCCCCTAATCTAATGAGTATCGGAAAAGCCCCACTGTCCTTCGACATCTGCTGTCAGGGGAACAAGGATGGGGCACATTGGGTTTTAACATGCTGGCAGCCATCTGTCCCCTCTCCCTATGTAATAAATATGAACACTTGACTGATCCCAGCATAAATTGTTTATGGGCAGTTGTGGCAGATAGCCATCAACTGAAACGGAAGGACCCCCAATGTTCTGAAAGTGATGTCATATGCTAGCGATATGCCATAACTTTCTATGGTTGGAAAACCCCTTTATAGAGGATTTCCACCCAAGTTGGCATATATATTAGCAAGTTGGAAGTAAGAACAGTAGCCAAGGTTTGGTAATTGTGTTTTTTTTTTACTTACAGAGATAATGTTTTTTCTTAAAACATGATTAACAAACTTTTACCACTCTCTAACTGCTGTAAACCAGAAGGGAGAGCGGTTAGAGGGTAGTAAAAGACATTAAAATGTTTTTTTGTTTTACCCATTTTTACATAAGTGGCTACAGAAAGTGAACACATATTGCTTGTCCCCTTTGAAGCTTTGGGTTCAATTTCAAAGTTGATAACAAACACGGCTGCACATCCTGGACCATTTTATGGTTTGGGTAGAAATCTTCTTTTTAAGATTATTTTGGTGTTTTCCTCCTTTGCTTAAACTTCCGATAATCTGCATTAAATATTAGACTGCCCCCCTTAAATTCTGCGCCTGCTACCCTTGAGCTACACCCATGTGGTCAGTATTAGAAATTACAATGCGCTATGGTGGTTTGTCATCAGATCATAAATAATTGCAAAAAGTCAAGATGTAATCCATATGTCTTTCTAGTCAGAACGTATCAAATCTATTTAATCAGTGCCATCTAGTGGGGAATGATGTAGTTGCAGTCATTTTAGTATGTACATAAAAAAAAATTAGTGGGAATATATTAAGACTAAATGCATGAAATATATGAGGAGGCGCACACCTCTTAATAAATTTGGAGCATCTTTGGTCTGTCCGTGTGACAGAAATGCAAATCTACGCCTGCTATGAGCAGGCGTAGACTTGCGGCATAATACGCACATTACTGGCGTAATTTAGGATAAAACTGTTGTTCAATCTCACTGATGTTGCCTCAGACAGAACAGAATCTGAAGCAGCGATAAAGGTGTTCCGAGATGATGGTCCCAGCACAAATTGTGACGCCCATGGGGAGAATCCCTTGCGAGAAGTTTGGATGCCACGCGTAAGGATCGCTCATTATATTACAGGATTTGTTGCTCATGTCTCTCTTGTAACATTGTAGCAGAATATCATGAACTTAACACATATAAAAAAAATATTCCAGGTCCTTATGGGAAAAGAGAAGGGAAGGATCAAATACTTAAATATTTACTGGTAATGTGAGGGTAAAGGTTCTATTTAAAGGGTAACTAAAGTTTTAAAAAACTTTTTACATGTCATAGTGAGATGTCAGAAGTTTTGATTGGTGGGGGGTCCTAGCATTGAGACCCCCACGATCGCTACAACGAAGCAGCAGAAGCAGCAGAAGCTTCCGGGTGAACGCTGTGGTCTTTCCTCAGAGATAACAGTGTACAGACTCTTAAACTTTCTATTGCCCATACACCGCTCCAAGGAAAGCCGATCAGCAATAAAGCGGCACAGCGTTTCCGAGGATAGCTGATCAGAAGCGAAGCGACACAGAACTCATCCGAGCACTTCTGCCTCTGAGTTTAAGTGAACGATGGGGTCCCAGTGCTTGGACTCCCACCGATCAAAACTTCTGACATGTTATTATGACATGTCAAAAGTTTTTTAAAAGTTTAGTTACATTTTAAGCCTTGTAGAGGGGCTTTAACCAGATGGGAACTTTTCTATTACAGGAAGAACGCATAGAAAGTAAGGTAATTTAGGCCCCTAGTCGCTTAATTCTAGTGAAAATCTATTTTGCCTCCTTTTGTAGTGTAAGTGTCACGTTGGGTACGTGGACCACTGGGCCGTACCACCTTCACAGTATGGCAGTTGGCTAACAGGACACAGGTCACAGTCTATAGTTCGCATAGTGTACCTGTGGTAGCTCAGACAGTAGCAAGACAGGCTCGGCTGGGACTAGGCAGCAGGCAAGATCCAGGCGTGGTGTCTTTCTAAACAGGCGTGGTATACAGCACAGCACGACTTCAGATCAACACGGTACTTGACCAGGATAGCACGGGATACAGGTTATAGGCAGTAGGAACGGGAAACACTGGGAATTGGGAAACACTAGGAGACCATTTGCTTAGACAGACTAGGGTACGACAACAACACTCAGGCATTGCAGGGAGGGGCACAGCCCTTCTTATAGCCCAGGGTGCTCCGGGAGCAATCAGCTCAATTTCCCACCTCTGTGCGCTTTGGCTCATTAAGTCTGGACTGAGCTCGCGAGCGCACCCTGGTGGTCACTGTGGAATAGGACGGCCACTTGTGCAAACATCTCTGGAGAGAAGGGTGTCGACTGGATGGAAGGAGTTCGTGGTCAGCGACCACGGACGTTACAGTATCCCCCCTCTTATGCCCCCTCCTCTTGGGACCAGAATGAGAGAGAAACCTCTTAATGATGGTTGGAGCATTGAGATTCTCTTCTGGCTGCCTGTTGTAGGAGAACTCAGCCTAAGGAAGCAGCTGCAGCCAGTCATCATGCTGCCTGGAGATAAAATGTCGTAGATAGTTTTCCATAATCTGGTTTATTCTCTCGACTTGACCATTGGACTGGGGATGGTAGGCAGAGGAAAAGTCCAACTTCACACCGAGGAGTACGCAGAGGGCTCTCCAAAACTTAGAGGTGAACTGAACCCCCCGATCCGACACAATATGTAGAGGCAAGCCGTGCAGATGGAAGATGTGTTGGACAAAGAGATTTTTTAACTTTCATTTTGTGTAATGTAATAATATTTTTGTGATTTTAACATACATGTTCCTTTCCTTCCTAGTTTATCAGATATATACGTGCATGAAATACCATCGATATTCATCATCTTTGCAGTGAAAGACAACAAATCATGCTTAAGCGATGTGTCACAATGATTTATAGATATATATCGAGCAACTTGTGGTCTATATGTTCTCAATTTCTATAATAGTCTATATATGACAGTGTAAACAAAGTAATGAAATGCGCAATTTTTAATAAACAATTTTATATTCTATGAATTTCTGCACTATTGCACTTTAGTCACTTATATGTATATATTTTTCTATATCTACGTATTCATAATATTAGCATTAACTGCTTTATATATTTCACAAAAATATATGTGTATATATATATATATATATATTTTTTCACTTGATCATATGGCTATATGCCTTATGTACGTATGTATGTATTAGTATGATAATAATTGTTTACCACCATATAATATATGTTCATTTTTATATTCTTTTTGTATATAACAGATTATCATGTATCTCTTGTGCACGTTTGTTTATACATGCATAACATGCATAATACTTATTTTAGAATGACTTAAAGGTTACTAAATCTATTATATTTCGTATTACGATCACATTTATTTATTTTTGTTTTAATATTTCATCATGTCACATTTAACATAAAATATGCGTATGCATATAATATTTATATGTGTGCCTTCTAAATACGGTATACCTTGTGTGAATATGGTTTACCCCACATTTATTGTTTATTGAATAATTTTTATATGTTGTAATACAAAGTGATGTTTTTAAATTTATTTGCGCATTCCCTTGTAAATTGTGTGATGTATATCAAAAGGACTCTTTTGTTGTTTCAAAAAACTATCTAAAAGTATATATAAAAAATCACAAATTACATATTTTTATGGATCGCTTAGGGGATTGACATATTTAGAAATATTGCATACTTAGTTTTCATTGTATGGAGTGTAATCTTTCGTTACACATATATATATACTGTATCCGGTGGAATTATCATTAACGTACCCCAATCTAGTGCGCATGCGCTGGCGTCCTTAGCAACTCACTACGAGTCGGCATCTGAATGTGCACAGGATGAAGGGCGCCGCTGTGACATCATCACGCGGCGCACCCATCACGTATCACATGATGCCCACACCATGTGATGTTTGTTTATTGACAAACGCGGACATGACGCCACAGTTGATTGGGGTAGGTATATAGTATAATACTTTCACCTGGCCAATCGATTTCTGATTGGTCGTCATCTTAGTTTAAATAGGAGGGTCATATTTGTAGATGCCACCCCCGGACGAAGGCGGAAGCCGAAACGCGTTGGGGCCGGCCGCCATTTGTGGAGTCTCAGCTACATGGGTTAGTACTCTGTTAGTACTTCGGTCTTTGTACTATTTGCTGCTGGTGTTGTCTGGGTTCTTATATATATGCGGGTATTTCAGTACTCATACATGCATTAGTCCTTTTGTGGACACTATATGATTGGTATATCAGTCCTGTCTCAATTGCACTTTGCATGGTTGGAAGTTACATCCCCTTCACCCACTTGTAAAGTAGTTCAAATATATTACTTGTAGCCATACCTACTCACATGATTATATTCTGATCAATAATATTTTGACTCATGTGGCGGCCATGCTTTTATTTGTGATTCATTTTAGAAACTCGTATTGTATTGATAGTGTAATATGTTGAATAAAAAGATTATATATATTTTTTTGACTTAAAGACTCCTCGGTTCTTTCTTTGCTCGGTTTAATATATTTTGGGAGTACAGTCGCAAGTCATAAGGGAGGATATATATATATTTTGCCAGATGATGCAGCATGCATGCCCTGTATATAGGATTTATTATTAAAGAGATTGGACAGTTGGGAAGCAGACGGTAGGCCGGTCAGTGGAATGAAATGAGCCATTTTGGAGAATCGGTCCACCACCACCCAGACCGTACTGCAACCAGCAGAGAGAGGCAGGTCCGTGACAAAGTCCATAGCAATATGTTGCCAGGGGGCATCGGGCACAGGCAACGTTTGGAGCAGGCCCGCCGGTTTGGAGTGGGCAACCTTATTTGCTGCGCACACCGTGCAGGAAGAGACAAAGTCTGTGCTGTCTTTGGGCGGCGTGGGCCACCAGAACTGACGAGCGATCAGGTCTTGGGTCTTACAGGCGCCCGCGTGACCTGCCAATTTGGAACTGTGTCTCCAGCAGAGGATTCTTCTTCTGTCCTCCAGACGCACAAAAGTCCACCCCTGGGGAATGTCTCTAACTTGCAGAGGGTTGACAGGGATGATGCAGGATGGGTTAATGATACTCTGTGGAGACTCCATAGTGTCCTCTGTCTCGAATGACCTGGACAAGGCATCGGCACTCACATTTTTGTCGGCCGGATGGTAGTTGAGCTCAAACTGGAACCGGGCAAAGAACAGCGACCAACTGGCCTGATGAGGATTCAGTCGTTGGCCCGTCTGGATATAAGTGAGGTTCTTGTGGTCTGTAAATATCAAGATGGGATGAACTGCGCCCCCTAATAGATGTCTCTACTCCTCCAGAGCCAATTTGATGGCCAGTAACTCCCGATCCCCAATCGAGTATTTGCATTCTGCGGAAGAGAAGAGCTTAGAGTAATAGCCACATACCATTGACTTGCCCTTGGAACCTCTCTGGAACAGGAGTGCACCAGCGCCGACAGAGGAGGCGTCCACCTCCAACAAGAACTGTCGAGAAACATCTGGGTGATGGAGGATAGAGGCTGACATGAAGGCACTCTTCAGGCTATTAAATGCAGACTCTGCTTCTGGAGTCCACACGTTGGCGTTCATGCCTTTCTTGATGAGGTTAGAGATAGGAGATGTCAGTGAGGAGAAGTTTGGAATGTACTGTCTGTAGAAATTGGCGAATCCCAGGAAGCGATGCCTTGAGGGTGTGGCCATTCCAGGATGGACTTTACTTTTCAGGATCCATCTTGAGACCTTAATTCGAGATGATGTAGTCCAGGAAGGGTAGAGCATCTTTCTCTAATACGCACTTCTCCAACTTGGCGTACAGGAGATTCTCCCTTAACCGCAGAAAATCTTGATGGACATGTCTCCGATGAGTCATTGGATCTGGAGAAAAAAATCAAGATGTCATCAAGATAGACCACAACACAAACATAGAGGAGGTCGTGAAAGATGTCATTAACGAACTCCTGGAAGACTGTGGGAGCATTACACAGGCCGAAAGGCATTACTAGATATTCATAGTGTCTGTCACGGGTGTTAAATGCAGTCTTCCATTCCTCACCCTGGTGAATCCGGATAAGGTTGTAAGCCCCATGCAGGTCTAGTTTAGAAAAAATATTTGCACCACGTATACGATCAAACAGTTCAGAGATCAATGGCAACGGATACCTATTTTTCACCGTGATCTAGTTGAAACACCGGCTGTCGATGCAAGGACTCAGAAAACCATCCTTTTTCTTGACGAAGAAGAACCCGGCTCCTGCCGGGAAAGAAGACTTCCGTATGAAGCCCCTCTCCAATTTCTCTTTAACATAGGCGGACATGGACAGAGTCTCTGGCAAGGAGAGAGGATATACCCTACCACGGGGAAGGGAACCACCAGGAACTAGGTCAATAGGACAGTCATACGCCCAGTGTGGGGGCAGCGTCTCCGCCTCTTTCTTGCTGAAGACATCCGAAAATGCAGAATAATGACCAGGCAATCCTGCCAAGGACCGAGTCAGAGGAGGCTGAGCCAAACAAATCTCTACCAAGCAAAGGTTGAGACACTCGGAGCCCCACTGGAGAACCTCCCCCGAATTCCAGTCCAGGATTGGGGCATGTAGTCGGAGCCAAGGCAGACCCAGCAGCACGGGGTTGACAGCCTTAGGCAGGACAAAGAACGAGAGGAGCTCGGAGTGGAGGGCTCCCACTTGGAGCCTCAGTGGCTTGGTCACAGCTATAATTGGGTCTGGCAGAGGTAGTCCATTTACAGTTGCAACCATCAACAGCCGCTACAAACTGGTAGTGGGCAATTGGAGAAGATCCACCAGGTCTCTATGAATGAAATTAGCAGCGGATCCAGAGTTCAGATACGCAGAGACGCGATGCGTTTTTTCGCCGGACACTATGGTCACGGGAATGGACAATCTAGACGAAAGTCCTTCTTTACCCAAGGTTGTCTCTCCCACCAACACTAGGCTCTGGGGCCCCAGATGTATCTGCGTTGTCTCTAGGCTCTGGGGCTTTTGGGGACACAGACACACAAGATGGCCTCCGAGGCCGCAATATACACAGAGTCCCGAGGTGCGCCTACGTTGTCGCTCCTGGGTAGATAGCTTAAACTGGTCCGTCCTCACAGACTCCTTAGGAGGATCGGCATCTGAGGACAGCAGGGTTTTGCTGCAAAGTAGGGACCGGACTAGGGAGTCCTTTCTCCCAACGAGCTTCTTGGAGCCGTTCTCGGATCCTTATATCAATCCGGGCGGCCAGAAGGATGTGGTCATCCAGGGTAGATGGTAGATCTCGGACGGCAAGCTCATCCTTAATCTTAGGAGACAGTCCCTGACAGAATGTAGCCACCATGGCCTCATTGTTGCACAACAATTCTCCCGCCAGGGTGCGGAAGTGGATGGTGTCCTTCCCTCAGAGGTGTCTCCCTGGCATAGGTTCAGCAAGGAGGCGGCTGCAGACGAGACTAGTCCAGGCTCCTCAAACACCATGCAAAATGTCCGTAGGAACCCCTGCAAGTCACATGTCTCTGGTCCTTGTCTCTTCCAGATAGGATTCGCCAATGCAAGGGCCCTGCTAATGAGGAGAGAGACGATGAAAGCGATCCTTGCGCCATCAGACGAAAATGCCCTTGCATACAGGCTAAAGTGGATCTGGCACTGGTTCAAAAATCCACGGCAGGTCCTTGCGTCTCCATCATAACGGTCAGGAAGTAGCAAAGAAAATCGGGGTTCAGCACTGCCGGAAGGGGAGTCAGAGGATCAGTACTGCCAGGAGGTGTAGTAGGAGGATCGGCAGCTTGCACCTCCAGCCGACGTGCAATAATGTTCAAGGTCTGGAGGAGTTGGTCCTGTTGAAACCGGAGGTCTAGCATATCCGCCCGCACCTCTTGTGACGTCATCATGGTCTTGGATTGACCAGCGGGGTCCATGGCCTGAGCGTACTGTCACGTTGGGTACGTGGACCCACTGGGCCGTACCGCCTTGACGGTATGGCAGCTGGCCAACAGGACACAGGTCACAGTCTACAGTTCGTAAAGTGTACCTGTGGTAGCTCAGACAGTAGCAAGACAGGCTCGGCTGGGACTAGGCAGCAGGCAAGCAGGCTCCAGGCATGGTGTAGCAAAACAAGCATGGTATACAGCACAGCACGACTTCAGACACAGTACTTGAAAAGGATAGCACGGGATACAGGCTACAGGCAACAGGAACGGGAAACTCTGGGAACTGGGAAACACTAGGAGACCATTTGCTTAGACAGACTAGGGTATGACAACAACGCTCAGCCATTGCAGGGAGGGGCACAGCGCTTGTTATAGCCCAGGGTGCTCTCGGAGCAATCAGCTCAATCTCCCACCTGTGTGCATTTTGGCTCCTTAGGTCTGGACTGAACTCGCAAGCTCCCCCTACTGGTCACTGTGGAACAGGACGGCCACATGTGCAGAGAGAAGGGCGTTAACTGGATGGAAGGAGTTCGTGGTCAGCGACCATGGACGTTACAGTAAGTTTGTTCCATTCCCTCCTCTGCGGGTTTTACGAATTCTTTCATTCTAAAATTTGGGATGATGTTCCTTCATAAAATGCATGAATGTGTTTGGCTACTGGGGTATCTAATTCCTGTATGATATCTTTAATGTGTTTTCTTATGCATCTCCTCAAATCCTTATTAGTCTTTCCAATATACGTAAATCGTCAGGTGCATATAGCTATATATGCTATCCCCTACGTGCAGCTATTAACAAACTCTTGTACCTGGAAAGACTGAACTGTTGAAGCACTCATAAAGTGTTTGACTATCTGTACTTTCTCACAGGCTTTACAATACCCACATTTAAAGGTGTTTGTTGGTCATCTAGTAAGCCATGTAACAAAAAAGGGAAAAAAAGGGGACCAAGGCGCTGCTAGTAATAATCAAGCATGGTATTCAACATAAATAGTATTTAATCGTAAAAGGGACTACGCGTTTCAACGCCGGACCGGCGTCTTCATCAGGTCAAGATTTTGACCTGCCCACACTATCTTGCCGCGTTTTTTGCTGCGTTTTTTGCCTGCGGCGATTGAGGACATCAGACAAAAACGCAGGAACGGCATGAACACTGCGGATTTTATGCAACACATTATATTGTGGAAAATCTGCATCGTATTACAGTCGCAGCCGAGTGGATGAGATTTAGGTGACACGATCCTCTATTCTTAGCGCAGCCCGGCCTCCTGTCATGACGTTTCATCCCATGTGACTACTGCAGCGGTCACATGGTCTACAGCGTCATCCCAGGAGGCGGGGCTACGTTCAGAAGAGAGAGATGCGTCACCTAAACTATGGCCGGGGTAAGTCTAAACTTTTTTATAAATTTAAAAAAGTGCCTTTTTTTTTTTTCTCATTTGTGATTTTTGCGGCAGAACCGCAGCATTTCCGTAACAGAGGAGCAGCGATTCCACAGAATAATTGGACATACTGCAGCTTAAAAAGCCACACTGCAGGTCAATTTTTTTTGCAGCGTGTGGATGAGATTTGTTCAAATCTCCACTCGGCTGCGACTGTAATACGCTGCGGATTTTCCACAATAAAATGTGTTGCATAAAATCCGCAGTGTTCATGCCTAGTGTGTTCCTACCCTAAGGCCGGATTTACACAAGCGTGTGCTTTTTGCACGGCAAAAAACTGGCGTTTTGCGCATGCAAAAGGTCCATAACATCTCTGTGTGGCAGCAGCGTATGATGTGTGGCTGCGTGATTTTGGCGCAGCCGCCATCATTATGACACTCTGTTTGTTTGTATGTTTGTAAACAGAAAAGCACGTGGTGCTTTTCTGTTTTCATTCATAGTTTATACTGCTGCGGAAGTGCTGGGCGTGATTCTCACGGACCCATTGACTTCAATGTGTGCGTGATGCGCGAACAATGCACAAATATAGGACATGTCGTGAGTTTTACGCAGAGGACACACGCTGCGTGAAAATCACTGACAGTCTGAACGGCCCCATAGAGTAACATAGGTCCGTGCGAGGCGCGTGAAAATCACGCGCGTTCCACGGATGTATTACACGGATGTTCGTCTGAATAAGCCCTAACAATAAGGCCCAGTTCACAGAGTTTTTGGGCCTTGATATTGACTCAGACACTGAGTCAGAATCAGCACCAAACAACTTCCAAAACCGCCTCCCATTGATTTAATCTGAATTCAATGGGAACCAGTCGCGGAAAAAAGAAAAGCAGCACGTCCTTTCTTGCCGCTGTTCCGCCCCTGACCTCCCATCGAAATCAATGGGAGGCAGAAAATGCATTTTTCGGTGCATTTTTTGTCTGCTGTCCTCAATTGCCGCGGGCAAAAAACGCAGCAAAAAACGCGGCAAGATAGTGTGGGCAGGTCAAAATCTGCCTCAAAATTCGGTGTGCGGTTCCAGGCGGTCGCGTGTGCGTGCGGTTGCGGGTGCGTGTGGTCGCGGGTGCACGCTCGCGGACGCTCGCGAGTGCGCACGCGCGGGTGTTTGACGGCCCCCATGACGAGTGGGGGGCCCGCAGCTCACGACATTCTTTTGGTGAAAAAAACTTTTTTTTTTCTACCAAAGGCAGTTGCCGGGCCCCCCTTTCAATTAGGTTTAGCCGGGCCCCTCACATCAGTACCCTTAATACCCCCCCTGATGGCGGCCCTTGGTAGCATGATATAGTGCTGGACAGAGTACCGTTGACAGGCGGTGCCACGGTAGGGGTTCCCAGAAAATTTAGCTGTATGGGGCCCTGAAATTCCTGATGGCGGCCCTGGGTCTATAAGCTAGTATGAGGATTGACTATCCATGAGTTCTATATTTTGAAAAATTTATCAGGACATCCACGCGCTTCATAAGTGAGCTTAAAAAGTGTCAGGGTAGAGTTTACTAACGTAATCCATGCCGACAATGTAGGAACCTTAGGATGTTTCCAATTCAGGAGTATTGTTTTTTTGGCATAGAATATAAGGAGAATCATAAGAGACCTAACGGCCACAGTGGGTATAAGTTCTTCCACCAAGGGTGTCCGACTAACGCCTTCGGGATGAATCCATTTTTTTACTTTTAATTTTCGTTTTTCACTCCCCGCATTCGAAGAGACATAACTTTTTTATTTTTCCATCAATAGAGTGGTGTGAGGGCTTATTTTTTGTGAGAGGAGTTGTAGTTTATTTTGGTACTGTTTATAGTTCCATATAATGTACAGGGAAACTGAAAAAAAAAATCTTTGCGGGCTGAAGTTGGAAAAAACTGCGAGTCCTTAATTGTTTTTTGGGTTTTGTTTTTACGGCTTTCACCGTGCGGTAAAAACGACAACTTTTTTTATTCTGTGGCTCAATACGATTACGGTAATACCAAATTTATATAGGTTTTTTTTAAAAATGTTTTGTGTCGCCAAATTTTGAGAGCCATAACTTTTTATTTTTTCACCGATTGAGCCATGTGAGGGCTTATTTTTTGCAGGACGAGCTGTAGTTTTTATCGGTACCATTTTTTGGTATGTGGAACTTTTTGATCACTTCTTATGAATTTTCTTTTGAGGGCTAAGGTGACCAAAAACAGCGATTTTGTCTTTCTACATTTTCCTTTATTACGGCGTTCACCATGCGCATCAAATAATGCTATATTGTAATAGTTCAGACTTTTATGGACGCAGCGATACCAATTTTGTTAACTTTTTTTTATTTTTTACATTACTTTAGGGGGAAAATGGGAAAAGGTTTTTTTATTGAATTTTTTATATTTTCACTACTAAAAACGTTTCTCTTTTTTTTTTTTACACACTTTATTAGCCACCCTAGGGAACTTGAACCAGCGATCATTAGATCAGTATATGTAACGTATTGCAGTATATTGTCATTTTTACAGGCATCTGTTAAGCCCTGCGGGGGGGGGGGGGAGGTGATGAGCTGTCGGAGAGGGACGCCCCCTCTTTTCAACGCCTCAGATGCTGCGGTCGCAATTGACCGCTGCATTTGAGGGGTTATACAGCCAGGAATAGCGCGATCGCTGCTACCGGCTGTTAGTACCGGGTGTCCGCTGTAAAATACAGCCGACACCCGCAGCATATGAAGCGTGCGCAGCGCTTGATCACGTACCAAACATCACCCCCTGCACCCGGACGTAATAGCACCAGGATTGCTCCTCCGCAGGGAAAGTGTAGCATTGATCTCTGCCAGACCTTCAGAGTATTCTGCATTGGAGTTGTAAGTCGGTGTCCTGGGGGAGGCTGTCTATAGATAGAATTTTCAAGGGCTTTATAAGAACCAAGAAGGGAGGCCTCAGGTTCAGTACAGGGATTAAAATATCTATGGGTAAACCACCACCAAACATATACCAGTTGGCTACCAAGGAAGTAGAGATATAAATTCGGGAAGGCCAGCCCACCATGCTCAGTAGGTAGTTGCAGTGTACTCAAGGCAATTCTAGGAGTACCCCCTGCCCAAATAAAAGATTTGAGATCCTTATCAATATTGGAGTACAGTGACAAAGGTAGCCATACTGGAGAATTGTGGAAGAGATATACAAATCTAGGTAGGGCCTTCATTTTGAACAGATTAGACCAGCCTGTGACTGTGAGAGGGAGGTGTTTCCATCTATCAAAGTCCACCCTGTGTCGCTGCACCACTGGAGTAACATTGTCATGTATAAAATTACCAATATTAGAGCTCGTCACTATACCCAAATAAGTAATTTTGTCTGCCCACTGTATCGGGGAAGGAAGTACGACACTCCTAGCCGCATCATCTATTGCCAGTACCAGAGATTTTGACCAATTGACACGGAGCCCAGAGAAGGAGGAAAATAAATTAAGCAAAGACAACAGTGCTTACAGAGATGGACCCGGATCATTGAGGAATAAATGTGCATCATCTGCATAGAGGGAGACATCCTCCTCCCTCTTCCCATCCTAAAGCCCCTTATACCAGGAGAGGCTCTTATAGAAAGCGCTAGTGGCTCAATGGTTAGTGCAAAAAGAGAAGGAGATAGCGGGCAGCCTTGCCTAGTTCCTCGGGCAAGTGTAAATGAAGGGGAAATATGACAAATGTGATAAATTAGTTTTAATAGTTGCTGTAGGTTGAGAGTACAACAACTGTACCCACCAGATAAATCTGGGGCCAAAGCCAAATTTGCCTAGCACAGACCACAGATAGGACCACTCCACCAAGTCAAAAGCTTTTTCAAGATCCAAGGAGGCAATAACTCTGGTGCCGCCTGGCTCTGCATTAGATAAGTTAGTGAAGATTCCCCCAAGATTAACATCAGTGGCCTTCCCTGGCATAAAGCCAAATTGGTCCGGATGAATAATATGAGATATAATCCTTTGTATACGCATCGCCAAAATTCTGGCTAATATCTTAATAGGAGTGAGATAAGTCGGTATGAGTCACAATGACGAGTATCCTTACGGGGCTTGGGAATCAGCACTACAAGAGTCCCTCTCATAAAAGGGGGGAGGGTAGTACCACCACTAAAGGATTGAAAAAAAGCAAGCAAATGAGGGGCAATCATGTCAACATGCAATTTATACCATTCTATGGGCAGACCGTCCAGACCCAGGGTTTTCCTTTTTCAGAAGGAACTAATAGCCTCTGTAACTTCCTCTATAGTCATATCAGCTTCCAAAAAATCTAAATCTTCACTGTCCAGGGTGGGGAATACAATGTTATCCAGGTAAATTTCCAGCTCAGATGGGTTATTTGAAACCTTAGATGAGTGTAAATTGGAGTAGAACTTAGCAAAGACTTCGTTAATGGCTAAGGGGTCACTGACACGCATTCCAGTAGACGAGGTCATTTGTAATATAGGATTGGGTGTGGTGTCCTCTCCAACCAAGTAAGTTAACAAGAGACCATTCTTGCCCCCTTGCTCAAAGACCCTCTGTTGGGAATACAGGGTTTTCTTCTTGATAACTCAGTAAGTAGAAGGTTATATTCACGTTGCTTCACCATGAATGTAGTAAAGGCCGAGGGGTCCCTAGTCCTAAAGTAATCCTCCTCAGCTACAGCCAGTTCAGCCTCTAACCCTATACATTGTTTAGCAAGTCCCTTTCTATGCTAAGATATTGCTCGTACAACTATACGCTTTGAAGGCATCCCACACCAGATTGCTATCAGTATACCCCAGGTTAGTATTACAGAAACCAGTAGATTCTAGTTCTAGGTTAGTTGCAACCTCTTTACAGGATAGCCATACGGGACTCATTCTCCATATTTTTTGTTTCGCAAGGGAATCCCAAAATTATCATAAGGGGAGAGTGGTCTGAGATACCCCGAGGGAGATATTTTGCGTCTACCACATATGCCAGAGAAGCATCCAAATGCCCGGTCGATTCTAGAAAAGGACCTATGAGTGTGTGTGTATGTGTGTGGGGGGGGGAAATTACATGAATAGGTTATGGACTGAGAGTTACGACTTCGCCAGACTTCCACAGATGTTAAGTTGCAGCTCAATTAGCTAAAGGGGAACCAGACCCTGGGACTTCCCCAAATTTATCTAATACAGAGCATAGCAAAAGGCTGAAATCCCCATGGATTAAAAGAAGAGCTGGGCCCAACTCAGCTACCAGCAGCATTATGTCAGTGAGCAATTAAACATCGGCTGGAGGAGGATTATAGACCCTAACAATGATAAAGGACGTAAAGTGGATCTGACATAATAACAAAATTAATCTGAAAGGCATAAACAATTAAACCAAACCCAACCCCATCCTACCCACCCCCCCGAACTCGAGACAGGTTTCAATCCCAAATGTAGCATATAGCAAAAAATATGAATAGAACTTTAGGTTATGCTTAAACAGTTAGTGAAAAAGGGGGGCAGCCCCCTTCCCTCAGAGTGCAATAAGGATACTCAAGTAGAAATTAGAGGCTCAATATTGTTACAACAAGAAATGTATGAGTAACACACCCGAGCCAGGATTTTCACAGTTGAAGACATCATCGAGGAAAATTCCAGTCCCCTCCAAAGTTAGGAACATGTTCCACGACAAGTAGTTAGTACCCTTGGATGGAATCACCCACCATCAATGGAGATATCATCAAGGAGAGTCAAAATCCTCAAATAAGAGCAAAGTCAAAAATAGGTGCCATGGTGTAGAGAAATTCCTGTCTGTTATAATCTCTCACAGCATAGGAAGACACGATACCTCAGAATTTGAGAAATCCGAGTCCATGACGTTCCAGCCAGGCAAAGACATCATCCGGCTTATTGAGGAATATTGTAGAGTCATTGTGCACCAATCTGAGTTTTGCGGGGTAAACCATAGAATAGATGATTTGTTTCTCCCTCAGACATTTCTTGGCCTCCGTAAAGCGCTGCCTCTGTTTTTGCACCTCCAATGAATTGTCGGGACAGACACTCACATTTTGATTAGTATGTTTTAGAGACCCCCCTTTTCCTTGCGAGTCCCAGCAATTTGTCTCGGTCTTTTGAAGTTTCGAAACTTGGCAATAAAAGTCTGCGGTGGCGCCCCAGGTGGCGAAGCTCTAGTCGGGATCCGATGTGCATGTTCCACACAGAACATAGGAGAAAAAGCAGTATTTCCAATTGATGACTTGAGACAATTTTCTAAGAACGCAGCTGTAAAGGATCTGCCAGACACAGCTTCTGTGTCGACGCCCGTGGTTAATCAATCTGCATCTGCTCCTAGGTCTGCTACCACTCAGGCTTGTAGGCTGAGGAGTGGGAGAACCTATCACAGCCTGGCCAGACGGTCTATGTATACCTTCATTTGCTTCTTGTCTTTGCCTGTGATTCTCTCTTGTTTCCTGGCTCTGCTGTTCCAGCTATTACTATTGACCTCTGCTTCATATTGACCCTGGCTTTACTGACTATGCTCCTGCTCTGCGTTTGGTACCTCGTACACTCCCGGTTTAACTCGGCTCGTTCACTACTCTTGTTGCTCATGGTGTTGCCGTGGGCAACTGCCCCATTTCCCTTAGCTTCTGTGTACCCTTGTCTGTTTGTCTGTCGTGCACATATTGAGCGTAGGGACCGTCACCCCGTTGTACGCCGTCGCCTAGGACGGGTCGTGCAAGTAGGCAGGGACTGAGTGGCGGGTAGATTAGGGCTCACCTGTCTGTCTCCCTACCCTGTCATTACATAATCACAGGCCCATTATATAATCACAGGCCCATATACCTTTTCTACCCTGGTTCCTACTACTATGGACCCCCTTGAGACCCTGGCTCAGCAAATGCAGGGTCTCTCTCTACAGGTCCAAGCCCTGGCTCAGAGGTGCGACCAGCGTGATGCTAACCAGCTAGTGCCCTCCATCTCACCTCTTCAACCCCATCTCAAGTTGTCTGACCGGTTTTCAGGGGACCAGAAGACTTTTTTCTCCTTTCGGGAGATTTGTAGACTCTATTTCCGTCTAAGGCCCCACTCCTCAGGTTCTGAGAGCCAGCGAGTGGGTATAATTGTCTCCCGGCTCTAGGACGGCCCCCAAGAATGGGCCTTCTCCTTGGCTCCTGACGCCCCTGAACTTTCCTCTGTTGACCTTTATTTTTCCGCTCTCTGGCTCATCTATGACGAGACTGACAAGACTGCCTTTGCCGAGAGTCAGCTGGTGACCTTACGTCAGGGTAAGAGACCCGTTGAAGAGTACTGTTCTGACTTTAGGAAGTGGTGTGTAGCTTCTCGCTGGAATGACCCTGGCTTGAGGTGCCAGTTTAGCTTGGGTCTGTCAAACGCCCTGAAAGACCTGTTAGTTAGCTATCCCTCTTCTGACTCTCTAGATCAGGTTATGGCTTTAGCGGTACGTCTTGACCGACATCTCAGGGAACGACGACTTGAACGTTTTTGTGCCTTCTCCTCTGGCTCCCCCATGATGGCTCCCGAGGTTCCGTTGCTTCGTTCTTCCACGGAAAACTCAGATGAACCAATGCCACTCGGGGCCTCCGTGTCTCCCCAACAACGTAGAGAGCTCCGCAGGAAGAATGGTTTCTGCTTCTACTGTGGGAATGACAAGCATCAAGTGAACAACTGTCCTAGGCGTAAGAATAAGCAGCCGGAAAACTTCCGTGCCTAAGTGACCATCGGGAAGGTCACTTGGGCGCACAGATATTTCCCATAAATATGAAACCTAATAAGATCTTGCTTCCCTTTCAGGTCTCTTTTGAGGGTAGGTCTGCCTTCGTGGATTCAGGGTCTTCTGCTAATATTATGTCTGTGGAATTTGCTATGTCTCTAGCTTTGCCATTGATTGATTTGCCTAAACCTATCCCGGTAGTGGGTATCGACTCCACTCCACTTGCTAATGGTTATTTTACGCAGCATACCCCTGTTTTTGAACTCATTGTTGGCTCCATTCATTTGGAGCAGTGTTCTGTACTGGTGATGCAGGGATTATCGTCCGATTTGGTTTTAGGCCTTCCCTGGTTGCAGATGCATAATCCCACGTTTAACTGGAGTACTGGGGATCTTACTAAATGGGGTAATGAATGCATGACGTCATGTTTTTCTGTTAATTCTATTTCTCCCCCTGAGGAGGTGAACACTCTACCTGAGTTTATTCAGGACTTCGCTGATGTTTTTTCTAAAAAGGCCTCCGAAGTGTTACCTCCTCATAGAGAATACGATTGCGCAATCGATTTGGTACCAGGAGCTAAGCTCCCTAAGGGTAGGATATTTAATCTCTCTTCTCCTGAACGTGAGGCCATGAGAAAATATAGAAATTAGGGGAAAGGGAATGGGATAAGGACGAGTGTGTGGTCTATTAATAAATAACCTTTAAAAGTATATTAAAATAAACAATTGTGATTAAGATGCCTGTGGTGCAAAGAGGTATGTGTGAAGGACCCCCAACTTCACATACCTAGGCCGATAGGATGGTATAACAATTATTGAGGCTGCAATATGAACTGCTGTGTGTATAGGTAAACTGCCTATATTGAGCAGGTACATGGGGTAAATGTACCTATATGCTGTCACTTAGTGTTGCTAAAGAGTTGGTATATCTAACTCTAAAACGGGGCTGGTGTGAATATTAAGCCCTGTATTGACCGTAGCAAAGCTCCAGCAGGATGAATGGGATGTCGCTGCTGAAAGATAGTGCTAGGTAAATGTGTGAAGCAATATAGTTGTGAGTACAAACTCTGACTGAATCGGCAGAGTGTGAGCACAACTGAGCGGCTAGCCCAGCTTGTGATGGAGAGCGGGTCAGCTCTGCAGGGAATCCCAGAGGACTGTCCCCAGGCCGGTTGGACAGCCTCGGGGAAATCCCTGAGGTGGACAAAGAGACGGAGCTGAGGTGAGGCGTCCCGTCTGGGTCTCGCCCAGCTGTCTGAGCGAGACACCGCAAGCTGACGTTCAGCTCTCGCGAGATGTCGCTAGTGTGCTGGCGAGGCGGCTGTCAACTCCGTACAGAGGCAGATTAAGCAGTAGGTGAGTATGAATTGCAGAATACACATGAGGGCCAGTATGTTGCACCCAGGAAGTATTTAAAAAGTGGCTAAGCACCCGACGTGCGTTTCGCCAGCATTCTAGCTTCTTCTAGGGGTGGGAGGCTGCCATTGACCAGCCCTATAAATAGGATCATAATTTGATTGACAGCCTGAACGCCCAATCAGAGACTAGACTCTGAAAAAGTATATAGAGTTATGCAGTTCCTATTGATACTATGGGAAACTGCATAGAGCTATGCAGTTCCTATTGATACTATGGGAAACTGCATAGAGAATTGCAATAATTAGTTGTACAATGCCATGTTCAGTTATATAATATATAAATAACACAGTATACGTCTTTTGAACTCTGAAAGAGAGGATGGTATATAGAGATTATTTATTCGAGAGCAGTGGGATGCAAATCCACTATACTCACAGGAAACAGCCAAACCCAAAATTTTCATTAAGTCCAGAGGGGTTGACTGTTCTCAGGTTAAAAATACACTCACTCTCTTTCTTAAGGAGTGGAAGGGGCAAATTTACATCCTCGGCGGGGTTGAAAGTACAAGGACAACGGTACTATACAATTTTAATTCACCCCCTTGGTGGCTTGTGCCTCCCTTTGGATTCTGCCTCTCTCCGTGTGGTCTCTCGGCTGCCTCCGAGTCTTTGGAGGTAGGGACTTTGCAAACAAATTCCGAGACGGAGCTGATTAAATGGAGGTAACTCTGTGGTGGCCATGGATATCTATTTTTGGATCTAGGTGGTAATAAATTTTGACCGAAATGGTCTAAAAATAGACTACCATTTACCCCTGATCTGAATGATGATTCAATCTAAAGGAAGCGTTAATAGCGTACTTTCGCCTCATTTTTGTTAAACTCAGATTGCATATAGATGAGAACGGGCATAAAACTGATATTTCAGCCCTTATTCTGATTATCATTTAGCTTGATGAAGTTTTTGTGCCAGCTTCTGATTAAAATCTAAAAAAAATATAGAGAACCGCAAGTGTGAACTGAGTCCAGCGGTTTCTGACACAAAACAAACAAATTTTGCTTAACTATATAGGTAATTTATCTTGCATGAAGGGAGATATACTAATGGGAATAATGTTATAATCATTTATGTGCTTGTTTCCTGGCCAGGAGATTTTTTTAAATAAATGTGTACATCCTGTTTGGAAAAAGTAATTCTATCCAAACTTTTATTTTTTTCTATATATTTATACTCTAAAATGTATTTAGAATTCAATAAAATATTTTTACATATTTCTTATTATCCCAAAGAGTGGCTGTCTTGTTTTTGGAATCTTTTTTCTTTTTTGTTTTGTATAGTGTAGACATTCACCTTATCCATATTTACTTACAGACTTATCAGTGCCTAACTAAATATGTAATAGATGGTCAAACCTAATTTATCAGAATGTTAAGCTGGGTGAGTAAAACAAAGTTAAAGTATGTTTACTTCATTGCAAACTCAATAAGGTACTGCCAAAAGATAATGAACTGAAAGAACTGTACAAACAGGCAAAGAACTTCTATAGACTACGAACTGGGCGACAGTTATTGTAAATTTGTTGGAAGCAATGTTACATGTAATCCGGGAATTTAGTATTAAGAGCAGAGGTATAACTATTATAGTTCACTGTTTTTAAAGGTCCTTTATGCAATTTTGCAATTATTTTCGGTTATTCAAGTTTTATGAGAACATTTTGTTTTGGGGTCACAGAACAATGACATGCCAATAATTGTGATTTGTGAAAGGTATGAGGTATGAGGAATGAGTTATAATTTACTATGATGTAAAGAGGAATTTCATTTAGGTTTGTTAGAGGTTTTCCATCAAAATATAAAAAATGGCCACATAACGGTAAATAAGAACTTAAAGAGGCTCTGTCACCAGATTTTGCAACCCCTATCTCCTATTGCAGCAGATCGGCGCTGTAACTGTAGCCTCTGGTGCCGATGGTGTCCTCGCTCGTCCGACACGATGCAGGACCTGTGGCAGGAAGTAACGTCACTGCGTGATCTCTCGAGAACACCCTGTGTGTCTGTGAACTGCAAGAAGCTGGGTGGTAACGAAGAGAAGTGGATGATGCTGATTCGTCAGCATCATACACTTCTATTCACAACGCCCAGCTAGTAAAAGAAGTAAAAACGCCCAGATGTAACGAACACAATACACGCCCAGTTGGACTTTAACTTTAAACACGCCCAGTTGTACTTTAGAAAGCCTCATTTGCATAAATATAAAAATGCTCATAACTTGGCCAAAAATGCTCGTTTTTAAAAAAAACAAACACGTTACTCTTATCTACATTGCAGCGCCGATCTGCTGCAATAGGAGATAGGGGTTGCAAAATCTGGTGACAGAGCCTCTTTAAAGCAGTTGCTTAAAGGGGCTGTCCTACCATTAAATATCATATTCACTGCAAAGATCATAAAAATAAAGAAAATCAACAATGTTTGCCATTTACATCCTGTTAAAAAGACAGTCTAGTTAAGACTTATGACATTTACTTACATAGTATGGCGCCACCTGGCATTAAAAGTGTATTGCAATGTGCACGTCCACCTAATATGCAGTCCCTCCCCCCACTTCCAGGTCTCTGTATAGTGATCTGTTCACTGCAGAGCGGCCAATAGAAATAGCTTTCTGCCTTGCTTAGGCCCTGTTCACTTTTTTGCAGGTGGAAAAATCAGGAATTTTGAGGCAGATTTTGACCTTCCTGCACTCTGATTGCCGCTTTTTTCGCTGCATTTTTCACAGCTTTTTTCGGCCTGCTGCCATTGATGGAAACACCTGAAGATAGGGCATGTCGCTACTTAGTACCGTGAGCATTTTTTTTACTGCTCGCGATAAAAAAAAATGCCTCCAAATCCCATTGAAATCAATGGGAGGTGATTTTGGTCATTTTTTGGTGCCGTTTCCGATGCGGTTTCCGCATCAAAAACAGCGCCAAAATACTCTGTGTGAACTACCCCTTAGTGTAAGCTATGGATGTCACACAATATATACCCTCAATACTCTGGGTCCCATGTTGCCTATCTGCAGGGAAAGTAAAAAGGGACTGTATTGTCAGCTGCCAAAGGGGGAAGTTGACAAATTTTGCTCAGAACCTCTCCCCCAGGAAAACAGATTAGCAGCTGCACCAAGAGGGACACATGGAAGAAAAAAAAAAGATGAGAAAAGGTATTTTTATGCTAGAAACACTTCAAATTACTTTTAGATTTGCTAACTATGTTTGTTTTAATTTGTCTAAACCAAGTCCAGACCATGTGAACATACCACAACACTGTCCAATCAAACCTGAGGGTCTGTGTAGAGCATATACTCTAAGGGCATGACCACACGTATCGGAATTGCTCTGGAATTCCGCTGCGGACAGTCCGCAGCGGAAATCCGCAGCGTACACATTTTTCCATTGCCTTTCACAGCTTTGTGGTTGGGTTCGTTTACACGTTGCGGACAATTCCGCTGCGTAGCATAGGCTGCGGAGCGGAATTTGGTGTCCGGAGCATACAATGGTTGTTGCGGACGTGTGGCGGACTGTTTGCGGACTCATTGCGGAATTTCTCCATTGACTTCAATGGAGAGTCAAAATTCCGCAATGAAGTCCGCAGATGTTATGTAGATGTTATGTGTGCTGCGGAGCGTATTGGTTTTACTAACATGACATTTCTTCATTCTGGCTGGACCTATGTATTTCTAGGTCTACAGCCAGACTGAGGAAGTCAATGGGGCTCCCGTAATTACGAGTGACTACGTGTGTGCACCCATAATTACGGGTGACTACGTGTGTGCACCCGTAATTACGGGAGCGTTGCTAGGTGACGTCAGTAAATAGTCACTGTCCAGGGTGCTGAAAGAGTTAAGCGATCGGCAGTAACTGTTTCTGCATCCTGGACAGTGACTACCGATCACAATATACATCAACCTGTAAAAAAAATAGAAGTTCATACTTACCGAGAACTCCCTGCTTCTTCCTCCAGTCCGGCTTCCCGGGATGACGTTTCAGTCCAAGTGACGGCTGCAGCCAATCACAGGCTGCAGCAGTCACATGGACTGCCGCGTCATCCAGGGAGGTCGGGCTGGATGCCGAAAGAGGGACGCGTCACCAAGACAACGGCCGGGTAAGTATGAAATTCTTTTACTTTCACTAGGGAAAGTGCTGTCTCTTCTCTCTATTCTGCACTGATAGAGAGAAGGGAAGTACTTCACCTCAATACGCAACAATTTAATGCCCATTTTGCAACTCAGATTCTGTGCGGCATGGATGCGGACAGTAGCGGAAGAATTCCACCACGTCTGGGCATGCCCTAAAGGAATCAAGGAAAAAGGCAGCACTCCAAATAAGTAGAAAAAATTCAAAACATTTGTTCAGCCAATGTACAAGCATTTCTAATGACCTTGTCGCCTACTTTATGTTGGCGAAACTACAGAATGCCGTTTGAGATTGAATAATCATAAATCAAGGATTGGTACTGGCAAGAGTGAGCCTTAGATTTATAATCATAGATCATGTTCCCCCATTAAAGCGGGGAGGAAACATAGAGCTTATTTTAAAACAAAGGGTCCACATGGTTTAAACAAAGATTATCCACTTCATATTTTCAGAAAGTAACTCCACTATTGATATTATTTTGATACTAATCGCAGATATATCTACTTGCCCATTTACCACCTGGTCAATATTATATTGAGTCAGCCGTTATAGGTAGAATGTGAATTGTATTTTATATTTAGTCAAATTGGGATAGTTACAATTTTTTTCTCTTCACAGCTATACATTGGAAAACAGCTGAGCACTCACTAACTGAGATGGACATGTCTGATATCTTACATTTACATTATCTGTTTTTTTTTAAAGATTGTTATGACAATACTGAAATGGTTGGGGAACCCATTCTACACTTGATACTATATTGGTCAACTTCTTTATATAATTCTCTAACTGGCCATCATTACTTTTTGTTTGCCATGGATTTTTTCCGCACACACACTAGTTATGTGAGCCCAGTTTTGATCCCATCTTAATCTTGGAGTGAGGGATATACACATTCCTAAGATGATGTTGCTGATCCAAGGGAAGATCGCTTTCCTGGGCACAGGAGCTAGATTCTCCTTTGTGGGTCTATCTAGAACTGAGTGAGTAGTGCTTATTATTGTTTTATATATTTACATGTCTGTCCACCTGTAGACAAGATTGTATTTACCCCTTTACGGCGAAGGGCGGATATATCCGTCCTATGCAGAAGCTAGTTCCCGCATAAGGACGAATATATCTGTCCTCTGATCGCGTGGGTACGGCCAGTGTACCCACGCGATCAGCGGCAGGAGCACGGCTGTTATACACAGCCTGGCTCCTGCCGCAACTGCCGGAATCGAAGCGCGCTCCGATTCTGGCAGTTTAACTCATTAGATGCCGCTGTCAATAGCAATAGCGGTATCTAATGTGATTGACAGAGGGATGGAACTCCCTCTGTCACCCCATCGGCGTCCCCGCAAAGAAATCATGGGGCACCCTTTGGTTTCCATGGCAGCTGGGGGACTAACAAAGGCCCCCAGGTTTGCCTTCAGCAACTGCCTATTAGGCCATGCCGGAGGCATGGCCTAATAGGCAATAATGCTCTGGTACACGAAGTATATCAAAGCATTAGATAAGCGATCAGTAGATCGCATGGTGAAGTCCCCTAGTGGGACTAAAAAACAATAAAAAAACAATTATTTTTATAAATGATTACAGTAAAAATAAAATCACTTTTTTCCCCTACTTTTTATTTAGTAAAAGTGTCAAAACAAATAACACATATGCATATATGGTATCCCCACGATCGTAACGACTCGAACAATAAAATTAACACAATTTAAACGCCGGACGAACGACGTCCAAAAAAAACAACGCCAAAATTATTTTTTTCTCCCATTACCCCCTTAAAAAATAACATAAAAGTTAATCAATAAGTTCCATGTACCCCAAAATAGTACTAATGAAAACTAATGAAAACTACACCTTGGCCCCCAGGTCTGCCATCTTTGCACTCTTATGAAGCGCTTCCTCCGGCAGGTCTTTGTGAGAGGCTGTCAGTATAACCATATACTGCAATACATTAGTATTGCAGTATATCATGCAAGCTCAAGTCCCCTAGGGGGACTAGTAAAAAAAAAAGTTAAATACAGTTAAATAAAGTTTTTTTAATGTATAAAAAAATAAAAATATTTAAAATATTTAAAGAAAAACCTTTTTCCATTGGAAATTTTTATTTTTACAAATTTAACATAACTGGCATAGCTACATCTGTAAAAAAACCGAACAATCACAATATAACATTTGTTAACCCGCTCAGTAAATACAGTGAAAAAAAAATAATGAAAATGCCAGAATGGCTTTTTTTTGGTCAATTTATCTCCAACAAAAAAGTGAAATAAAAAGTGAACAAAAATTCTAATGTGCTGCAAAATGGTACTAATAGAACAAACATAACCCCACAAGAAATAAACCATCATACCACTCAAAACAACAGAAAAAAAATATGTTATGGCTCTCAGAATATGCCCAGAAAATAAAAATTTTAGTTAGTAGTAAAACATAGAAAAAACCTATATAAATTTGGTATCGCCAAAATCGTATAAACCCGCAGAATAAAGTTAACATTCAGTTTTTACCGCACAGCAAATGCCGCAAAAACGAACTCCCCCCCAAAAAAAAAATGGAGGAATTGCTGTTTTTTTCTCCTTTTTAACCCCACAAATATTTTTTTCAAGTCTCCCACTACATTATAATGGTACAATAAATGATGTGGTAAAATCTAAATCTTGACACGCCCCCAAAAAAAGCCCTCATACGGCTATATAGATGAAAAAATGTTACAGGCTATGTACATCTTTGAAAGGCATTTTTTTTCTACGATCACACAGGATCCATCTGTAATCTATCACATCTAAGTTATTAATCACGCAGGACCCGCTTTCACTGAACCAGTCAGTCCCGCAGATCTAACGGGAACAGGATTTAGTGAGCAATACAGCTGCTCTCTATACAGGATACAAAGCAGCTTTATCTCAAAAAGCAATGGAGTTCACTGCCAGGAGGAGTTGGTCGTGACGTGACCGAAGGTCTCGCAGGTCTGCTTGCATGGCTTGTGACGTCGTCATGGACCAGCGGGGTCCCTGGCCTGGGCGTACTGTCACGGTCTGTGGGACCACTGGGCCGTACCGCCGTAGCGGGATAGCAGCTGGCCAAACAGAGTACCAAGTCAATGTCTATAGTTCAAGAAAGGGTACCTGTGGTAGCTCAGATAGCATCGATGATTAGGCTCGGATGGGACCTTGGCAGCAGACACCAGGCGTGGTGTAACACAGCAGACGTGATCGGCGACACAACATGACTCCAACTCTCTAAGGCACAGGAACAACGTAGCACGGGATACAGGATACAGGTAGCAGGTACGGGAACACTGAGAACTGGAAAACACTAAGGAACCATTTGCAAACACAACAACGCTCAGGCAATGAAGGAAGGGGCACGGCCCTTCTTATAGTCCAAGGTGAGTATGGGCTAATTTACTGATTTACTTCATGTGCTGGCTTTTTAAGGCCGGGCACGAGCGTGCGCTTGCACCCTACAAGACAGTAGAATGAAGCGGAAGTGAGCGCTGGCGTCTCCTGAGGAGGAGATGCGGGCCAGCGCTCACAGATCCATGGCTGCAGCCAGTGGCAGATTAAGTAGACAATTGGCCCTGGGCTGTTACCCAAACTTGGGCCCCCCTTCCGCACCGCCGCCCTGCCGCGCCGTAACTATTTTTAAAACTACCTTTTTGGGCAAGCATTAACAAATGGGTGTTACGATTCCCCTTGTTACAGGGCTGTGTCCCTACATACTGACAGTATCACACTGTGCAGGGACACATCCTCCTGACATGGGGAATTGTCTATCAGTCCTGGACTGCAGAAAGACTTTTTGTGAAATACAAGGATTTCCTATAATAAACATGTCAGGAGAAGTAACAGATTCTCTATAAATCTAGTGACTCACAGGTGACGACGTCTCAGATTCTAGTCGTTTTTTTCCTCTTTTTTTCTCCATCCGGTTCAGAGCTCATGACGACTTCTCCCGGCCATGACTCATTTCTGCAGAATTTGCCACTCGGACGTCTCCTCAATTTTGCAACATTTCCACACCTATAAACGAAAATAAACTTATCATGGTGCCACATACTGTACCCCTAAATATAATAGCACCAAACACTGTGCGCCTGAATATAATAATACCACACACTGTAAAACACCACATACACACAGCCCCCTGTACATAGTGCCACACACAGCCCCTGTAGATATTACACACACCCATAGATATCGCCATACACAGCCCCCTCTATATATCACACATCCCCCCATAGAGAGCGTTACATACAGCCCCCTATGGATAGTGCCATACAGCCCCCCTGTAGAGAGCTCCACACAGCATTCCCCCTCTTGTAAATAACACCAAAAAGCCCCCTATAAAGAGCGCCACACACATACCGCTGTGGATAGCACTACACAGCCCCCCCTTGTATATAGTGCTACACAGCCCTCCCCCTTTGTATATAGTGCCACACAGCGTTCCCCCTTGTATATAGTGCCACACAGCGCTCCCCCTTGTATATAGTGCCACACAGCGCTCCCCCTTGTATATAGTGCCTCACAGCGCTCCCCCTTGTATATAGTGCCTCACAGCGCTCCCCCTTGTATAGAGTGCCTCACAGCGCTCCCCCTTGTATATAGTGCCACAAGGCTATGTACACATTTAAAAACTTTATATTATAATTATGTATATATATATATATATATATATATATATATATATATATATATATATAATGTATGTGTGTGTATCAGTGTGATTGATTCATTTTATTAAAAAAAAAATTTTACTTTTTGAGATACAGCTGCTTTGTATCCTGTATCCGTCAGGTCAGCAGGGCAGACAGGATCAGTGACACGCAGGATCCACCTCATATCTATCACATCTAAGATTATAATTTAGCGCAGGGCCCGTTTCACTGATCCCGTCAGTCCTGCTGACCTGACGGATACAGGATACAAAGCAGCTGTATCTCAAAAAGTGTAAATATTTTTTAATAAAATGTAATTACAAAGTTGCACCAAACACACATTTTTATTAAAAATAAATAAAATAAAATATAATAACTGCTGAGAGCTCTATGGGGGAGGGGGAGAGTTATACTGCAAGGGGGTCTAACCATCTGACTGTAGGCAGGGGGCTCTAGGAATAATCGGGTCCTCAGTAGTCACTATACTGCAAGGGGGGGGGTTGAGCGTCTAACTGACTGAAGAGAGCTCCATGGGGGGACACAATTATCCCCCCATAGAGCTAGCTGCCGTCAGTTAGATGGTTAGCCCTCCTCTTGCTGCATAATCCCCCACCTAGCGTCGGCCAGTGACTTTAATGTTAGTTGGGCAGGAGGATAAACCGGCAGCCACTAACCTCAGCGACGGTGACCGCCCGCCCGGCTCTTCTCTTCCAGCTTCTCTTCCAGCTTTGAAGTAACAGAACAGCTGTCCGTTGCTGTTCTGTTAGCCCTTATTCACACGACAGGGTTTCCCGGCCGGGTGACGGCCGTTTATAAATCGGCCGTCACCCGGCTGCAGTAGGAACAATAGACCCCTAATGGGGCTATTCACACAAATTCAATACGAAACTTGGGCCCCCCTTCCGCACCGCCGCCCTGCCGCGCCGTAACTATTTTTAAAACTACCTTTTTGGGCAAGCATTAACAAATGGGTGTTACGATTCCCCTTGTCACAGGGCTGTGTCCCTACATACTGACAGTATCACACTGTGCAGGGACACATCCTCCTGACATGGGGAATTGTCTATCAGTCCTGGACTGCAGAAAGACTTTTTGTGAAATACAAGGATTTCCTATAATAAACATGTCAGGAGAAGTGACAGATTCTCTATAAATCTAGTGACTCACAGGTGACGACGTCTCAGATTCTAGTAGTTTTTTCCTCTTTTCTTCTCCATCCGGTTCAGAGCTCATGACGACTTCTCCCGGCCATGACTCATTTCTGCAGAATTTGCCACTCAGACGTCTCCTCACTTTTGCAACATTTCCACACCTATAAACGAAAATAAACTTATCATGGTGCCACATACTGTACCCCTAAATATAATAGCACCAAACACTGTGCGCCTGAATATAATAATACCACACACTGTAAAACACCACATACACACAGCCCCCTGTACATAGTGCCACACACAGCCCCTGTAGATATTACACACACCCATAGATATCGCCATACACAGCCCCCTCTATATATCACACATTCCCCCATAGAGAGCGTTACATACAGCCCCCTATGGATAGTGCCATACAGCCCCCCTGTAGAGAGCTCCACACAGCACTCCCCCTCTTGTAAATAGCACCAAAAAGCCCCCCTATAAAGAGCGCCACACACATACCGCTGTGGATAGCACTACACAGCCCCCCCTTGTATATAGTGCTACACAGCCCCCCCCTTTGTATATAGTGCCACACAGCGTTCCCCCTTGTATATAGTGCCACACAGCGCTCCCCCTTGTATATAGTGCCACACAGCGCTCCCCCTTGTATATAGTGCCTCACAGCGCTCCCCCTTGTATATAGTGCCTCACAGCGCTCCCCCTTGTATAGAGTGCCTCACAGCGCTCCCCCTTGTATATAGTGCCTCACAGCGCTCCCCCTTGTATATAGTGTCACAAGGCTATGTACACATTTAAAAACTTTATATTATAATTATGTATGTATATATATATATATATATATATATATATATATATATATATATATAATGTATGTATGTGTATCAGTGTGATTGATTCATTTTATTAAAAAATATTTTTTACTTTTTGAGATACAGCTGCTTTGTATCCTGTATCCGTCAGGTCAGCAGGGCAGACAGGATCAGTGACACGCAGGATCCACCTCATATCTATCACATCTAAGATTATAATTTAGCGCAGGGCCCGTTTCACTGATCCCGTCAGTCCTGCTGACCTGACGGATACAGGATACAAAGCAGCTGTATCTCAAAAAGTGTAAATATTTTTTAATAAAATGTAATTACAAAGTTGCACCAAACACACATTTTTATTAAAAATAAATAAAATAAAATATAATAACTGCTGAGAGCTCTATGGGGGAGGGGGAGAGTTATACTGCAAGGGGGTCTAACCATCTGACTGCAGGCAGGGGGCTCTAGGAATAATCAGGTCCTCAGTAGTCACTATACTGCAAGGGGGGGGGGGGGGTTGAGCGTCTAACTGACTGAAGAGAGCTCTATGGGGGGACACAATTATCCCCCCATAGAGCTAGCTGCCGTCAGTTAGATGGTTAGCCCTCCCCCTTGCTGCATAATCCCCCACCTAGCGTCGGCCAGTGACTTTAATGTTAGTTGGGCAGGAGGATAAACCGGCAGCCACTAACCTCAGCGACGGTGACCGCCCGCCCGGCTCTTCTCTTCCAGCTTCTCTTCCAGCTTTGGAGTAACAGAACAGCTGTCCGTTGCTGTTCTGTTAGCCCTTATTCACACGACAGGGTTTCCCGGCCGGGTGACGGCCGTTTATAAATCGGCCGTCACCCGGCTGCAGTAGGAACAATAGACCCCTAATGGGGCTATTCACACGACCGATTTTTTGACGGCCCGGCAAACCTGGCCGTCAAAAAATGGGACATGCCCTATTTTCGGTCGTTTATCCGGCCGCCCGGCTCCCATAGAAGTCTATGGGGCCGGGTAATACACGGCCATCACCAGAATGTGTCCCGAGTGATGGCCATGTATTCCGTCGCTCGCGCTCTCTCTCCTCCTCCTCCTCACAGTGCAGAGTGCATGTGAGGAGGAGGAGGGTCTTTTTTTGCTCCCTGTAGGAGTCGGAATCCCCAATCCCTGGCTGGGGATTTGGGATTCCGCTACAGGAGAAGTGATTGACTAAACTGTCCATATATGGACACAGCGACGTCACTCACTTCTGAAGCGGAATCCCCGACTCTATGGCCGGGGATTCCGCTACAGGAGAAGTGAGTGACTACACTGTCCATATATGGACACAACGACGTCACTCACTTCTGAAGCGGACTCCCCGACTCTATGGCCGGGGATTCCGCTACAGGAGAAGTGAGTGACTACACTGTCCGTATATGGACACAGCGACGTCACTAACTTCTGAAGCGGAATCCCCGACTCTATGGCCGGGGATTCCGCTACAGGAGAAGTGAGTGACTGCACTGTCCATATATGGACACAGCGACGTCACTCACTTCTGAAGCGGAATCCTCGACTCTATGGCCGGGGATTCCGCTACAGGAGAAGCGAGTGACTACACTGTCCATATATGGACACAGTGACGTCACTCACTTCTGAAGCGGAATCCCCGACTCTATGGTTGGGGATTCCGCTACAGGAGAAGTGAGTGACTACACTGTCCATATATGGACACAGCGACGTCACTCACTTCTGAAGCGGAATCCTCTACTCTATGGCTGGGGATTCCGCTACAGGAGAATTGAGTGAGTACACTGTCCATATATGGACACAGCGACGTCACTCACTTCTGAAGCGGAATCCCCAACCCCGTGGCCGGGGATTCCGCTACAGGAGAAGTGAGTGACTACACTGTCCATATATGGAAACAGCGACGTCACTCACTTCAGAAGCGGAATCCCTGACCCTGTGGCAGGGAATTCCGTTACAGGAGAAGTGAGTGACTACACTGTCCATATATGGACACAGTGATGTCACTCACTTCAGAAGCGGAATCCCCGACCCTGTGGCAGGGAATTCCGCTACAGGAGAAGTGAGTGACTACACAGTCCATATATGGACACAGTGACGTCACTCACTTAAGAAGCGGAATCCCCGGCCCTGTGGCCGGGGATTCCTCTCCAGGAGAAGTCAGTGACTAAACTGTCCATATATGGACATTGAAGTCAGTGACTTCTCCTGTAGGGGGGGGGATGGGTGCAACCTACAGGGGGCTGTGTGGCATTACCTACAGGGGACTTGGTGGCATCACCAACAGGGGACTTGGTGGCATTACCTACAGGGGGCAGGGTGGCATTATTTACAGGGGACTTGGTGGCATCACCTACAGGGGGCAGGGTGGCATTACCTACAGGGGGCAGGGTGGCTTTTCCTACAGGGGGCTGGGTGGCATTACCTACAGGGGGCTGGGTGGCATTACCTACAGGGGGGCTGGGTGTCATTACCTACAGGGGCCTTGGTGGCATTACCTACAGGGAGCTGGGTGGCATTACCTACAGGGGGCTGGGTGGCATTACCTGCAGGGGGCTGGTTGGCATTACCTACAGGGGGCTGGGTGGCATTACCTACAGGGGGGCTGGGTGGCATTACCTACAGGGGCCTTGGTGGCATTACCTACAGGGAGCTGGGTGGCATTACCTACAGGTGGCTGGGTGGCATTACCTACAGGGGGATGGGTGCAACCTACAGGGGGCTGTGTGGCATTACCTACAGGGGACTTGGTGGCATCACCTACAGGGGACTTGGTGGCATTACCTACAGGGGGCAGGGTGGCATTACCTACAGGGGGCAGGGTGGCATTATTTACAGGGGACTTGGTGGCATCACCTACAGGGGGCAGGGTGGCATTACCTACAGGGGGCAGGGTGGCTTTTCCTACAGGGGGCTGGGTGGCATTACCTACAGGGGGCTGGGTGGCATTACCTACAGGGGGGCTGGGTGGCATTACCTACAGGGGCCTTGGTGGCATTACCTACAGGGAGCTGGGTGGCATTACCTACAGGGGGCTGGGTGGCATTACCTACAGGGGGCTGGGTGGCATTACCTGCAGGGGGCTGGGTGGCATTACCTGCAGGGGGGGCTGGGTGGCATTACCTACAGGGGGCAGGGTGGCATTACCTACAGGGGACTTGGTGGCATTACCTACAGGGGACTTGGTGGCATTACCTACAGGGAGCTGGGTGGCATTACCTACAGGGGGCTGGGTGGCATTACCTACAGGGGGCTGGGTGGCATTACCTACAGGGGACTTGGTGGCATTACCTACAGGGAACTGGGTGGCATTACCTTCAGGGGGCAGGGTGGCATTACCTACAGGGGGCAGGGTGGCATTACCTACAGGGGGCTGGGTGTCATTACCAGCAGGGGGCTGGGTGGCATTACCAACAGGGGGCTGGGTGGCATTATCTACAGAGAGCTGTGTGAGGCAACAAATTTAAATAATATTCATCCGATTTTAAAACGGACAGGGAAAAATACGGATGCAAAACGGGTCAAAATCGCCTGTTAAAAACGGCAACACGGGCCGGAACGGAATCGGAACGGATGCAAAACGGCCGGGAAAAACGGCCCAAAACGGCCGATTTTATCGGCCGACACTCGGACCCTGTCGTGTGAATGAGGCCTTACTCAATGGCAGCGCCCGAAGTGTCAGAGAGGCGTGTCCTAAGCACTAGCAGACGTGCTTAACACCTGCTACCTACCCCTATCCCGGCCAATTCCCTGCTCCTTCTCCTCATCTCCGTAGCGGCAGTTAGCAGCGCTAGCGCGCTGAATAGTTTTACAAGACTATGTGCGGTTCGGGCTGCCATGGGCCCCCTGGGAGCCTCGGGCCCCGGGTGGCCGCCAGAACCGCCCATATGATAATCCGCCACTGGGTGCAGCCGTCGGGAGGTGAATAATCCCCATGGTCCGTGGCTATGGCCATTACATGCTTCACATTACAAAAGAGACAATGAGAATTAGAAACGTTTTGGTGGTTTCCTAATCTTTTTGTGTCCAAGGCCTGTCAAATGTAAAAAGTGTCACTTTCCAGATGGATCAAGGAGAGAATCTCTGAAAAATATATTGACCTTGGTTTTGATGTGCCATGTCGATAAGAAGAAGCAATCTTCCACTTGAATTTATATGCACAGCAGCTACATGGAGTAGTAACGATCGTTCTTCCCCATTACCGAGGAATGCCCATCATGAATGGAGCTGACAAACGCTGATCGATGTGCTATATCGTCAATCAGCGCTTTTTTTCCTGGTCACTATTGGGCTGTCTAAAAGGACTATAAGGTAAACCCGCTGTGTAATCTGATGACCCTAATGGAGTAAATACTGCAGACACATACCAGTGAGCCAGCATCTCATAGCCCTTAACGGAATTATACACATAGTTAGTTATATTAGGGATTCTTAGTACTAAACCTAAAAAAGGTAACAACTGTCCCTACCTGCCATTTATTCCAGGGACAATTGATCCAATTGATTTATAATGGGGCCTGTCGTGTTTCTGTTGGGATTCCAGTGTTTGTTATGGCAAAAATAGCATTGCAGAATGCAAACATCAATGAGACCGGAGCCTAAATGTGGCAATTTGCATTACATCACCCCAACACCACACCCCTTATTACCCCCATAAAATTGGCTGATAATTTATGATGCAACCTTACTTCTAGCATTGGCTCAAGACTCATTGCAGTGGCGGCTAAAGGGACTGGCAGACAGCGCTGGATTGCGGGGAGGTGAGTACGTCACGGAGGGGAACGATATACTGAATTATTTTTTTTAGACGTTCCTGTCCTACCTGCATGAGGAGAAGACTAACCCTGCTGCTCAAACTGGATGCAAGGGAGTAAATCTCATATTTTACCGCTTAACAGACCATTAATTTTTTTCTTTTTTTTTAAAGCTGCCTGTGTTAGTCACTCTATTTTACACTTTACATCATAATCATCTGATATTACCACTAGGTGGCAGCATTTACATGTATAAAACAAATAGCACAATTCATGATTTCAGTAGTTCCTAAACTTAGCACACAAACTTATAAAAAAGAAAGACTGCAGAAGCGATTTAGGAACCAAAAGAGAAAATTAAACTGCTTCTTTTCTGTATGCTTTCATTTTATGTATAAGCTTTAAGGGCAGCTGAAACTGCCTCATAGCTAAAATATACATCGAACAGACAGACAGACAGACAGACAGACAGACAGATAGATAGATAGATAGATAGATAGATAGATAGATAGATAGATAGATAGATAGATAGATAGATAGATAGATAGATAGATAGATAGATAGATATGAGATAGATAGATAGATAGATAGATAGATAGATAGATAGATAGATAGATAGATAGATAGATAGATAGATAGATAGATAGATATGAGATAGATAGATAGATAGATAGATAGATAGATAGATAGATAGATAGATAGATAGATAGATAGATAGATAGATTTTTGTAGTGTTTTTGCCATGAATCAAGGGAAAAACCGTGACAGAACTGCATTGTGTATGTCCTGCAAAAGGACCTGCAGACATAAGGTCACATGACCTTATGTCTGCAGCTCTTGTTACTATTTAGAGACCTGCAGGTCACATGACTGCAGCTCCTAGTATAGCAGCAAGAGGGAAGAATGAGCTGCTATGTAAGTATAAGGGGATGGATAAGTTTAAGGGGTCTGTATTTAGGGTGTTTGGTCTGGGGTCTGTATTAGTTTAAGGAGTCTGGGGTCTGTATTTATGGGGGTTTGGTCTAGGGTCTGTATTTAAGGGGTCTGGTCTGGGGTCTGTATTAGTTTAAGGAGTCTGGGATCTGTATTTAGGCGGTCTGGTCTGGGGTCTGTATTAGTTTAAGGAAACTGGGGTCTGTATTTAGGGGGTCTGGTCTTGGACGTGTATTAGTTTATGGGGTCTGTATCTAGGGGGCCTGGTCTGGGGTCTGTATTAGTTTAGGGGTCTGTATTTAGGGGTTCTGGGGTCATTATTAGTTTAGGTGGTCAGTTCTCGGGTCTGCATTTAGGGGTTTGGTCTGAGGTCTGTCTTTAGGGGGTCTGGTCTAGGGTCTGTATTCATTTAGGGTGCTTGATCTGGGGTCTATTTGATTAGGGGTCAGTTCTGGGGTCTGCATTTTAGGGGTTTCGTCTGCGGTCTGTTTTTAGGGGGTCTGGTCTAGGTTCTGTATTCATTTAGGGTGCTTGTTCTGGGGTCTGTATTTGTTTAGGGGGATCTGGTCTGGGGAATTCAATAGTTTAGAAGGTCTGGGGTCTGTATGTGTTCGAGGATCTGGCTTGGGGTCCATATTTATTAGTCTGAGTAAAAGTTCATCAGTATAAAGACCCGGTCCGTGCCCATACAATTGATTTAATGTATGGACCTGGGCCTTGGTGTCTGAATTTTTATGTTTCTATAGAAGCTGGAAATGGCTGCAGAACCGAGGGGCAAAGATGTCTCATCAGGAGAAGTCACCATAACGGTCTATGTCAGATGTAGAAGAAAAGAAAAGAGAACAACTCCCATCAGAGAAGACATCACTGGATCTATAGAGGATCTATCCCCTCTCCTGACGTGTCTGTTGTAGGGAAGCCTTGTATTCCACATAAAGTCTTTGTGTAGCCCAGGACTAGAGATGAGCGAACCGGGACAACCGAACCCGGTTTCGGTCCGAACTTCCGGAAAAGTTCGGTTCGCAGCGAATCCGAACTTCACCGGGTTCGGCCGAACCCGTTTTGACCGAACCCGGCTACATTTTGGCGCCTGCCACATGTTACATCTAAAATGGAGGATTTCACAAGATCACCTGACATCACGCTACCCCATAATGCCTATGCACGGAGCTCAGCGGCAGTTTTACAGACAGGAGCTGTAGGGATAGCATCTCTGTGCAGTAAGGGAAAGCTTTAGGAATCAAAAAGGCAGGAATCCAGCAATCGAAGGGGCTCATCCACTACTCACTACTCAGCCAGTGTGTGAATACGCTTTTATAAGGGGCTCATCCCCATTGCATCCAACTTGCAATACAGGCAGGCTTTGTAGTACTAAAACGCCCAGCATTCCCTGAGTGCACTGCAGCGTGGCTGATAGAAATTCTCATTCATTGCCATTTGCAAAGCCAGTGTCAGTGTGTGAATACGTTTTTAGAAGGGGCTCATCCCCGGCCATTAACAGAACAAACAAATAACAATACAACTTGCAATACAGGCAGACGTTGTAGTAGACGTAGTAGTACTACAAGGCCCAGCATTCCCTGAGTGCACTGCGGCGTGGCTGATAGAAATTCTCATTCATTGCCATTTGCCAAGCCAGTGTCAGTGTGTGAATACGCTTTTAGAAGGGGCTCATCCCCGGCTGTTATCAGAACAAACAAATAACAATACAACTTGCAATACAGGCAGCCTTTGTAGTAGTGGTAGTAGTACTACAAGGCCCAGCATTCCCTGAGTGCACTGCGGCGTGGCTGATAGAAGTTCTCATTCATTGCCATTTGCCAAGCCAGTGTCAGTGTGAATACGCTTTTAGAAGGGGCTCATCCCCCAGGTTTTGATTCAGCTTGCTGCACTCCAGCAGTGAAATGTTTGGGAAAAAAAAGGTTGTGAAAGGACAGGGTAGAGGAAAAAACACCTATGCCGTCTCCTCTTCCAGTCCAAATGTTGGATCTGTTGGTGCCAGACCCAGTACCAGCATTTGTGGCACAAGACATGTGCCCAGTTCCACTAGTAGCAGCTGCCATGTGCCTGCTGGTAGTAGTAGCAGTATCAGCAAGCCAGACTTGTCCATCTCCTCCGGTGGGCGGGTTACTTCAGACAATACGGCCATTGTGGACTGGTTGGCTGGCTCGCGGTCACCTCAGCAGGAAGACTCTGACGATCTGGCTTCAAGCCAGGTTTCGTTGGATTCCAGATCCTCTACAGTTCCTTGGCACAGTGACAGTAGTAATATAGGTATTTCTAGCGTTTCCATTCCATCATCTATGTCTTCACTCCCCCTTCCTAGCGGGAAGCCATCTTTCCTGAGAGTCCTTAGAGACATCTCCTCGGGTGCGAAGGAAGATACTGAACAACATAGGGATGATGATGATTTGTTTTCCGCGAGTCAGCCAACGGAGTGTGTTGCGGCGGTGGTGGAGGTGGAAGTGGTGTCCGAGACGCATAGCTGCATTAGTGGGGGTGTTGGTGGTGGTAGCCGTGGTGGCAGACGCAGTAATGAGGGGGGCATGGAGCCCGCCATGATGTCACATCACATTCACAACACAGTGACAGAAGTGACGGGGATGATGAGGAAGGCTATGATGATGATGTTGTTTTAGACAGGACGTGGGAACCAGGTGACGAGGTGATGACGGCGTCAGAGGAGGAGGGTAGTAGTGGCGGCACTGGCCGTGATAAACAGCCAAGCCGAGGTAGGGGCAGAAGTCAATCTGAAAAACGTTGCAGCGGTAGGGTCAGCTCAGGAGCCGGTGACGGCGACACTGATGCTGGTGTAGGCTCCTGAAAAAAGCCTGCCAGACAAGGGGCAAGCTCGGGTGGTGGTGGACGTGGTACTACCTCTTTACGGTACTCTGCCGTGTGGCAATTTTTCTGTACCTTCCCGGAGGACGAAAACATGGCACAGTGCCGTAGCTGCGTGGGCAGGGCAGCAATGTAGGAACTACCGCTCTACGTAAACACATGGAGCGGCATCACAAGGCCATGTGGGACAATCGACATTCCCCACCATCATCATGTACATCTAATGAAGACCCCTCTGCAGCTGCTGCTGCTGCTCTGACTCCCTGTCATCTAAGTAGTAGCCAGGCCTTATCCACCATGTCGTTGTCATCATCATCATCACTGTCATCTAGTGCTCCTCCTACGTCCCGTCAGTTATCCATTACGGAATCGTTGTCCAATAAGCAACAATATATACCCAGTCATCCACTTGTCGTGCGGCTTAATTCACACCTGGCTAAGTTGTTGGTGGTGCAGTCGCTGCCGTACCACCTGGTCGACTCCGGCTTCAAGCAATTGATGGCGTGCGCTCAGCCTAGGTGGTGAATACCTAGCCGACATTACTTCTCCAAAACAGCTGTCCCTGCCTTGCACAAGCATGTGGAGGAAAAGGTGTGCCAGTCTCTGCAATTATCCGTGTGCAGCAGGGTAACATGCCACCGTCGACACGTGGAGCAGCAACTATGGGCAGGGACAGTACATGTCTTTCACGGCCCACTGGGTCAATATTTTGCAGTCCGATGCACCACCGCAGCAATGCCAGGCATTACCACCTCTACGCTTGTATCTTTTTGGTTCAACTCCGGACACCAGGCGCCTACCATCCTCCTCCTCCTACTACTCCTCCTTGCCTTCCTCCTTGGAGGTCTTCCCGTCCCTGACAGGACACAGCATATCTTCCACTCCTCCTCCCTCCTCTTTTCATAGGTGCAAGGTGAAGCGCCACAACGCTGTCTTACACCTGCTGAGCCTGGGCGAGAAAAGCCACACAGGGCAGGAGCTGCTGCTGTGCATCAAGGAGGAAATCGCACGCTGGCTGTCTCCTCTGAAACTCACACTGGGCAATGTTGTCTCTGATAACGGGAAGAACGTTGTGGCTGCACTGCGTCTAGGTCACCTGACACACGCTCCTTGCATGGCACATGTGATCAATCTGGTCATAACACGCTTCTTAAAGTCATATGTTGGTTTGAAGGGTGTGCTGGCCATGTCCAGGAGGGTTTACGTTCGCTTTAGACGTTCGGATGCATTTAAGCACGCCCTCCTGGACTTGCAGCGTCAAAACAATCTCCCAGAACACAGCCTGATTTGCGATGTTCCAACACGCTGGAATTCCACCCTGCACATGTTGGACCGTCTGTACGAACAGCGGAAAGCCGTGAATGATTTCCTGATGCAGCAGACGGGCAGCGTTTGGAGCCAGTGTAATTTCGAGCTCAGGCACTGGCAGCTGGTTAGAGACGCATGTCGCGTTTTGAGGCCCTTTGAAGAGGCCACACGATTTGTGAGCCGTGACGCTAGCGGAATGAACGATGTTATGCCGCTGATATTCATTATGGAGCAAACGCTCACAGCGATGATTCAGCAAAGGATGGAGGAAGGATCACATCTGGCTATGGATGTTGAGGAGGAGGAGGAGGATGAGGAAACAGGACCTGAAGAGGAGCTGGATTTGGAGATGGAATCACAGGAAGGGATAGGGGACGAGGCAGCCGCACAACATGACAGTGATGGTGGTGATGACGAGTCTGATGACGACCTTGATGATGGACAACCATGGCAGTATGGGGCGGAGATGGAACCAACCGGGCCCTCTGAAACGCTGGCCAGGATGGCGAGCTGTATGCTTCGTTACTTGCACGCTGACTGTCGTATTGTTAGCATGAAGCAAAGAGATGAGTACTGGATAGCCACACTTTTAGAGCCTCGGTATAAAGCCAGAATGGGGGAGTTTTTTGCGCCTTCCGAGAGGGAGGCAAAATTGGCTTATTATCGAGAGAAGCTATGCAGCCAGCTTGTCACGGCTTTCAAACGGCAAACACCTGCTGCAAGCATGTCTGACCGGGGGGCCTCTCTCCGCTCCATACTCTCTCATCGTTCCACCGCCTCTGGCAGAGCTGAATTGGCAGCAGCAGCCAATTCAGTTTGGAAAATATGATGACAACATTTTTACATCCAATACCCCGACCTGACACACATCGTAGTCACCAAAGGGATGTTCACCATCACCAGGTGCAGCACCTAAACAACCAGGTTCACTCGTACCTGGACTGTGCCCTTTCTCCGTCAGAAATGCTGATCCCAGACCCCATGGACTTCTGGGTCATTGGCAAGAACTGGCCCAGTTTGTCATGGGTGTACTGTCTTGTCCACCCTCCAGTGTAGCGTCAGAGAGGGTATTCAGCGCGGCCGGGGGCTTCGTCACCCCTAAGCGAACAAGATTGTCCGCCAACAGCTTGGAAAATCTCACGTTTCTGAAAATGAATCAAGCGTGGATCGGTGAGGATTTTAAAACCCCTGTGCCTGATGCCACTGATTAGATCTGACATTGCTGCTGCTGCCGCTGCCGCCTGCTACTGCCGCCTGCTACTACGGGATTCTGTCCTGTCCACTCTTTTTTTAATGTGCCGCTGTTGGTGCTGCTACTACTTCTACCACCAATCCACCCCCAGTGCCGTCTGCTACAAGCAGGCCTGCCCCACCACAGGGCTTTGTCCTGTGACTGTCCAGTCTCTTTTTTTAATGTGCTGCTACTACTACTACTACCACCCTTGCTGTCTGTGTTGGCTACCTCTACTACCACCAATACACCTCCACTGCCGTCTGCTACATGCAGGCCTGCCCCACCACAGGGCTTTGTCCTGTGACTGTCGTCCAGTCTCTTTTTTTAATGTGCTGCTGCTACTACTACCACCCTTGCGGTCTGTGTTGGCTACCTCTACTACCACCAATACACCTCCACTGCCGTCTGCTACAAGCAGGCCTGCCCCACCACAGGGCTTTGTCCTGTGACTGTCGTCCAGTCTCTTTTTTTAATGTGCTTCTACTACCAGTCTACCACCCTTGCTGTCTGTGTTGGCTACCTCTACTACCACCAATACACCTCCACTGCCGTCTGCTACAAGCAGGCCTGCCCCACCACAGGGCTTTGTCCTGTGACTGTCGTCCAGTCTCTTTTTTTAATGTGCTGCTGCTACTACTACCACCCTTGCTGTCTGTGTTGGCTACCTCTACAACTACCAATACACCTCCACTGCCGTCTGCTACAAGCAGGCCTGCCCCACCACAGGGCTTTGTCCTGTGACTGTCGTCCAGTCTCTTTTTTTAATGTGCTGCTACTACCAGTCTACCACCCTTGCTGTCTGTGTTGGCTACCTCTACTACCACCAATACACCTCCACTGCCGTCTGCTACAAGCAGGCCTGCCCCACCACAGGGCTTTGTCCTGTGACTGTCGTCCAGTCTCTTTTTTTAATGTGCTGCTGCTACTACTACTACCACCCTTGCTGTCTGTGTTGGCTACCTGTACTACCACCAATACACCTCCATTGCCGCCCGTCTGCTACAAGCAAGCCTGCCCCACCACAGGGCTTTGTCCTGTGACTGTAGTCCAGTCTCTTTTTTTAATGTGCTGCTACTACTACTACCCTTGCTGTCTATGTTGGCTACCTCTACTACCACCAATACACCTCCACTGCTGCCTGTCTGCTACAAGCAGGCCTGAGGCCTGCCCCACCACAGGGCTTTATCCTGTGACTGTTGTCCAGTCTCTTTTTTTAATGTGCTGCTACTACTACTACCACCCTTGCTGTCTGTGTTGGCTACCTCTACTACCACCAATACACCTCCACTGCCGCCTGTCTGCTACAAGCAGGCCTGAGGCTTGCCCCACCACAGTGCTTTGTCCTGTGACTGTCCAGTGTCTTTTAATGTGCTGCTACTACTCACCCTTGCCAATAAAAAGGGTCAATTTTTGGAGGGCTTGTGAAAAGCCATTGCTTGTTGCTTTTACATCCATGTATGGAAGAACCCCGGCAGGTATCTGCCAAAAAAAGGGTACATTTTTGGAGGGCTTGTCAAAAGCCATTGCTTGTTGCTTTTACATCGATGTATGGAACTCTTTTATTATAAAAGTAAAAAAACATAACAACAACATCAGCCGATGTAAACCATAACCAAAATACAACATATACAAACATAAACATAAGACATTATATACATATTTTTAAATACATCACTGTATTCCTCCATGTTCCCGGACTTGGCCAATTCCTCAACCAGCTACACTCATCCACATTCAACTTTTTTCGTATCCCCCGCCACCTCTCAGTATCCATTTGCCCCCACTCACTCCCTTCCGTACTCATTTGAAACAATCAGCCAGAATGTGTCAAACCCCCCAACGTTCATACCCATATTTATATACAACATACTTTAATCTTTACACCCACATATACATAAGAATATATATACACCTATATACACCTCCACCTATATACCTATATATATATATATATATATTATTATTTTATTTTTTTTTCCTTTTTTTTTTCCTTTTTTTTATTTTTTCCTCAATATATATACTAACCCTAACTCTAACTAACCTAACCCTTCACCACACCAGGCCAACACCCCGCCTCATGTCCCCTCACGTCCGCTTAGTCCTGATGCTGGCCTCCGCCACCACACCGTAGACCTCCCACTCAGACCCTCTCCCCATGTCCTCTCATGTTCTGCATAGTCCGGGCCCGAGCGGGAGAAAAAATTTAAAACAATATAATCCTCCCCACACCTCCCCATTCCCCCACCCAACCTATCTAAACCCCTGTCACTCTCCCTCGCATATACATAACAACAACAAAAAAACAAAAAAAAACACAACCCGAAAGCACCAAGTTCGGTTCCTGTAAGCCTTTATACTGCCTTTATGTACTGAAAACAAAAAACTCTGCCGTGCACAATCCCAGCCTACCACCAGAAAGAGGAGAAAGAGACCCACCCGACCCCCCCGGGGATAGGATCGACCCACGCCGACACCTTCCCTATCGCTTCCCCTATCGCTTTCCCCTAAAGCTGTCCCTTCTCTTACCCTTTGTTTGATCTAGCCCTAAACTCGCCCTCCTTTCCCTATTGTTTTCCCTATCGCTTAATTTTTTAGTGCCTAAGCGAGGGCGGACCCCCCCCAGATGAGCCAGATGAGCCCCCCCCTGAAGGTCAATACCCTAAGGCACCCCAAAAGAAAAGCCCTTCCATAGGCGAGAGGCTTTGGATGCTCCCAGTCTATCAACCTCCAAAGAACGTACCTTCACCAGGCCACCGATGATGTTCCCTACAACTTCTTCCACCAGAAGGATTTTGCTCTGCGTAGATACTAAACACCGTGCGTTCCAGGTAAAGTGCCTAACCACTATGCTAACTAAAAAAGAAGTGTTACGGTCCCTACCACCTAGGTCTCCGAACATCCCATAAGCCCACCCGGCGTAGGAGAGGTTGGCTAAGCCGAGCCAGCCGATGGAGGCACCCACCCTTTTGTACACCTCTGCATTAAAGGAGCAATGAAGCAGGAAATGCTCCCGAGGACATCCTCTGTCGTCAGTGTTTCTGTACTTCAAATTGCCCCTTACGTACAGTCTCCCGTAGAAGCAGCGCCAAGCCAGATCCCAAAACTTTTGGGGAATCCTCACTGAGTTTAAAAGTTTTAATCCCTCCCCGAGGTCACTACTTGGGCAGTCTTTGAGAGCCAGGGGCTTCCGGAAGTGGGTCATCAGAACCCTTCTGTCGAGGAATTTCCTCGGCATGGTCCTGATCTCCCACACCTCCAGACCCCACTGGCGTACCATCTTCAAGACCAGGGCGGCATAAGCCGGGAGATGTCCATGGGGTGTACGCAGGTCTTTCACTTGGCCTCCTCTCTCCCATTCCTGGAAGAAGGGCTGAAACCACTCCCTGTAGGAGAGAATCCACCAAGGAGCCCTCTCTTGCCAGAGGTTTGCCATATTGATATTAACAAAGGTGTTCACTAGGAACACCACTGGGTTAACCATACCTAACCCTCCTAGTTTTCTTGGTAGATACGTAACTTCTCTCTTAATTAGGTTGAGCCTGTTCCCCCATAACAGTTGGAAGAACAGGCTATAGACCCGAGCCCAGAGAGGCTCTGGCAAGATGCACACACTGCCGAGGTATAGCAACATGGGCACCAGGTAAGCTTTGGCCAAGTGAACCCTTTCTCTAAGGGTTAAGGACCAACCCTTCCATTGGCCGACCTTCTGGGCAACTAACTTTAGCCTGTCATCCCAGTTTTTCTTGGGATAATCACCCGGGCCAAATTCCACTACTAAGATCTTTGCAGACCCCTGAGGTTCTGGAAGGGTGCCCAGGAGACCAAAACTAGGATCTCCTCCTCCCAGCCAGAGACTTACGCACTTGTCACGGTTAACCCTGGACCCAGATGCCCGTGAGTAACATTCCACTTCTGACATCACCCACTCCGCCTCCCCTTGCGAGGAGACGAAAATGGAGACGTCATCCGCGTATGCAACCACCCTCTGAGTGGCTTCCGGCCCTTCCAAGCCGACCCCGATCCCCGCCAACGGTCCACGGTCAACCCTTCTTAAAAAAGGGTCAATCGCAAACACATATAGCAGGGGACTCAAAGGACAGCCCTGGCGGACACCAGACCCAACCTCAAAGGGGGTTCCAACCCAACCGTTAACCAGCGCGAAAGTCTCTGCCCCAGCGTATAAGGTCAGGAGCCAATTGACAAACCCTCCCGGCAGACCATACCTCAGAAGGACCGACCATAGATACTCGTGATTCACTCGGTCAAACGCTTTGGCCTGGTCCAAGGACAGAACGTACCCCTTCCACTGGCCAGAATTTCCCCGCTCCACTGCCTCTCTGACACTGAGGATAGTACTAAAAGTGCTGCGGCCTGGAACGGAACAATGCTGGACCGGCGAAAGAAGCCGGGGTGCAAATTTCACCAACCGATTAAACAGCACCTTTGCGAGAACCTTTCTGTCCGTATTGAGGAGCGCTATGGGACGCCAATTCTCAATACGAGTCGAATCCTTACCTTTTGATAGAATAATCAAAGCTGACCTCCTCATTGACCTCGGCAGAGTGCCCGAGGATAGACACTCATTAAATACAGATGTCAAGAGGAGAACTAGGGTTCCTTTAAAGGTCTTGTAGAACTCGGATGTTAAGCCATCCGGCCCTGGCGATTTTTTCAGACCTAGTCCGTCAATCGCCAGCATTACTTCCTCTTCTTTGATTGGATCTATTAAGACATTAAGGGAGGAATCCTCTCCTGGCTCAGGGATAGTTTCAGCCAGGAAAGTCGACATCTCCTCTCGGTCCGGATCCTGCCTACCCAAAAGGTGAGAGTAGAAGGATCTAACGACCTCCAGGATCCCTGACTTGGATCTCCTCAGGGACCCTGTACTGTCTATTAGTCCTGTCACTATTTTACGACTCACTGACATCTTACAGTTCCTGTAGGGGTCGGGCGAGCGGTACCTCCCGAAATCCCTCTCAAGAACCAAAGATGCGTGCCTATCATACTGACACCTTTTGAGCAGCGCTTTCACCCCGGAGATCTCCTCCTGACTACCTCCGTCCGAGACCAGACGTTCGAGTTTCCTCCTCAGTTCCTGATACAGGCGGTACCTGCTCATGAACCTGAGGCCTGAAAGCTGGCGGAAAAATCCTGCTACCCGATATTTAAACAACTCCCACCACTCAGACTTAGTGCCACCTAGATCCAACAAAGGTACCTGGTCCTGGAGAAAATCTTCAAAGGCCTGTCTTATTTCCGCTTCTTCCAGGAGAGTGGAATTCAGCCTCCATATACCTCGACCCATCCGAAGGGATTCTGCAATGTTCAGAGAAAACAAAATCATACAGTGGTCGGAGAATTCCACCTCAACAACGGACACTGGTGAAGAGATGGCTTCCTCCTTCAAAAAAAACCTATCTATCCTAGACCTACAGCTTCCTCTTTGATAGGTGAACCCGGGGTGACCTGGGGTATGATGTGGATATCCACCAGGCGAGCTTCTCCAGCTATGCTATTTAAGGCTACACTATCGTAGGCCAGTCTGTCTATGGAACTTCCTCTATCGCGGGGTCTAACGACAGTGTTAAAATCCCCTCCAAAGATGACCTGTCGACTAGAAAAAAGGAAAGGCTTAATCCTCATGAAGAGATTTTTTCGGTCCCACTTAGTTTGGGGACCATAGATGTTGATTAATCGCAATTCTTGTCCCTTTATGAGAACATCTAAAATCAGGCACCTCCCCATTTCTAATTCTATCATCCGTCGGCATTTTACCGGTGCGGTGAAAAGAACCGCCACACCGCTATATGGCTCGGCCGCAAGAGACCAGTAGGAGGGCCCGCGTCGCCAATCCCTCCTGGCTTTTACGACGTCTGCCAAAAGTGACAGCCTGGTCTCCTGCAAAAACAAAATGTCAGCTTCAACTCGGCTGAGAAAATCAAAGGCCGCAAATTTAGCCATATCTGACTTAATGCTGGCGACATTAATGGAAGCCAGCGTCAACGGTGTGGGTACCGCCATCCTGCATGATAAAATTAGATGGCTTTCTTCTTCCCACCCCTGTCATGGTCTGAGGAGGACCCCCAGACTCTCTTCCTTTCTTGACACGTTTTTTTGAGGTGGTGGAGTCCATTCCCTCCTGGCGGACCTCCCCCCCCTCACTCACACTCCCATCCTTGTCCCCCTGCCCCAGGTTGACCCCTGCCCCAGAGGCCTTTGTACCTCTCGGGGGAAGGGGTCCAGTGCCCTCTGAGACCCCTACCTCACCCTCCTCTTCACTTTGCTGAAGAGCTGGAAAATCCATGAGGACTTGGTAGCGGTTGGGGGAGAGCACCAGAGGGGAGCAGATGTTGCCTTCCGTGGCCGGGGCTTGGCCAGATGACTTTGGCCCGCTCAGGATCTTGTCCTGTGTCCCAGGTGTTTTTTTAGGCTGTACCCTCTCTTCCTCACCAACACTTTCATATTGGGAGGATTGAGAGTCCTCAGCCACTTGCTCCCTCTGGATCCTCCTGACCTCCTCATCCAATTCAGCGTCCCCAAGGGCATCCGTCTCCAGGGCAGGCTCCGGGTTCAGGCCAGAGGTCCGCCCAGTTGCCTGGGTTTCCCTCAGCTCCCTCTCCTTTTGCCTCTTCTCCAGCCTTCAATGGTAGGAAGGCTGGAGCCCTTTCCTTGATGTCTTCACTTGCCCTTTTGCTCCGCCCTCTCTGCACGCCTCCCCACCCACAGGAGCCACCCCATTCTCTCCTCCTGCAGGCTTGGCGACGGCATTGACCACGGAGCGGGGACACCTACTGAATGGGTGACCTAAGTCACCACACAGGTGACACCTAATCTGGTCACACGATGCAGCTAGATGACCTATCCCCCCACAATGAGAGCACTTCTGTACTGTGCAAGCTGCACTCAAATGCGAGGGGTCGCCGCACCGGTGACACAGCCTCGGTTGCCCCTGGTAGAAGACCAGGATACGATCCCTCCCAAGGAAAGCAGAGGATGGGATGTGGGACACAGTTTGCCCCAGATGTTTAAGTTTCACCATAAACGTCCAGGCCCCCGACCAGATGCCAAACTCGTCCAGGTTCTTCCTGGGCATCTCCGCTACTTCCCCATACCGACTTAGCCAGGTCATGATGTCAATGCAAGAAAGTGACTCGTTACGGGTGAGAACGGTCACCTTCTTGAGACCATTCTGACGGGATATTGCTTGTGCAGCAAAATTCCGCCAGCTGGGCTCGTCCTTCACCAGCTCATAATTCCCCCAGAAGACCTCTAGGCCTCCCGGTTGAAGAAAGCTGATGTCGAACTCAGCTGAGCCATGAGGATGTATTAGCGCGAAGATGTCACGCGCCCTGAAGCCCATCCCCAGCAACAGCTCCACCACCGTTTTTCTGGGGGGACAGATTTCATTGCCACGCCACCGGAGACGGACCACATTCCTCCTGACCACAGCCTGCCCGGTTCTCTCGGAAGGCTTCTAACCCGTACCTATCTATCCAGAAGGATAGATCCCTCTGCACACCCTCTATGGTTAGGGACTGCTTCCCCTCCCTTAAGGCCTGCAGGAGGCGCTGTTGCAAGTGACCCTCCCCAGGGCCCGAGGACGAGGGTGGGCGGGCCAGCGGTCCCCCCCACTACCCCGGCATAAGTCCTGCTTGGGGCGCTGGGAAGGGGAGCGCCAGGTCCCCCCACACTTCTGGCTGAAACATCCTCCCGTGATCCTAACACCCTTTTGGCCAAGCCAGGTTCCACATTGTTACGTTTTTCCTTAGCCTTCCCTGCCCTGACCCCCACCCCCACTCTGCATCATCAGGCGCAACTATGGAGGGGCCGCCAGATGACATAAGCGGCACCTCCACGCAACCCTCCGCATCATTGGTGTCCATGTCACTTGCCAGGGCAGGGAGAGGCACTTCTTCATTTATATTTACATTAGCATTTACATTAACATTTTTATTCACATTTGCATTTTTATTCATATTTTTATTCATATTTTTTTTTTCCACTGTATTTACTGTATTCACTGTATTATTGGCTTCTCTATTCTTTATCATGTTGCTTTCTGCTTCTATAAGCATTTCGCATGATGAGCTGCTTTGCAGCGGCCGCTCTGTGCATATGCCAGCCGGGCCACTCCCCTCCTCCGCTCTGGAGTGTCCGGCTCCGCCCCTTTCACCTGCCAGGCTGCACAGCAGCGGCCGCTCCGCGTGTTTACCAGCCAGGCCTCTCCCCTCCTCCACTCTGGAGTGGCCGTCTCCGCCTCCAGCAGAGGCTTTGGCTACGCCCTTGTCCGAGGCGTCGGGAGCCCGCTGGCCTATCACACTGGCCGGTCCCGGTGCGACCGGACCGGCCTCGTTGCAGGCACCCGACCTGCGGGACAGTGGTGCCCCCGACTTCCGGTCCGCCCCCTCCTCCGGCATGCGGCTCACACCGCACACCGGTCTCCGGGGCTCGCCGTCAGCCGGGACTGGGGCCACGCCCCCTGCAGCGCTCTGACAGCCAGCGTCGCCCACTTCACAGTGAGCGGCTTCCGGCGCCATCTTGCCCGCCCTTGATGCTATCTCCCCGCTTTCCCGCCCCGACTCCACTGCAGAAGCCGGGGCTGGGGGGTTTGCGGGTCCTGCACGTCGGACCAGAATCTCTTCTGGCCCGGAGTGCAGGGGAGACCCGTGCACATATACAAGTCTCACCTCTCTTCTTTCTTCCATCTGTCTCCTCAGCTTTTTCCATCTCCTCCGCTCTGCTGCTGTACTTCTCTCACCTTCCTCCGGGGGCAGCTCCGTGCCGAAGCTGAACCCCTCCAGCGATACTGGGGATTCCTGGTCACGTATCTGGGTCATCATACCGCGGACACGGAGCTGCTCCCCGAATCTGGCAGCTGTGCTGCACCTGGCAAGATAGAACTCGCCGGAACTGACTGACCCGAATCCTCCTGCACAGGAATCGGTACTGACTTGCCAGGGTTTTCCTCGTCCGCAGTTCCTCTGCTTGATGTCACCTTGCTTGCTGTCAGTTTTTTTTTCTTTGTTTTCTTTTTGGTTTAATCCTTCCATTTGCTGGAACCTGTCGTCGTTACGTAATTTCTCTGCGAAGGCTCCTCCCCCTTCCAGAATTACAGCTCTCCTGTCTTCCACCTCCTTTACCTCCCGCAGCAGGGAGCGGACCTGTGCCGAGTATTTGGCCCGCCTGCTGCCGGAGGATTTTGCCGCTCTCTGCCGGGCCGCCGTCACTTCTCCTCGGAGCCGCTGCAGGGACTTCCCCAGGTCTTTATATTCCTCGAGGTGGGCCACCAGGCGAGAGCCAAAAGTAGTGGCCTCCTCTCCCGGCCTCAGTGACCCCCACTCCACGAGGTCCCTGCAGCCATGGTGTTCCGGTCCTGCTTCTCCTTGCTCCGTTGCCTCTGCTCTCCTGGTGGCATGCTGCGATGCCCCAGCCGCCTGGGGGGGTGAGGCCACATTACTGCAGCCCCGCGATGTCCTCCTCTCCCCTGGGGCTGGCTCAGCTTTCCCAGCCGACTGGGATGTCCCTCCACCCCCCCACCGGTCTGCTCCGGAGGGTGGAGGCCCGGGACTCCATCTCCAGATGGAGCCCCCCTCGGGGCACTCTGCTAGCCCAGGCAGATGTACTATACCTGGGCAGATAACAGAGCAGAGTCCCTGGGAAGGTATGCAAAAAACACCACACCCAAAGTAAGCACCTCCTCTCTCCTCAGAGAGCAAGCCGCATCTGCCAAGAAAATGGGTCAATTTTTGGAGGGCTTGTGAAAAGCCATTGCTTGTTGCTTTTACATCCATGTATGGAAGAACCCCGGCAGGCATCTGCCAAAAAAAAGGGCTCAATTTTTGGAGGGCTTGTGAAAAGCCATTGCTTGTTGCTTTTACATCCATGTATGGAAGAACCCCGGCAGGCATCTGCCACCATAAAGGGTACATTTTTTGAGGGCTTGTCAAAAGCAATTGCTTCTTCTTTTACCACCTTATATGTATGAACCCTGGCAGGCATCTGCCGCCAAAAATGGTTAATTTTTGTACCTTTTTTAACAATGCATTAAGCATACAACATGCACAAGTGCAGTGGTTTCTGTTAGTTATCACTGTGTCCCATCCGTTTTCCTATAGCCATACATGTTGGCGTAACTTTGACACTAACTTTGCCTTAAAGACAGCTCAAAAGTACTTGGATACACTCATGGGTGACCTAAGAGTGTTATACAGGGCTTCTAGGGCTTTTAAACAGTGTTATACACGATTTTTAGGGGCTTTCTTGTATTACAGGTTCGGTCAGAACTAGTTCGGTTCAAATCAAACTTTTTCACGACATTCGGCGAACCTGACGAACCGAACTTTTCATAAGTTCGCTCATCTCTACCCAGGACTAATAGACAAATGCATGTTACCATTGCCATTGTCAAGAAGATGTGTCCCTACACAGTGTGATACTGTCAGCGATGGTTGGAGACTGTCAGTATGTAGGGACACAGCCCTTTGACAGGGGAAATTATAACACCCATTTGTCAATGCTCGCACAGAAAGGTGGTGTTTACTATAGACCCGGCAGAGCGGGGTGGGGAAGGGTGGCCCAAGTTTTGGGAACATCCCAGGGCCTATGGTCTACTTAATCTGCCACTGGTCGGGAGTGTCACTCACAAAAAAACATTGGTGCTCGACTTGGCTGTGGCAATGTCAAATTCCTTGTATACATGTAGGAAAGAAGCAGACCTCACCCAAAAGTCGTATAGAAAAAATGTTTCCTTTATTGCGTTCCCTATGGGTATCACAGCCAGAGAATGTAGGACTGCACACAAGGACTGCAGTTATCTCCTAAACTCTAGTGGGGGCTGCACCTGTCAGGATATTTAAATGTAAGGGCATGGCCAGACGTGGCGGAATTGCTCTGGAATAACGCTGCGGCCAGTCCGCTGCGGACATCCGCAGCGGACATTTTCTCCATTGGTTTCCACACCTTTTTAGTTAGGTTCGTGCACATGTGGCGGAAAAGTCAGCTGCGGACCATAGGCTGCGGTGCGGAATTTGGTGTCCGCAGGATACACTGGCTTTTGCGGACGTGTAGCGGACTTGTTGCGGACTTATTGCGGAATTTCTCCATTGACTTCAATGGAGATTCAAAATTCCGCAATGAAATCCGCAGATGTTATGTGTGTTGCCTGGCGGATTGGTTTTATGAACAGGATATTTCTTCATTCTGCCTGGACCTATGTGTTTCGAGGTCTATAGCCAGGCTGAGATGAAATGAAACACAGCAGGAAGTACTCTTCACCTGAATCCGCAACGGCTAATCCGAATCAATTTACTGCACATTTTAGGCAAAGGCGCAACGGAATCTGCAACGCAGATTATGTGCGGCATTGATGCGGACAGTGTCTGCAGAAATACGTCACGTCTGGCCATGCCCTAACTGTCTATGCAGGGGATTGGGAGCTCTGTATCAGAAAAACTATATATCACTATAATTATATGTTAAGAAATTTATTATCACAGAATTGTGGATGTATTTAGATTTAAAAAAAATGGTGTTCTAGGACGTTGTAAAAAAGAAAGAAAAAAAAAAGGATGGACATTCATTCAATAATAAACTTCAAGTGTAACTGCACTTTCAAACTTTTGATATGTCATAGAAACATATCAAAAGTTTGGATCGTGCGGGTCCGGGTGCGAAGACCCCCACCGTTGCTGAGACTAAGGCACTTTCTCTTCAGCAACGGTGGGGTTCTCACTGATCTAAACGTTTCATATGTCTATGACATGTCAAAAGTTTGATGAAAGTGCAGTTACTCTAACAGCATTAGCTTAGACTTCTGCATGTGCCAGGGAGATTTGACATTTTGGAGCCGTTTTCTTGTTAGCAAACCTGGCACAACTAGCACAAGTACTGCCCTGTAGAAACCACTTCTACAGTATATGACTGCTTTGACCTGGCATAGAATGGCTGACAGTTTTTTGAGGTAGAAAATATTGCATAGACTTATCGAATTTTGTGTGTATGACAAATTAAACTACACCCCAGAAATCTTTATAGGGCCAAAGATCTCCATAGTGTTGGCAGACATGAAAACTAAGAAGGTCCAGGGGTAATACGGTACCTTGCTTTTTAGCATTTTATTAAAGCAAGCAAATGAAATAGACATTATAACACCACATCCAATGAAAGTAGATGACTATACAACAACTTCATCTCTAACATTTAAAACTTGAATCAATTACAGAAGAAGAATAAATATTATTCAACAACAAAGATGTAATTATAGCAATTAATTGCATTTGCATTAAAGCAATTATATTACGAGACAAAATCTATAAGGCAGGAATCTTAATTATATAGCTCGGTAAGTGCTCTTATGGCTGGTTTATTTTTTCACATGTAACACTGACAAAATAGCAAGATATAATTTTGGCAGTTATATAATATACTCCATGTAAGCCTAGGAAAATCCGAAGCAGAATACTAAATAATAGCAGTAAAGTGGATGACATTCTAACAAACCTCATCCACACGCTGCAGAAAGTTTGTGTGTGGATATTGACCTGCGGTGCAGATTTTTCAATCCGCATCATGTACATTTTTGCTGTGGAATAGTCACGGATTTGTTGCAGATTTTCCCGATTGAGTTCAATGGAAAAGTCAAAATCCTCAACAAACGTAGATTTATTTTAATTATATAGATTCTTTCTCTTCTTTTTATACAATATTTGTAGGTCCATCTGATGATCCATGAGTCTGTCTAGAGGTTTTCGTGTGTCCAGTATGAATATTTGCTCCAGTACTTAATTTCAGATGGATAGATGAACGTTGTACTTGGCGGCTACCACAACTCTTTCCCTCCTTTGTAATCATTTTTTAATTTATTTATTTTTTTTATTTTTTTTCATTTTATATTTATATTTATTTATTCACTGAATATTTATAAATTCAAATATATTTTTATATCTTTTATTTATCTCTTCGTGTACTTCACATTTTTATTCTATATTTTTATTTTCCATCTATTTACATGTTTAGATATATATATATTTTTTTCACACACATATTTATATATATATATTATATTTAATTTTTTTTTGTTTATTTTTCATATTTATTATCTGGTAGTATTTATTCATTATTTATCGTTTTATTTACACAATATTATTTTCCATCATTTATGTGTTTAATTTGGTATACATGTGTATGGCATATTAATTATATGAGGTATATTGCACTTACACTTTATTGTTATGTGTCACGTTAGATCATTATCACTTTAATGATTTTATGTGCCATTTGTGTGGATACATTCTTTATATTTTTTTTATTTTTTTTTCACACTTATATTTGCATTTGTTTGTATACACTTTTTCACTATTTTCGTCACATTTGGGTCACCTTATTATTATTAGTGTTACACGCTCTTAGGCCTCATTTACACGAGCGTGTGCGTTTTGCGCACGCAAAAAAACGCTGCGTTTTGCGTGCGCAAAAGGCAATTGACAGCTCCGTGTGTCATCCGTGTATGATGCGCGGCTGCGTGATTTTCGCGCAGCCGCCATCATAGAGATGAGGTAGTCGACGCCCGTCACTGTCCAAGGTGCTGAAAGAGCTAACTGATCGGCAGTAACTCTTTCAGCACCCTCGACAGTGAATGCCGATCACAATCTACACCAACCTGTGAATAAAAAAAGACGTTCACACTTACCATGAACTGCCTGCTTCCTCCAGTCCGGTCTCCCGGCCGTTGCCTTGGTGACGCGTCCCTCTCTTGTCATCCGGCCCCACCTCCCAGGATGACGCGGCAGGCCATGAGACCGCTGCAGCCTGTGATTGGCTGCAGCCTGTGCTTGGCCTGTGATTGGCTGCAGCCTGTGCTTGGCCTGTGATTGGCTGCAGCTGTCACTTGGCCTGAATTGTCATCCCGGGAGGTCGGACTGGAGGAAGAAGCCGGGAGTTATCGGTAAGTCAGAACTTCTTTTTTTTTTTACACGTATATGTATATTGTGATCGAAAGTCACTGTCCATGGTGCTGAAACAGTTTAAGTCTTTCAGCACCGTGGGCAGTGACTGTCTCCTGACGTCGCGTACCCGAACATTTTTTGCCGGGTTCGGTTAAAACGAGTTCGGCCGAACCCGGTGAAGTTCGGTGCGCTCATCTCTAATTTGACATTCCGTTTGGATGTTTGTAACCAGAAAAGCACGTGGTGCTTTTCTGTTTACATTCATCCTTTTGACAGCTCTTGCGTGATTTTCGCGCATGCAACGCAGGACCGTCAGTGTGGCATGCGTTGTTTTCACGCACCCATTGAAGTCAATGGGTGCGTGTTGCGTGAAAAACGCAAGAATATAGAACATGTCGTGAGTTTTACGCAACGCACTCACGCTGCGCAAAATTCACGCATCGTCTAAACAGCCCCATAGACTATTATAGGTGCGTACGACACGCGTGAAAAGCACGCGCGTCGCACGCGCGTATAATACGCTCGTGTAAATGAGGCCTTATATGCACACATAATCATGAAAGAAGGAAAAGGACATTGTATGTTCTCCTCTCTCTCTTTTATAGAGCCTTACGGTTCTCTCATATATATTTGATTTATTATTGTGTTTTACATATATCATATATATATATGTGTATATTTTATATTTTTTTATGCTTGTTATATTCTCTCTTTATTGGTTTATATATATATATATATATATATATATATATATATATATATATATATATATATATATACAGTGGAGGAAATAAGTATTTGATCCCTTTCTGATTTTGTAAGTTTGCCCACTGTCAAAGTCATGAATAGTCTAGAATTTTTAGGCTAGGTTAATTTTACCAGTGAGAGATAGATTACATTAAAAAAAAAAAGAAAATCACATTGTCAAAATTATATATATTTATTTGCATTTTGCACAGAGAAATAAGTATTTGATTCCCTACCGACCATTAAGAGTTCAGCCTCCTCCAGACCAGTTACACGCTCCAAATCAACTTGGTGCCTGCATTAAAGACAGCTGTCTTACATGGTCACCTGTATAAAAGACTCCTGTCCACAGACTCAATTAATCAGTCTGACTCTAACCTCTACAACATGGGCAAGACCAAAGAGCTTTCTAAGGATGTCGGGGACAAGATCATAGACCTGCACAAGGCTGGAATGGGCTACAAAACCATAAGTAAGACGCTGGGTGAGAAGGAGACAACTGTTGGTGCAATAGTAAGAAAATGGAAGACATACAAAATGACTGTCAATCGACATCGATCTGGGGCTCCATGCAAAATCTCACCTCGTGGGGTATCCTTGATCCTGAGGAAGGTGAGAGCTCAGCCGAAAACTACACGGGGGGAACTTGTTAATGATCTCAAGGCAGCTGGGACCACAGTCACCAAGAAAACCATTGGTAACACATTACGCCGTAATGGATTAAAATCCTGCAGTGCCCGCATGGTCCCCCTGCTCAAGAAGGCACATGTACAGGCCCGTCTGAAGTTTGCAAATGAACATCTGGATGATTCTGAGAGTGATTGGGAGAAGGTGCTGTGGTCAGATGAGACTAAAATTGAGCTCTTTGGCATTAACTCAACTCACCGTTTTTGGAGGAAGAGAAATGCTGCCTATGACCCAAAGAACACCGTCCCCACTGTCAAGCATGGAGGTGGAAACATTATGTTTTGGGGGTGTTTCTCTGCTAAGGGCACAGGATCAATGGGAGAATTGATGGAGCCATGTACCGTCAAATCCTGAGTGACAACCTCCTTCCCTCCACCAGGACATTAAAAATGCCTCGTGGCTGGGTCTTCCAGCACGACAAAGACCCGAAACATACAGCCAAGGCAACAAAGGAGTGGCTCAAAAAGAAGCACATTAAGGTCATGGAGTGGCCTAGCCAGTCTCCAGACCTTAATCCCATCGAAAACTTATGGAGGGAGCTGAAGATCCAAGTTGCCAAGCGACAGCCTCGAAATCTTAATGATTTACAGATGATCTGCAAAGAGGAGTGGGCCAAAGTTCCATCTAACATGTGTGCAAACCTCATCATCAACTACTAAAAATGTCTGACTGCTGTGCTTGCCAACAAGGGTTTTGCCACCAAGTATTAAGTCTTGTTTGCCAAAGGGATCAAATGCTTATTTCTCTGTGCACAATGCAAATAAATATATATAATTTTGACAATGTGATTTTCTTTTTTTTTTTTAAATATAATCTATCTCTCACTGGTAAAATTAACCTAGCCTAAAAATTCTAGACTGTTCATGTCTTTGACAGTGGGCAAACTTACAAAATCAGCAAGGGATCAAATACTTATTTCCTTCACTGTATATATATATACATATATATATATGTATATATATATATATATATATATATATATATATACTGTATATATACTTACCTTCATAATTTATTTCTATTATGTATTATTATATTTTTAATTTAATTTTTTTTTTCGTTTTATGTGCGTTTTTATGTGCATTTTTTATGTGCGTTTTTTTTGTTTTTTTCATATTCTATATCTAACACATGTTCTATGTAATTTGTGTAACGATATATTGTAAATGGATAGGGAAAGATTACTCTTATCATTTGATATTATTGTACTGATGCATATATATTCCATGATGTGTTAATGATACTTCTCTGTTTGTATATTTTTGAATCAACTATTGGTGTGATATAATATATTGTAACACTCCCACGAATCAACTATATACATATACAAACAACAATACGATACACATCTTTATACTACAGCGTCACCATGGCAATTCATGTGACGGCAGTCTGGTCATGTGACTGCGTAGCATTAGCCCTTCCCTCCTTTCAGGTGACCTGCATGGATGTTACCATGCTGGTCACGTGTATCGGAGTGGTGTTCGCGCATGCGCACACCACATGAACGCTTTTGAGCAATGTGGTGTATTATATGCATGACGCTTGGGGCGTTTCTCTGTCGGCCTCCGACTTTCTGTTTGCTCCGGATGTGCCACATCCGTTTCATCAGCTGTGACTGATGAAATTGGTTAGCTGATCACACTTGTGATTGGTGGCTGGTCACATAAATACCTCCCTCAGACTCTCTTGCACCACCCCCAGAGGAAGGCTCTCAGCTGAAATGTACGTCGGGTGTGATGCCAGACAGCACAAATCTATGGGTAAGTTGCTTATACTATATATCCATATATACTTTTTATGTAACCATTTTTTTTTGGTTCGGTGCTGACTGCATCTTTGCCTTCAAATGATTATTCAGACCTGGGACTCTGCATATTATCTAGAACAGATTACATGTCTCCCGGGTTTATATATTTCATACACTATGTAGAGCACTGAATGTGCTTTCATGGTTGCAGTTACTCCCAGCCTTACTCATGATACTCCCAAAACACATATATGTTTATTTATTATCCAACTATTAACATCTGTCTGGCCTCAATTGCTTGACACTGTGGTAATCATCTTTGATTTTAATGTGTGTGTTTTTTATATTTTGTACCAATAAAATGATATATTTTATCAGTATACGCATGGTTTTGACTCTATTTTTAGGTTTTTATTCTGATTATGTTATGAGTCACTGCTGACGTCACCCGTAGTCATGGGCGTTTTCTAATATATGCTCTCCCCCCATATAATATATTATATATGACCTACTGATATCTATTTAGTTTCTTTATAGAGGGGTATTTAGGTTGTTCTCCATATTGGTTAAGTACATTTTTGAATATTTTGTTGAGGATTACATGCAGTTCCGCAGCAAAATCCGTTAGTCCCCAAATAATAACCCCAACGATTTTCTCAAAAGTTTGAAATAAAAAAAATACTATACTCGCCTCTCCTGGCACTCCCATAGCAATGCATCCCTGCTGGTTGGTTTAGATTTCGTCCCATTCAATATTAAATACGACAGATAAGCTTTAGGGTATATTCACAGGGTGGGAATGAATCCTAGTTTATTGCAGTGATCACAGTAAAGTGTTGATGTCTTGACGTGCTTTAACAAAAACCAGACATTTTGCTGTGATTTCATGGTAATTGTGGCAATAAACTGCATTTTCACCACATCCTGTGAATCTACTCTTACAAGAACGAGAAAGAAAACCTTTTTACTGAAATGGAAGATAAATTGAAATATATCTGTGCTGTTAGTAGAGCCATAAAGTGCTATGGGTCTGTTCACATCACCGCCACTTTCCGCTGAGGGGTTCCGTCGGAGGTTTCCATCGGGTTAACCCCTCAGTCAAACGGAAACCTCAGCCTCCGTTTCCCTTACCATTGAACTCAATGGTGACGGAAACCTAGATAATGGTTTCTGTTTGTCACCGTTGTGACAGGGTTCCGTTGTTTTGGACAGAATTAATATCAACATTTACTCCTTAGGCCTTATTCACACGAACGTGTTATACGTCAATGCTACGCGCGTGATTTTCACGCGCGTCGCACGGACCTATGTTACTGAATGGGGCCGTTCAGACTGTCAGTGATTTTCACGCAGCGTATGTGCGCTGCGTAAAACTCACGACATGTCCTATACTTGGCCGATTTTCGCGCATCATGCACCCATTGAAGTCAATGGGTGCGTGCAAATCTCGCACGGCACACTGAAGCACTTCCGGGTGCCGCGCGTGATTTGCGCAACAGTAGTAAAAAGAATGAATGAAAACAGAAAAGCACCTTCTGCTTTTATGTATGTAAACATAAAACCAGAGTGTCATAATGATGCCGGCTGTGCGAAAATCGCGCAGCCACGCACCATATGCTGATGCCACACGGACCATTTGCGCTCGCAAAACGCAGCTTTTTTTGCGAGCGCAAAACGGACAGGTCCGTGTGAATAAGGCCTTAGACTTTATAAAATGTCAGCAGGTTTAGTAGCGTTCCACCAATGGCAAAAAAAATGCATATAGTTACAGCAAACTCTTTTAGCTTCTGTCCATACCCCAGAGCCTATATGGCAACTGCGGATATACTAATAATAAAACGTGAAAAATTTAGACAATTAACTGGCGTGTACCATGAACCCACTACTGCATTAATATAATGGGGTGAAACTGGAAACAAAGAGCAAATGCTAGGACAATTTGACTTACCCATCCTAGAATAGAGGTTTTAACACATGCTGGTTACAGCATTGTTGTGAGTATTTACTAAATGGGAAACTATTCATGTATACTAATATTAGATCTCTTATTTTCATCATCGTGAGAAGCTTATATTTGGAGTCCCACTTGCAGCCGGAATTCCAGGGAGAATTCAGACGAAGGACTCCAGGCCAGAGACACAGAGAGCTGCACATATTATTGAGTCATCTGATTATAATATTAGCTGCCAAATGAGGCAATGTTAGGAAAGTATTCAGCACACAACGAACAAAGGCTGGAAAGTTTACGTGCCTGTAGTTTATAATACACGGACTCACCGAGAAGTCTTTTTATCTTATAGTTAATAGTTGATTGTTGTCAAGCAGCGCTATCCTGTTCAAGCAGAATGAGGATATCATTGTTCGGATTTTCACTTTTGTTTTTTCCTCCCCATATTCCAAAAGCTCTAATTCGTCTATATAGCCATATGTGGTCGTGTTTTTTGCGGGACAAGTTGTTGTTTTTTTTGCACAATTTATTGTACCGCATAATGTACTGGGAAGCTGAAAAATAAATTATTTGTGGGGGTGAAATGGGCAGAAAACGCCATTTTTTTGGGGTGTTTTGTTTTTACGGCATCCATCGGGGCGGTAAAAACTACATATTCACCTTATTCTACAGGTTGATACGATTACGGTGATACCAAATTTATATGTTTTGTTTTATGATTTACCACTTTTAAAAAAATAAAACTATTTGCTAAATTTAAAAAATCTTTTGTGTCGCCATATTCTGAGAGCCATGACTTTTTTATTTTTCCATCAATTTAGCGATGTGGGGCTTAAATTTTTCAGAGCGAGCTGTCGTTTTCACCCATACCATTTGGGGGTATATGCAATTTTTTTTTAGCACTTTTTATATATATTTTTGTTTTACGGCATTCACCAAGCGGGTTAAAAAACGCTATATTGTGATAGTTCGGGCTTCTACGGACGCGGCGATACCAGTTATGTCAGCTTTTATTTTTGTTAACATTGATTTAGGGAAAAAATGTGAAAAGGGTTTTTTGAACATTAAAAAAGTTATATAAAGTTTTCCTTTCTTTTTTAATAGTCCCCCTAGGGACATTATTTATAAAAATGTCTATCACCATGGACGGGTTCAGTGACAGTGGGTCCGGCGTGTCTCTGACACGCAGGATTGAGCTGTTAACAATCACATCTTACATGTGATCAGTTAGGGTATGTTCACACGGCAAACCAAAAACGGCTGTAATATACAGAGTTGTTTTGAAGCGAAAACAGTCCCTGATTTTCAGCCGTTTTTCAATCAACTAGTGTTTTTTTGCGGCGTTTTTTTAAGGCCATTTTTGGAGCAGTTGTCCTACTGTGACTCAGTAGGACAACTGCTCCAAAAATGGCCTTAAAAAACGGCGTTCCGTTTCCACGGGGCGAATTTTACATGGCCGATTTTAAAAACGGCCACGTAAAAAAAACACCTCGTAAAAAAAAGTGCATGTCACTTCTTGAGACGTTTTTGGAGCTGTTTTTTATTGACTATAAAAAACGGCTCCAAAAACGTCTCAAGAAGTGACATGCACTTTTTTTTACGAGGTGTTTTTTTTACGTGGCCGTTTTTAAAATCGGCTATGTAAAATTCGCCCCGTGGAAACGGAACGCCGTTTTTCCCATTGAAATCAATGGGCAGATGTTTGGAGGCACAGCCCCCCGCATTTTTAGCCGTCTGAAAATAGGCCGTGTGAACATACGCTAACAGCTCGATCCTGCGTGTGAGAGACATGCAGTATCATCTGGCACGGAACCCGTCAGAGCAGCTGACCTGACAGATTCAACTCTCAGCACACGATACAGCTGCTCTGTATACAGGATACAAAACAGCTGTATATCAAAAAGTAAAAATAATTTTTTATAAAAAGTATTTAGAGAGTTGCAAAAAAACAAACAAACAGTTTTAAATGGTGTACATAGCCTTTAAGTATTAGGCCCCTACACACAAGGAAGAGCTGGAGGCATACAGAAGTGTCCCATGCACCTCTATGTGTACCCTATTAGGGATTTGTACGGAGATGTAATAATCTCCTTGCTCCTGTAACTGACTGCACTAGGAAAACAAGACACCATAATGGCTCATATAAGTGATATACTACCTATAGAGGCAGACCCCTGCAACGGAGCCCGTGGTGAGAGTGGGCCCAGAACTGAAGGGTGTTGTATAAAGGGAAGTAAAGATTCGCTATGGGTCCATAGGACTTACGCGTACACCCCGACATACCGCGTGATTTTCATTTTGTAATCCGTATAATGATGCCATATTTATTCAATTTACCGTTCAACAGTCCCTTCTTGTTTGTCACCCCACACATCATTAGCTTTCCCAAGTATCTACTGGAAGTCCTTACGTAGGTTGCAGCACTGTACAGAAGTTGTCATTACTCACTGTCCCCAGTGTTGCTCACAATCTATATTCCCAATCTGTATATTTTTGGAGCATGGGAGGAAACTGGAAAACCTGAAGGAAACCCAATCAAACATGGGAACAACATACAAACTCCATGCAGATGTTCCCTGTGGTTGAGTTCAAACCCAGAACCACAGTGCTGCAAAGCAAAGTCATATTACTACAGTCATGGATATTCTGCTGGCTTTACCTTGATTTATCAAGACTGGTGGAGAAGTGGAGTAGTTGCCCATAGTAACCGATCAATCTGGTTCAAGCTCTTAATTCTCAGAGGTCCTTTTAAAAATAAAAGAAGCAATCTGGTTGCTATGGGCAACTACTCCACTTTTTCCTTGCACCATCTTTGATAAATCTCCCCCTAAATGTTTTTTTGTTTTATATTTAAACTCCATCCTTTTGGTTGTTAATCAATCATGTATTTATTAAAGTTCATTTCCAAGAAATAAATTGTACCTGAAAGAAATTTCAAATTGAATTAATTTATGTTCATTCAACAATGACTAGTAATATTGTAACTCTTCTGTCTGATATTTATCATGTGTTTTGTGTATGCACGTCACATCTCTTGCACACATCTTATAATGTACAAAAACGGAAGTATTTTAGAATTTCTGATAAATAATAAAGGATGCCACTTTTTAGGTGGAGTGTACACAGCTCATGTAATACAGACGTGCCATCACTGCTACACCATCCTTACATCTGGCTGGTATACGGGTGGTATCCTCTTAGTGTAGGTCTGTGGTACCATGGGCCCACCAGAAGAATGATTCTAACGGCTTTCCACTAAGCTATACATAAGTGCATAACCACGGCACATTTAATATCATCATATAATCTGTAATCATATCATCAGTAAGAGCTCACAGAAATTACCCTCAACAGATGATATGTGCCAGCATCAAACTCTATATGGTCAGATTGAGAAAAGGCTGCCTCTTACCCGTTAGACATCATGGATCTAAATATCATACTAAATCTTGTGTCCAATATAAAATGCTAAATATTTAAAAATTAAATCTCTTGCTACAGATATTATATCATTGTTTGACTTCGTAATGGTTACTGTCACGGAGCGGGTTAGTGGACCCACTAGGCCGTACCGCCGCAGCGGGGAGGCAGCTGGCCAAACAACATGACACCCCAGAAATACAATGTCCCGCACAAGGGTACCTGAATAGTCCAGATGGTGGCCGCAGCTCTGGCATAGATGAGATGGGTGCAGCAGATGGCGCCAAACGTGGCGGATGACACAGGAGCCGCGGATTCCTCCAGATGTGGCAGATGACACAGGACGTGGCAGATTCCTCTGGACGTGGCAGATGACACAGGACGTGGCACAACTTGATACTAGGGCAAAGCACGGGAAACAGGAACGGGGAACAAGGTACGGGTAACAGGAACGGGAAACACTAGGGGACCATTTGCAAGACAGACTGGGAAAACTAACAACGCTCAGGCATAGAACTAGGGGGCTGGACCCCTCTTATAGCCCAGGGTACTCACGGGTCAAAGGTCGTTCAAGATGTCCGGTGCGCGCGCTGCCCCTTTAAGAGCGGGGACGAGCGTGCGCGCGCACCCTGCGGGCTCCGGCAGAGGTGAGTGGATGCGAGCGCTGGCGTCTCCTGAGGAGGAGGCTGGGTCCAGCGCTTGCCGACTCGTGGCTGCGGCTGTCAGCGGGAGGCTGAAGTTGACAGCCCGCAGCCACGGACATTACAGTATCCCCCCTCTTACGCCCCCTCTTCTTGGGACCGGAGCAAGAGAGAAACTTCTTTAGAAGAGTAGGGGCATTGAGGTTCTCCTCTGGCTCCCAGGACCTCTCTTCGGGACCAAACCCCCTCCAATCCACCAAATAAAAGTTCTTTCCTCTCACTCTCTTGGTGTCCAAGATCTCCTTTACCTCAAAGATGTCCGAGGAGCCGCTGGGAGCAACCGCAGGGCTGGGAGTCTTGGAAAAGCGGTTTAGGATCACAGGCTTCAGGAGGGAGACGTGGAAGGAGTTGGGAATCGTGAGGGTAGGGGGCAGCCGAAGCTTGTAGGCGACAGGGTTGATCTGCTGCAGGACCTCGAATGGTCCAAGGAACCTGAGAGCGAATTTGTATGAGGGCACCCTCAAGCGAATGTTCCGAGAGGACAGCCAGACTTTAGTCCCCGGAAGATACTGAGGCGGCTCTCTTCTCTTAGTATCTGCCTTTCGCTTCATGCGATCTACTGCCAGCAAAATAGAGGACCGGGTCTGTTGCCAGATTTGCAGGAAGTCCCCATATGCAGAGTCAGCAGCGGGAACCTGAGATGAAGTCGACACAGGAAGAGGGACTCTGGGATGTTGACTGTACACGATGTGAAACGGAGTGGAAGTGGTGGACTCACTTGTGTGGTTGTTGTAAGAAAATTCGGCCCATGGTAGAAGCTGTACCCAGTTATCGTGCTGTGAAGAGATGAAGTGGCGGAGATAATTTTCCATGATCTGGTTGATCCGCTCAACTTGCCCATTGGACTGGGGGTGATAGGCAGAGGAAAAGTCCAATCTCACATCCAGGAGTTTACAGAGGGCTCTCCAGAACTTAGAGGTAAACTGAACCCCCCGGTCGGACACAATGTGAAGAGGCAAGCCATGCAAGCGGAAGATGTGCTGGATGAAGAGACTTGCCAGACGAGGAGCAGAAGGTAGGCCGGTCAGCGGGATAAAATGAGCCATCTTAGAGAACCGGTCCACCACCACCCAGACAGTGTTACATCCTGCTGAGGGGGGAAGGTCTGTGACGAAGTCCATCGCAATGTGCTGCCAGGGGGCATTGGGTACAGGCAGAGGTTGAAGCAGGCCGGCAGGCTTGCTGTGAGTCACTTTGTTAGAGGCACACACCGTGCAAGAAGAGACAAAGTCCAGAACATCCTTAGGTAGCGTGGACCACCAAAAGTGACGAGCAATCAGGTCTCGGGTTTTACGGACACCGGCGTGCCCAGCAAGTTTAGAACTATGTCCCCAGCGGAGAATTCTTCTCCTGTCCGCCAACCGAACAAAAGTCCTCCCAGGAGGGATGTCTCTAACCTGCAGAGGATTAGCAGTGACGATGCAGGACGGGTCTATGATGGTCTGGAGGGACTCCACAGTGTCTTCTGTCTCAAACGATCTGGACAGGGCATCGGCCCTCACATTCTTGTCCGCGGGACGGTAGTGGAGCACAAACAGAAAACGGGTGAAGAACAGTGACCACCTGGCTTGACGAGGATTAAGTCTTTGAGCGGACTGAAGGTAAGTGAGGTTCTTGTGGTCGGTGAAGATCAGGATGGGGTGAGCAGCGCCCTCCAGAAGATGTCTCCACTCCTCCAGAGCCAATTTGATGGCCAGCAGCTCCCGATCTCCAATGGAGTAATTGCGCTCAGCAGAAGAAAACAGTCTAGAGTAGTAGCCGCATACTACTGCCTTTCCTTTGGAGCTCCTCTGGAACAGAAGTGCACCTGCACCGACAGAGGAAGCGTCCACTTCCAGTGAGAACTGCCGAGATACGTCAGGATAATGGAGGATCGAGGCTGAAGTGAAGGCACTCTTCAGGCTATTAAATGCAGACTCTGCCTCTTGAGTCCACACTTTGGCGTTCACACCCTTCTTGGTAAGGGTCGAGATGGGAGACGTCAGAGAAGAGAAGTTAGGAATAAACTGCCGGTAGAAATTGGCGAATCCCAGGAACCGCTGTATGGCCCTTAAGCCTTGGGGACGTGGCCACTCCAAGACAGCCTTCACTTTCTCAGGATCCGTCTTGAGGCCTTGATCCGAGATGATGTAGCCCAGGAAGGGCAGAGAACTCTTCTCAAAGACGCATTTCTCCAGCTTGGCGTATAAATGATTCTCCCTCAATCATAGTAGAACCTGATGAACATGCCTCCGATGAGTCGTCTGATCTGGGGAGAAAATCAAAATATCATCGAGATAAACAACAACACAGACATAGAGTAGATCTCGGAAGATGTCGTTAACGAGCTCCTGAAACACTGCGGGAGCATTACACAGTCCGAAGGGCATCACCAGGTATTCGTAGTGCCCGTCCCGGGTGTTAAATGCCGTCTTCCATTCGTCACCCCGGCGAATCCGGACTAGATTGTAAGCCCCACGCAGTTCTAGCTTAGAAAAAATGTTGGACCCTCGTATGCGATCAAATAGCTCAGAGATGAGTGGCAACGGGTATTTGTTCTTGACTGTGATCAGGTTGAGGCCCCTGTAGTCAATGCAGGGACCAAGAGATCCATCCTTCTTTTTAACGAAAAAGAATCCAGCCCCGGCCGGGGAGGAAGATTTTCGTATAAAACCCCTCTCCAGATTCTCCTTGATATAGGCCGACATGGATAGAGACTCAGGCAAGGAGAGAGGATATACCCGTCCACGGGGAAGAGAGGCATTAGGAACCAGTTCAATGGGGCAGTCAGAGGTGCGATGTGGAGGCAGCGTCTCAGCCTCCTTTTTGCTGAAAACATCTGCATACTGAGCAAAATGGGGAGGCAGTCCTGACAGCGACTGAGGCAGAGAAGGCTTGACAGGATGGATCTGCAACAGACAACGACCATGGCACTTGGAGCCCCATTGGAGAACCTCTCCAGAATTCCAGTCCAGGACTGGGGCATGTAGTCGAAGCCAAGGCAGGCCCAGCAGAACAGGATTGATGGCCTTGGGCAAAACAAGGAACAAAATAAATCCAGAATGAAGTACTCCAACCTGGAGCTTCAACGGCTTGGTTTTAGAGATAATGGGATCAGGCAGAGGCAGTCCATTAACTGAGGCAACAGCCAAAGATGTCTCCAGGGGAACTGTGGGCAGCTGAAGATGATCCACAAGCTCCTTCTGGATGAAATTTGCAGCAGAGCCAGAGTCAAGATAGGCAGAGACTTGATGCGTCCTGTCGCCGGATACCAGGGTCACAGGAATAGTCAATTTGGAAGCGAATCTTCTGTTAGATTCTGTTCCACCTAGTGTTGTCTCTCCAACCAATCCTAGGCAATGGGGTCTCTCCGGCCTCTGGGGGCACAGACGCACAATATGGCCTCCATGGCCGCAATACAAACAAAGTCCGGAAGTGCGTCTGCGTTGTTTCTCCTGGGTAGACAATTTAACATAATTACTCTGCATCGGGTCCTCTGGTGGGACGACTGAGGAGGATTGCGGGACAGCAGAATCCAGCCTGGGAAGTTCTCTCCCCCGGAGAACCTCTTGGGAACGTTCCCGGATCCTCATGTCGACACGGGAGGCGAGTAGGATAAGATCGTCCAGGGTAGATGGCAGATCGCGAGCAGCCAGCTCGTCCTTGATCCCTGAAGATAGTCCTTGCCAGAATGTAGCCACCAAAGCCTCATTGTTCCAGGTCAATTCAGGAGCCAGGATACGGAACTGAATGGCATACTCGCCCACGGAGAGGTCTCCCTGGTGTAGGGTAAGCAAGGATGCAGCAGCCGAAGAAACTCTCCCAGGTTCCTCAAAGATCGAGTGGAAGGTCTGTAAGAAGCACTGCAAGTCCCGGGTCTCTGGTCCCTGATGTTCCCACAGAGGATTGGCCCATGCCAGGGCTTTGCCAGTAAGGAGAGAGATGATGAAGGCGATCCTGACGTCATCCGAACAGAAGGACCTGGCATGTAGTCTGAAATGGATCAGGCACTGATTCAAAAATCCCCTGCAAGACCTCGGATCTCCGTCATAGCGTGGAGGTAGCGGCAAGAAACACAGGGGGTTGGTAACGGTACAGACAGGAAGTGTAGCAGGCGGAACCGCAGGAACGGGTGCGGTGATGACTGTGGACGAAGCAAGCAGCCGATGGGCTATGGCGTTCACCGACAGGAGGAGCTGGTCTTGTCGTGACTGGAGATCCTCCATCTCAGCCAGCATGGCTTGTGTAGTCAACGTTTCAGGTTGACCAGCGGGGTCCATGGCCTGAGCGTACTATCACGGAGCGGGTTAGTGGACCCACTAGGCCGTACCGCCGCAGCAGGGAGGCAGCTGGCCAAACAACAGGACACCCCAGAAATACAATGTCCCACACAAGGGTACCTGAATAGTCCAGATGGTGGCCGCAGCTCTGGCACAGATGAGATGGGTGCAGCAGATGGCGCCAAACGTGGCGGATGACACAGGAGCCGCAAGTTGCGCAGACGTGGCGGATTCCTCCAGACGTGGCAGATGACACAGGATGTGGCAGATTCCTCTGGACGTGGCAGATGACACAGGACGTGGCACGACTTGATACTAGGGCAAAGCACGGGAAACAGGAACGGGGAACAAGGTACGGGTAACAACAGGAACGGGAAACACTAAGGGACCATTTGCAAGACAGACTGGGAAAACTAACAACGCTCAGGCATAGAACTAGGGGGCTCGACCCCTCTTATAGCCCAGGGTACTCACGGGTCAAAGGTCGTTCAAGATGTCCGGTGCACGCGCTGCCCCTTTAAGAGCGGGGACGAGCGTGCGCGCGCACCCTGCGGGCTCCGACGGAGGTGAGTGGATGCGAGCGCTGGCGTCTCCTGAGGAGGAGGCTGGGGCCAGCGCTTGCCGACTCGTGGCTGCGGCTGTCAGCGGGAGGCTGGAGCTGACAGCCCGCAGCCACGGACATTACAGTTACACACTATCAAAATATAATTAATTTCTTCCTATAATGATCGATTTATATATTGTAGTTATGTATTCGAGAACTCCATCGCTAGATATTGTAAGAATGCAAGAACTAATATTGAGTATTACAAGTACAGTGTCTTATGTGTTATGTATAACATACTGTCATGCAGTAAAATTGGACGCAGATTTGATGTTTAATATACAATTCAGTAAACAACCCTGACAGCTTAGCCAAACTCCTACAATGCGATTCTCTTTGCTGCGGGAGGTTTTTTTTGGCAGATTACTGTATAGTGATCTAATTACTCTTCCCAGATTGGAGTTGTTAAAGAACAACAAAAAACATCAACAAAAATGTAATTTGACAATCGAATGATATGATGCCGGAGATCAAGCAACAGTAAAGTGGAATTTACACACAAACTAATGTATAAACTGAGCAAACATGAAAAAAGTAACAAATAGGGTAACAATGATTCAGGCTTTTTAATGCCCATTGAGATCTGAACTGTCTTCATTTGCACCAATATTACAGTAAGTATGTCTACATAGGAAGAAGCAAAATATATAAGGCATAACTGCTTGCTTTGCAGCTCTTACAAAAATATCCTGCTGTACTAGTAGGGAAGGTGAACTATTGGGTCCAAACTAAAGGGTGGTCTCATCACAGACAACAGAGTCTCATTTCATATTTGAGCTGCCTCGTCGATCAATTGATTTTGCCAGGGGAAGCAGTGGCCAGCTAAACATCTGCCCTGCAGAGGAAACTGGGTATTACATGGTGGCAATTTAGATAAATGACGGTCTATGTAATACATTAACGAATAAGGCCTGGGTTCCTACGGGTCGGAAACGCTGCGTAAAAATCACGCAGCGTATCCGACCTGGAACCCGCAGCACCTTCTGTCCAAAAAAGAAAAACGCGCCACATTGTGGTGCGGTATTTTTGATGGAATTTCCACTGTGTAAAAAAGCGCTCATACTTCTCTGCGCTTAGTCCGGCCTCCTACAATGACGTTGCAGGCCATGTGACACTGCAGCCTGTAATTGGCTGCAGCAGTCACATGGGATGAAACGTCATCCCAGGAGGCCGGACTGCAGGAAGAAGGAGAGCGTTCTGAGTAAGTATGTTTTTTTTTTCCGGAGTTGCTATTTTTGCGGCGTGATAGCTGCGATTACGCAGCAAAAGTTGCTTCCCTATTGAATTCAATTGTGGAAACCCACAATAGAATATCAACACAAACGCAGCATAAATTGACATGCTGCAGAATTAAATTCCGCACTGCAGGTTAATTTATTAATGTTTACACTACGTTTGCATGAGATTTACTAAATCGAATCCACTTTGCTGCTACTGTAAATGCTGCGGAATTTACACACAAAATTCCATTGCGGAAATTCCGCAGCGTTTACGCTACGTGGGAACCCGGCCTTATAAGCACTGGAGCGGAAGCCGCTCTTTCTATCTCATAGAGAGTAGTCAAAATGGTATTTTAGTATTTAGACCGCTCATTTTAAAATTACATTATGTTGCAGTGTAAGGGTATGTTCACACACCCTATATACGGACGTAATTCAGGCGTTTCACGCCTCAAATTACGCCCGAAAAACCAGCTCTTTTACGCCTACAAACATCTGCCCATTGCTTTCAATGGGTTTTACGTTGTTCTGTTCCCACGAGCATTTATTTTACATGTCGCTGTTAAAAGAGGGTGCGTAAAAAGATGGTAAACCCATTGAAGTCAATGGGAGTCTTCAAAAACACTTTGCAGGCGTTTTGCCACACATTTGGAGCGTAATTTGAGGCGTTTCAAATTATGGCTGAAACTTGGCAAACACTCCCCCAAGGGGTGTTGCCAATTCAGCCATTTTTTAAGGCCAGTTTATGGAGTTTGCAGCCAGGTGCTTTTAAAAAACCACCTTGAGGAGCTTCACCATGGCACCCCCAACATACAGGAGGATGCATATCGATGTTGATGCCCTAATCTCTGCGGTAAGGAACAAATTAAAGCAATAATGTTGTTTGTTTTTGTGTATGTTTGTTGTTAGTGCAAAAACTTATATTTTCACCCTGAAGACACTATGCAAGTGCAACCATGTGTGTAGCCACTGTTCTTAGTTGAATGTAATGTCTTACTTAAATGGGCCTATATTCCTATACATCGTCCAAATCTACCTTTACCCAATGCAATGTATGTAATGTTAGCAACGCTTCGGAAACATGCAATTTGTTTGCAATATCTCCAGATGACCTTGTGCACACTCAGACCTCACGGCGTATGTGTAGCTGTTATTAACGTTAAACTCTCTGTTGGAAAGTCGTGAATGTATATATGTCAAAATTGTTATCGTCGTTTTCTCTGTGTAGGCACATTTTGTGTAGAATGTTCGCAGCATATTTGTGTCACGTTTATGGTGTGTTTAAAGAGGCTCTGTCACCAGATTTTGCAACCCCTATCTGCTATTGCAGCAGATAGGCGCTGCAATGTAGATTACAGTAACGTTTTTATTTTTAAAAAACGAGCATTTTTGGCCAAGTTATGACCATTTTCGTATTTATGCAAATGAGGCTTGCAAAAGTACAACTGGGCGTGTTGAAAAGTAAAAGTACAACTGGGCGTGTATTATGTGCGTACATCGGGGCGTGTTTACTACTATTACTAGCTGGGCGTTGTGTATAGAAGTGTCATCCACTTCTCTTCACAACGCCCAGCTTCTGGCAGTGCAGCACTGTGACGTCACTCACAGGTCATGCATCGTGTCGGCACCAGAGGCTACACTTGATTCTGCAGCAGCACTTGATTCTGCAGCTACACTTGATTCTGCAGCAGCATCAGCATTTGCAGGTAAGTAGCTACATCGACTTACCTGCAAACGCCGATGCTGCTGCAGAATCATCTGTAGCCTCTGGTGCCGACACGATGCAGGACCTGTGAGTGACATCACAGTGCTGCACTGCCAGAAGCTGGGCGTTGTGAAGAGAAGTGGATGACACTTCTATACACAACGCCCAGCTAGTAAAAGTAGTAAACACGCCCCCGATGTACGCACATAATACACGCCCAGTTGTACTTTTACTTTTCAACACGCCCAGTTGTACTTTTGCAAGCCTCATTTGCATAAATACGAAAATGGTCATAACTTGGCCAAAAAAGCTCGTTTGTTAAAAATAAAAACGTTACTGTAATCTACATTGCAGCGCCTATCTGCTGCAATAGCAGATAGGGGCTGCAAAATCTGGTGACAGAGCCTCTTTAAGGTTTGGCACACAGTTTCACCCTATGTGATAATTTAAATAGTTTAATTGCGTTCGTTTGATGTGTGTTTTTAGCACAGCAATGCGTAAACACCACACAATCCCTCCTTCGTTGCATTTCCTTGCATGTACAACCCCCGCGACCCACATTACGCACTTTACCTCATTAACTAACCTTAGTAGGTTTAAAATGTGTTCCAGTGTTTCTGGGATTCAGATTTCCAAGAAAAAGATTAGCATGTTTGTGTTTGTATTTTGCGCCACTCCTAAAAATAATCCGTGTGGAAAATCGAATGCTCTTTCCTTACGCTTGTTGGTGAATATTGATTTTGTGTGGGATTTGTGTTTTTCTGTGGTTTTAAGGTGCAGGCCCGGCGCAATCTGTGGAATAAACAGATACCTGGTTACAGCAACCGCGCCTAAAGACAGGACTCGTGGGAGGAGATTTGTGTGGCGCTGTACCCCGACTGGGTGAGGCGCACAAACAAGGAGCAGGGCGAAATTGGTGAGTGTTCCTAATATGTACACATAGGTTCTTAGAATGATGGTATTTAGTCATTAGAAAGGCAAATGGTGTGTATCTGCAAAACAATGCTTTTGTCATGACAGTCTGGAATGCCTCAGAGGAGCAAGTAAATTTGACATGCAAAACACCCGCATCTTAGAAGTGTTTAGTTTCTGCAACAGTTGACTTTCTAACCAAACCCCAAAATGAAGTAACAATTCCTGAAAGGGATAGTATGATGTTTTGGTCCACAGTTGATTTTACCACTTTTTCGCAGAAAAAGACCTACAGAACCGCTGGAAAAGTGTCCGGGACCGCTTCCAGAGGCACCTGAAAAAGGCTGAGAGGAGTGGGTCCTCTCCCTCACAAGGGTTCCAATGTCCGTTCTACCAGCAGCTGCTGTTCCTCCTGCCCAACAGGGCACTCCGCCAGTAAGTTTTTGCTCATTCATTTGTAAAGCACAAAATATGGTTATGGTGTCAAGCAGCTCATTTGTAGGCATACGTTGAGACAAATATGTATTGTTCTTATATATGTCAGGTCTCTGAAAGCCAACACATTTCTGAATGTAAACTTTTACCACCTTAGCACAACTGTTTGGCCTTTTCTGTTTTCTTCCTGATCGCGCCCTTGGAAGTGTGTCTACCCAACATGCTTTGTGTGTGTGTGTGTGTGAGTGTGTGTGTAATCATGTGATTCTCACGCGGACCTCGCCATTGACGTGATTCTAAACACCTGTTGACATTGTACTACAACCCTGGCAGTGTCATGAAGGCGCAGAGGATTTCCTTTATGGAAGCATTCAAAGAAAGAGTAATTTGGCCAATAGATTCGTCATGCTAGCAAACTAGCATTTGCTGGTCCGTCTCCCCTAGGTGTGTGCTTTTGGATAGTGTTTAATTATTGCTTAAGTTGCATATGTTATGTTTGAATTTGTGTTATGGTGGGTGTGCAAAAAAGTTAGTGCACAAATAAACATGCCTGTTGCACTAAAGGATGAAAGTGATCTCAGCTACCAAAAAACATCATATTCTCTTTGACCATTCTCAGATCCTCTGGAAATTTAGAAAGATGTATGGAAGAGTGTCCCGTTGCACAAGAGGAACAGCAGCAGAGGGAGAGGGAACCCACTCCATCAACCTCTCACCACGAACCTCTGGAAGCGGAGCCTCACTCACCTGGTGACGCCAGACCTTCCGGGGTTTCCACAGCATCCCAGGGGGCTGAAGAAACCTCTGCGCCACCTGCTGCCGCCGCTTTGCCAGTGGCAACACCAACACGTCCGCCACCCCCCACCCAGTCACCTTCCACCCGACAGCGATCTCGGAGGACCCTCCGGACAATGGACAGGCAACTGGAAGTTTAGACAAACGCCATGTCCTTTATCCGGAGGGTCCACGGCGATGATGATTTTGATTATTTTGGGTATGCAATTGCATCTCGCTGCCGCCAGATGTAACGGCATGTTGGGCAGACGTTTATAAGCTATGTACACGCCGTGGTGGCAGCCTTTGAGATCGCTGTCCCCTTGCCCCCCTGGAAGAACTGGTTTACAGCCTGCATACGACCACTGGCCTTAGGGATCCATCGTCAAGAATGCCCCAGAGCCCCAGATCTCTCAACGCCTCCACCCAGACAGAGACACCCAACCCCCCGCCCTCCCATTCCATTCCCTCTGCTGGATCCCAGTTTCTCGAAATGATGTACCCTTACCCACCCTCCCAATACACGACCACTGGCTTTCGCCAAAATTATCCTCAAAATTTCCCACCAAATTATCCCCCACCCTCCAATTATGACTTTCCTCCCCGTTTCACACAAATGTAGGAGGCAAGTGTTATATGTTTAGTTGGTGGACATATGGCACATATTGTTGTTGTCGTGTTTGTTAAAAAATATAATTTCTGTTTTATGACATTTTGAATGTGAGAAATTGCAAAGAAGTGCATGCTGTACAGAGTAAAAAAAATTTCTTTCAAAAACCTATGAGATGTGTTTTAATTTAACACCAAGAAGGGACACACGAATAAACCTAACAAAGTAACGTCCAAGGATCCATTAACACAACACATATTTTGAGGTTCAAACATATTTACTGCATTAGTGCTCATTTGATACAAGAACACTTCCAAAATGTCACCACTTTGTAAGTAGCTTAAGACATGCCACATAGTAACAACACATAGTGTGTTCAAAGGGGGGGGTAAGGATAAACACTTTTCATCATACACAAAATGTTCGTCAAAACAACAGCGACATTTCTTTTGGCCTACTCCTGGATGGGCTGCTGAACACTGTGGCTGGAATCCTGCCGGGGCACTGCACCTTCGGGACTCATGAAGTAGTCAGTGAAGGCATCTCTCACCTGTACTCCACGGTTGGATGGTCTTCCTAACTGCCAGTTGATGTGGGGGTTACGGAAAGCTGTCTGTGTCTCCACCTCCACGTCAGCTCGCTCGTGATCCCGAACATAGTTGTGAAGAACACAGGCAGCTTTAATGACCCCATCAACTGTGGACGCATCCAGCTGAAGTGCACAGGTAAAGACCCTCCACTTACTCACCATGATCCCAAAGGTTCACTCCACGAAGCGTCGTGCCCGGCTCAGCCTCTCATTGAAAACTCTTCTCCGGGCAACTAGTCTCCTCTGTGGGTATGGGAGCAGCGGGTTCGGCATCAGTGGAAAAGCCTCATCCGATACCATCACGAAGGGGACTGGATGCGTGGTACCCGGAAGAGGTAGGGGAGGAGGTAGAGTTACCTGATCTAGCAAGATTTGCCTCCCTTAATTAGATGTCAGTAGCGCCCGGGAGTCACCAGTGCTTCCATATGCACCGACGTCAATAGCAACAAACTTGTATGAGGCATCAGCCACCGCCATCAGGACCACAGAAAAATACTTCTTGTAGTTGAAGTAATGTGATCCTGACCGCGGTGGCTGCTGCACACGTACGTGCTTACCATCGAAGGCGCCTATGCAATTGGGGAAATTGGCCACAGATTGAAAGCATGCTGCCACCTGCAACCAAATCTCCCGAGTCGGACTGGGCATCGCGATGGGCTGCAAATACTGCCAGATCACCTGGCATGTGCACCTGACTATTCCGCTGATGGTTGATTTCCCAACCCGTAATTGCAGGTGCAGGGATAAATAACTCTCCCCTGTTGCAAGAAATCTGTAAAGAAAAAATAACAATTATTAGTATCAACTCATTACAAGGAACAACAGCATTACTTTATCAATCATAATACAAAACCATACATGAGTTTATTAGATTCACATCGTCCATACTGCACAATGTTGAAAACAAGTCTTAAAATATATACAAACACACCGCAACGTGATCAGCAGCCTCTCCACAGGAGGAATGGCCGTCCACATGGCGGTATTCTGCCTCCTAAGGTGGACGCCAATAATCTCCTCCAGACTGTCGAAAGCCGGGATACTCATGCGCACGAATTTGTTGAATTTTTCTGAGTACCTGTAGAGACATACACAGTATAAAGACATACAGAGACGCAAAAGGTAACATACAGAACTAAGCTTGTCAAAAAAAGGGACATGAAAAAGCAAATACAATAACATAGCATGTGCAACATACATACATGATTGTTTAAAAAATTACCCATATGTAGGTGTCAGGGATCATTACCATGTATATTGTTTGAAAAATATTATCCTCACACATATGTATATACATTGCAGTTCTTTGTGTAATATACTGATATATAATAAGTTCTTTGTTCATGTCGGACACACCTATGGAAGACACCGCCCCCTGGAATGCAAGAAGAGTGAGTCTGAGAAGTTACAGCTGAGAAAGGCAGGCAAAGGCAAGTGGTTGAGTCCAGCGATAAAGAGGATAAAATGGAAACTGGTTCCAAGTTTACTGAATTTCAATTAAAAAAGGTCCAATAGGTTGGAGTCCTGGTGTGCAGACAGGAGTATGTAACGGTCCAGTCTTGGGGCCTACGCGTTTCAGACGTTGAGCACGTCCTTAATCACAGCCATGATTAAGGACGTGCTCAACGTCTGAAACGCGTAGGCCCCAAGACTGGACCGTTACATACTCCTGTCTGCACACCAGGACTCCAACCTATTGGACCTTTTTTAATTGAAATTCAGTAAACTTGGAACCAGTTTCCATTTTATCCTCTTTATCGCTGGACTCAACCACTTGCCTTTGCCTGCCTATACCTATCGTGCGCCGACACGAGAGCCCGTGCGATGACCACGACACACACATCAAGTGTCAGGTGAGCTGGAGGATCTCTTCCACATATCTTCTGTACAGCTGAGAAACCGGTGGGGGGCTTGGGCACTCCCACATCTCTCTGGAGGCATGTGTCTTTTTCTGTGTTTCTTTGTTCTGAATAAAAAGTTTTTCAGTCTTCCTCCTGGCTGAGAGAGGGAAGCTGTGTACCAAACATATTTGGCTGGTTTACTTCTTTCCAGCATGCCTTCAGCTTTCAATTTACAGAGGTGGTTATTCGGTGTGAAATACGGACCTGACATTGGCACCATTTGAAAACAGAATATATCTATATATAGCTAAAAGCACGGGACATTTCTAAATGATAGTTAAGCAACCAAAAAAAGAGATTGGAGAATAACCACTGTTGTAAGCAAACTAATTAAGCTTCATTTCTTACACATTTGTCTTTCTAATCACAAACACTGTCTAATTGTAGGCTGATGCAACACACTTGACCATACAATTTATCATAAAAGGTGCATTAGCAAAGATTATCTTGCTAACATATATCAATGTACTTTCGTTTCAAACAACCCAAAACAAACTCACCGTCTTAACTCTTGATAAAGGTGCCCAATGTGTCTCCTTTCATTCCGCAGAACATTAATGGGGTGCACCCAATACCTCCGGCACCTTTCATGCTCCTGTGAAACAGAAAGTGTGACCAAATTGTCCATTATAATGTGCAAGAACAAGCCTTCTAAAAACATTCAGAACATAATCCATTATTGTCAAAACCTAACTGACGATTTTGTCTTCGCCGCATCACATTGAGGACTATTTCCATCAATACCGCCATATGGCGGCGGAAAACTTTAATGCAGTTTTCTCCGACTTGGTCTCCCTGCTGCTCCTGCTGGGATGGGCCTTCTAAGGTGGTAGAACTCATTTTTGCCACTCAAAACACTCACCAACCACTGCTTAGGGGAAAAAGGGAAGTTGGTGTTGTTGGGTGAAGTTTTTAGAGGCCTGGAATAGAAGTACAGCCCCTAGTGGGTTGGTTTTAACTACTCCTGGAAGACGCCTAAAAAACGCCTCACAATACGTCTCAAAAAACGCCTCAAATAGTGGATCGTTTACGCGTGCAATAATGCGGCAAAATACGCCTTGACACGAAAAACGCTTGCAAATACGCTTCCAAAACGCCTCAAATTCAGAGGCTGATTTTCTCAAATCGGCTCCGTATTTTACGGACGTATTTGTTAGGACGTGTGAACATACCCTAAGGATTATTCTATTGATCTAAATTGTGATCTTTTTAAATTTCATCTGTGTTTAGGACAGACTTCTTTAATTGAACACTAACTTTTGAAATAACTTATGCTAGTAGTATATCTGATATAGATCAACTTTGTAATTTACTTACTGTTAAATTTAGGTGTTTTATCCATGCAAATTCTGTTTGAAGTTACTGCCATTAGGTGTCTCCCTTCCTGTAATCTGCTGCCACCCCTGTTGTCAAGTAAAATCCATCACTAGTTACAGAGCGGAAAGGACAGACTACAGAAGGAGAGGAGGGGTGTCACTTCACTGCCTGAGAGGAAGAAGGGGTAGAAAGAGGAGACACAGAAATGCTGGCCATGGAAATCTTTGGAGAAGGAAGGGGGAAACAGGAGGAGGGAGCAGAAGCAAAATGAGTCAGGCACAGATACGCTGCCTATACAAGTCTATGGAGAAGGGAGGGGAGCAGGAGGAGGCAACAGTGAGAAAAAGACACAGACACGCTGCCCATACAAGTCTATGGAGAGGAGAGGGTGCAGGAGAAGAGTGAGAAAGAAACCCAGATGTGCTACAGCTTCCTAGCAAGTGTTACTCTCTCACCTTAGTGCCAGATTCACAGCTATACTGCTCATTACTGCTGTATAATCTCCTTCATTTTGCTGCAGCTTCTATATATATGTGATAGATAGATAGAGATAGGAGAGCTCTACTCTGTGTGCAGTTTATTCAAGACATTATAGCCTTTAAGCTCCGCCCACTAGCGCAGGGAAAATTGAGAAATAGAGACAGAGAAATTTAACTAGAATGACCTGACTCATGACATATAGGATTCAAAGCTTTCTAATCTCTGAGGACGCTTTAGACATTGACACACATTGAAAGCCCACTGCTTTTTAATATATGGCCATATGTATCACTGGCCCATAAATATTACAGCGTTAACCTATTCAGGGTGTATTTTCCTTTAATGTAGAGGATTACACTGGTTGCATTCAGTTTACAGGGTCAAGAATGACACGGTCAACTGACATTTTGCTTGAACTCTGGTTTTAACAAACTTTATGTTATCAGGCAGGTAACGCCTATTGTTTGCAAGCGGCGATGACTTCCCCAGGGGTAGAGAGTTTTATTGTGGCGTAATCCCTAAAAAGATAACCAGCCTGAGGCACCATGAAAGTGTGATCATGGGAACATAGACGGCTCTTCCATCAGTTAGGGGGAGCCTTTTGCAGTGCCACGGGGGCATGTTGCACTTTGGGTGTTTGGTTCCTGTCAAGTGTTATTCCCGGGCACCACGTTTGGGGGAGATGCATACTCCTCCAATGCTTTTTTTTTTTTTCAAGACTTTATTATCTCTTTTACACACTGTATGTACTACAACACAAAAAAAAGAGCTCATAAAAAAAAAGGAGTACAAACATATATTCCAGGCTATAAAAAAAACTCCCCTCCACACACACACCCTTCCCATGAGCATCGGAATGCACATAGAAAAATATATATATGTAAATTATCTGGTTAGATTTTCCATTCTATTATCCTTATAGCTATATTTATACATCTCTGTGTTAATTTACTTATTCCCACATAGAGGGTTATATTCAAAATCATATAGTATGATGTTCTGTTCCTCTGTATCTAAAATTGTATCCATATACCTTCCATCGCTCATAGAAGATTTTATTGTTTTTCGGCCCAGCAGAGAGCGATCTCTTTCTTCTATTTTAATCATGCCTTTTAGATCTTGGGTTACCTCTTTAATCGAAGGAATGGTTTATGACAGCCAGTGTTTCAAGATATTCTTTTTGCCACTAAAATCACCAAATGGAGGATTTGTGGAGCATTCCCTTTTTTCCCCTCATAATGCAACAGACATAACCATGAATCAGGTACATACTACCAACCGCATATGGAGGATAAAATCCCTAACTTCCTCACAGAATATTTCCACCTTTTTATATCCCCAGAAACAATGCATCGCATAGGCCCTATTTTGTCCACATTTAGGGCACTCTGTTTATAACCTTCTATATAGTCCCAGTCACAGTCCAGTTGCAAGTTATAAGCCACATAGGCTTATTGTACAAAAAGGGATCAGGACCGCTCTTCATTTTTCTGACTTGCATATGCTGTTAAGCCTTGTCAGGCCTTTAATAAGCCTCTCTTTGACCTCCTCATATAAAAGAGTGTGGTCCCCAAATGTTTCTTTCATCTTTCTATGTTCTTCTCAGTCTCACCAGGCTCCTGTATTTTCCCCAGGATCCTATACCCCTGTGATTTCCTCAATTCTCTCACTCTGAACATTTCATCCATTGTCGAGTTCCCAAATCCATCTACCGGTTGTCTCCAAATGGTGTTGTATAATGACTTGATCTGTAGATAGTGATAGATATGAGGGTCGGGGAGATTAAATTGCTCTTGGGTCTCTCTGAAGCAAATTGCCGTGCCACCCCCTCTCTATATAATTGCCTTATATTTCTCAGGCTGTTATTCCTCCAATATATTAAAGTTCTTATTCCTATCAATTCTCTAGCTGTTTCAAAGTCTTCAAATTCCCAGTATCTCGAATAGGAGGGAGACAATCCCATCTTCTACCTCACTAGCCACCAGGTTTTTCTAATATCCCTGACTATCATTCTATACACTAGTTCCCTTGATTTTCCTTGTTTGGTGTAGAGTAATTCTCTCAACGCGTATACCTCCAGTGCCCCCTACTCTAATGCCATGTTTACAATTGTCTCTTAATTTTTCACCCAGTCTGTTATTTATCGAAATAGACATGCCAGATTATACCTTTTAATATGTGGGGTGGCTAGTGCTCTCTTTCTTCTTGGCCTATACTAGGGATATTCTTACCCTTTTCCCCTTCCACAAAAACTCATTAAAAACCTTATTGGTTGTATCGACTTCTCGAGAGGATAGGATAAACGGGACGGTCTGCAACGGGTATCGGATCTGGGGGAAACTCATCATCTTTATAAGATGGGCTTTTCCTATAATCTATAGCAGTAGCTCTCTCCACCTTTCCAGCTCTTGTTTGATTTTTTGTATCACTTTGATGTAATTTAAATCGTATATCTTGTTCACGCTTCTAGCGAGCCAGATACCTAAATACATAAACTTTTCCTCAACTATTGATAGACCCAAGTTGGTAATATAGTGGAAGGATACATTCTCCGCTGGATTCAGGAAGAACAATTTACATTTCCACTTTTTGATCCTGAACCCCGAGAAGATTGCACACTACTGCGTTACTTCCATTGCTTTCCCTAAAGAATCATCACAGTCACTAAGATACAAAGTACATTATCTGCAAAGAGATTAATCTTCAATTCTACAGCACTTATCCTGATCCCTTGTATCTCTGTACTTTGCCTTATGGACTCGGAAAAAGGCTCTACAGCCAGAATGAGCAATTAGGGGAGAGGGGATCGAGGATCATATACTAAGAGATGACATTAGATGTACAAACCTGTGCCCTGGGGTTCTCATACATGGAAATGATAATATTAATACTACTTTTAAAACTAATTTTACGCATCACTGTAACCAGGACCAGACAACATTGTCGAAGGCTTTTTGTGCTTCAATAGTTATCAGTGCTTTTCCCTTAGCATGTTCTGGGTTAGCTTTTGATAGTCTAAAATCAGAAGAACCCTTCTTATATTACGTGCATCACTTCTTCCCTTTGTAAATCCTGACAGCGATGTATGTATCAAATCTGGCATTATCTTTGCCATTCTATCGGTCTATAGCTTTGATAAATATTCTGCATCCTGATTCAACAGAGATATTGCCCGATATGAGTCAGGTTTCAAAGGGTCATTCCCGTTTTTCAAGATTGCTTTAATGTGTGCTTGTTCCCATTTTCATGTATGGACCTGAGGAGATTATAAAATTATAAAGGGAAACTAATGTGTCTGATAATTTTGCCGCTATAGTTTTGTAGAATTCATTACAGAACCCATCTAGACCTGGTAACTTGCCACTAGCGGCTTGTTTGATTACCTTCTCAACTCCTCTTTTAGAGATACTTGAATTTAGCATCTTAAAGCGGCTCTGTCACCACATTATAAGTGGCCTATCTTGTACATAATGTGATCGGCGCTGTAATGTAGATTACAGCAGTGGTTTTTATTTAGAAAAACAATCATTTTTGACGGAGTTATGACCTATATTAGCTTTATGCTAATGACTTTCTTAATGGACAACTGGGCGTGTTTTACTTTTTGACCAAGTGGGCGTTGTACAGAGGAGTGTATGACGCTGACCAATCAGTGACCAATCAGCGTCATACACTTCTCCCCATTCATTTACACCGCACATAGTAATCTTACTAGATCACTATGTGCAGTCACATACACACACTAACGTTACTGAAGTTTCCTGACAGTGAATATACATTACCTCCAGCCAGGACGTGATGTCTATTCAGAATCCTGACACCTCGGTAACGTTTGTGTGAGATTTACAGCAAGGCAAGCATAATCTCGTTTTAAATGACAGTTTACAGCGTAATCTCGCGAGATTACACTTGCCTTGCTGTAAATCTCACACAAACGTTACCGAAGTGTCAGGATTCTGAATAGACATCATGTCCTGGCTGGAGGTAATGTATATTCACTGTCAGGACACTGCAGTAACGTTAATGTGGGAGTATGTGGCTGCACATAGTGATCTAGCTAGATCACTATGTGCTGTGTAAATTAATGGAGAGAAGTGTATGACGCTGATTGGTCACTGATTGGTCAGCGTCATACACTTCTCTCCACAATGCCCACTTGGTCAAAAAGTAAAACACGCCCAGTTGTCCATTAAGAAAGTCATTATCATAAAGCTAAAATAGTCATAACTCTGTCAAAAATGATCGTTTTTCTAAATAAAAAAAACTGCTGTAATCTACATTACAGCGCCGATCATATTATGTACAATATAGGGCACTTATAATGTGGTGACAGAGCCTCTTTAAGTTTTTCATCCGTTACCAGAGTTAGGGAGATAACAGATAGGAAAGTTTCTGCCCCTTATTTGTTTTCTACGGGGTTCCTATACAACGACTTATAAAAGTCATAGAATACCTTATTGACCCTATCAGGGGCTGTCTCGGTATTGCCATTCTCATCTCTAATAGCATTTCCCCTACCTCTCCTCTTAGTAAAATTAGATAGAATTTTCCCTGCTTTAATCAAACATTATAAATATGGTAATTCCCTACTTGATCGATACAAGCTATTTATCTTCTCACACCATTTTTCATATGATTTGTTTGCTTTCTACATTTGTTATTTTGTTATTATTTGGATACGTTTTATACTCGTTATAAGTCTTGCAATAGTATTCACTTGATTTCCAGTATTCACTATGGCAATTCTTAATTGATGACTGCGCATAGGCTAGGATATTCTCCCTTAAACCACTTTAAGAGTTTCCCATTGTAATGTCCCCCAAAACATTACTTGTGAGATAATGTGTTGTAAGTGTATTCTATGACATATTTTGCACTTTTAGGTACTGTCACTTTAAATAACAAATGTAAAGTTACAATGCACTGTGTCTGCCTATGCAGGAGTGGCTTAGACTAAGAAGTTTCCAGAAAGTGGGAGGAGCTTAGGACATAGAGGGCGTCCTGTGGGAGTTGGAGTCAGAGTCGATTGGAGAGGAGGAGAGTGGTACCTGTGTCCATCCAGCTAGGATCCAGAGACAGGCTGCCTTCAACATCAGGCCATAGTAAATCTCGCAGGAAATAAGAAACAGCCTTAGGCCTTATTCACACGAGCGTATTTCACGTCCGTGTTACGCGTGTTAAAACAACGGAGGCACACGGACCTATGGAATTCAATGTGGCCTTTCAGACACTCAGTGTTTTTCACGCAGTGTGTGTCCGCTGCGTGAAACTCACAACATGTCCTATACTTGTGCGTTTTTTGCGCATCACGCACCGATTGAAGTCAATGGATGCTTGAAAATGACGGACAGCACACGGACGCACATCCGTGTGCTGTCAGTGATTCACGCAACAGTTGCTAAAGAAATTAGAAAAAAATAAAACTACAGCTACAGCTTGCAACAGCCTATTACATTAAAACCTGAAGAAATTATAAGATCAGATATGAAAAAACAAAACAAACATAGAAATGTGATTGTAGACCCACTTACACATACTAGCTTTTTCAAGATCACCAGAAAGCCGATGTATCGGAGTACGGACTTTCTATTGAGTATGTCCTCCGATACATTGATTTCTGGAAAAAGCCGTACAAACACGAAGCAGCTGAGCACTCACACGAGCATTTCTGCCGCTTCGTTTTAGCGATTGGTGGGGGTCTCAGTGCTCGGACCGAAACCAATAATCAAATATTCTGACATGTCACTATGACATGTCAGAAGTTTGACAAATGTTTAGTTACCCTTTAAAAAGAATCGGTCATCTTCCCCAAAAAGTGCAGCTGACACCTCAATTAGATTGCAAGCGCCTCACAGATTCTGACGCTTTTTATTTTTTTCTTCTAGCCCCCACCATTGCTGACGTATCGGTGCCATTAGTTTCGGTGCCCAATATGCAAATAAGAACTTTGACTCAAGTTGGCGAGTAACTCCTGTCACTTGATAAGGGGTAACCGAGCACTTGACAGTCAAAGGCCTCATTTGCATATCGGACACCGAACGGACTGCCCAGATATCTCAGGAACAGTGGGGGCTGGAAGGAAAAATAAAAAGCATCAGCATCTGTGAGGTGCCTGCAATCTAACTGAGATGTCAACTGCAGTTTTTTTGGGCAAGAGACAGGTCCTCTTTAAAGACTAAGGCTGGGTTCACACAAGCATGTTACGTCCGTAATAGACGTAACGTATTTCGGCCGCAAGTCCCGGACCGAACACACTGCAGGGAGCCGGGTGTCCCTGCCTCTCCGTGGAACTACTGTCCTATACTGAAAACATGATTACAGTACGGGACAGTTGTCCTGCAGCGGGACTTGCGGCCGAAATACGTTCCGTCCATTACGGACGTAACATGCTCGTGTGAACCTAGCCTTAAACAGCTCAGAATGCACAGCTTGCTCTTTACAGACAGGGAACAAGAAGGGGATAACTAACAAAGATCCATTAGATTAAAATTACAACTCCGGATTAGAATGGGCAATGAAACATAAACCATTAGCATAAGGACAAAGTATTTGCAAAGTTAGTCAATATTATATATTCATTACATGTAATTATTTTTTGGTGCCGATAAGAATGGGACCTGCTAGTGCTCATATGTTTGTATTTTAGGGGTGCATGTACTATATGAAAAGTATTATTTGAACCTACATGACTCTTTTACAGGAACTGCACTAGTTGAACTGTATTTTTGCAGTAGTTACAATGTCATCATTGATCTGTTTGCTTAACCTTTGTTTTCCTTCGAGGCAAGCAGTTTTCCCTTTAGAGTCCTAAACACAGACACCCTTAGGCTATGTTCACAGTTTTTTGCAGGAGGAATATCTCCCTCAAAATACCATTTGGAAGTTTGAGGCAGATTTTCCTCTCCCTGGCGTTTTTTACGGCGTTTTTTCGCCCGCGGCCATTGAGCGCCGCGGGCATAAAACACTGTGGAATACGCTTTCTCTGCCTCCCATTGAAGTCAATGGGAGGTCAGAGGCGTTAACGCCCGAAGATAGGGCATGTCACTTCTTTTTCCCGCGAGGCAGTTTTACTGCTCGCGGGAAAAAGACGCCGACGCCTCCCATTGAAATCAATGGGAGGCATTTTCAGGCCGTTTTTGAGGAGTTTAGCTACGCGGTTTCCGCGTCAAAAAACTCATCAAAATACTCCGTGTGAAGATAGCCTTAAGTACCTTGTGTCTTCTACCTCCTCATCTAGGTTCCTCAGAGTTGTACACAAGTGATAGCTCTTGCACACGACAGAGATCGAGCGTGGCAAATGGTTCTGCTGTTATGCACTGTATCATTTTGTTCAGTACAGAATAGCAGTTCCGTGGGGAGGCAGAGACTCCTAGCATTAGAAATGTCTATGATGGCAGGAGTCTCGTTCACCTGTACCGTGGTCGGGCCGGGAAATCTGGCTGAAATACGGACAGGTTTTCATGGCCCGATCGCAGTCGTGTGCAAGAGCTGTAAAGCCCCTACATAGTTTATATTACAAAATGTGAATTTTACACATGCTCACACTATTCAAACAATAGCTGCACAGCTTGCAGCCTGCATTGGCGTTTTGTGTAGGTCCCAACTATAGGGACACAGACATGCTCAAACACACGGCTGTCAAAAGATGGCCGCATCCTTCTGATGTAGAGAACAGATTGATATAATTAGATGGCAGCTCTGCATCAAGCCACAGTGTGGGTTACATTGTAATGGGTGGGCACTGTGTGTTTGGCAAAGTTATAGAGGCATTGTGTGGCCAGCACTGTTAGGGTATGTTCACACGCAGTGTTTTCAGCCGTTTTTCGGGCCGTAAACGTCCTGAAAAATGGCTGAGAAATCGGAAGCAGAACGCCTCCGAACATCTGCCCAATGATTGCAATGGGAAATATGACGTTCTGTTCCCACGGGGTGTTTATTTATGCCTCGTTTTCCAAAAACGGCACGTAAAAAACGCCTGCTAAAAAGAAGTGCATGTCACTTCTTGAGCCGTTTTTGGAGTCCTTTTTCATTGACTCTATAGAAAAACAGCTCCAAAAACGGCCGTTAAAAACGCAGCGAAAAACGTGACATTGATTAAAAAAACGCCTGAAAATCAGGAGCTGTTTTCCGTTGAACACAGCTTCGTATTTTCAGATGTTTTTGCGTTTGTGTGTGCACATACCCTTATGGAGGACACTGTGTGGCTGGCATGGTTTGTAGACACTGTATGACTGGCAGTCATATAGGGAGCATTATGTGGCTGGAATTTTTATGGAGAATCACTGTCTGGCTGGCACTATTATGGATACAGTGTGCAGATGGCTATTCCGTGACCGGAGCCAACTGCTTCCGGCATGGATATCTGGTGCCCAAAGGCAGCAGGAGCTGCTGATCGGTGCAGGGTCCAGGTGCCGGACTCCACCGATCATATACTGATGACCTATCCTGTGGATAGGTCATCAGTTGTCCGGTAGTGGAAAACCCCCTTAAGTTCTTGAGCTGTTTTGATTGAGTTTACTCCCTAATAGACGTTAAACCTCTATAAAGTTTAAGGACTCGGACAGGTTGCATACAGATATATGCCATAGTACCCATGTGTCATAATTTAAAAGCATTGAAGTTAAAAAAAACAAAAACGTTTTTTGCCGAGAATCGGCATCTTCAGGTATTATGTGGCAATAGTTATTTACGTACTCCCGGGTCTGACACTTTTAAAACCCATAAAGACACAGCCACGGCTCCAAAACTACAGAGCAGGTCCTCTGTCACTGCTCATGACTTCTCTCCCTGCGTCAAACACGATACAGGTTCTGATGCAGCACCTCTCAAGGACTTAGGGCTTCTGGCCTCTACACAGGGGAGTAGCTAGGGGGAGCAGGCGGGTCGAGTGCCCCGGGTGCAACTAAGAGGGAAGGTGGGGGAGTGCCAGGGCCGCACCGTCCATGACGGCGAATTGCTGCCTCTCTTTGGGGGCGGCGCCATTGAAACAAGCCGCTGCCACCCCCTCCTGCACTTTAATTGTATCTGCGTCTTTCAACGATGCAAGCGGCGAGATTACTTGCTTGCTTAGTTGAAAGGCGCTGATTGACAGGGAAGGTCATTCTGCCCTGCCAATCCACGCCTTTCATAAACGCAAGCGGCGAGATGACTTTCCCTGTCAATCAGTGCCTTTCAACGACGTGAGGATGTCATCGCGACGCTTGCGTTGTTCAACCCCAGCAGACCTGCTCAGAAGAGAGTAGGTCTGCATTGCCACCGAACAGCGCGGGAACGGGATTAAGGTAAGTATGTAAATTTTTTTTCTATTCTAATAAAAATGTGAGTGGCATTATCTACAGGGGGGGCTTTATCTACAGTGGGGTTATATACAGGGATGGGCTCTATGTGGAGTACTATAAGAGAGCTATATGTATGTGAGGCACTATATACAGGGGTGGGCTATATGTGGAACACTATTAATAGGGGGAGATATATGTAGGGCACTATCTCCAGGGGCGGGCTATTTGTTGGATATGGGTGGGCCATATGTGGTGCACTATAGGGGAGCTATATTTGAGGCACTATATACAGGGGTGGGCTATATGTGGAGCACTATAGGGGGAGCTATATGTGAGGCACTATATACAGGGTGGGCTATATGTGGAGCACTATTTATAGGGGGAGATATATGTAGGGCACTATCTACAGGTGTGGGCTATATGTGGAGCATTATCTACAGGGATAGCTACATGTGGGGCACTATATACAGGGGGGCTACATGTGGGGCACTATCTACAGGGGGGCTACATGGGGGCACTTTCTACATGGGGGCTATATGTGGGGTACTTTTCAGAGGGGCTATATGTGGGGCAGTATATACAGGGGGCTCTACATGTGGGGTACTATCTACAGGGGTGGCTACATGTAGGGTACTATCTACAGGGGTGGCTATATGTGGGGTACTATCTACAGGGGTTCTATGGGGGGTCACTATCTACAGGGGGATCTATGTAGGGCACTATCTACAGGGGACACGGTGTGTGTGCGTGTGTGTGGGACACAGTCTATGGCGCTATTATATTTAGGGGCACAGTGTCTGGCACCATGAGAACTTTATCTTCATTTATAGGTGCAGAAATGTTTGAAAAGTGAGAAGCTGAAGACATCGGAGCGGAAAACTGCAGAAATGGGCTGTGGCTGGGAGAAGTAGTCATAGAGGTCTGGACCGGATGGAGAAGAAAAGAGAAAAAGAGCAACTAGAATCTGACATCACCTGTGAGTCACTTAATGTAAATGTTTATTCTGCCTCTAATCAGTACTGTAGTCACTGTATGATCTGCATCGAGAGGATGGGTGGTATGATTTTTTTTTGTTGTGAAACAGCATCTCCCAGCATATCCTTACCATTGTTCAGGCCATGCTGGGAGCTGTATACATTTTAGTGCAACCCTATATGGCAGGGGTTGCACTAAATTGAGCTTTATTCGCGCTGGTGTTGTATTTATGTACTGAGCTTGGTTCTTGTGCTGTATATATATGTATGAGCTTGGTTCTGGAGCTGTATTTATGTACTGAGCTTTGATCTGGGTCTGTATTTATGTACTGAGTTTTGTTCTGGAGCTGTATTTATGTACTGAGCTTGTTCTGGAGTTGTATATATGTACTGCGCTTGGTTCTGGTACAGTGTACAATATATATATATATATATATATATATATATATATTGAACTTGGTTCATGCACTGAGCTTGGTTCTGGTTCTATATATATATATATATATATATATATATATATATATATATGTATATATATACACATACACACACAGTGACAACTTGGGGAACAACTTAGCTCACAGGATCACCATCTCCAGGGTGAGAAGGTTGGCACACATAGAAAGTTCACTCCAACACATTGAATAGGTGTTTAAACCAGCTATCTTTATTGTCTTTAACACAGCAAGCAGTGTTACAACAAAACTGTACAAGGTAAACCCTAGGCCGTCCTGCCTCTAACTAACACATTCAGTGTCCCTCACTAAGAGACACTGAGCCTTGTGCCCAGTACCTCAAAACATACACACCTTTACTATACGTGGTGGTGACTCTCACATGCTAGCATGCCTGTCTTCCCCAGACTGAGAGCCCTGTGTGAACAGCACACAACTGATTTAAAGAGCCATCTCAGGTGAAGCCTAACTAGGCTCATCAGACAACCCAAGACACGGACTGTCTGTATGGAGTGGAAGCCGCCCTTCTCCTTCACACTCCAGCAAACCAGGCCCTATTCTGGGTTTTACACACAAGCAACAGCAGAGAAAACCCTCTCTGCTGTACATGCTCCCTGGTTGCTTAAAAGCTGATAGTTTCTGCACTGTCCAGTAGCTGCACTGCTAATATATATATATATATATATATATATATATATATATATATATATATATATATATATATATATATGTATATATATAGATATATGAGCATGGTTCTGCTGCTGTATATATGTATGAGCTTTGTTCTGGTGCTGTATATATGTGATATGTTGCGCAAGACTTGCGCTTGAAAGAGATTGGCTGCTGAAACTTTGGTAAATTTTGGAATTTATAGAGGGCTTCTTGGATGTTGTCTATAAACCAAGAAAAAAGGTCATGACTATGTGGATTTCCCATTGTGGTTATTATAGACAAACTCGGCCCAAGAAAGAAGACTAGTCCAGTCATCTTGAAGAGGGGACACGAAACTCCTGAGTTTTCTTTGACTAAGATGAGCAAAAGTCTTTCCTGGAAGAATGTTGAGAACCAGCTGATGACACTGTCAATGATAAATTGAAGTTCGGGATTTTGATCCTCAGGGTCAAGGGAGTGACATAAGGCATCTGCCTTTAAGTTTTTGTCAGCTGGTCAATAAGGAAGGAAGAAGTTAAATCGTGAGAAGAACAATGCCCAAGATGCTTGATGATTGTTTAGTCAATGTGCCATTTGCAGATACAATAAATTTCTGTGTTAGCGTAGATAGTGTTGGGATGATGAGCCCCTTATAGCAAAAGTCTCAATTCTTGGAGTAATTTATCTCCAAGATTAAGCGTTAACTGGGGTTCGGTCTAGGGAGAACTAAGGCAGAGTAGAAGGCTTGTTTTAGGCTGAGGAAAGCAGAATCAGCTTCAGTAGTCTAAAATTTGACATTGACCTTTTTGGTGAGAGCAGAGATGGGTGCCAACAGAGAAAAAAATTAGGAATGATAATTAGCAAGTCCAAAAAGTCATTGTATGACTTTGACTCCTTGGGGAGTCCTTGATCAGAGATAATAAAGTCAGACTTTTTCAAGCATTTCATATAGGTGCTTCTCTCTAAGTGGTGGCAAGACCAGATGCCCTTGCTTGCGACGGATATAGAGATCTGGGGAGAAAACAAGAATGTCATTTAACTATACCACAACACAGCTGTATAAAAGATTGGGAAAAAAAATGTTGTTAAGAAGGTCTTGAAAGACAGTCAGGGCATTACTGAGACCAAAAGGCATAACCAGATATTCAAAGTTTCCATCTCTAGTGTTAAACCCAGTTTTCCACTCATCACCTTCACGGATACATTAAAATTTTAAGCACCATGTAAGTCTAGGTTTGTGAAAATCTTATCTCCTTGCAGATAGTCAAGGAGATTGCAAATTATTGGGAGAGGGTAATTGTTTTTTTTTATCCTGATTTCATTAAGCCTCCAGTAGTCAATACAGGGACGTAAGTACTATTCAATATTGCTTTGCTACTGTTCCATATGCCTTTTTTGTAAATATAATTTTTTTTCCCCTTGCAGTTAAAGATTAAATGTTATCCACTGTCTACAGGATAGGACATAACATGCTGATCGGTGGGGGTCCGGGCAATGGGACCCACACTGATAACTAGAATGGTGGTCCCTTGTACCCCTGAGTAACTGGAGCGGGAGGGTGTGTGCTTGAACTGCAGCGTCATTAACTCAGGGGTACAATGGAACCCCACTGATTAGCATGTTATCTCCTATCCTGTAGAGAGAGGATAACATTTAATCTTGGGACTACACCTTTAAGGCCTGAACATGTAGTGAATAGTTTTCAGATTATATTACTGGCTCGATGATTACATTTATTCCTAGTCCGGTCTGTGTAGTTTCGGTTTACAAATATTACGTATTGGTTGTACAGATCCAACATACGTGGACAGAAAGCAAGTGCAGCATGAGTTACTATACTGACTGTAAAGTGCAGCGTGCGTTACTATACTGACTGTAAAGTGCAGCGTGCGTTACTATACTGACTGTAAAGAGCCATTAAAGGGGCCTTGAAACAAGTTTGAACACTGACACAAGTTTGAACACTGATATTGTTGTTTCATTTTTGTCTTTGCATTTTAGATACACTTTGTCCTGGTCATTTTACTAGTACTTATAGCTGGGGCAACATAGGGGTATTTACTACACAATTGCCTGTAACATTATGAGACCTTCCAGTTTATAACAATAATGTTCAATAATGTATTTTTTTGTTTACACAGTTTTCATTTTTTTTGTTTCGTTTTACAAGTTGTTTCTTACTTATGATTTTTTTTTTTTTATGGGATAGGAGGCGCCACTTCCATTTTTGCCTCAGGCAGCAGAAAAGCTAGAATCGGCCTTGCCTATTTGGTTATTCTCTTTGGATACTCCACATTATAATGCCGGTTTATGCTGGAAGCTAGTGCTAGATTATTAAACTTTCTGGATTATTGGATGCTAGATTAAATGTAACCGTGTAAAGAGTACATTATTACTAACACATCCATTTCTTATATAGCAGTTGCAGTAGACACGTAGCATTCTTCATAAAATATACCAGCATAACAAAGTACACACAGAACACTATGCAGTCATTGCCTTGCTAGCTGAAGTACTGTAAAATTAGTTAACGGCATCTTTTTTTGTACCAAAATTGAATAGAAATCATTCCAAGTATACCGACAGAGGAAATTTGTGCAACTTTAAGGGCAGGGCCAAAGCAAAAAAAAAAAGACAGGCTGGCTGCCAAAATGTTGTACTTAAATCAGGAAGTGAAAACATACATAGCAGAAAGCAGAGAGATTTTAACTCTGAGAGGAATACGAGAATTATCTTTGAGTTTTTAATGTTATCACTTTACCCACGAGACTCTTGACTTTTATCTCTTATTGGATATAAATGCAATTTGGAAAGAACATATGAACATTCGGATCAAGTTTTCCTGAAGACGTAGAGAGCGAGAAGGGAGAAACTGAAAGCTTGTCGAAGGAAAAGTTCTGCTGTGGAGGAGGTAAGAGTTACCAATATGAATTCTAGTCACGTTTTTATCACAGGTTGTGCTCGAAATGTCTTGTCACTGCCAGGAGTGGTTTATAAAACATTGGCATGTGATAATTATGTTTATTTACCCATTCTGGCACTCATGGGTTAACACCAATACGAAGTGGCGTGACATGGAGGATGAAGTATCCGAGTGTCAGTAGCGGTGCACATAAGTTACCCGGATTCTACATATCTGATGTTGATGCAGAGTGAAAAGAAGGTGTGAGGGGAACTGAGCTGCTGCTTATTGGAGTCTGGAAATGTTTCTAGGCCTCAGTGTAACATCATTAAATGTTAAGCACATTGTGGTGTCAGTAGCCTTACAAAATGGCAATGGAAAAATGAGAACTTAGACAACTTGTTTCCTGGAATGGCCCCTAAAGTATTCCAGGAAGCTCTTCGTATAACATGACAAAACACTTACTGACAAATTGCCTTACACTCCGTATATAAAATCAGAAGAAGTTGTGGCAAAAGTAATTAATTGTGACACTGAGACAGGATCTAAAAGTTGTAACCATTAAAATAATATTGAAAATTAGGATTTGTAAATATATTAAGGTCTTGTGCCTCTGGTAGAGATGTGTGCATGAAGCCGGTACGGGGGCACACAGAATCACTGCCGCTCTATACTACAGAACCGTAGGCACTCCATGTGTCACCGCATGGTACTCCATAAGCCACTGTAATACGGAGATGTTCTTCCCCATAAGCAATGCCGGTAAGGGAGAATACCTCCATAACATGGCATCCAATGTAGCACTCTACAATTTATTTTTCGTTTAATGGGGTTATGTGGGGACCAAAAAGTATTAGCAGTGCACTCACTGCAGTATTCGAGTACACTCGCTAATATACATTCCGGTCCCCCGTCGCGCTGATTCTGGGCTTTTCATAGATTTTTATAGCACTGACAGGGGACCAGAAGTCTAGTTGCACAGCCTTCTTTGATGTCGATACGATTCTTTGTCATGTGACCGGCCCCCTATCCTGAGGATAGGCCTTCAATTTTTACTGGCTGAAAAACCTTTAAACTTTAAGAAAAGGTGCTCCAGAAATGTTATTTTATAGTCAGGAGAGCTGACAGATCGTTTGAAAATATAAAGATGAAAAACTCAATTGAGTTTATAATTTTATTGGAAACGCTCTTTAACCCTTTCCCTGTCAAGGACGTATATCAAAGATCCTGGCAGGGAGGCACTTCAAAAGTCAAGGACGTATCTGATACGTAGTTGACTCTAAAGGCTCTAGCTCCTACTAGAGCTTTGATCTAGGTATGGTTTTAAAGCCAAGAATCTAGCGGTGGTCTAGCCTGAGTTAGAGCAGGTTGGAGTGAGAGCTGCATATATCTACAGCTCTCATTTAAGCCCGTGTGGAGGAGGAGGGGGGACGTGTGAACGTGCTTAGGCTGTTTATTGACTCTACGACCTGCATGTTTACCAGCATCCAGATCACAACCTCAAATAAGTTGCACGAAGCACTCTTGCGATTATTGATTAGGGTTAGTTAGGCTCGGTTCACATGTCACTGTAAAAATGTGTTTTTATTAAGAACTGCAAAAAAAAAAAACTGTCTTTTGCTGCGTTTTTCGCAGAATTGAGGCAAAATGAAATGGTTTTGCCGCAATTTTTTTTAAGTCGCAGCAAATAAGCTCTTTCACCACTATGTGTGATCACAGCATTAGAGTTTGTATAGGGGAATGGAAAATTATATACCTATATTATTCCCAATTTAATTTGCATGCAAAAATAATTTGGTACATTTCAGCGGTTTTGACATTTTTTCATAGCACACGCCCTGTGAATGTAGATGTGTGGTATGTATGAACTCCTCAAATCTTACAGTTTTTTGCATAAGGGGTCTGCTTGACTACACATTTTAGTCGCAAAGTAGTATTTTCATACAATTTTTGCTTATAATCACTGTTTGATGAAAAGTTGTGTGAAGGTGTTTGTGTATATAAATTAAGTTTTATTTTAATACACGGTTTACTGTGCGCTGTCAAAACATGTTGATTTTGGCAGCAGAGTACCTGTTTGATATGTGCAGCATATATATTTAACACATTTATGGATGATGGCCAAATATTGCATGGCCTCTATTTAGGCGGTTTTTTTTAAAAGAAAAGGGCCGGCCTTAGGGGTGTGCGACCTGTGCAGAGGGCACATCACCCCTCCCTAGAAAAAAGGGCTAATACAGCGGCTACCCATGTGCTGAAGGGGTTTTATAGTAGTTCTTCAGAGCATACAAACCAGTAGTTATTGTTATATTGTATAATAAATGTATTTACTACTAAAAGCAAGAGTTTGTCCCAATTGTGTGCTTTCTTACAGGATCCGTCTGCCATGTACATGGAGTGTTATTTAGGCACAGCTTTCCTAAGCTTTCTAAGAGCCAGAATATGCAGTAAAGTTGCATCTTTTTATTAAGTTACCGCCCCCTGTATGCATTTTTTTGGATGTTTTTATTTATTTTACTCTATTTTTTATACAATATTTATTTATGAAAATCAAAATGAGTACATTTTGTCAATAATAGAGCTTGCAGTGCTTAGGAAGCACGAGTAGAGTGTTCAGATCACATTTTTATTGGTCATGACTATTTTATTTCCCATGCCGTATGCATGGACCTAAACAGCGGTGCACAGAAAGCACAATATCACAGCATAGTGATTCTGTGCAGCACCTTATTCTCCCTGTATAGAATACTCCAGCAATACAACATGCCTTGGATTATGCCACCATTTTTTTCTCATCGATTATCACAGAAGCTATTGGAGGCACATAGGGATTTCAATGTGTGCCAGATCACTAATACGCATCTTACATATGGCCGAGTGTATATGGGATTAAGGAAATACAATTTGTGACTCATGAAATATAACGTAGTGTGCAGTGAGGTGACTTAGGTGGTTTTGAGGATGTTTGCTTAAATAAGGGTGCAACTAGTAAACTTCTTTAGTCTATGTATCATCCACTGTTTGTTTAACCTCTTAAAGGGTTATTCCCAAGTTAACAAAAATTTTTTTTTTTCAGACATTCTAAGCAGGAAATGAATTAAAAAAATTTGCTGTTAAAAATTTTTACAAATTCATTTCCTAAGTACCTTTTTTTGACACTTGATAACTCAGCTAATGCTGGTTATCTTTTCTAAAAAGGGGCGTGAGCGGCTCGATGTCAATCAAGCCGCTCCGCTCTGCAGTGTGTGCGTTCCCGATGTTGCTAGATACTGTAGTTCTAGCAACATCGGGAGAATGTTCGTCTCAAGCGGGCATGGTAAGCCCGGTTCAGACGAACTTACCGTGACTGTCAACTACACTACACTACACTACACTACACTACAGTATATTCACCCCATTTCGGCAACCAACTTCCCCCCCCCACCCTGTCACTACATGTAATATCTGTAGTCGCGGCACCGGTGCTGCATCAGCACCCGGCGAACAACAAAAAATATATAAAAAAAATAAACTCACCTAAGACGTCCCTACGGAGCTCTGAAAGGTCCCGTCACTTGTCATCTTCCTTCTTCTTGGCGCCGCTCGCATTCATAGTAACAATGCGTTTTGGCGCAGATGACGTAATCATATCAGGCCCACGTGATTACGTCATCTGCGCCCACCGCTCTGTTATTGTGAATGGGAGCAGTAAGAAGAAAAGTGACGGGACCGTTCAGATCTTCGTGGGAACGTCTTAGGTGAGTTTATTTATGTATGTATGTGTATATGTGCATGTATGTATGTATGTATATGTGCATGTATGTATGTATGTTGCCATTTATGTGTATATGTGCATGTATGCATGTTGCCATGTATGTATGTTGTCATGTGTATATGTATGTATGTATGTATGTATGTATGCATGTATGTTGGCATGTATGTATATATGTGCATGTTAGTATATATGTGCATGTTGGTATATATGTGTATGTTAGTATGTATGTTTGCATGTATGTATGTTGGCATGTATGTATGTATGTATGTATGTATGTGTATATGTGCATGTATGTATGTATATGTGCATGTATGTATGTATGTATGTATGTATGTATGTATGTTGCCATGTATGTGTATATGTGCATGTATGCATGTATGTATGTATGTATGTATGCATGTTGCCATGTGTATATGTATGTATGCATGTATGTATGTTGGCATGTATGTATATATGTGCATGTTAGTATATATGTGCATGTTGGTATATATGTGTATGTTAGTATGTATGTTTGCATGTATGTATGTTAGTATGTATGTTTGCATGTATGTATGTATGTGTATATGTGCATGTATGTATGTATGTATGTATGTTTGCATGTATGTATGTTGTCATGTATGTGTATATGTGCATGTATGTATGTATGCATGTTGCCATGTATGTATGTATGTATGTTGTCATGTATGTATGTATGTGTATATGTGCATGTATGTATGTATGTTGGAATGTATGTATGTTGGCATGTATGTATATATGTGCATGTTAGTATATATGTGCATGTTAGTATGTATGTTTACATGTTTGTATGTTTGCATGTATGTATGCTGTCATTTATGTATGTGTATATGTGCATGTATGTATGTATGTTGTCATGTATGTATGTTTGCATGTATGTATGTTGTCATTTATGTATGTGTATATGTGCATGTATGTATGTATGTTGTCATGTATGTATGTATGTATGTGTATATGTGCATGTATGTATGTTTGCATGTATGTATGTATGTATGTATGTTGTCATGTATGTATGTTGTCATGTATGTATGTATGTATGTATGTATATATGTGTATGTTAGTATGTATGTTTGCATGTATATATGTGCATGCTTGTATATATGTATGTATGTTTGTATGTATGTCTGTTTGTATATATGTCTGTATGGCCATGTATGATACTGTCTGCTGGCGCCCTGTATCTAAGTCAACTTGGCGGCAGGCTTCTATACGTGGTGTAACAGTCAGTATCACACATGAAACTGAAACTAAGCCTACGACATGTTTTATTTCTTTTTTTTTTATATATTTTTTTTTTACAGGTTTGGTGTTTGGACTACGTCGGTTTCGAGGACTACGTAGATGACGTTTTTTTTCTACAATAAAATGGTTAATGAGGGTTGTGTTGGGGGTGCTTTATTTCATGCTTTATTGGACCTTCCCACCCTTGTAAGGCTAGGCTGCTGCTGCTGCTGTGTTGTATCTGGCTGGTTATAAAAAGTGGGGGGGGACCCCACGTCATTTTTTTTAATTATTTTTATTAAAAAGACATGGGGTCCCACCCAATTTATCATAACCAGCCACAAACAACACAGTGTTATTAGCCTGGGAATGTACTAAACCAGTGGCCCCTCCCACCCGTGTAATGCCAGGCTGCTGCGGCCTTGTATATGGCTGGTTATTAAAAATGTGGGGGACCCAACGTGTATTGTTAAATTTAAAAAAAAAACGATGTGGGGGTCCCCCCCTTTTTTATAACCAGCCCGATACAACACAGCAGCAGCAGCCTAGCATTACAAGGGTGGGAAGGTCCACTGTTTTTGGCCCTTCCCAGCCTCATAATACCAGCCTGCGGCCACCCCAGTGCCCGACCATCACAACAGATGGTCGGGTACTGGATCGTACCAAGCTCTTCCCGGCACCCCTGGTGGTGGTGGGTACCGGGGTAATAATGGGTGGTTAGTGCTAGCCTCTGCACCGGCTAACACTAAGTACCGCCTTAATAATGGACGCTGTCAATCAGCCAACTGCCATTATCTAGGCACTAATAAAGTTTGAAAAAAAAAACACAAATACAATTTTTTTTTATTGAAATAAGAAATCCTCAACAAAACCATCGTTAACCATTTTATTAAAATTTGCAAAAAACGTAGATCTAAGAATCGAAGACATAGTCCAATCGGTACATCAAAATCTGCAACAACATAAAAAAAAAGTTATCAATGTGAACAATACTTATACTCCCCTACACACACAAACAACC